>NC_139516.1:47689318-48354318 GCF_947247035.1 Vipera ursinii
AAGATGCTGTAATATATTTACGGGGAAACATACATTTTTTAAAAATTCTTCAGTTTTTTCGGGTCATACACATGTGTTTCATAATTTTTTGTATTTATTTAGAATCCATTAGTCAAATAATGTATCACTTAAATCAGGCAATTCTTCCCCCTCCCATCCCAAATTACAGTCTCACTACCTCTGGAAGTACCAGTTCGGGACAACTGAGAAACATCTGGGCTTTGTAGATCAAGGACCTTGTTTTAAATAAAAATTTACTATGGATTTCCATTTCATGCATTATCCATTAAGAGTGGTATTCAGCATTACAAGGCAGGAGAGCTATTTACTGGGCCATATCTCATTATGCAGGACACTTTGGACCATTGGTTTAGTTATTTTCTAAAAACACTGGCCTGCCAGAGATTCCTGTCTAATGCTTATTAATCCACTTGCAAATCCCATGCTGAACAAGTTTAATAAAGCAGAAAACAGATGCCATCAATCATGTGAACCCATCACACATCTGTGGTAAATTCAAAGAGATTAAGCTTCGCTTTTGGGAGGGGGGGAGTGGTTCAAGGGCTCTCCCCATAAAGTTTTAGAGAATACCCAGAATATAAACACGACAACTGTCTTACATATCTTCTCCTTCCAGAAACACTCTTCACCTTTGATTGTCATTTACAACCCTCCTCTTTTTCCGATATTCAGATCTGACCCTGTGTTTGTGTCCCCCATTATGCTCCTGAACTTAAATAAGTAAATCACAAATGCATACCCCTTGTGCTTTTTCTGTTGCACAATGCGAACAATGTTGCACAATGTTACATAAACACAGAAAATTAGTAAGAACAAAACCTGAGCAAAACAAGGATTTTTTTTTTTTACCCTGGCCTTGCTGTGGCAGGTGCCCTCTTGCTAACCTGTTGGGTAAGCCTAAAATAATGGTATCATCTCTTCTGTTTCCCAGTATAGCTGCTAGGTACAAGATAATTTCTGCTGGAAATATTTCTGAGTCACATATGGAAAGAACAGGGTCATACTGGAATAGGCTTGGGAAGTATCATATTCTTTGTCCCAGGGCTAGGACAAGAGTTGTGTTGCTGAGACAAAGGACAACATGGCACTTCCTTCCCCTATCCCATCTTTCAGTGCACAAGGCCCTTTCTCTCTCAGTGCTGCACTAGTGTTTGAGTGGTATGAGGAGACCCATACTCTAGAAAGTAGAAGGAGGGGACCAAGACAAAAACAGGCCCGGATTTGATTTGTCTTTGCACTTAACTAAAACCAAGTAGAGTTTAGACTCTAGCCCCTGGAGTTACTAATTTTCCATTTCAGTCACGTTATATATTATTTGGTAATTAGTCTATGAGGTTCCTGGGACCACACACAAGCCTTTCAGGGGCCAACTGTGGTCCTTTCTCACATGATGTTCCTCTGCCATATACATAAGTCAGGTTGATTGCCAGTGAATGGAATAGTATTATCCATTGCTCAGGAAGCAACAGGTGAGTTGGGGACAATGACTAGGCCATTTTTCATATGCAGCCTTAGCGTTAAATGGGACGTTAAGTTCAAGAGTAAAAGTAGCTAGCATCTGCCCCATAAGCAGTTGCCTAATTCAGCTGTATTATTAAAAGTTTGGTCCATGTTAGTGTGTCTATGTGTACATGCAGACATGAGTGCATATCTATGGCCAGAGATGCATTTCCCTGAATCTGCAAATGTCTAATTTCAAAACTTACATTTCATCTGCTTTTCCTGCTTGGCTCTCAGATTGCCCTTCCTTCTCCCCAAATGTTCAGATTTCATCTACAAAACCAATAAATGCTATAATTAAGCCCCCAAAATGTTGTTGTTGCCAATGCCCCCATGCATATTTATGTGCAAAGCATAGCATGAGAGCCAAAACAGATCCATGGCCATGCAAGCTGCTTTCAGCAGGAGCCATTCCATCCAGTCGAGCGCTGCTGGTGGGGCTCTTGCCAGGGCACACATGTGGAATAGATTATCCACCATGGCTTGCAGCAGCTTTTCTCCCTGCCACTCACCTCTCTGCCCGTGTGACAGAGGAGATGGCAAAAGGTTTTCACAGCTGGAATAAATTGAGGGGTAGGGGAAAGGGAGGGGAGTTGAAAGAGACAAAAAAAACAACAACACACTGAGCTCAAGATGGGAGAAAGATGGTATTAGCAAAGGTAATGGAGAAAAGATGTGCCTCTGTGCATGCGCATGGGGGAGAGCACGGACTTTATTTGCAGTCTGTTTGTTTGGTGTTGCCCACACAGGGTGAATATTGTGTAATGGCCCACCTCCAAAATTCTTCCCAGCAGGGGCCTTGAATCCAAGAGACAGAGAAAGGAACAAAATGAGAGGTTAGTAAATGTAGAAAATGAAAAGGAAGAGAAAGCACAGAGAATTCCATATTTTTTTTAGAGAATGCAAAGAGAGCAAGACAGTAAAAGAAAAATGGAGGGAGGTTTTTATTTCCGCCATATTGAATTTGGCAATATAGTTTAGTGGGAAGATCTCCAGTAATAACCTGTAAAGATCCCTGTGTATATTCCTTGGGGCAATTTTAAAAATAATCTGGGAAGGGACCCCCAAAATCTCACCTTAAGCCATACGTATGTAGTTATGTTTGCATTATAGTAAGAGGCAAAGATAAACATGTCAAACATTGTTGAACTATGATGGCAAAAATTAAAAATGAAACAGAATATGGAGATACTAACTAAAATGGCCATGTCTGTTCCAGAGAAAGAAGAGTTCCCAGCCACAAACTGAAAGTCTCTGTGAGGTCACATAGTTCAACAGATGGTAGCTAAAAGGTGTTGTGTACTGTGCTTAAGTTTTGCCTGGATCAAGGCAAACATCTAACAGCCAGGCAACTTTGTCCTGCTTAAAGGATCTTCTGACTTCTGTCTCTTTCTGTGTCAGACAATGTTGTCTGGAACCTCTGGGAGTTGTAGTCCTAAAGCATCTGGAGGGCATCAAGTTGAGGAAAGCTAGTTCTATGGCATAATAAAAATATGTTGATCTTTTGTGGTTGCATTCAATCATGTCACCCAAAGACAACAACAGCATATTTAGTTCAGATTTCAGGCCAGGCACATTTTTGCTGCATGACCAGCAGAAATAAGGAAATTACTAAGTGAGCCACTTTGTGGAGTAAGCAGAATAAATTACCATAAATAAATAAAGCCCTTTTTCTTTTTTCTTTTTTAGTAAAAATCATTTGCTAAGAGTTTCCATGCAGACAATCCAGATAATATATCTTGTACAGGTGTCTTGAACTGGTATTGGTACTATGGGCAAAACTCATACCTTATGTCTGCATTCATTTTTCTCCAGCACAATTGGTTAGTTGTAAATCTGAACTGTATTTTTATCTTCGTCCTCCATAATCTTTTATAAACTAGTGACTTGCCTTTACATTAATGTAAATATGCAAATAGGCATCTGCAGTTTGGTTGCCAAGTATGCTAAAACTAAACTTGACACACTTTCTCTTGAATAACTTCACTGAAATCACATGGAAAAGAATATCGAAAGAAGCCATCCATTTCTCTGCTAATTCCTTCAATTGCCCCACTGGGGGAAGATCTCTACCCTCCCCCTCCATCTGGTCCCCACTCCATCATAAGCTTTAAATTGTTGGTCATTAGTCACTGGGCTATTTACTCAACTTTCTCATCTGAACCTGTCATGCTTCAAACTCGCCTGGGGCTGAACCTCCCACCAGGCCCCGGTACATCTGTTTTAGGAAATCGTTCAGCAGCGTTGACCTATAATGCCATTTTGATAGGCTAGGCCCAACTTAGCCAGAGTGCTCTGGGATCCAACACAAATCACCAGACAGAAAGATGTAATACATAGGCAAAAGATTTTATTGTTTTTTCTCTCCTCCCACCTATAGCTCACCATCCCGCCAGAATTTGTGAAATGCTGGAATTCAAATAATAGCACATCTTAATAATATTATCCCTTGTCATGTAAAAATCTCCTCTTGCATTGCAGCATTTGAAACTCTATTAAGTATTAAGGACTCAAGAGCTCCAGGAGCAAAAGGGACCTTTTTATTATTTTTATTTTTATATATTTAAAAAAAATAAGAAATTGGGTTTATTGTCAAGTCATCAGCAGAAAATAATGAGGGCTTCAGGAACTGATTTTTTATTGGAAGATTTCACAAGAGATCGGAAAATACATTATGGATATTATTGCAGATATATCTGGGATAAGGATAGGCAATATGTAAAGACAAGGAATCAAGAATCAAGAAGCTTGTGAAAAGCTCATACAACTTGTACTTAAGAAACCACAGGCACCACTCAGAATATGTAAATATAAATAGGGGTCAATAGCCCACACACATATCTCAACAGATTTTGTCTGAATGGAGAAGAAACTCATATTTTTTCTATAGTGGATAGTGGGACATCTTTTTCAGAGAGCAGAGTAGGTTCACTTTAAAGATATAAAGCTACCAAGGAATAACAGTAAGGAAAACACCCATGAACACATCCTGCTTGCACAGCAGTCAGAGGAAACCCACAGGTTGGCTGGCTGTCACCGTTTTTTCCCTCTGAAGTGACATGTAGTATATTAGCAATTAGATTATTGTTTATTTCCAAATTTATATTTAATTTATATTTGTTACTGTATGTCTGTTTCTGTTTAGTTCTCTCTCTCTCTCTCTCTCACACAGACACACACACACATACACACACACACACACACACACACACACAAAGAGATTTATTGCATAATGCTTGATTAGGAAATGCAGAACTCCCTACTTCATGATTTAAATCAGCAGGCTGAATTTAGTCCAAATCATTTGGAAAATCTGGAATCAAGCCCAAGACTAAGTATAATTAGAAGAATACTAAACAATAATGCAGCATTTATTCAAAGAGGTTTATGTAGACCGTTTTAGTGATCTTTCGGGCAAATTTGTAAAAGAGGACAAAATTATTATCCCACTTACAGCCTGTGAAGATGGACACAAATAAAAAGTGCCATGCCTCCCCCAAGGGTGCATCCTAAGAATATATCTACAAACATTTTACTTCCATTTGCCAATCTTTTAAAAAGAAGTTTCAATTATCCTTATTGTTACTGATTGTGAAACACTAAGAATATATGGAACACTATGAGCTAATCACTTTTCCAATAAATGACTAAAAATATGCACTGAATTACATGACTCCTCAGCAATTTCAGATTGACTCTAATATATATTCCACACAAACCAGAAATAAAATAGCTATTTTAACATACACATGCACACAAACATTTAAGTCCTTATCTAGTTGTTTCCCCAAAAAACACCTGTACAATCAATATGAGGATGACTTCCTGGCGTAGAAACGCCATTCCTCTGTTGCACTAAAAAACTGTCACAAACTGTGATCATGAAATCATATCATGCTTGCTTTTTTTTCAACTCTGCAGTTTCCCAATATCCCTACATATTGCTATTACGGCTGGACTGCAGATAAAAGGAAGAGAAACACACTGTCTAGAAAAACAGTAGATCCCAAGAACAATAGATTGAAAACCTAAGGGAGTAGTGATGGAGAAAAAGAATAGTTGTTCAGGGTCTAGAACTGAGGCAAGAGTTTACACCAAAGGAGAGAGAACGAGACCATCCTCAAGCTCATTAGACTAATAGCACTGCAAACAGAAACACGATCTGTCTGTTTGTCTGTCATCCTTTCTGCCTTGATGTAGACTATGCCATAGCTGGGCCAGAAATAAATCAGATTAGTTGCTAAATACCAATGACCCCATGGAATTGCACAGGCATAGAACATTTTTTGGAAAGATGAAAAGCCTTTCTTCAAAAAGGCCATGAGCCCGCTTGAGTGACATCACATTGTGACCATTCTGACATATTTTGACCAACCATTGTACAACTCTGTTGTTCATGCCAACAATCATTTGTTATCATTATGAACTGAATCTTGGGCTCGATCTACACAACAAAAATAAGGGACTAGAATGGACAGAACAGTTTTAGATGAATGTTGAAAAACCCCCACAATAGTCTGTAGGGTTTGCCTAGGAAGAGCCAAATGCCTCCCTCCCAGAATGGTAAAATGACAATATTCTTATTAACCTTCCTACTCATTCCACATGAGATGATATAAACAAACAGAAAGCGTCCTGCAGAAGGACATTATAGTACGGCGGAATGACAATGAACTAAGCCTCTTGACTAGCCGCATTTGTCTATATTCTGACCAACTGGAATTGTTAGCAGGATCTAGATGGTTGATAAAATGGAAGGAGGCTCTGGCTCAATATACCTTTGCTTGGGAATAATCCTCCTTCGATGATTCAACTCCTTTTTCTACATAGGCCTCACAATATAATTGTATTGCCTTCCACTGGTGTAACCTTCCTATGTTAGTGGGAGATAGATTAAACTCCAGTGAAACTGCTGTCATTTTACACCTGAGATAATATTTCATGGAACGTTTATACAGACGAATAGCACCAGACGGATTCTAAGATTTGGCTTGCTTGCTCCAAATTTATTGTTAGGAACCCCCTTAAAGACAGTGAATGACACTTTCCAGATCTCCCTGCCCAGATTATCTTCTTCACCACTTGGTCTTGCATATTCCCTCTCTCTCTCCCTCTCTCCCTCTCTCTCTCTCTCTCTCTCATGTTTATTTAACTGTTTTTCTTACTTTGCTGTGGTAGGGCTCTCCTGCCATTAAACCCTGCCATCCGCATTCTGACTGTGTAATTTAAAGCTATAGTTAAATTATGACTTCTCTGAACCTGTTGTGGCACTGACGCATAACCCTAATTAAATGATCACATCCATTCTGAAGCCAGTCTTTTCTCCCCTCAAACGTTAATTACAACATAAGAGGCTTTAATGGCTCGCCTCACCTCCAGCTCCTCGAAAGAAAGGTCATGCGATTAATTTTTGTCATTAATCTTCTCCCAATGTGGACACTGTGCTGTCACTGAAGCCTATTAAACCCCTTATGTTGCCCCCCCTTTCTTCTCCTTATTCTCTCCCCTCCCCCCACATGCACACACACCAATGACTGGCATGAATGAAAATATTTAAGATTATTCCAATTCTAGCACATTCCTGGAAAATGCCTTTGTTGAGGTGTAGATCTTCTGCAAAAGAATATTGACCCATCATACAGTGAGATTGAGAACTTTGGGTTGCCCCTGTGCATATCAGTGCATTACAGTCAAATGGGCAGAAGATGCACTGTGCTGTTTTGAATGGTGAAACAGACTGGACATTCAGGTTGACAATAGGCTCGTGGATCCAGTGTGGCTTCTACTGTTGGGAACACTGGAGGACATCTATGGTAAATGAAGCAGAGTACTGCCATATGGAAAGTTGCTAAAGAATGAGATAACAAAGACAATGGGGGATTCAGCAATTTACCAACTGCTATGATAGTTTCTTATGGCAAGTTTTGTTCTCAAAGTATACACACTTTTTCAACACCCGCCCCATTGGACAGTGATTTAATCCTTTGCCTCTTTCAGTAGGTTTAATTCAACTTTCCTAGGCTGCCTTTCACATCTGCACTGCATAGTCATTGTTCCTTAAGAGATGGAAAATGCAGGAGGGGGAGATCAAGGCACCCTGAACGCACGTTTAGCTAATTTGCAGTATTGTTTTAGCTGAAACTAAAGCCTGAATAATCCCCTTTTATGCAATATGATGCAATCAAGGCAAGTCATTGCATAGTAGGTCAGGCAGGAGAAAGGGTGCTGTTTGAATTTGCTATTACCAGCAAAAATGCAGGGAATCAGTTATGCAGCTGAAACCTTAAACCTGGATTCTTAATATGCTCTAATTTCTAGGTTTATGACTTTTTCTAGAGGATATAGTCTATTTCAAGGTGACCTCTATCCCACATCACCAAAACTTCCTAATGCCCTTTTTATTGGGTCCAAAGGGGATGCCAGAAAATCAAGATGTTCAACAAACATGGTAGTTTGCTGTCCCATTTTTTTTAAAAAATAGATCTAAAGAAATAGTTTGATGCATAAGTGACGTGATCAGTATCTACTCAAATGCAGAAAGAACAGACTGAACTTTAGAAATTATAGCTAGGAAACTATCTTATCCATCATCTGAAAACAACAGTGGCGATCCTTGTAGTACACAACCAACTTTTGGCTTGGACCTCTTCCATTTGTCAAAGCCTGGTTGCATCTCTCTTCCACAAAATGTTTGAAAAGACAAAGGATTAAAACCATTCCTTCCTCCCATGTTCCCTCTAAGGTATCCACATGTGCATGCACACCCAGTGAAAAGTTGAGGACACACAAAATTATACTCTCCCAAAATAATAATAATAAATTCAGATACAATAGGTTTCATGAGGAGCCCTGAACAAACTCTGCATCTAGGTAAGCTTGAATGCTGAGATGAGGATCATTCAGTGGTACAGACTGAGCAAGAGCTCCTGTGGGAGGCTTCTTTCGCCTGGAGCAGCAGATAGATCAGTTGCAGCTGACCTGCTCCAAATTAGGCCCAGTTAGAGACAGGCCAGGCACATCCCCAGAGCCTCCTGACCATGAAGGAACCACACACCAGCTTTGCTCTGTACTCAGAAATGGTTCCCGACACTCCCCACTTGGTTCTCCCTCCAAGAACCTTTTCATTAACATTTGTTGAGTTTTAAGCTGTACAGGGTCCATGATTGTTGTTAACTTTAAAACATTTCCATTTTTTAATTAATAATAATTAACATTTTTAAATGTTCAGAGCACATCTAAGGAACAAGGTAAAATGAGGGGGGGAATGAAAGAGTTGGCTATCAAAAGACTTTTTCTCTAATGCTTTTCTTTCATTTTAAAATGTTTCTTTCATTACAATATCAAATTAATAAAAGACGCAATTGCAAATGCTTACAAAATATTGGTTGTAATTATCATTGACAAGTGATCATCATCTGTAAGCATGTACAGTATACAGCATATAGAGCCTGACTGGTGTGGTGGTGAAGGCATCAAGCTAGAAACTGGGAGACTGTGAATTCTAGTCCTGCTTTAGCCATGAAAACCAGCTGGGTGACCTTGGGCCAGTTATTGTCTCTCTCAGATCAACCTGATATGTAAACATTTTAACATGTCACGGGTTTGGAATTTATTTGTATACTCATATTGTGTTGCCAAATTTGTATTTGATTTGGGAAAGGCTGCATGAAACAACTTTTTATGCAAACAGCAAGTCAGAAGTTAGAAGGGACTATTGCCAGGATTAAAAATGTTCTGCTTGTAGAGGATATGAGATAGCCATCCCTAATTATTGGGCACTATGTTCAGTTCATATTGAACATCAATAGAAATCTCCTTTCAGTGGAAATGCTATGCCCAAGAACAAGATTTCCTTCAAAAATGTGACAGGCAGAAAAGAATTATATTCACCCCTGAACCTGATCCAATCCTGCTCTGTTCCAATCCTGATCAAGAATGATGCTAAAGCTCTCTGTAGAAGTGTGCTTACAATTTATTTATTTATTATATTTTTATACCGCCCTTCTCCCGAAGGACTCAGGGTGGTGTACAGGGCAATAAATACAAAAACAGGATACAAAAGTTAAAAGCGATTAAATAAATGCCCAAGGTTAAAACAATAATTAAGATGTATTAAAACCCCAACCTTAACCCATCAGACCAGGTCAGACTGCTCAAATAGATACGTTTTTAGATCGCGCCGGAAGGAGCGAAGGTCGGGGGCCGTCCGGAGCTCAACCGGCAAGCGGTTCCATAGGTCTGGCGTGCCCACAGAGAACGCTCTCCCCCTGGGGGCCACCAATCGACATTCTTTGATTGGAGGCACCCTGAGGAGGCCCTCTCTGTGGGAGCGCACTGGACGGAGGGAAGTTGACGCCGGCCGCAGGTGTTGCCGTAGGTAATCCGGACCCATGCCATGTAGGGCTTTGTAAGTCATTACTAACACCTTGAATCTCACCCGGAGGGTGAGGCTTATCTGTTTTTATAAATCAATGAGACACATTTTTCAATACTGTTGTAATTTATAGCATGATAATCATATTATTATCATGTCATATTATCTTCATTCTCACTGTGATTTTATTTTTTCATAGAACTGTGGAAGAACTACAGTTATTTGTTAGTTATATTACGTGCATCGCCTAATCAGCACAAATCAATAGCATTTACTGTAATAAAAACTTAAAATATATAGCAAAAGAAACAAAAACTCACACCAATATAGCAATTAAAAACAATTAGCCAACAATAACAAAGCAAGACAACATCAATACGAGTGCTCTCTGGAGCTGTTCAGTTTTCATCAGTTTCTGAAATGCGATTGGAATGGATGTCAGCCTACCCTCATGCCAAACAATATTCCATAAAAGAAAGGTCATCACAAGAAAATGTTTCTGGGCCTCATAGGTATCCACAAAGAATGGTAAATTAAATCAAGGTGGCAGCCACAATGGTGTAATCAAAGATCTCTCAATTTTTGGGATTTTTGTTGTTTTCAGGGTGGGATGTGCATAACACCCAGCTTATCAGTAGACCACTTGGTAGGGAAGATTGCCTATCTTGAAAGTAAACCTTAGGAAAATCCATACAGGTTTATAGGATTCCTTAAGAAATTGTTTGGACTGTAGGTTTACTAATATGTGCAAAGTTGTGCTAATAGGTGCAAAGTTGTGTTCACTTTGCATCTTAGGACTGACCATGATATACCTTTGTGTGGAGAAATGCAAAGTAATTCAGCATTGTGTTAACATGTAAAATAACTCTTCACATTCAGAGAAAACTTTCAGAGGAGTCTACAACAGCTCACAATCAGATATTCTTTATTCATTTTTTAAAAAAAGCTTGCTCAGAAATCAAACACCAGCTTCAATTAAATTCAGTGGGCACTAGTACTTGTTGGATTGTATCCAAACCTGAGTATGTAAATCCTCAAGTGTCAAGTGATTAAAATGGAGGTGTGTTGATTTGCAACTGGAGGTTTAACCATTGAACTAATCCGTAAGGGGAAAAAACCAGAAGAAACAAAAGATTTAAGAAATATTCATTGAAGATTTAGGAAATACTCTTGGAACTACTTAGTGTGTTAAATAAGTAATGTGATTTTATACCAGAAAAAAATATAACTTGTCTCTTATAAGCATAACAAACTGAAATATTATACATAGGTTATTGTTCTGAATATAACACATGAAAATACCTTAAATACAGGAACTTGCCAATATGAATGCTATTGTAGGAGAAAGGATAACAGAAACTGGGGGCAGAGAGAAAAGGAGGATCAGTCTAAAACCCCTAAGTAACCACAAGAGAACTAAGTCCAATCTCCCTTGAATGCATTGACTCTTTTTTAACTCTAAGCAGGCGCCAACCATTAGCTGAGAAGATTCCTGTGCATAGGCTTTTAGCAATAAATCAGTTTAATTGAACCTTCATGTGTGGATCTGGTCTTTCATATCTGGCAGCCATCTTGCAATTTTACTCCAGCAATAATTTGGAAAACAAAAATTGGCACTACTCCGTTAGCCATAATTTTCTTCATCTCCTCTTTTTTGTTTTTATGATGCCACATTAAGATTCAGTCAAAATCTGAAAAATGCTGAAGTTCAGTTTGTCAGCTCCAGAAACCAGGTACTACATATAGGATCCCAAATCCAGTATTATATTTCTGTTCACATAATTAGACATTAAACATACAATATTGTAGGTTTGTGTTTTTTTTAAAGATAAGAGTATTGTTCACCTTAGAACATGGGTATCAAACTCAATCACATTATATGATGTATCATGGTATATCATGATTTATTTATTTTTCCTTTGCGGAGCTGGGGTGCTTTTGTCCTGAACGTGACACATCCAGCCCACGGGCCACCAGTTTGACACCCCTGCCTTAGAAGTTCATAGTTCAAGCCTCAAAACCATTGGTGCAAGAGATGAATCAACCAGGGGAATCAATCAATTTGATGTCTATGGTTGATTAATCTCCATCAATTTGCAAATACAGTATGATTACAGTCCTACTATTGATGAATGCCTCCAAAATAGGAAGATGGATCCATTTTAAAATGAAACCACCAAAGAAATTTCAATCAAATTACCGATAACTACAAGACTTCAAGATCAGGAAGGACTGTATAGGTTTCTAAAGACACCATTACCATTCAAGTTGCTGCTGGCAAAGGCCTTTTCTTCCCCTCCCAACCCCATTCCAGCACCCTTTCTTTTCCTTTGTCCCAAGGACATTGAGGACATCACGTCCACAGCACGCTGTGCAAGAGGATAATAATAATTAATAACCATTAGGCATAATAAGGATAATACCAGTGGCCGGACAAGCTCATTCTAAAGAAACCTCTTTTTTCCTCACTTTAATGAAAACAATGATTTGACTTTGAAGAAAGTGACTTTTTTTTAAAGTGAAAGCTGGATCTGGTCCTCCTGTACTAGCTCCCCCCATTTGCGCTGCACCCCCTCCTTTTTTAACTCTCCTTTTTTTCTTTTTCTTTTAATACTCTGCGTTCTATCATGCAAATCCCCTTTCAAATTATGAGAGTATTAGAGCCATCAGCGGTAATGTCACCGCCACAAAATGAGAGCAGGGACTTAAGCACCTAACGAACAATGAAATGTGCGAGCCCTGGGACAGGACAATTAAGAACTGGGCTTAGCCAGCCAGGGAAATTTATTGCTATCAAATCCATATTTCTATTTTCCCCCTGAACAGTAACCTATTTGAATATGATTAAAGGGTTTCATTAGAGACGAGAGAAAGGCCCGTGTCCCACCGTTCCCTGTGAGCTCACAAACACGCATGCAGCAGCAGTGCTCTGAGGAAGTTAAGATGGAAGAAAAGCAGACACTGGTGGATACAGACCCTGGTTTGCCATGGAGAGAAAACAGGTCCCCGGCACACAACTAGATTTTACCTCTGGAAACCTTCCTAGGAGCAGCAAATTCTTGGGGTCTCCTTCTCTTAAAATATGCACAGGTGTGCATATTGACAAGAGCAGCAGTGAAGAAGTAAAGTTCAGCATAGCTTTATAAGAATGAAGCCTCACCTATGCCCTTTGAAGATACAGTCAAATAATAGTAATAAAATAAGACATCTGTAGTATCAGTGTATCCCATTTTATGGAATAAAAAAATGGGCAGAAGAAAAGGATGTGGGTTGGCCAAGACCAAGATCAGATGTCCAGAAGAGTGGCTATGATGGCGATGAAATGTGGGTTTTCTATTTCCCAATCTTATGATTCAATTTATTCATGTTATCATGCATAATTTCAGCCAATGTATTGAATTGCATTGCCAGATGTTTGGCATATTGTAAAAAGAATTGCTTGACAAAAACTTTAAGAAGGCTGTTAAGGAATTGAAATTGGAACGTTAAAGCTTGATAAAACAAAATTAAAGTTGTTTCTTGCAGACAATTGGGATTATTATTTTTTTTAAAAAAATGAACAGTGTAGAGAACTTTGAAATATTTTGTGGAGCTGACCGTATTATCACAGAGTTATTCCACATGCTTTGGAACCATATAAATAAGGAGATGCATACAACTTCTTTGATATACAATGTTTCATAAGGCAACTTATGAGGCCATTGTGCCACTTCAAAATAATCTCTGCTGCATTCTCTGATCAGATGATGCTGGTTCCTTTCCAGAGCTAAGTCAGCCTTTTCTAATCTTTTTTGGATTAATTTTCCAGTAACTCAATATAATCTATGCTGAATTACTGGAAATCAGAATAAATTTGTCCTTTTCTCTTGCAATCCTGGACTTCTGTGAGAACTAATAATGGAGCAGAAGAGAAAAGAGAAAGTTTTCAATTTTACCATAATTATGACATGGATACACAAGATGATAGCAAGAATTAGTTTTATTTTTCACATGGTATGTGTGGCTTTTGTTTCCCCAGGCCCTGTGTGAGCATAAAGAATGGGCCATTGATTGACATAACAATCTTTGAGCATTCTTATTTGTCAGCTGGAGGAAGCACGGATCAACTGTTGGTGATCTTTCCATTGGTGAAGGCTCAGTTTCAAACTGCTTTAGAAAGATTGGCATGTGAAGATGATGGCGTGGAAGTATCCTAATGAGAAGAAATCAAATGGTGCCATCTATTTGTAAAACGTGCAAAAAGTGTATATGAACATCCATATACACTTGCACATACATACACATGCAGATGTTCATACACATGAACATCCATACACATATACCACACTGATCTAGTACAGGTTGTTAGACTAATGTTTTCAAACTTACTGGTCGAGGGTTGTAAGAGAGTGGCTGGCCCAAAATCAGCTTCTATGTGAGTCTACTGTTCTTAATCTAGCATCCTAACCACTACTCTATACCATATTTGGTGTCCTGTCTTTCTCTGTCTCTCAGTGTCAGATACCAATGAAATATCCCAATGCTCTTAACCTAGATTTCCCCCCTCTGGAATTCTCCTGTTATATTGGACTTCAGTTCCCATAATCCACCACTTTTATGGCTTTTTTATTGACTAGAATTATAGTTGAAATTCTGTACACCCAAAGGATACCAAGTTGGGGACAGCTTAAATATGTGTTTATGACAGTATTACATCGCTTGCTCTTAACTGCTGATTAAGTAGAAAGAAAACTTTCTGGTCACTACCATTTTAACAATGTGTTTTTCTTCTAATTAAACATTTCTTGACTAAGCATTTAATCCAAAATATATTTTTTTACATTTACAATAATAAAAATATTTAAGTATTTAAAAGTTAAATAAATAATCAATCATTCTCCCCAAAGCCTTCAAACAAATTTGAGAGCCATTTGCCACCAGCACTAGCTATGTCATGTCCACAAATGTAGAGAAAATAATAGGATGAACATATGAAAATACAATATCATCAACAATTAGAAAATCAATTGTATAGCCAAGCAACAGTGAAATATTAGTGTTAGGAGCTGCCTGTCTTCCTTAATAACATTGCATTATGGGGTCTGTAGTCCTAAAGCTTATACTCTACCAAATTATTTTCAGATCAAATTATTGGCATTTATACCACCATAAAGTACGAGGTTATGGGGTTAAGGGTGCTACCAGGTGGAAAGCTGCTGTGTTTTCATTTTGAACATGTATTTTTTTAGAACAAAAAATAACAAGTGAGGGGAAAGGGAGAAATACATATAAAGAATAACACTATCTTGACACCTTTGAATCTGAATGAATGGATGAAAAAAATAGTGATTTCACAATAAACAGTTGTCTAGGAGAATCTATGATAAGAGTAGAAATGAATATAGCTTCATTCAGTGCTATTATGAAGTCTAGACTAATCAGCACAGATGTAAGACCCCCAGATTCAGCGTTGCACATAAAAAAAACAGGAAGGGACAGCTGCTTTCTCTACTCTCCACCATTTGAGAAACACTTTTTATATAAACTAAATCTTAATATAGTACTCATTCCAGTTTTTTTTTAAAGTGGCGGGGGGGGGGAGAAGAAAAAAATACCTTTCCCAAAATAAGGTAAAGGTAAAGGTTCCCCCACACATGCGTGCTAGTCGTTTCCGACTCTAGGGGTCGGTGCTCATCTCCGTTTCACAGCTGAAGAGCCAGCGCTTGTCCGAGGATGTCTCCGTGGTCATGTGGCTGGCATGACTAGACACCAAAGGCACACGGGACGCTGTTACCTTCCCACCGTAGTGGTCCCTATTTTTCTACTTGCATTTTTACATGCTTTCAAACTGCTAGGTTGGCAGAAGCTGGGACCAGTAACAGGCGCTCACTCTGTTATGCGGCACTCGGGATTCGACCTGCCAAACTGCCGACCATCTGATCGACAAGCTCAGCGTCTTAACCCACTGAGCCACCGCATCCCTTTCCCAAAATACTGGGGGGGGGGAGAACTTCTGGAAAACTTTGGAAAACATCTTTTTGATGCAATCCCACCCATCCTGAATATTCATCTTTGCCATGATGACTTTCAAAGAAAGACTCCAATGAGGAACTAGAAGGGAAAAAACCCTTGGCAGTAGAGTATCCAAAAGTCTATGTTGCCCAAGGACTTTTGAATTTTGGCAATGATGTCACTGGTGTTGTTCATGTTTGGTGAAAATCAAAATGTTCTTTAATAAAATCAAAGCACAGATTCATCAGTATTATGAATGATATAAACTTCTGCCCAAATTCTGTTCTGAGGAAGACTTCACTCTTTTTTGGTGACTGTTCCTAGCTTTAAGTTTTCTTCTATCCCCCTACAATTGTACATTATGGTAGTGCATGATTTTCTGCTAATTTTGACCAGGTTGCTGTCACATCAGACAGAAAAAGCAACCACCAGGTGGAGACAAAATACTACTAGAGTAGTTGTCCAATCACGAGAGGCAAAGAATACCATGTGACCTCTGTGGCAATTCCTAGCATGCAGCCATACTATAAATTTTGAACACAGATTTGTTTATTGAATGTAATACATTTATCGAATGTGATATTTTTAAAATTATTTCAGCAGTACTGATCGTTAAAGACAGATTCTTTATTTAATTTGTATAAATTATGCAAATTAAAAGTTTTTTTTATCTTGCCCATATACACTGCTAGTCACTCAGAGGACTAGTCTTTAAATTATCCATCCACATTTAAGAAGGAGGCATTAGCAAGCTTTGGGGCATTATATATGAGGACAGGAAATTAACAGCTGGGGTAGAAAAATCAAACCAGAGGACAAAGGGAATGGGGTAAATTTAGAATCATGCCCAAAAGCACTGAACCATAGCTTCTTATTGCAAATTGCACAGTATTTAGTCAAGGAAAAGAGATTTTTACAATCACCTTCCCTCCCCAATCCATTGAGATCACAATCCCAGAATTCCAAGCTTGTGTGGCCATCTTAAAATTCTAGCAATTGCCGTCTAAACACAGGTTGGGGAAAGTTACAAGAGATTAATAGACAACTCAGTTCCCTAAATGCTACTTCTATGTGGCTAAAATATCAGGAGTAAAAAAAAACATTCATAGAAAGATTTTGGAAACCTCAAATCTGCAGAAGTTCAAAATTATCTTAAGTCTCATCCTCACGTCCTCCTACTCCTGTATGTAGAAGCCCAAGTATCCATTCCTTATGACAAGCCCTCGTGATCTTGCTTTTATTTTATTGCCATCCATAGCAGAAATAACTTAAAATTACCTGTAGCTGTTCCATTCTTTTTTTGTCATGGATAAAATCCATTATGTTTCATTTACAGCATACCTGTGGATGCAGTCAGAGTGAAATCTATCCTGTAGTTGTTGGTGACTTTGGACTGCT
Organism: Vipera ursinii; assembly: GCF_947247035.1. Lineage (NCBI taxonomy): Eukaryota > Metazoa > Chordata > Lepidosauria > Squamata > Viperidae > Vipera > Vipera ursinii. The sequence continues at coordinate 47,706,603 of NC_139516.1, forward strand.
TTGGGCCTGCTCCCTACCATTCAGTTGCTGGGCACTATCCTTTATGGCATTTTTGGCTTCTGTTCCAGGAGACTCTGGATACTTAGCTTCTGCTGAGCTATCTGTCCTCATAATACCTAACTGCTGCTTTCTGAAGAATTTGGTAGGCCTAATAGGGGCTTTTATAAACAGATAGAGTATGGTAAGGTGAGTCTCATTTTTAATCTCATTTTGAAACTCCATCTTTAGAGACAGCAGTAGTCCTTTGGGATCTGCCCAAAGGTGGGATCTGCCAGCTGTCACCACTGGGTATATTATACATTTTCTTCTGCTTCTGCCAACAGTACATATGGCTATATTTTTCCTGTTTTATTACTCTGATGGGAAGACAGCCAACTTGATTCCATCTTCTCACCATACCCAAGCTACTTCCAGGTGCTGCTGGCTAAACGGACAGAAATAGAATGGCTGTCGGCTCTGCCATTTCCTTGTAGCAATAATTATGGATGTAAGTTGTTTGCTATTATTTGCTCTTTTCTGCTTCATTTTTTATGCCTTTTCCCTGTGATATTGTCCCTGCAATCTGCTGGGTTAATTTTGGATACAGTGCTCTTTCGGAAGAACGATAGAACTGTGCTAAGAAATAGCACAACATATAGGACACAAGCACAGAGCACATCTGTATCCATATTCAAGTAATTTGACACATGGTCTGTGTAGGCTGTTCCAAACTCCTGCCCAACTAATCTCAAACCAAGCTTTCTCCATCCTGGTACTCTTCAGATAACTCACTGGGAATTATGTATGTTGGCTGAGAATTCTGAGACTTGTACCTTCAAAATACCTAAAGATTGCCAATTCAGGAAAAGGAGGTACTGTACTGTGATGATGCATTCTAGAAAAATATGGTGTGATTTATATATACAGTGTGTGTGTGTGTGTGTGGTGTGTACAGACTCTGAGTAACAACAACAAATGAGGAATAAGTGCTTAAACAAAAGTTTTGTGGGAAAAGATCTTATGGAGAATTTTAAATACTAATAGAAGGAAAGTAATCTCTTTCAGATATTCCAGGAGGCATTTTTAGGAGAAAGTGAAGGAGAGTGTCAGAAATAAAGGAGAATGATGCATGTTTCTGCATTGAACAGAAGACTAAGGGTTGCTATCTCACCTGTAAAACTACTTTGTTGGTAAACCCCTGTGGGTTATATTAACTACAGTTCTAACTACCTTAAACAAAATGTTTAGTGTAAAGACAGAGAAATCAGTATAATAAGTTGTATAACAAACAAGTATGCTGTCTCCCTTTTTAGAAGGTTCTTTAGATGCTTCCAGCAAGGCTTTGGAATGGGTTAAGATTGGACATCTTTGCAAATGCAGGGTAGTGTTAAGAGTGGGTGATCTTGTGGGTGATCTTGTGATCTTGTGTCTAACCTTCCTCATTGGAATTGCTATAAGGTGGGGGGGGGAAATGAGGCATCTCATATTGTCACCCTGAACATCTTAGCAGAGCGATCAGATAGAAATCAAATGAATTAATATCTCTGAGAGAAATATCTATCAGCAAGCCCTTAGGGCCAAATTAGATGTAACATTAATAGGGTGAATGCAATTAAATATGCATGCATATTGCTGTTGTTTGATATATAGCATCTACAGCTCCAGTAAAATATGGGTAGATTCAGGTATATGTGGCTAGGGTGAAGACTGCAATGTTTCCTTTTCCACCGTAATCCTGAAAAAGTTTTCCACTATTTGCATTTCAAGAGTAGCTTCCATGGGCACCAATGGCAGTTTTCTTTGAAATGCAAACAGCAGCTTTGGTGAAATAATCCCCCCCTTCACTGCCCCCAACCCTTACCACTACTTAACACAGACAGATAGAAAGCAACCTGACCTCCTTTGCAAAAAACATTTTTGCATAACAGCTATTTACATAACAAAATATTTATGATGCTGAATAGCTATTCATTGGGGGTTTTTTTTCTTCAGAATTTTGAAACTAATTATTAATATCAAGGACTTTCCATCAAAATTAAGACTTAGGGCATGAACACAGAGAAATTAGGGCAGATGCGTAGTTCAGAGACATTAATTCAAAAACAATTATTAGCTCCTAGTGGATTAAATTCTCACTTCATATAATGAGTATTAATTGTAAAACTAGGAGAGAAATTAGGAAATCCATTTTGTAATTGGGCAAAGTAGAAAAAAGTCATTAAAACAGTAGACTGTGAAAAACTCCAAAATAAATATGAGTAGTTACTGTATCTGTCAATTTACAGTAGGGTTTTTAGCAGTTCTAAACTACATGATTGAGGCAGATTTGAAGTTTGAGTCTTGTTTACCCACAAAAGCAGTGTTTTCCTGCTTCGGTGAGTGCCTTAGTACTCAGCCACGCACAAATTAATTTGGTCTCCCAAATAGTGGATGAGCTTTTGGGCTGAAAGGCCACAGACTAGTTTTCTGGAGTCCCGATGCTTTGCTAGCAGGTGCATCTGGCACTCTCAGAAACAGTGGGAGCTACTTTATAGTGGGCTTTTCAGCCTACACCAGTACACAGTTCAGTCTTCAGTCTAGCCAAAAATTGCAATCCTGAATATAAATATTACAGTATGTCTGTGATTGCATTATATGTCTAAGTGGATCATGGGTGGAGGCAGCGAGTTGTGCAAACACCCAGTCAGTCGGGCAGTTAGGGATGGGTAGTTTGAACTCTAAAGTCTCTTGGTTTGTTTAGAGGAACAGTGGCCATGTAATGTGAACTCAGATAATAGAACTGAAGCAATTGCTCAGCTTGACCTAGCCAGTCCTCCAAGAAAAAAAGCTGAAGCTATAGGGTAGCTGGAAAAAAACCCTCTCTTTAACAAAACACACCTTCTTGACTGGCTACAGAGGTCAACTCAGTTATAACTTCATTCCACCCATCTCCAGTCAAGCAGTTTGCAGATACACCTTGTTCAAGCATTTGCAATGATTCAAAATGACAAATAAATCACCAAGCCATTCATACAACATTCAAAATCTGAAAACTTTCTCACACTGTATCTGGGATATCTGGAGAATTTGGGATATAAAAATTCAGATAACCACTAGTTGGCAGCAGAGAGATGCCTAAAACATTTTGCTGCCCTCAAGCAATTATTACAATTATTGCAGCCCATTTATAATACAATACAGGTAGTCCTTGATTTACAACAGTTCATTAGTGACTTTTCAAAGTTACAATGGCACTGAAAAAAGTGACTTATGACTGTTTTTCACATTTATGACCGTTGCAGCATCCCCATGTTCATGCGATCAAAATTCAGATGCTTGGCAACTGACTCATATTTATGATGGTTGCAATATCCCAGGGTCATGTGTATCACCTTTTTTTACCTTCTGACAAGCAAAGGCAATGGAGAAGCCAGATTCACTTAACTAATTGTTACTAATTGTTACTAATTACTAATTGTTACTAATTTAACAATTGCAGAAAACACATTTAACAAATGTCTCACTTAGCAGCAGAAATTTTGTGCTCACTTGTGGTCGTAAGCCAAAGAATGCCTGTATACCAACATGTTGAAACTCAACATTAAAAAAACCTAAGCTCGTGCTGACAGATCTTATTTTCCTGGGCTTCAAGATCACTGCACATGGTAACTGCAGCCATGAAATTTGCTTGCTCTTTGGGAGAAAAGATAATGGCAAACGTTAGACAGCATATTAAAAAGCAGAAACATCACCTTGCCAACAAGAGTCCATATAGTCAAAGCTATGGTTTTCCCAGTAGTAATGTAGGGCTGTGAGAGCTGGACCATAGAGTCCCTTTGACTGCAAGGAGATGAAATCAGTCAATCCTAAAGGAAACTAACCCTGACTGTTCTTTGAAAGGACAGATACCGAAGCTGAGGCTCAAATACTTTGAATAAGTAAGTACTTACCTACAGTATCATGTTTAGTAGTCACTGATGGCTGGAGTAGTATTCTTTAAAACTGCATTGGTGTTGTCTGCTCATGTGGTAACAGTGAGTTTTAGTGGTCTGGAATCTCACTTCATTTAATAAAATACTAGGGACAGATTCTGGTAGCTGAGTAAAACATTTCTTCCACTTATTTTCAATTGTTTGTGTCCAGGCAGAACTCGGATACTAGTTTGATGTTCCCTATTCCTTTCATTCCCATCACATCTGAAAGAAAATAGACCAGGAAATGATGGCAATTGGTTTGGCTGTTCTTAAAATTTTGTTGCTGTTGTTATAAAATTGACACCTCTGTGCCACTAAAAAAACATCTCTCAAGAAACCATCAGTGGACACACATAAGATAAAGCAAGAAAAAAAAACCTCAGAAATTTTGATTGATGCATTAAAAATGTGCATTTCTTCAATCAGGTTTGCTGCTTTGTAAGCCAAGAAGTCCTGCATTATGTTTATATAAAACCAAGGATCAAACATTTTGTTACTGTCCTCATGTAGTTGATTTTTTTTTTCATTTTTTCAGGCTGAATATAATACCTAAGGTACAGTGTAGAAGTTGAAAATGTACATCTATGAGAATTAATTTGTATTATACAGATTAAATGCTGGACCATTCATCAAAATACATGCATAAAACCTTTTTTTTATGAAGTACCCCTTTTGTTTTCCATAAATTTCAAATTTTTATATTACATTCCACATCAGGAGGAAAAAAGCTTAATGCCTTTAACCAATTTGCAAAGCCTTAAATAAGCTTACTTGGAAGTTAATTATGACCAAGTATCTGTACATGCCTCAGTAGATGATAGTGGCTGGCTGACCTTACCTGGACTTGCTTGGAAGTTAAGGGAAGTCCTAGCCTGGTAATATAGGTAGTCCTCAACTTACAAGCTCTAAATTTATGTTGCTAAGTGAGACATTTGTTAAGTGAATTTTGCCCTATTTTATGATCTTTCTTGCCACACTGATTAAGTGAATCACTGCTGTTGTTAAGTTAGTTAGTAAAATGGTATTGTTAATTGAATCTGTCTTCCCCATTAATTTTGCTTGTCAGAAGGTCGTAAAAGGTGATCACATAATTCCCAGGACACTGCAACCGTCATAAATATGAGTCAATTGCCAAGCATCTGAATTTTGATCACATGATCATAGGGATGCTGCAATGGTTGTAAGTGTGAAAAATAGTCATAAGTCACTTTTTTCAGTGCTGGTGTAACTTTGAAGAGTCACTAAGCAAACTGTAAGTTGTAAGTTGATGACTACCTATATTTAAATGGGAGACCTGAAATATTGGGGTTATAAATTTGAGTGAGAATTTGAAAAGCTATCCTAGAAAAAGGCAGTGCCAAATCACTTCCACAATCCTGCCAAAAATTCCAAGGAGTCATGGCCAGGAAATCACTAAGAGTCAAGCTCAATTTTAAGGCGAGTTTGAGCAAAGAGGTGTTTATGATCTTCAACAATTACCAAGAGAAAATAGCTACAGTTAAGGTCTTTTCCCTTAAAACTTAAATGCTCTTGTAATGTCAGGAGCAACCAAAGCATCAAACTGGTGATAATGCATCACTGACACATTGTAGTGTGTATATCTTAAGAGTTTCCTGGGTAAGCCTACTCTGTGAGCCTGGCATGGCAACAATAAGTCCAATGAATGTCACATTTCCATGGCATGTGATGCTAAACATTTTGGGAAATATTAACCATAACTTATGCACTCTCTAAATCCCAGCAGTATTCAGGTCAGCTTGGCTGTTTCTGAAAAACTGCGCAGAGGGATCCATTGGAGACTAAAGAAATCCTTAGGTTGTAGGCCAGATTGGAGAGTCAGAAAAACATTCTGCAAGAAGGCAATGGAAAACCACTAGGATTATTGCCAAGAAAATTGCATAGACATGACCATGAAATCAAGCTCAACTTGAGTTTTTTTAATACCCAGCAGGTACATTTTCATACTGAGAGGTCAAAACTACATTTCAATTATCATCCCAGTACCATTTTTAAAATATTAAAATATTCAACCAAAGTTCTTTAAGAATTTTAAGAAGCAGGATGCTAAAACAGATAGTCTGAACCAAGCACATATATTTCCAGTTAAAGAATAATACAAACCTTTCTGCATATGGTCAGAAATAGATTTTGTGACTATTTAGTATACTGGTAGATATTCTACTCTTTATTAACAACAGCTTTGTTCTCGGGTTAGTTCTTCTCATTCCGGTTTCTCTCTTCCTCACCCCACCTATCCAGCCATCCACCTACCCATTCTCCCTCCCTCCCTTCCTCCCTCCCTCCACCCCAACGAGGCATCACAGCTCCTAACGAAACGGAACTGCTGCCAGATGAAATATATTACTATTAAATACTTAATTCTTCTAGTGAGCGAAGAGCAGCCAGTATGAATACGATTATTAAAGAAAATTACTTTGGCTGATCAGATATTTCTGCATACTAATTTCTGACCCTGCTTCCCTCTCTGCTTGCTTCTCATCCCTTGGAGACCAGGACAGAGAAAATTCTATCACAAATAGCTGATTACTGGGACTTGCATTAAAATCAAATTTTTCCCCGTCTCGGCACTAATGTCCTCGTTTGCAATAGGGACAGCAGTAACTGGGAAGAAAATTATTCTAGAGATGGTCCGAGATCCCATTGCACCTGGAAGTCTGAGTGTGGAAAATATTAATACAGATCTGAATTTTGAGGCCTTAGTTTCCATTCAGTGGTTCCCATAGCCCAAATTCCAGCTAGTCGGCTCAGATCCTTCATTGTCAAAATTATTCTTCCTGTCATAATGTCCACACATATACACATTGGCCTCATGTTTTCTTGGTAAATATTCTTCCATTTTTGTGTGGCAAAGAATTCATGAGCAAAACTATCATTGACTAGGTGTGGATAGACAATACCAGGTATAAGAGAACAAAAGGGGGAAGGGAAGGGAAGGGAAGGGAAAGGAAGGGAAGTTTCCCAAAAGTCTATATATCTATCTGACCACCACCAATCTCTCACAACACCTGTAATCATCTCACGGGAAAAAAATTGAAGTCCTGTAAGCCATCAATTTAGTTAGTTTTTAAAAAATACACTTCTGGAGATGTCACCAGTCTGAAGTTGTAATTACAGTCTGTATGTGTTAATTTCAAGCTCCTGTTCTATACATCTCATCTCAATGGGGGATCCTGTCTGCTATACCTCTACTTCACCTCTGAGAAATGTCTGTGGGAGGGGAAAGATTCACTTAAAAAGCTGTGGTGCTTCTATAGGGCAAATAAAAGCAAGCAGGCAACTTATTTTCTCTCTTTGAATTGCTACAATAGTTTTTAAAAAAGCTGGGCATCAAAGCCCAGCAGATGGTCAAGCAACAGAAGTAATACTGATATTGTTGTTGTTTTTTTACATTGCACAGAAACTTAAATGCTCAGAGTTCTTGTTTGAATCTGGTTCTGGGGAGTTTCACTGATCTCCCCAGTATAAGTCTACATTGGAAAAGAAACTATATATCAACCTAGGCTGGTATTAAAACAGAGACAGATTTTTATCTATGGCTTCTAGGGACTAATTAGAAATCACAACCTTGGCAAAGTTATGAAAGAAAAGAGTCTTGAGAAATCAGAAATCTTCCTGTTGCAGTTAGAAATGACTCAGTCACATCCTTGCAGAAACCTGAATGGTAGGTGATATGTTTAATGTACCCATTGATACATTTCCTGCTTCAGGATGAAAGACATCAAAAAAGGTTCCTACACGTGATAAGGAGCCATAAACTAATACTGTTCTCATAGCTCTCTGATTCATGAGATTATGCTATACATCTCTGCTACTAGCCAAAAAAATGATAGGGCGGTAATAGGGAACCTTACTTCTGCTAAAAGCAGGAGGTAAATTGCTGGAGCATAGCAGAAGCCAGAGGTTACAGGAGATTTTCCCTTTTTATCTTTCTGCCAACTCTTTAATTTTATTTCCCTTTTACCTTTTACTTCTGAAACTTCCTTCCTTTCTTTCCCTTCCTGTCAGCCCTCCCAGGTAAACCACTCAGGAAACACAACCTGATGAACTAATTCCACTTTATTGTCAAGCAACATGAATAGAATCTTGCAAGTCTGAAAATACAAATCTCCTGCCATCACTTTTAACAGTCTGATACATTAGGGAGATCCTTTTTATATGTCTTTCTTTGCCCTTAAGCAGTTGCAGGCTCCTCCCCCTTTAATCTGATTGTTCCCTAGGCAGTATCTTTTTCTATCATCCCTCAAGGTCAACTGCCTTGATATACCTGCAATATTACACAACCACCTATTTTCCTTGGTAAGTAGAATCTGTCAACATCTGTGTGTGAATGAAAGGCATGTTTCATTATTATTGTTTCTGGTCTTCCTATCCAGAGCTTTTAGTTCTGCTTGAATCTGGTCCACTATTCCAGCTGCCTATCTGGAATTGCCCAGGTGTTAATAGCCTTGATGGTATTTCCTCCACCGAATTTAAACTTTAAGGTCTTCTTCACTCTCATGGTGCATTCACACATCTTCTTGACTTCAGTGTGTTTGATGTTGTCATCTTGAAGGATGCCCAGTTATTTGTAATTGTCTTCATCCAGACCCTTGATGTTATAGGGCATTTTGATTCCTTCAGTTTTCATTATTTTTCCCCTGTTGATGATGAGGTTGGCACCATTTGTCCACTCCAAACGCTATTGCAATATCTTGGCTGTATATATGGAAAATGTTAAACAGCAATTCTATTTCAGATAGTATTTTCCATATAGCTTAAAATCATCTGTATAAAAGAGGGGGGAATAGCCAGGGAGGTATTTTTGATGTTTGATAACCATGCCCTCACTTGTTTAGTATTGTTGATTCCTGATAGAGGAATCAGTGTAATCATAAACAGTAGTAATGATAGTGAATCTCTTTGAAAGATTCCTCACTTGATGTCTGTGGAGATTTTAAATCATCCAGGTCATGGCTGTCCCAAAGGTGCTTCTCAAAAGGCAACAAAACATTTTGTTTCTCAACCAAGAAGCTTCTTCACTTCTGAACAAGTTTGTTGGATGAGAAGCAAAACATTTTCAAGAAAAAAACCAAGAGAGTCAATTTGAAAAACACCTTTGAGATTCCTCTGTTATTAACCTCTCCCAATCTATCGCCATTGACCAACAACTGTGCTTTCCATTGTGCTATTGAGCTTTGCACACAGCTTATGATGTATAACTGATTCTTGTTATTTCTAGGCACTTGACTTCACTTTTGCAAAATTATCTTGCCAATTAGGAGCTGATCTTTTGTTCCTATGCTCTTTGGGCAGTTTCCTTTCTGCTCAGGTGAAGAGAGCTTGTTTTCAACTAGATCTGGGGTAGGCAACCTTGGCTCTTTTATGACTTGTGGACTTCAATACCCAGAATTCCTAAACAAGCCATGCTGACTCAAGAATTCTGGGAGATGAGGTCCACAAGTCGTAAAAGAGCCAAGGTTGCCTACCCCTGAACTAGATGTTGTTAGATTGCATGAACTACCATACCAGTTAGCAATTTAAAAGTTGTTGGTAAGCGGGTAATTGGACGGTAGATGCCTAGTGCAACCCCTTTTGCTGCATTTTTCATTATCAGGTAGGTTTTTCCAGATGTTAACCAATGTTCAGTTTCACCTCTTTTGCAGTATGTTGTTAAATTGTTTGGCAATGAGTGGCTCTGGTCTAGTCAGATGTTTCAACCAAAAACCATGTACTGTATTTTTACCTGGTTGATCTTCTTTGTCCTTTTTTGTACTATTTCTGCTGTTAGTATAAGTTCTTTCATTTCAGTTTCTTTTTTATTCTTATTCATCTTCTTTATTCAAGCTGCATTCTTTTCATATTTGGCTTGTCTCATACCTGCATCCAGAAGTGCACTGATTCTTCTTTGGTTTACCGGTTGACTACAATCTCTCCACTAATAGATTGGGGATTCTGCCTATAATGTGCAATTTGATCTTCATATCCGCTGATCTTCTTGGTTATAGCTGTTATTTGCTGCTGCTATTTGGCATGGTGGCACAGTGACTTAATAATGCTGAAACTGCCAGGAAGAAATGGTCTGCATTTTGGCAATTTAAGCCCAGCTCTGCAAGATGGAATGAGATCCTGTCAATCATTCCTCAGCTCCTGCCCACCTAGCAGTCCAGAAGTTTGCAATATTGGAAGTAGATAAATAGGTACCACTTTGGTGGGGGAAAACCTAGCTGCGTTCATGTATGCAAGAAGCCGGCGCTGGACTTGGCTGGATGCAAGACAATGCAACATGAGGTGAAGCAAGGAGCCTGGAAGAGCCAGAAACTTGAGTGCCACTAATTAGCTGGTGTAAAACTACTTTGCCCTCCAAGCACCCAACAGAATGAACTAGACTATCTAGGCTAGGGGTCTGCAACCTTGACAACTTTAAGACTTGTGGACTTCAGTTCTCAGAATTCCTCAGCCAGCTGAGGAATTCTGGGAGCTGAAGTCCACAAGTCTTAAAGTTGTCAAGGTTGCAGACCCCTGATCTAGGCTATCAGGACTGCATTGTGTCTAGCATTTGTAGATTTCCCTGACTAATTTTTGTTCTCTGGTAATCATCTGAATCTTTGTTTAGAGAATTTGTCTATCATTTCAATTTTGCTGGTGTTTGTAAGAGTTTAATTTACCTCTCTTAATAATCTCTGCCTGAACTCTGAGTTTCATATATACAACATTCCTGTCCATGATTAATGGTCTTTTATAGTGACTCCCTTGCAATGCAGGGAAGTGCAGTGTTAGTTCTGGATCTGCATACAGACTGAATTGGGTTTCCATGGATTCCATGTTTGTGCTAAGCTTTTTCGGTTGAGTTCCAGCTGTTCTGGAGGCTTCATTTCCTCCATGCTTTTCACAATCTCTTTTTAACACAGTTAGAACCTCGTCTCTGTCTCAGTTGAGATTACTTACAAATCCTCATAAGAGCCCAATTTCTGTTCTCCTCCATTTCAGGGAGATCCTACTTTATCTCATAGATACACACAATTGGTCCAAAGGGGCTCAGTTCAACTCAGGAATTAGTTGAATCTCATGCACACCTCTAATTTCTAACCTTACTCCTAACCCCTACTTTCTAACCTGTTATATTCACATATTACAAACCAAAACTTTCTCTTTAGGGAGTTAAAAGCCCAATATCTTTTTTATGAAAGTGCTTTCTGAACAAGCTGAAAGATACCACACATGTCATCCAACCATATGAAACCTATCACTATAATCTGGAAACAAGAAAAACAAGTGGTTTTCGGAAAGAGATTTAAAGCCAGATGTACTCCCAAATTCCACAGCTGGTTTGGGGTTTTAAATAAATCTGGATCAAACTTGGCAATTAAAACCGTTCCTTCCCCTCACCCAAAATATAGGTTCCCAAACTTGTATTTCTTACAGATTAGTCTCACTGTGAGAAGCTTTTCACATAGCCATGAGGTGGGTGGCAACCACAAGAAGGTCCACTATATGCTCATTGCAGCCTTGAGCCAGTCAATCAGGTGCAACCACAATCATGTGCAAAATTTGGTTCTTAGCTTGATTCAGCACATTCTCACAAATCAAGTCACATCATTGCCTTTTGCAAAACACAGCAATAATTTGCCCATTTTCTTTGTCCATTCAACTAAAACTCTAGTTCATGCTCTGTTTATTTCTCACTTTGACAAATAAAACGTTCTTCTTTGTGGTCTCCCTTGCTTACATCTCATCTCTCATTTCTGTCTGAATGTATTGGTGCCCAAATCCTTCACCTCCCCTGTTACTTGGATAATGTAATACTATCCCTCAAAAAGAGATGTAAAAGAACTCTGCCATGGTTTTGCAAGCTCACAGAGAACAGATTCTGTAAATCTGCACATACATACTGGCACATACACACACGGAGAGAGTTTGTGAAAGTTATATCCAAAAAAGTATGCCACTGAAAGAAGGGAAGGGGAAAGGGATATATTTGGAAAACTTATGATTATAAAAGTTGTTTCCATCTATTCTCCCCTATTGCCAACAGGAATGTGGAGCACCTTATACATCGTATTTATTCTGATGTGTACATAGGAGTGTGGCTGTCCTCCCTCTGAGATTGATCTTCTCAATGGAAAAGAGCAGTGTTCTGAATTGTTTATCACTTTCTAAGTTTTGTTGGCTCAGCTTGACTAAATGATGACAGCTTTATGTGGCTTTTCAGGTTGCAGATTTTTTTTCCTTTTCTTTTTTGGTAGTTGGAATTTTAGTCACAGAAATCAGTTTGGCAGGAGATTATACCAAGCAAAGTGGAGATGTTCAGTCTTTGGGCCCTTGGGAAAATGCGAGATTGGTCCAATTTACTCATCCACTGCCCTGTCCTTGGAATAATCAGTTTCAGGACTATCAAGTATATAACTGATAATAGAATTATGGCTGTCCAATCTTTGATAGAAAGAACACAGACCTTTGAGATGAACATGCTCCATTTGAATGCAAACGTGCTGTTCTTTTGAAAAGTCACCAAACTGAACTTGACTCTTGGTCACTACTAGGATACATCCTTGAGATTTTCCTGCAACAGCATAGCCATGGATCCTCATGATCTTCCCCAGCCAGCATAGCTGTTGCTTAGCTGCTCTTAAGAATTCTGGGAGTTGAAGTTCACACATTTCAGAGTTGCCCAGCTTGGGAAACAAGTGCTTTAGACTAAAATTAGAATAGAGAGTCCTGTGCTTGTCGCTTTATTTATGTATTTTTAACCCTTTCAGCTTCAGGTTCAGGTAAATATTATATATTAGAGATATGTTAATTTGGTTGCAAAACCACATTCGTTCTTCCCATTTCTAGTTTTTACATTATGGTGTTTCTTAAGCAAAATGTGCAAGGGAGAGGTATCAACAGACTCAAGAGAGCAAATCATTATGAAAATAAAAAACAGGAATTCCAGAACATCCCAAAGAGAACAATGATCAGGGTTTCAAGAGCTGCAGCTAATTGAAAACCTGAAAAAGAGTCCCCACAATTTCATACAATATGATCAGTTCCATTTTCAGAACAAAATTAATAAGAAAAGTTCGTGTTTGCAAGAAAGTCAGTAGTACTGCTTAACTGTAAGACAGCAGAAGCAGGACCCTGAAGAGGATTTTTCTCCCCATTGTGACTGTGCAACATGAGGTTATGTGAAGAGGCCAGTTGGAAGATACTATTTTAATGATGCCTACTTTACAATTATTCCTTTTTTCTTTGTTCTCAGGCTCTCTTGAGAACTTGCAAAAATCACATGCTATGTTCTGGTTGAAGTCCTAACTTCTGGGAAACAGCCAGAACTGAGCTGGCCTGAAAGCCTGAAGGGCTGCATTTGGGTCTGAGTTGCAAGGATCTATAGACCCAAGAACATGGAATGTTTATTTTTCCGCAATGACTTTCTCCAAATAAACCCAGGGAAGGGGGAAAAAAAGGCTCTCCGGCAGCAGCTGTTTATTCAGTATTTATGATAAAAGAGACTTCACCATAGCAACAGGTGGCAATATGTGGACTCCCCAGGAAATACTGTAAGGAGCCTCAGCAACCAGTGCCAGTGACTGAATTTAATACAAGGATTTGCTTGCTTGCTTGTTTGTTTGTTTAGATGGTTGGCAGGCACCATAAAATGTGAGATGTCCAAACAAGACACTGAGCAGAAGTGCTCTAAATCTCTCAAAAGATTGCTTTTGGGGATTTATTTTCTATCCTGCACACTAGCCTTAAAACTTGTAACGATGTTTAAACAAGGGATTTGGAAGTTCACTTTATGGGAAGGTCATGGATGGGCGAAGTCTGGAAATGCAAATAGGAAGGGCCCTAATCTGACTAAAATTAATTGGGCAAATTATTTATCAGTAACTGTGAGTTCAGGAAGTTAGGAGGATGATTACATTTCTAATTCCTAATACCGAAAAAATAAATGCACCATCCTCTATGGTTCTACTGACTTAGCCACTGAATTCTACAAGCCTATTATTTGGGGGATGAAATTTACTTCTCATCTGATACTAAATACATTTATTTAAGAATGAGCACCATTATTTTGGTTGAAATTTATGCTTTTATAAAGTAAAATCCTCAACCATCTATCTCCTAATAAAGATTTTTTTAAAAAAAAAAGACAGAAAAAAGAATAACTGAGTTGCAACAACTGTGATGGGTTCCATTTTACCATGTTGGGCCTTATAATGATAGTCTTTCTCCTCTCATTTTCTGGATTCTCCTCTGGAGGCACCATTACCTAAAGATGCAGGATGCCAGATCCTATATATGAGAAACTTAAATTAAGAAAACTAGAACTGGTTATTGAATGCCTTTCTTGTGTTTTTTAAAGTGCAACATTTAGCTATAATGGAGGATGTTAGTGGGACTCATAAGAAATGACCTTCCTGCCAGCCCTAGGAGACTAGAACATAGAACATAGAATATTAGAGTTGGAAGGGAAGTAGTCTAGCCCCCTACGTGAGTAGGAGACCCTATGCCATTTCAGACAAATGGTTGTCCAGTCTCTTTTTGAAAGCCTCCAGTGATGGAGCACCCACAACTTCTGAAGGCAAGCTATTCCATTGGATGATTGCTCTCACAGTTAGGAAATTTCTTCTTGGTTCCTTTTGTAGAATAGTAAAATTCTTATTTTGTTATTTGTTTTATTGGATGAACAAATTTTACTTGTTCCTGTTGGAGCTGTTATATTCACAAACTAACATTTTATCAGCTTTTCTTTTACTACAATAAAATAATGTGTTCATAATTTATCTTTATCTCCCCAGAATGGTGCGTGTAAATAGCAGAATATGATAGAAAATAAATATTGAGACTAAAAAAAAAATCAGATGGAATCCCACTGTTGACGTCCAAACAAAGTGATCTTCTCAAATTGGTGTTTGCAATGGAACCTAAATTCTGCTCTTCATGGGTTCAAGAGAAACCAAAAACAATGTTGTGTAAGAAATGATTGGAAGGTGGAAATGGAGCAGGTGAGAGGAGATGGCAGGACCATAAACAGTCTCTTGCATCACATAGTAACTCAGCAATTGAGTTACTTTAGCAGTAGTGGAGAAAAAGATTTAGGGGAGCAATATTTTGAGGAAGGGAAGCAGAGACCATTGCTTTTAAAATGTAAATGTGGCTCCAATTTCTTCTATGTGGTAGCTAAAACAGCAGCACAGTCTGTCAGTTAATTGCCTGGAGGCTTTTCTTCCTACTGATGAATCAATCAGTTAACCAATTAAAATAAGCATTGCATAATCTCAATCCAAGTGGCATTTTGAGGATATTTAATTAAGATAGCTGTTTTCCTCAGCAAAATTTGCAAGGAATCATTTGTTGTTTTGAAGATCAGCTTAAGCACACAGCTGCAATCAAGAAACATGCAAAAAAATATTGACAATAGTGGCCACCACAATGGGGTCTTTTAGGAGCCAAAACACCAGTGAAAAGTGCCCATCATTAATCTGTGGATAATGAATTTATTTATTAATTGCACTGATTAATGTTTTCATCCTTAGCTTATATCTCCAAGGTGCCACAGTATAAAATTAAAGATTATAGCCTAAGGAGGTTTTAAGGATTGCTGTCCCCCCAGATGAAGATATGCTTATGTTAAAGTCTATGAAAATGAGTATGCAAAACAAGAATGACAGCTGCAGACACAAGGAGATTTACACAAATAAACCCAGAAGTTAATACAGAAGCTTAGTAACATTATAGTTTTACACATTCACACAGACAGGCACACACACACACACACATTCTGTCCTAGATGTTTCTTCCATACGTATCAGAAAGATTGTTTTAACCTCAGTCTGAAGCCAGTTTTGATGAACATATCTCTTTCTGCAAAAAAAGAAAGAAAGAAAGAAAGAAAGAAAGAAAGAAAGAAAGAAAGAAAGAAAGAAAGAAAGAAAGAAAAGTGCAGTAAGCAAATAAAGAAAAATATGGAGGATACATCTGCATAGTTTCAGAACTAAAATAGGATACAGAACATAACTGTTGATTTGATTGTGGCAACATGAGTATTTCTCTTGAGCAAATCACATTCTGAAAAAAATTGTCATGGTTTGTATGTGGCTTAAAGTTTGAGCAAGTACCACAGAACAAGTACCACAGAGATTTTCTCCTTCCCCAAGAAAGAAGAAAGAAAATGAGCTTTTGTAGTACTCTAATAATCTTTGTTCTGTTAATAATTCTAGATATCAGATATATCTAGATATCTCAACCTTGGCAGATTGAAGATGTGTGGACTTCAGCTTCCAGAATTCCCCAACCAGTCATGCTGGTTGGAGAATTCTGAGAACTGAAATCTACACATCTTTAAGCTGCCAAGGTTGAAAAACCCTGCTCTACTTCATCAGTGGGAGCTGCCTATATTTTTGTTTTGTGTCAGTCCTGACTACCAGAATTTCAGTCATGGCTTTGTAGGGGCTTGCTTGAACACCGCACCTATCTTAAAGATGGTTTCTTTATCTTATTTTTAAAAATTTTATTTTTATGATTTATTGAAACTTGTCTCAAAGCGACTCCGGGTGGCTTATGTACCTTAAAAGTTCTATGTGATAGATATATGTTCATTGAGCTGGACTGCAGAAAAAAGGTCCACCTACCAAGGTTCCTTTCCATCGTGGGGTTTTTCAAGATGTATCTTTCAAAGTCTGGAATCAGCAAACCTAGTTGTGTCAAAATTGTATGCCAAGGGCTAAAGCCTTAACCATGCATGTTACAACATATGGCTTTGAGTTCAATGTGCTGCTTCATCTTCTGCCTCAGAAGTGACTTCTATGAATTGTGCATGTATTCTGGAGACCATACTTCCATTTACTTAATAAAAGGGTGTAACCATAGACATCAGTGCGGGTCCTGTAGTGGCAAGTCCCCGTAGAGATGTAACAATCCCTTATTTGAATTAAATTACCTTAAATTAATTATATACATGTTTAATCAGATATAAGCCTTCTGAATTCCAAATAATTTTAACATGGCTAGTACATTTACAAATACATTCAAGTCCTAACCATATCAGAGCTGCAGTTCCATATCACTGTAGCCCCAGTTGGAAAGAAAAAGGAAAGGAAGAAAAAAAGAAAGTAGAGGAAAAATTATATCTTCAATGCCACTGAGGTCACTTTGCCCAAGACTTTCTCAAAACTGGAACCAAGCCTTGATCATTCCTACTATTTGAAATGTCATAACAAAAATGTGTGTTGCCAATTTTTAAAGACTACCATAGCAAGATATGCTGAGATTAGAGGATGCAAATGTTGGCACAGTCATAACATGATCTGCTAATAGGTGGTGCAGAAAACCTTTGGAACAGAAATGGGAAATCTAGAGTATGTTCTTAACTAGCTGTGACCTCACTTCCACCCAGAACAGCCCTGAATGAATTCTGCTGCCAATATGGGTAATGAGGTTCTTGTAGCAGTACAGACTTTTAACCTAAACTACCACCAGGGGATACACAGTTTTCTTAAATGCACTTAGGCAGTGCTAAACTAAACTCTGTTGCTTTTGAATGGAGTGTACCTCTTCAGAATAGCAGGAAATTGCCCTTTCTGACTTGTGTTCTCACTGAAGTGTGGAGAGGCCACATTTGAACTTTTCAAAATAATTTCATCTAAACATTATGGAAAACAGATCATAAATTTCCTCATTGTTACATCCTGGCTTTTTCCCCCTCATTATGTTTGCACCAATTCCCTCCCCTGAAATACAATTGCCTGGTATAAATGAAACTGCTACAAGCCATAACCTGCCCTTTTACAATCCTGAACTTGCATTACAAAGTGAAATATAACCTTTGATATATCTAAGCCAGGCTGTCTCTTCTATTTGCAATGCAGCCAGCTGCTCTGCATACCATGAGGTGGGGGTGTGTGTGGCATGAGTTGGGGGGAGCAGCAGAGTTGTTTTTCTGTGGTATATGTATGCATGTGCTATCATGTGAAAAGCCTCAACAAGTTCAGAGGTTTACTTCAAAAGAGCCCCTGACAGTTCAGATTCTTGTATGAAATTTATTAAAATTTATCAAACTTTGCTTTGATATCTCACTGGTCAATTACCTGCAGCATTATAACAACTTGGCGAATTCACTGAGCAGGTCACATAGTTAGAATGGAAATGCTGAGAGGCTGTTTAAAAGATTTTTGTCAGAAAAAGTAAGCCTATTGACAGAAGCCAATTCTTTTGATGTAGTGCATTCAAGGGGTCGAAGGATTAGATGTTTTGGGTGGCTTCGGTTTAAATTTGCTGAACAAAAAAGACTGCAGCAGCTAATTACCATCCACGTTATACTGGCTAGGTACTTTAGCTTATCCTTTTATTAAGATTTGAGCACATTTTGTTGTTGCTATACCAAAAATCTCTCTAATCTGTACAAAGGTTAAAAATGGAGCTAGGCCTTACCCTGCTACAGCCTTCACAAACTAAGGGGTCTTGATTCCCAACTTGATTCCTTGTGATCCTTTCAACTATGCTGGAGTTGCATTTCCAACACCTTCTGAGAGGATCCAGTTGGGGAAGGTCAATTTAAAGAATTTCCTTCAGTTATTTCAGATCTTGTTACCTGATAGAAAAATCAGTCTTTTTCAAACTTGGCAACCTTAAGATGTGTGACTTCAGATCTCAGAATTCCCCAGCCAGCATGCAGAAGAAGTCTACACATCTTAAAGTTATCAGGACTGAAAAACTGATTTACATCTTGGAGCAATGTCAGCTGGAATTATTTCCTTATTGGAGTATTTCATGCAACATCTAGGGAATAAGGGGAAACACCATCCAGACATAACTTGATATAAATGTCAGTACATGAAATTTGGTCCAGTCTCGCCCTATTGATATACCAACCTGAAGCTATCTCAGCGTGACCCTCCACAAGCTCTTGGATTTCACCTCAAGGTTGGCTCCAGGAGGCTTTGACCTCCTTGTCCTGGAATATGATTGTGGTGAAGCTTATGAGTCAATGGTTTCCATGGCAACCATGAATTTATAGCAAGTATTCTTGGCTCCAACTCACATACACTTGACTTTACTCTTTACTTTGGAACAGACAAGCATGAATATGAAAGACATATTCAGTACTTGGTCATGTTAAATTACTTTCTCATCAAGCTTTGGATCACACTGTGGATTTCTGCTGAATACCAATTAGAATGGTTTGCCTCAAGTGCTTAATAGTCTGAAGACCACAGAACACTTGGGAAGTTTCCTGATGATTTTCTGGGCATTCTCTATATTTAATTTTTGAGTTTTATGACTATAGTATTTTTATACTGAGTATTGCTCTATTGTTTAGAGTCCTCCAATACTGCAGGAGCAAGGGTGACAATAAGCATTCCAAAGAAAATAAATAGGTACATGATGTTAGAGATGCTTGCATGAGTAAGGAGTTACAAAAGGCCATTTCTATACTAAAAAATTGTACATTGAAATTAAGGTGTTTCCTTTGATAACTGTAAGGGCCAGGGGCATGCTAACCTAAAATTCAAATAGCTTAAAGGGTATAATTCTAAATTTAAATGCTTTGGTTGTAGTTAACCAATTATGAGGATAATTATTCAGCCAATGTTCAGAGGCATTAGTATTAAGGATTGCACTAATTGTTAATTATGCAGAATGGAGAGCATAATGAAAACTAGCTGGTAAAGATGGTAATTACCAATGGGAAAGATTCCTAAGGAGAGATTGACAAAGATGGGCAATGATAACACCATTCAAAAGATTATTACCCAAACTGCCCAGAAACATCTTTGTAAAAAAATAAGAATATATTGATTTGTTATTTATACTTGTTTATATAAATGGAGAAATTCTAACACATTTAAATACCAGTAGACAAATGAGTAATGCATTGAATGAAAAAAATCTGTGTGTTTCTGCCATTTTGTCATATGCAAGTATGAACTGAATAAGTCAGGAAAATAATATAATTCAGCATGAATGGGATACTTCAAAACAAGGTCAACAATGAATCAGTTCTGAATGAATGGGGATTCAACACAAAAGTAAGTGACTAGTGTGAAAGAAGCATCAGACTACTATTATGGTTGCCTAAAGTGAATGAGTGGGCATTAACTCTCATAAAGATATGAAGGAAGAATGAATGGCTTGAGAGGAAGGGGAAGACCAAGAAACTAGTGTTGCAGTTGATGAGATCTTCAAAAAAGAGAGATGTCAACAATTTAAAGAACAAAAAGCAATCTATGAAATAACGTATAGCAATGTTACAAGCAACGATGACAAGCAAGCATCCATATCCTTCCAGGGTTGGGGTGGGGAAGAGGGAATGATAACATGATTTAAATATTTAATCGTTTTTTTTTCATGAGGGCATCAGGCATCCATTGTCACTCTAAAGCAGGCATGTCAAACTGCTGGCCCACGGCCTGGATGCATCATGACAAAACCACGCCCTCCCCATTGCTGGCAAAGGGGAAAAAGCCGCGATACGTCATGCGACGTCACGTGACGTCGCGAGTTTGACATGCCTGCTCTAAAGTCATCTTTCTTTCCTACAGATGCTGATGATGATAAATATAGAAAGGGATAAAGAGGCATTGTGTTGACGTAAAGTTTAGTTCTAATTGTTTTTCTTTTCTCTCATATCTTTATCTTATTTTCCTTACAGATCCTAACTTAATTCTGATCCTTTGCATAGCATTGCTTATCTGAAAGAAACAACATGATACACATACTATGAGGAAAGAATTATTCTGAAAGGCAAGATTTAATTGAGGTGAAAAGAAATAGTAAAACATACCCCATATATTAACTTTCAAATATACCAATCCATTCTTTAGTCTTTTATTTGGGGATATGCATTGTTCCTGTACTTTCAAAAGAATAAATTTTTAAGGCACATGGTACCATCTGAGACCCAGTGAGAAGACTGTTACTTTAGGTAAAAGACTGATTGTGTATATATTCCATTCCAGAAAAGAAAATATGATAGCAACAGTATGATCCTCTTGTTCCTAGTAGTATGATACCTGTCCATGTAAAACTTATATCAGTTTTGATAGCACAAGTATTGTCTATATCCCCTAAAGGATTATACAACCTATAATTTTAATTTCAGAGAAAAATAAAAGTAAAGTGGATTTATAATTCTCTTCATTTACTATAAGAGTTCCAATTTACTCAGTATAGTTTCAAATGTTTAATGCTTTCACTCTTCCAGTTTGCCTTTTCTACATCTGTATTGGGGCAGGTGGGTCATATCCATAAAGTATTGGTCCTTTCGTAAAACAGATTAAGGCATAACCTTCACTTTGCACAGGATGTGTACCATTTGTTGAAAAAAAAAGAAAGACTGGTTTTGCATGTTCCACTATGCCATGTGTATTGGTGTATTGAATTAGCCAGGTTCACGTGCCATACTAACAGTTTTTTCTCCTTCAGTTGCACACAACAATTAAATACAATGGCTGGGTTTGAACAGCATGTAAATCAAGACAAAATGAACCATACTGTGGCTTAGTATGATGTATGAACCTAATTAGTGACTAGATTCAAACCTGGTTGCATTCATGCACCCATAAAATTGGTCCAAGTTTTCTTCTGCAGCTTCCCTCCCGCCTTGGCTGAAAAACGGTGAGAGCAAAATGGAACCCATTTTGGAATGTAAGTCTGGCCACATTTGAAGAGGAAACATAGTCATCTCCTACTACTTTTTCCACATTCCCCTGTTTTACCTCCTATACTTTTTTTTCTTTCAAAAGACAGGATAATAAATAAAGGGATCCAATGCAGTGCAGAAAATAGCTATAGTTTAAGGATAGGAAAACCAATTTCAAATCTTTTGAAGTGTGGAGCTTGCTGGATCATGTTAGGGAAATTCCTACATCACAAAACTGAACTTCTTTCCTTAAGCTGCTAAGATAACCTTCCTGAAGGTTATACGAACATAACTGCTATAAATACATGTACGTAACCAGTGGGGAAGGGATGGAGATACCATTGGAACTATTCCCTTATTATCCTGAGATTTAGTAGGAAGCCATAAAGTCAGACTGGAGAAGAAGCAGCCAAGGAACACCTGGAAAAGAGCAGAGTGAAATCAGCCTTGGCTGGGTTAACAGCATCCTTCTCATTCATATTATTTACACGAACCGACTTTTCCCCTCACTTCCAAGTGTACCTCTCCACCTTTCAATATAATCAGCGTCTCCAAAATGAAGTATGGAGCCGCCTCTCCTGAGAATATAATGGGGAAGTGGCAGCACTCAGCAATGGTGTTGCCAGGCCTCTCAAGGGGAAACCACTCTCTGATAAGAAGCCGATTTCACCTGAGGCCTGGAACATTAACTTTGACACTGAAAAAAAGGGATATTTTATTACCCTGGAATATTTCTGCATCTCTTTAAAATCCTTTCCTCCTTCTTGTGCCCCATTACAATTAAAAGCATCCTCTCTCTCTCTCTCTCTCTCTCTCTCTCTCTCTCTCTCTCTCTCTCTCTCTCTCTCTCTCTCTCTCTCTCTCTCCAGTGTTAACCCTTCTGCTGCAAAGCATCTGTCCCTCTTGTTACCTTTTCATTCCAAAGGTTTCCTAGTCAATAATTTCCTGGCTGTTGTTCACCTGCAGACATTATTTCAGAGGGCACAATGGAGTAGTCATTGAATACCATAAGTGTGTGTAGGTTCTGGCCATATTTTAATCTATAAATTTATGAGAAGCTTCTTTGTAGCTGTCAGAAGGATAGCTGTGGGTCTTCCTTCATTTTGGGCATTGAGTTAAGGTAATTGTAAAGCTAAATACCTGAGCTTCTGAACTTCAGCTAAAGGTGATGGCTTCAAGGACAAACTGCAGACCGATTTGCATGCCTTTTGGGGACTGGAGACAGAGTGGGGATAGTAAAGACTGCATTAGACATTCCAATCAGCTGATCATATTTGATGCCTTGGAGATCTTGAGCAAAGCTACATTTGTGAAACTGAGAATATTGTTCATCAGGAATGGGCTAAAAGTAGATCAGGATATACCAAATAAATCTAAATTGTGCTAGAATATTGTCCTAACAAAAGTAATAGCAGAAACAATCAGGAAATCAGTCAAGGGTTTTTTTAATGTTGAAGTACTTTTGCCTCATTCTAGTACAGGGGTGTCAAACTCAATTTCATTGAGGGCCGCATCAGCATTGCAGTTGCCCTCAGGGGGCCGGGTGGGTATGGCCAGGGTAGGCGTGGCCTACTGGGT
Organism: Vipera ursinii; assembly: GCF_947247035.1. Taxonomy (NCBI): domain Eukaryota; kingdom Metazoa; phylum Chordata; class Lepidosauria; order Squamata; family Viperidae; genus Vipera; species Vipera ursinii. The sequence goes on from NC_139516.1 coordinate 47,729,736, forward strand.
GGGCATGGCCAGCTCTACATCGTTCGCATCAAGGGTGCCTATGGGGGCCTGGGCAGGAGTGGGACAGATCTGAGGGTCTCTGGCAGGAGGAGGGTCTCTGGGCCAGGGCCAAGGCAGTGGGGGCCATTCCCTCACTGTTTCCAGGATGGCTTCATGGGCCACATGAAACCACTTCACAGGCCAGATCTGGCCCCTGGGCCTTGTGTTTGACATGTCTGTTCTAGTATGTACCAATAGCACTTTGAATTAACACAATATCAAGTACTCCATATAAGATTGCAAGCAACATTATTCAGTACTAGGATTTAAATATTATATGAATCAAATTACTGACAATCCACATTCCAGGAAGCTCCATTGCAGTTTTTGGATGATTCAAGGAAAAATTCAAAGCTACAGTACCTCTTGCCATTATTTCCCTTGATGTTACTGAAAAATAGAAGGTAAAGTGCTAAACCTTCTTTCCTTTCTATCTTCCTATGACTGGCTTAGGCATTTTCATACTGCCACCATTTTTACTTACCAACTCTCAAAAAAATAAACCTAAATCTTCCTAAAATTATCTTCACAGCCAAGGACCTTGATACACCAAGAGTATCATATCAGATAATTACAGCTGACCGTTCTCACTTCTGCTCAATTTACAAGGCAAGTATAAAAAAATATTGTAGTGGCTTCCAGTTCCAGATTTCGGTGCAGCCAGATGTTTGAGGAAATCACTCCTTGCGTCGCCTGGATTTCTTCATCGGGAGGTCCCTGTAAAGGGGTCGAAAGTTGCCCTGGAGGGGAAATGAGTGGGGGAGAGGTCTCTCCAGTCGGTGATAGAAGGCCGGCAGCCCTCTTGTCAGCTTGGAGCTACTCTCTGAACCAAAGAAGAAAGGATTGGCCACTCCCATGGTCCATCATTTAGCCGTTTCCTGCCAAAGCCAAAAGCACAACAAAGCATTTGAAAGCACTTGAAAATTGGGTGAGAATTGCCTTCTTCTTTCCCTAATTGTCTACTTTGCCTGTCAAAAGCTTTCTGAATTTGTTTCCCCTTGCGAGGAGAGAGGGAAGGGATCTTTTTTCCCTCCCTCCTTAAAAGCATCCTTTGTCTACATTGGGAGAGAAAAGAAAAAGCCTTGTACTAAATTATACTTATTAATTGGACTTACTGCCTTTCTACTTTTGGCCCAAAGTTCCTATATTTACAGAAATGGACTATTCTACCTATTAGTCTAAAAAGGGGGACAAAAAAAGAAATAAATAAAAAGACTCCGTCCGAAAAGGATTTGGTCAAGTCTGTTACTACTGGCAAACAAGCTTGCTTACATTTTGGACTGACCTTGGCATTAATATAAAAACCTGAAACAGCTGGAGATGAATTTGGCTTAGACTTGTGAAGGTGGACACTTACTGATTTTTGTTTGAAAAATAGCCTCCACTAAGGACTATTTATAATTATTACAAAATGGAGAAGGATCAGCCACAAACCTTGCTTGACTATAACCTTATACTTGAAAAAATTTACAGTCACTGAGATGTCTATCTCCAGATTTAATAATTTACATGCCAACCTTAAGTCACAAATTGAAACCCAGACTGCAACTAAAGAATTTACACTTCAGAATATAACAAAATTGGAAGATATTACTATTGAGACAGAGGAATATAAGCAACAACAACAAAGTACTGAAAAAACTAATATCCCAAACCTAACTTTACTCAAAGAACCTACAATTTTTAAAGTACAAGGAACCACTACTATGACAGACAATCTTAAAGACCAACAACAAACTAGGGAAAAACTTAATATTCAACTTCTGACCCTCTCTAAGGAGCCTACAATTTCAGAAGTACACTACATGCAAGATAGTGATGCCAGTATAGAGGAAGCTGAAGACCAACAAAGACAACCTGTGGAAAGCTTGGACAGTCAATCACTAACTATAAAACTGGATAAGATTTTCTACTCAAAACAGATCAACCCAGATGGAAGAAGAATCCAGACTGAACTGCAGACAGAGATGTCAGAGCAAATAAAGAGAGTGGAATTAACATGGCAACAATATAATGACTATAAATGGTTCAACCTTTGTATATTGCTGATGGTTGGATGGCCTCCTCTGGTGCAAATAATATACATGCGAGCAAATGAAGACCTATTTGGCAATTTAAAGCCCTGGGTATGGAAACCCGACTGGCAAAAAAACAAACAAACTAGAGTTAGATTTAAAATATGAATTCCTAGAGAATTATCGTAGGTCATTTTGTTAGTAATTAGTGACTTATTAGGATCTGAAATAGAAAATATTCATGAGATAGAATTAAAATGTATTTAAGTATTTACTAAGCTTATTTCAAATATCATAAATTTATATATTGATATAATGGAAATTTGGCTTATGGATCCTATGTTTGATGTTAAAATTTTGGTTATGTATAAGTAGAAGTAGATTGATAAATATAGACTCTCCGATTGGTAACTTGTGATGTATTAGGATGTGAAATAAACAATGTTTATTAGGTAGAAGCTAGCTATTTAAATATTGGGTTTATGTTAGATGATACAATTTTTGGTGTAATAAAATAAGGGAACTTTGGGTTGTGAATACTATTTGGGATGTTAAAGGTTAAGCTTGGATACTATAATTAACATCAAAATTAGATAAAATTTAATAACATGATATAGATATACCTTATCGAAATTGGATTGACAAAATCTTCTTTAATTGACTATGCTATTCCTAGAAATTTGTTAGTTTAAATACATTGTATTGAATGTTGAGGGAAATAGAGAAGGATGCTATGATAATGTAACCCAAACTATGTATTGAAAACTATTACTCAACTGATGACTACCCAAGTATCATGATGCTTTCTAAATATATAGGTTGTAATTTGAAAAACTAATAAAACCTGTTATTAAAAAAATACTGTAGTGTGATATTTTGGTGACTTAGTCTCCTCTCTGAATGGGAGAAGCACAGGAAATAAAATTCCCACGTAACATGTATGCTTTGTGAGCTCTATTGGCTCCCTTTAGGCTTCCGGGTGCAATTCGAGTTGCTGCTCATCACCCATAAAGCTCTTCCTGGCATGGGGCCAGGCTATTTGTGGGACTGCTTGTCTGCAATTGTCTCTGCTCATCTCTGCTGGGCATGCTTCATATCCCTTCCTTGAAACAACATCACCTACCAGGACTTAAGAAATGTGCTTTCTCTTTTTCAGCACCTGCCCTGGGGAACAACTTTCCCCCTGAGGATAGTGGATAGTCCTGAATATGTTGGCCTTTCTATAGGTCTATGAACATTGGGGATTTTTTTTTCCTCTGGGGCATTGACTCACAACGATGGATGAATGTACTCTGAAATGATTTTGTATTGGAATATGTTGTGATTGGTTATGCTAAGTTGAAGTTATTGTTATTTTCTCTTGATTTTTAGTTTTCATGTTTTTAGCTATACGTGGTCTATCCAAATTATTGTTTGTGAATAGATAAAAAGGTAAAGGTTCCCCCGCACGTGTGTGCTAGTCGTTTCTGACTCTAGGGGCCGGTGCTCATCTCCGTTTCAAAGCCGAAGAGCCAGCGCTTGTCTGAGGACGTCTCCGTGGTCATGTGGCCGGCATGACTAGACACCAAAGGCGCACGGAATGCTGTTACCTTCCCACCGTAGTGGTCCCTATTTTTCTATTTGCATTTTGACGTGCTTTCGAACTGCTAGGTTGGCAGAAGCTGGGACGAGTAACAGGCGCTCACTCTGCTACGCGGCACTCGGGATTCGACCCGCCAAACTGCCGACCTTCTGATCGACAAGCTCAGCGTCCTAACCCACTGAGCCACCGCGTCCCTTTTTTGTGAATAGATAGCCCGGTAAATTTTCTAAATACATACGTATATACAAATATACACATATAGATACGTGTATTTTGTACAAATATACATGCATGCCTGCGTATACTTATATACATGCATGCATATGTGTCCCCAGAGGGAAATTGCCTACCTTGAAGCTCCACTCTTCATCCTTGCAAGCTGTCTTTGCAGTGATTCTATTGGTTCTGGCTTGTGTATTGCTAAACGTGAAACAAATTCAGAATAAATCAACACTGCAGGTGAATCATCTCTATGTTTTGGCCTTAACAAACTTTAGGAAAGAGTCAAAAATAATTTTAACTTTGAATAATTCAGATTTAGGAATGAGTTGTCAGGGCAGCTAATTTTCCCCTCTATAGATTAACAGTGTTTTTAAGCTTCATATTTGTATGACGTTCAGCTCCTAAAATTCTCCAGCCAGCATGCTGGCTGGGAAATTCTGAGAGTTGAAGTCCATACATCTTAAAATTGCCAAGGTTGAAAAACACTGGATAACAATTAAATCTATTTCAAGGACATTTACATTAAATTAATTTAGGCATAGTGGAAGCTGTGCTGCAGGAATTTAAAATGTACCAATTGCTGCAATGGCTCACCCCTTTAAAAATGGCATTTGGCACAAAACATAGGAGGATTAAAAACTGTTTTTTATTTTACCTGTCACAATACTGCTCCAATATTTGCATGCTTTGCAGTCAACTATATCTCTTATTCTAGAGAATGAAACCATGAAAATATCTGAACTGATATTACTATCTCTTGCTTGTATGTCTGGTATTAAATAATGATGTCTCCAATGAGTTCTGCCATCAGACATTCAACTAGGGATTTCATCCATGCAAACCCCACTGTGGGGGGGAAAATGGATGTAGAATTCAAGAGATTTTGCAAGAGAACTTCTGGGTTTCTGTGCCTCTCCCCCACCTACATTTTCAACTTGTTTCTTTCGGATAACCAAAATGCAGACTGTTAACATTTTCTGATACTGCCAAAGGGAAGCCCCTCCTTAGTCCTGATAATTCATGGCAGAAACACGTGTTCAAGTCCTTGATTGTTTAGTTAAAAGAATTGTGTTTTGACCACAAGAGGATTTGGGGCTGCAACTCAAAACTGATAATGATATTTTTCTGCCAAGATGTCTTCTTAGTGTTTCCTCTGTTAATGCAGACATTCAAGGAGCTCCAATTAACTGCATCAGAATCTGAAGAAGAAAAAGAAGAAGGGGGGGGGAAAGGAGAGGGGTAATATTAACCCTTTGATAGGTAGAAAGAAAAAGAAAAAAATATTACCAAGGACTTGGTCTTTAACCTTTGAGTAAATATAGAAAAAAAGATAAGGTTGCTAAGTAAATTCAAAGGAATGTCTATTTAAGGGCATTGGAACATGGGTGCATCTTATTTCATTTCTACTACAACTCAGTGGAACAACACTACATGCCAAAGAAGAAAATGCAGATCCTATTGCAGTTATAGTAGATGCAAGAAGGTTATCATTGCTTTATGGCATCCTGTTGCTATCTTATTAATTCTACCATCAACTTCTCACTGTTTGTAATGTTTGTGGGAGTGACCTTGGGAGATCCAGGAAAGAGCCACAGCTAAGGGAGCAATTGGATAAGAAGTAGCTTAACCAGCAGCAGTAATATGAACATGGCAAAGACCTCAGAAGGGACTCTCTTGTTTCTTGGACTATAAAGGTTATGGGGGTGGGATGTACTTTTAGACTTGCAATATTCTGTTAATGTAACAATAAAGTTGAAACAGCTTATCAGGAGGTGCTTTTTCTGGAGTACCTTACAAGGTTGACAGCTATTCACCTGACCCCACTATTAATCCAAGATGTCACGTCTTGAGGTGTAAAACATAGGGGTATCTCTTCCATACAAGTGGCTGAAATTTTGGTCATGAGTGGTGGATAGAAAAAGAAGAAATACATGAAGGCAAAAGTGAATATCTGAATGTATGCCCAGACTTAAAGAATGCTTGATTCAAGTATAAAATCTGCATGGACATCCCAAGGTACCCTGAAATTCTGCTACTGAAATTCAGCAATCAAATATCAGAATTTGGGGCCATTTTTCAGATCTTGATTGCTTTTAGTAGTTATTGTTTCCCTCTCTTCATTTGCCCTCTGCTATAATTTAAGCATGAAAGAGAAAAGAATTGATCTTCTATCATCTACTGAATACCTGCTGTAGTCTGAACTTTGTAATTTAGAAAGTAATAATTGCCATTTACATTTTTCCTCATCCTCTCCATTTCTGTTTTCTTTCATGCTGTAAATCCTAGATGGGGGTGTTTCATGGTAAAAGGGCATTAAATACATAGATTTTAACTTTACTTTTTTATTCTTTCATTTTCATCTTTCAATGACCAGACCCATTATTTCCCAAATAGCCAACTGAGAGAGAGAAAAGAAGGATTAAAATTAAACTTTATTTTGTGGATTGAATCAAGAAATTTTCACGTGTTGGTATTCTTTCAATTTTTGCAATTATTTTAAGCAAAAGGTACTATTTTCTGAATTTCTCAAATAGGAAAGCAGTAGCAATACTTAGATAAACACACATCAAAAAAAGAGATAGAGACTGGGAAATTACATTGGGGCCTTTGGTATATGCCTAGAAATTCTAAGGTATTCTTCAGTTTGCAAATACACTTGAAACTTTGAGCTTGTCTTATTTGACTTGAGATAAATTACTTGGGAGACCCAAGCTTTCAAGCTGCCATGTTTGAGTAGAAACCAAATAAACAAGGAACAGCAGAACCACGGGCTAAATGGAAGGATAGTTTACAGAGAATAGCTTTTATGAGGAGTCCAGAAGCCTTGAAGGTGAGGCTCCCATACTGGTGAAACTATTTCCAAGGCTAAACAGTGGAAATTTCTCGCCTCTCTCTCTGCAGTTTTACAGAGTGCTTGCTGATTTTTCTCATGTTCACCTTTCTTCCTTACAATAGGTGTGTACAGCTAGATACAGTGCAGCTGTATGGTAAGAAGATAGTAAGCAATACATTTCCAACAGACTGTCAGCCTCAGTTCAGTACTGTGAGAAGCTGCACCAACCACTTTTTCTTAAAAAGAATAGTAATTATTTGTGAGTAAATGCAATGTTCCTTGCAATATCTACTCAGTTATTATAAGGAATTTTAGGGAAAATTAGCTCTAATCGCAGGAAAACTTTTCCCTATGGTCCAATCCCAAAGTGAAGCATCATGGATTGGGTTCAAACAGCTGGCATAGAAAAGCAGTGAAGTGAAAAATTCACTTACATATCACTCATTCAAATCTAGACTTTTATTTCCCCAGAATGCCTCAGTTTCTTCAGCACAATTTATTAAATTTCTCTTGAAGATGCCCATGTAAAACATGTATGCAGAAAAACAATGAGTGAAACCTCCAGATTCTGGAGAACACTGTCACAAGGTACCTCTGCTTGTATTTACTATTTCAGCTGCATTTGGGCTCTGTTGCCTCCTTCCATTTTTAGTTTTGGACTTATAAACTGATAATCATGTTGCAGAGTTGCCCATAAAACCCTCCAGGTCTTTAAGGAAACATCAATGTTTTCCTAAGTATTCAGTGTTTATGACATCACTGTCCTATGTTAATTCTCAGTGTTGTTATTCCTAGACCTCTTGCATGGGACTAGATGTATCTGCCAGTTTCTGTTTCACTTGGTTTCTCATTTTCCCAACCACAAATTCATTTAGCCATCTTTTGACATTAGTTTGCAAATTCAGCCCAAAAAATATAAACAGAAATCCAGAATATGGCAAGCTTCTCATTTTCTACCCCACACACAGGTTTTCAGAATGGGTTAGATTCTATATTGCTGACTCACATTACAAGAACTTGAAGACAGGGAGATTTAAAGCAAGTGAGGCCCTACAGAACAGTGTTGTGTTTGTCTATCTTTGAAATAAGAGGAGCAAGACATTGGAAGTGGGAGCAAAAGCATATTTTTAATAAATCATTGTTCCTTCTTTGCTCTGCTTTAGATTTATCACTTTTCATTGTTTCTGTTTTTCCAAGTACGGGTCAGTTTTCTTACATGTTATTTGTTGTCCTGTTTTATTTTCATGTCTATTGCCAGCTAACAAAAACCTGGCAATGATAAAAAGGACACTTTGCTTGGCCAGAAAACCGCTTCTAATTGGCAATAATTTGCATGACTCTTCGACTGCTGGTTGCAAAAGTAATCCTCCACAAATCAGCAGATCGTCATGGAAGCCAGCAGCAAATCATAAAACAGGAGCTTAAAGAGCATAACCACAAATTTTAATTATTTTTAAAACTGTGATTAACCTTAATTATGTTTGTTGAAACAAATCATCTTTGCAATCCAAACTATGGTTATGTTACCTAAAATATATTGGATTGCAAGCCATGGTAATCAAAATGGATGTGAAAGATTTGTTGGTGACCACACTGAAAGATAGTACAAAAGAGGGGCCTTGACTTCAGAGGGGAGAGAGATAAGATTTCTTTCTCGTATAAGGTATATAATCTTGAATGCAGACTCCTAAAAAGAAGCAAAAAGCTTTATGTATATTTTATTGACCTGGTAAATTAAGCAACTGTCTTTTCAAAAAAAAATCCAAGGATGGCATTCTAAGTAAGGTAAACATAAAACAAATAAAATAAAACTGTACCTAAAATGCAAAACAAGTACAAAAAATAAAGCTACCTTCAAAGTAAAATACTTAAAAGCCTTGGCAAAAGAGAGAGAGAGAGGGAGAGAGAGAATGTCTTGTTCAATTCATGTTAAGTAAATTTCTGAGGCAAGATTATATCATAACTTACCTTTTTTTAACATTCCACCTGTCTGACTTCAAATAATATAGGATATGAAGGATACGAATGAGATTTATTTACAGGACTTATATGGCCACCTATCTCATATAATGATTCTAGGTGGTACATAACAATCCATACAAACAAACAAAAACACAAAAAATAGTCTGTCATTCCCCCTCCCCCAGGTGCCAGACTTAACCCCTATCCTAGCCCATTGTTTTGGGGCAAGAGGCAGATTTTTATGGTTTTCCAAAGGCAAAAAGGGTAGGTGGTCCCTCAGATCTCTGGTGGGAGGCTAGTCCACAGGTCTGGGGCAGCCACTGAGGTGTACCTCTAAGGTCTCACCTGGAATGTGTCTACTTTAGTAGGAAGAGCAGATGCCCTCTTGGAGAAGCAGTGCCACAAATAACCCTGTGTCATGTATGGATTTTCAGGTAATGACCATCACCTTGAATTGAACTTGAAAGCAACTAGAAGCTGCTGCAGCTCATGCAGAAGTAGTATAACTTGGCTGAATGATGTGACCCAAAAATGTGGATGCTACTGCATTCTGGACCAATTGTGGCTTCCAGAAGGCTTTAAAGGCAGCCCTATATACAGTGTGTTGCCATATTCCTAACAGTAGGTGACTAAGGCATGAATGACTGACTGTGAGTCAGGTTTCTCAATCCAGAAATGTGTGCAATTGGCACACAAGTTGAATTTTGCAAATGCCCACCACCACAGCTATCATCTGCTCATCTAGCAGGAACTGTGAATCCCAAAAGAATCCAAATTGTGTATCAGATCCATCCAGGAGACTGTTACCCTTTCCAGAGTCAAAGATGTCAACTCTCCTAACCCCAGAAGGCCAAAGATCTAGGAGGACTCTGCCTTTGAGTCACAGCTAGTTTCTCCCCCACCCCCCATCCAGGCCCTTATGACCTCCAAGCACTGACCCAGGCCCTGAATCCTTTGTCCATGACTGCAAACTTAATTTTCTGTGATAATTCATTACCAACTTAAAAGATCTTCTATCAACAGACAGCCATCACTGTGCCAAAATGTGAAGAGGCTTTATATCACAATAGCAGCAATTTAATGATGAAGATTGTGAAGACTGCTAGTGGGAAGATGCCTACTTGTTACTTGCTGAACACCCCAGATTTTTTTTATTACATGGTAGTATACATTTGCAAGTATATACTCTGATTCCACAATTACATCTAATATTTACTCTGATCCCATATTTACATTCTATCCAATGAAAAGTAGGCCTGCAACTACAAGCTGGACAATATGTATTGTTGTACTGGGCAAATGAATATGTGTTTTTTTATATGCAGCAGAATGCAACGATATTCCTTTTATTTTTCCTGTTAATTGATTTGGTGATCTTGGATGTTAATATACATTAAAATGGTAGATTTTTCAACCACTGGGCTTCTTAATGCCTGTATTGCTTCTCTGTGTTCATGAGGTCCTTAGAACAACTCTGTCTGCCCTACAGATTTATGTATTTAGTACATTTGTATCTTTCAAGTGAAATAACATGGTATGAAAATACATACCGTATAAATCAATATAATAAATAAAAGAATAACAATTAACACATATTGATAAAATATATCACACACATTATGCATACAAATTAAGGAAGTTAGAAGAACAAGTTCTGCTATATTCAATGATGCCCAATTTAATTCTATTTTATTCTTCACATTTTTTTAACTTGGATATTGTATTTGGAATATGTATATATCCTGGTTTTACTTGTACATCTATTGAAATAATCTACATCTGTGGCCCAACTTATCTTTATACTCCCTTTCTTAGACAATCTCTCCAGTACTAGATTATAGATTCTAATTTTTTTTACTTATACTGAGTAAACTGCCATGCATATTAGTGCTATAAGAAAAATTACTACCGTATATTTGAATCTTGGAAAAGTGATAGAATAATTGCAAAAAATAAGAGCAATGTCTACACTTGGTTGAACTACCTCAAAATTATATTCATGAATGAGCTCTGGGCTTTTCTTCTTTGTTTTGTTTCTGGGTTGCTGCTGTTGTTGTTGTTTTGTTACAGAAAGGCAACAGGTATTAGGATCTCACCAGATTTGCATGCATTAGAACATACATGTAGACTAACCATTCTGTCTGGCAGCCTTTACATTTGTGAGTGAATATTTTTGTCATTGAATTTTAATAAGTGTAAATTAAGCTCTCAGCTGAGAACTGCCACATCTAGTCTCACATCAGAATCTGCATAAATCATAGCATCACCCAACAAGTGCAACAACGTCCACCAGCTGTTGTTGCTCAGTATCTACCATATCCATGCATTTCCTTTTGCAAATTATATTAATTATGTATAAATAAAAAAAGATGTCAATTAGCCAGGAAGCACTGAAGCATGACACATTTAGGATGTTACTTGCAGGCGCTGAACAAGCTGTCCACCTTGAAAATGTAAGACGACTTGTCTCTTCCTTAAAGGAACCCTTTGGTTTAAATTAAAAATTTACAAATTCTAATACAAGAACAGTTGAGTGAAATTCTTCAGATTAAGTAGAATATCCTTGCATAATACAGTTGTCTTGCCCCATTGGATTACAACATTTTTTAAAAAAAAATCCTGTAAAAATATAAACTGATTGTTTGAAATTTAGGCCATAAAGACAATCATATCAATTTTGCTTCAGTCTCCCATGCTGGGTCTTATGTTATTTGGGATGATGAATTACTATAGCCTCATGCCTGAAAACTAAAAAGCAATAATTTTATTGGACAAATCAAAGTTCATCTAACAGTCTGAAAGTTTTTGTTGCTAGAATTTTTCTACAGGAACTTCATTTAATAATCTAAACATTGTTGTGTAAATTGGACTCATCCACAGTGGGAATGTAGATAATAATGTCTGTGACTAAATAATAACACCCTTTTAGGATAGAATTAATAAAATATATTTAATTATTGTAGTAATAAACTCAATTTATTAATTTTTAAATCCATTCATTTTATTACATCATCATGTTTCTGCTTCCTATATGGAAGCCACATTTAAATATGTTTGTTTCCATGTGTATCATTAAATTTGCTACCCAGCTCCCAATGACTCTGAGAGGCTCACAACAATCAAATAAATTACAATAAAACCAATATGGCAAGCCCGAGAAATCAGGTGGAATGAAGTCTCAATCTCTTTTGCCAAAGGCTTGTGTGAAGAGCCACATCTTCACAACAACAGCAAGGCAGGGGTCATCTGGATCTCAGGGAAACATGGTTCCACAGGGCAGATGCTTCTATAGAGAAGGGAAACTTTGTAGGTTTCAACAGATGATGTTATTTAATTGAAAGAGTCCTAGAACCTTTTTTGGATTTAGGGTTTTGCCTATCGACAGACGCACATGAGATGGACAATTTTAAAAAGTCCTAGTTTTGTCTCAGTAAATGAGAGGGAATTGTTGTTGTGGATATTTAGGCTTTTAATGTATAATTTATTCAGAGAATTTTACAAGAGGCCCAGATGGTATTAATCCCCCTGCCTTTTCCCATTTTTTCCTGCCTTTTTGATTTCCAAAAGCAGGAGAAAAGGATGGAACAGCAATATAATGACATCTGTAAGTAGCATTGGAAACCATTGTTTGGACATACCTTTAGGAATAAGAGTTAATCATTGGAATTACACATCAATTATCCAAAGTAATTATTTTCACATTATAGCTAAAGATGAGAAAATAGTGTTCAAGACTAAGCAATATTCCAATACATTTGATCAAAAATAATAAGTGAATAATGCAGCACAGCGGCATGATTTATTTACTATTCCACCATGAAGAGAGTGCCAAGAGAGACCACTGAGAGAACACTTGTGGTAGATTCATTTTTCACATTTTCCAGGCAAAGGAACACAGTAGAGAGTATTCCTCTTTTGCTTGTATAGACTGATGAGCCAACAAAGCAAAACTCCTCTGTATATTTTTGCCTTTCTAAAAACATATGGACTTTGAATAAGCAGGAGAGGAAGAATATTGATGCTTGTGAACTTTGGTGTTGGAGAAGGCTCCTGAGAATACTATGAACCTCCAAGAAAAAAAACTAATGAATCATCAAATAAGTCAGCCCAGAGCTTCACTTGAGACACAAATGACTAGGATCAAACTATCCTACTTTGTACACATTAAGCAAAGACCTATCTCTCTGGAAAAGGCTTTCATGCTGGGAAAGGAAAAATGGATGACCAGCAGCAAGGTGGATGGACTCAGTTACAGTGGCAATGAGTGCACTGTTGGTAGATCTTGAAAGATCCAGTAAAGGTAGATCGTCCTGGAGAAAATCTATGTGCTTGATAAGAATCAATACCAGCTTGATAGCATACACAGGTAGCCCTCAACCTATGACCACAACTGAGCCCAAAATTTCTGCTGCTAAGACATTACAGAGCCTTGGTGGACCAGTGGGCTAATGCCTCCTTAAGTAACACCAGCTGCCTGCAATCAGTGCAGGTTCGAGTCCCACCAGGCTCAAGGTTGACTCAGCCTTCCATCCTTCCGAGGTAGGTAAAATGAGGACCCACATTGTTGGGGGCAATTAAGCTGACTTTGTAATAATGCCGCTTGGGGTGTGTGTGTGAAAGCCCTAATAAGCAGGCATATACATAGAATGAAGGCTACTGCTAAGCTTGTAAGCCGCCCTGAGTCTTCAGAGAAGGGCGGGATATAAATGGAATTAAAATAAATTAAAAAATAAAAAAAATTGTTAAGTACGTTTTGCCCCATTTTATGATCTTTCTTGCCACAGCAGTTAAGTGAATCACTGCAATTGTTCAGTTAGTAACACGGTTATTAAGTGACTCTGGCTTCCCTATTGACTTTGAAGGTTACAAAAGATGATTGCATGGCCCCAGGATACTGAAATTGTCATAAATATGAACCAATTGCCAAGCCTCTGAATTTTGAGCACATGACCATGGGGATGCTGAAATGGTTGTAAGTATGAAAAATGGTCATAGGTCACTTCAAACGGTCACTAAATGAATGGTTATATGTTGAGGACTACCTGAAATCAATCAATGAGTAAAAGAACATAAGATCCAGCTTACTGGATCAGGACAAAGCTATAAATAATATCATTTCCTCTCACAGAAGCTCTGAAAATGTGCAAGGATGGTTTTGAGGAGACCCAGGCTCAGGTCCATTTTGAATCACCAAAGGTCTCTGGATGACTTTGGGCTAATCCTTCTCTAGCCCATGTGGCTCTTGTTCTGGATAAAACTAAGAAGCCGCCCCACCTATGCTATCCTGACTTTAACAAAGTCAAGATATAAGTGTAATAAAATGTTAAAAATGAAAAAGAAATTAAATCTTTCTATCAGATCTGGACTGCAAAAATCCAGATATCCACTTAACAATAAAGAAGGAAGGTAAGGTAAAAGAGATTTTGCATCTCTTTGCTGCTTTCTATGTTAACTGGGATTTGCGGTCCAGGTATGTAAGCTCCACCTCTGAAGGGAACCATTTCAGAATAACTTGGAACAAGATTCACATTCTTTGTATGGACTGTCAAAATATTTATCAGAATTTTTTTTTGCCACCATTGAAAGCAATCTTTAGCCCACCAAAAGGTTGCAACCAAACAGAGACCAATATTTTTATTTTTTTGATGATAAATTGGACAAAAAAACAATATTCAAGGTTCTCCTAATGATATCATCTACCTCAACTTTATTTCATAAAATGTGTCATCTCCTATGTCTTGGTCTTTTGGGATAAGACATTGTGCCCTTTAAAGCAGTTTAGCTCTATTAGCATGAAAACTTTCACCTACTTTTTTTTTCTTGAAGCTGTTAAATACAAACTCATAGTTTTTCCCTTTTCCCCCCTCTCTCCCTTCTTCTCTCCCCTAATCCTCAGCCAACTGATAATACTGCAGAGGAGAATTTAGATTTGGTAGTGATTTTTCACAAGTGATTCTGCTGAAAAGCAGTTAAGTAATATCAAATAGTAAAATAAAGACTATCTGTGTTTAGTCTACAGTATTTTACAGGTATATATATTACAGTTACAGGCCAAACCAGATGTTATGCAGGACATCAGCATTCAGGATCTTCTGTGGATTTCTTTTCAAAAAAAATATATTAATAGCAGTAATCCCAATTAGCATGGAAGGATCTTTCTCTCAGGCTGTTAAATTTGACTTAAAATTGTTCTTGACCTGGAGTCCCTATTTACTTTATGGAGCAAAAGCTTATTTGGCATTACACCAATAACTATAAGTAGCCCTTGGACTAAATTCATGAGTTCTTCATCACAATTTCAAAATGAAGGTGAATGTCTTTTATCCATCTATGATAGCCTGCAATGCAAGAGAGAAACATAGACTAAGACTATCAGAAAGAGAGGGAACGGTGGAGGTGCCCATCAATTGCTTTGATCCTGCTTCTACCAGATTATAAAAAAGGGATACTTGACATTATAAAAAAGAAAAAGAAAGAAAGATGGCCAATATTCTTTATAAGTATGACGATCTGGATCAGGGAACAAAAAGAGTAGAAAACGTAAAAGATAATCCTCCTTGGTTCCTAATCCATAGCTGCTATTAGCAAGCCATGTCTAAATTACAAAAATCCAGATGACCACTAGATGTAGTGGTAGGATTCAGCCAGTTTGCACCAGTTCGGTAGAACTGGTAGCTAATTTTTTTGCTGCCCAGGCCCAGAACAGACTTCTGGATGCAGCATCCACACAGAGAACCAGTTGTTCACATATTTGAATCCCACCACTGACTAGCTGGTAGCAAAGATATAAAAACAAACAAGAAACAAGCCTGTAAAGAAGCCATTTTTATCCTTCACAACCGCCTGGAAAAGAAGATTGTTCTCAGAATGCTTTGGAATTTGCAGTAAGTTATATGTATAAGAAGAAATGCAGGACGCTCTTAACTCTACTATGCGGTGGTCCTCTAGATTTTTGCAGCACGAGTATAGTAAGCCTACTTATTAATAAACACTTTGAAAGATTATAACAGATCCCAGTAAATAACCGGCATGTATGAACTCATCCTTAGTCAAGTAAATACCTTTAAATTTAATTAGTTCTTAGGGCTGCTGCATATCTGATAAGAGTTCCTGAATGATTATGAACACATTTAGGCTAACTGTGCTATATTTAGTTAACATGACTTAGTTGCTACTAAAAATTAATCATTCTAGATTTGCAATGATTTATAATTTTTCTGAATTATATCTCTCTGCAAAGAAAGATCAGAATCATGCAGGCCTCGGTTTTCCCTATGACACTTATAAAGTAAAAGTTGAGCTTTAAAGAAAGAAGTAGAGAAAGAGTATTGGTGTTTTTGAAATTTCCTATTGGAAAAGACGGCTAAGAATACCTTCGATTGCCAAGAAAACGAGTACATGAATCGCAAAAGAAATCAATGCAGACTTTTCATTTGAGGCACAATTACTAATGATCATATTTTGGACACGTTAAAGACCTCCCTGCAAATGGCTTTGCATAGACATATAATCAGAGTACTAACTTCTTTGAATCCAATCTACATTAGGATGATTGTATGGTACAACAATGAAAGCAGAAACCTAACCCTAACTTTTTAGAGCTGTTTTACTCTGTTCTAAGATAGATGGGCCAGAGACTAACCTTGTAACCATTAATAAGTTAACCCTGTAGTTATTAAGAGGCTCGGAAGAACTTCAGGTTGAACAATCTCCATTGTCTTTTGTGGTACCTGTACTGTTTCTATTATATTTCACATATATGACCTGAGTTATCTTTATTTATTTGGCTATAGAGACACAATGGCTCAGCAGTTAAGATGTTGGGCTTGTTGGCTTTCCAGATGACAACCCAGGTTTGAGACCCAAGCGTTGCATGATGGGGTGAGCTCCCATCCTCACCCTAGCTCCTGCCAACCTAGCAGTTCAAAACCATGCAAATGCAAGTAGATAAATAGGTACCACTTTCGTGAAAATGTAACAGTGCTCCATGATATCTTACTGGCCATATGACCATGGAAATGTCTTTGGACAGTGCTGGCTCAATGGTCCTTGAAACGGAGATGAGCACAACCCCTATAGTGAGCAACAACTAGCAGAATAAAATCCTCAGGACTCCTTATATGCAGTAGCCAAAGTAGTTTACACAATACAAATACAATAAAATGCATACAATTTTAAAAATACAAACTAAAAACACTATATATACTAGGTAGCAGCAAGGCACACATTTACAGACTAAAACAGTATATATTTAAATATAATTAAAAGCCAGTTTAAAAGCCTGGGAAAATGGAAAGGACTTTATCTGTTGTCAAAATGACATCAATTGAACTTCTCAGGGGAGGGTGTTCCTTAAATGTGGTGCACCACAGAAAGAGCTCTACACCTTGAAAGGCCCATCTTACTCCCTTACTCTGGAGGAGGGCATTATTTGATGATCTTAAGATCCAGGTAGGTACATAGGGGAGAAGGTACTCCTTTAGGTTCCCTGGTCCTAATTGTTGTGGGCTTGAAAAGTCAAAATCATTATTTTGAATTGGGTCTCTGAACAGACTGATATCCAGTGCAGATGTTGAAGTACTAGCATTGGAGGTTCAGCCAGTCTCAGTGACTCTGGTCAGAACACACTGAAGTTTCCAGACCATTTTCAAAGGCAACCTGATCTATAATACATTGCAATAATCTAACAGGGGAATCGTCAGAGGGAATAACAGTTGCAGGTTTTTATAGATTTGGAGAGGATAAACCCGCCCTGAGCTTATGCTTTTTCCCTCACTCTCCTGACTAAAAAAAAAAGACAAAAGAAAGGGAAATGCAACATGGTCCTACTAAAATAAGTTAGGAAAGACATAAACCCTTCTTTGGTACGTCTAACACATGCCTTATTTTTCTTCTCATTACTTTAAACGAGGTGCTTAGAAGGCAGTCCCAGAGCCTCTTAGTTAAAGGAATGGATAATGGAGCTCTCAGTGGGTTTCCTTTGGCACTGTATTTTAGAGCTTGAGCCCCACTTCCTCTGGGATACCCCAAGTGCCATTTGAGAAGATCTGAAGTGTGCCAGAAAGAAGCTTCTCCCTCCAACTAGAGAAAATGCTTTTTCTGGACCCCCTCTTCTTTTTCATCTCTGAGTAATCCTTGTCTCCCTTACAGAAAGCCCCTCCAGAGAAGGAGGGGCCAGGCAATCCTGCTTGGCCAGTTTCATCCGGAGAAGACAAGGGATCCCCACTGCCTGGGACCACAAAGGCTTCCTCCGTGTCTAAAGAGTTAGCCAGCATGTGCAAGGCACTATCCCTGCCGGGTCACTTCCACCTTTGCCTTGAAACACGCTGAGAAGAGCGCTTCTTTTTTTTTCCCTCTGCTTTCTCCCTGAAGCTGGTGATGGATTTATTTCCTTAACAAAAAAGACAGAGAGTTTACAGTTCAGCTTTCACAAATGCATCTGATAGTTGTATAATCCCAGCAGGACAGGAAGATCCCTCCCGCCGGGCCATTCTTCCCCCCTTCTACATCCCTCCCCACTACCCCCTTTCTAAGGCCTCAGACAGTCCTCAAACAACAACTGTCTGCAAGTCCTGGCTAATCCCTCACAGGTGACCTCAAGGCAGCCGACGCCTCTCTCTAAACTCTTGCATTCCAAAGCCTGGCTTAACCCCTCATGTGCTGTGGAAGCAACCTTCCCTTTGTGGCTCAAAGAGCCAAGGCCAATTGTGGGGGGAGGAGGGAGGCAGTGAAAGGAGGCAGTTTCCCAGGTCAGGCTAAGCTGTGAGCTGAGCACCATGGTGTTTTCTGAATCTTCCTTTCCACCTCTTTTGGTCAAAGGTTAAAAGCCTAATGTATTATTATAAAGCCAAAAGGAGAAGGAAAAAAAGGCAGGGAGAGAGTGGCATTCTTTCCTATAAATCATTCTAACAATCTCAGCACATGTGGGAGCCAGACCCTGCTGAAATCTCCTCCATTGCTGCTTCTGTACCTTCCAAGCTTGGTGTTATGTACTGGGCTCCTTAGTAATACCACGTGGGTTGCTGGAGCAGCTAACGGCTCTCCAGCAACCCAGACTACAAGTCTCCAGCGCTATAATTGGCTATCCCTAGGTGGCAATGGTTGTTTCAAACCTATTGGCTGCCACCTAGGGGCTAGACTATATATTGCAGCTAGTTGCAGCCATTTGCAGTATAGTTTCTACACGAAATAAACTATGAGTTTCCCTGTGCTCAGTTACCTTGTCTTCATTCCTGCGCCAAAGAACCCGCGACTTAACACTGGCGATGAAGGTGGGATCCTGCTTCACTGAAAAATGAGTTGAAGTCTACGAGGGGAAGGCAGAGCATGCTGGAGGGAAAAGGCATTTCCCCCCCCCCTCAAGGTTGGCTAGCAAGTTATGCTAGTGACCTCGTGCTCAGTGGACTCATTCCCTGAGCCTGGAAGTAGGATTCGGAAGGAAATGCAGGAACCAGCAAAGGAAGAATGCCGAAGGTCAGGAAACTTTGAGAATTCGACGTGAAGCACCCGGAGGAATAGCCATCATATTTGTCCCAGGTAGAAAACTACCTCAGGGCAAATCAGATCATGGAAGAAGGACTGAAGGCCGCAACGCTACTCTGCGTGTGTAGCCCAGAAACCTTTGACTTGGGCGAGAACCTTTTCGCGCTGACACCGATTGAAGCGGTTTCCTACGCAAACCTCAAAAAAAGAAGTTAAACGGACATTTCCAGCCAAAGATGTGTAAATGGCTTGGAGGTTCAAGTTTGACCAGAGAGTGCAGCAACCCGGGGAATCAGCTTCCGAATTCATAGTGGGCCAGAGGCAGGCTGCACGCCTTTGCAAAATTTCAAATTTAGAAGAGCGACTATGAGACCAGCTCGTCTGTGGCCTATGGGACCGAACGCTTCAGCACAGACTCTTTGCCAGATCAAACTTAACGTTTTCTGAGGCACAAGACGAAGTGATGGCCGATGAAGCCACCGGGGCGCAGTTCAAGCAGTACAGCCCACCAAAACGACAAAGTTCAAAGAAACAGTCCACTTTGAGGATGCCAAACACACCGTGGAATCTTCTGAGGAAGAAGAGCCCAAAATCAACAGACTCCAAATGCAATCCAACGTGCAACACCGCTACAGCCACCAGCGAGAGGATGGTTACAAGGCAGTTCTTTTACCTAGATGTAAGGGGTGCGTAGGCAACCATTTTTGCGCCAATTGCAGATTCCGATCAGCCAAGTGCAGAGCTTGTGGAAGGACAGGCCACATTGCAGTGGTTTGCAGAGCCTGCCTGAGAGACCGGCCACCCAAACACCAGTCTGAAGAACTGACTAGAAGAGGTACTGGGGCCCTGGGTCCAGTTAGTGTGGGGTCTTTCAGAAGCTATAGAAATGTGTGCCGCACCGGGGCTCGACGCCCCCTCAAACCTAAACTCAGGCTCTTGGTAGAGCTACAAGGAGTTCCATGTAAGATGGAATTGGACTCTGGGTCTGCAGTCTCGATTATTTCTAAAGACACTTTTAACTTCATGTGTAGGCGCAGTAACAATTGGGCCAAACTAAGGCCCTCAGATATAATCCTAACTGACTTTCAAAATGCTCAAGTTAAAGTTAAGGGAGAAGCCACTTTGATGGTAAAATTTAAGGGGTTTTTTGGGCACCTGGATGTCATTGTAGTTGGGGGCCAGAGAACGAGTCTCATTGGACTTGATTGGTTTGATGCCTTAGGTATTCAGATTACTGGCATAAACAGGACACAAACTGCAAACCTCGCATCAGTATGTGAGGACTATGCAGATGTTTTCGATTCAGCCCTGGCAACATACACAGGCCCACCTATCTCATTTAAGCTAGATCCCAACGTAGTTCCAATCAGGGTTAAGCCTCTCAGTGTCCCCTTTGCCTTAAAACATAAAATTGATTCAGAAATCGATAAGCTCGTAGAACAGGGCATGTTACAGCCTGTTGATGGTGGGGAGTGGGAAACTCCTATAGTCACTCCTCTTAAAGCTAATGGGTAAATTTGCATTTGTGCTGACTATAAATGCACACTAAATAAAGCTCTCAAGCAACATGCTTACCCAGTCCCAGCGGTCAACCACATTTTAGCCTCCTTGCAAGGGGGTACTATTTTTTGCTAAACCTGATTTAGCACAGGCCTATCAGCAATTGCCAGTTGATGAGGCCACAGCTGCAGCTCAGACGATCGTCACTCACAGGGGGGCTTTCAAAGTTAAACGCTTACAGTTTGGAGTCAGTGTTGCACTGAGCATTTTCCAGGGAGTCATGGAGCGTACACTTAAGGGTGTCTGCCCTTATTTTGATGATGTTCTTATTGCAGGGGAATCCCCAGAAGTGTTAGCCAGTAGGCTCAGGGCTGTTTTGCAGAGGCTTCGCAAAGCAGGCCTCAAATTAAAAAAGAGCAAGTGTAGTATTGGAGTTCCTTCAACAGAATTCCTGGGTTTCCAAATTGATGCTAACGGCATTTACCCTGCTGATTCTAAAGTGAAGGCCATTAAAATGGCTCCTAGGCCCAAATCAAAAGGAGAGCTACAAGCATTCTTGAGCCTTCTAAACTTCTATCACACATTTCTACTCATAAGGCCACACTAGCAGAGCCCCTCCACAGGCTTCTAGATAAGAAAGCTCCATGGAACTGGACTAACTTACATGAAAAACGTTTCCAGGACTTAAAAGCACTATGGTCAGAAAAGTCCACTGTAACTCACTATAAAGAGTCTAAACCAGTATGTCTTGCATGTGATGCATCTCCCTATGGGGTGGGGGCAAAGAAATGGGCCATGCTGATGGCCTCAGCAGACTACCACTGCCACTAATGGAACCAGATCCGGCTCCAGCTACTAGAATACTGTCCATACAGATAAAATACTTAGTAGAGTATTGTCATGGGTATACACAGGCTGGTTGGATAAAAGCCCAGGTTCTGAATTTCAAAACTATTTTGTCAGAAGGCATGTGTTATCTGCCCACAAGGGATGCATTTTATGGGGAAACAGAGTCATAATTCCCACTTCCCTAAGAGATAGGGTTTTACAGTCATTACATGAAGGCCATCCAGGCACTGTCAGAATAAAAGCTTTAGCTAGAAGCTACCTTTGGTGGCCTGGCCTTGATAAGGACATTGAGGCACAAGTCCATGGTTGTTATAAATGCCAGCAATCTAGGCCTGAAATGCCACAGGCTTCAATTCAGAGGTGGGAGAAAATGCACACTCCATGGTCTAGGATTCACATAGACTATGCTGGGCCCTTTCAGGGTCAGCTGTTCCTTATAGTAGTGGATAGCCACTCCAAATGGCTGGAAGTAATTCCAGTTCCTAACATGACTACTGCTAGGACCATCCAGGTGCTGAGAAAACTCTTTGCCATACATGGGTTGCCAGATGTCTTAGTTTCAGACAATGGGGCCCAATTCACTGCTGCTGAATTTCAGGCCTTCCTTAGAGCTAATCTCATCAGACATGCAACGTCTGCGCCTTTTCATCCGTCTTCTAATGGTCAAGCTGAATGCATGGTGAGGACAATGAAGGAATTACTCAACCGCATTGTCACAGGTGACTGGCATCACAGATTGGCAGATTTTCTACTCTGCCAGCATTCTACACCCTGCACTGCTACAGGCAAAAGTCCGGAAGTACTACGTTGGGGGAGACAATTGATCACTAAACTGGACAGGTTGCATCGAGATAGAGTGGCAGCAGAAGCCTCTCGACCAAACCCCCCGAGGGGGCTGCACATGGGTGATTGGGTTTGGGCCAGGAACTATGGTCATGGGAATCTGTGGGTTCCTGGTCAAATTATCAAGGCATCCGGACCCCTGTCTTATGAAGTGGGGTTGGAGGGAGGGCGAGTTGTCAGATGACACATTGATCAGCTCAGGAAACAGTTTCCAGAATGGCCACTGAAGACTGCGTCATAAGTCCCTCCCAAGGTCCTCAAACTTGCAGCCAAGCCAGCCCTCACATTGACCCTCTGGACTTTTCCTTCATAACTGAGGTGGAACCAGAGGGAGAAGTGGGGAGTCTTGGAATGCAACATGGATCCCCTGAAGGAGCAAGCCATCCGAACTTCAGCAACCGCTGTGCCTACTCTGCTGATCAGTCTAACTCTGGGGTGGGCCAACCTGGAGAGGCCAGCCAGAGAGCATCTAATCCCCTTGACTCAGGAGCACAAAGGGACACAAGTCTACCCAGCCCACTGGGTAAGCTGGTAGACCACAAAGTGATTGGAAGTCCGAGATGTTCCACTAGGGCACACAAGCCTCCTTCATACCTCGCTGATTATGTTGTAAAATAAAGAGCTATAATATTGTTGTATTGCTGTTTGCCACTATACTACAGAAACTAGTGCTATGTTGTAACTGTCTAAATGTGCTATCCATGAAGCCTATTCATTCAGACATCGTTTGATAATGTTGTAACCTATATGGGTTGTTTTTTTTCTATTACTTTTATTTTTAGTATGTTTTGATAATGTGTCTTGATAATTGCATTAAGACTAACTTGTGTTAATATTGTCTGATCTAAGAGGGGAGGGGTGTTATGTACTGGGCTCCTTAGTAATAACACATGGGTTGCTGGAGCAGCTAATGGCTCTCCAGCAACCCAGACTACAAGTCTCCAGCACTATAATTGGCTATCCCTAGGTGGCAATGGTTGTTTCAAACCTATTGGCTGCCACCTAGGGGCTAGACTATATATTGTGGCTAGTTGTAGCCATTTCCAGTACAGTTTCTACACAAAATAAACTATGAGTTTCCCTGTACTCAGTTACCTCATCTTCATTCCTGCGCCAAAGAACCCGCGACTTAACACTTTATTTACTGGCTCTGGCTGTAGACTCCACATTCAACTATCTGATAATGAAGCGCACATTTTTCTCAAAAAGCAACACCCATTTGCCATCCTTTGAATGGGTGTTGCTCCCATCCAGCTGTGGATAATGGGGCAGGTGTGAGGTTCAAGGCATATACCTGGGAGCAGGAGGAGGGTTTTTTTAAAACCACTTTTGGTTTCTGCTCAGCAAAGGTCATGTTTCCCCTCTGCTAGGCAGCCTTAGATAAACCTTTATTTTTCAGTTTCAATCTCTTAAGAAAAATATGTGAAGAAGAGTACCAATGTATCCTAGAAGGTTAAATATCTCGCATAATGCAAACTTACCAAAATCCTATTCGGAGCAAGTGAATTCCTTTAGCTTCCTATAATGTCTTTCCTGCTTAGAGAAAGGTAGTTGCATCACCATTGTCACTAATCATAGATTATGCCGTACTGATTCAATGAAAGTATTAATTGAGTTACTATAGTTAAAGAAAAGTCAGATTCCAAATTGGGAATCAGAAACAGCCTTGAAAATAAAAATGTCAATATCATAAAAACTCTCCACAAATCTATGATATGAACTTAGCTTAGAATAATGTTTTGGTCACTGCACTGGAAGATGAAAAAATAACAATACAATAAGGGGACAGGAAATATTACATTATAATGCTAGCTCCTGAAATCTTCATAATTAAATTTAAAAACAGATAAAAAGAGGAACTTCTGAACATAGCATATAAACACAGGACTTAATGATAGACGTTAGCCTGTTTAGCTTTACATTAGATAGCGCTTGATGATTAAATCAGTGGCTACTAACCATAATGGCTACTTATTTTAAGTCTCAGGAGGAGACTACTGTTCTCACATCTTGATGAAGGACCCAACAAATATTTGGTTGGTAGGAATAGAATGCTGGACCTGCTGATCTTGCCCAAGTTAATACAATGACTCCTATTCAGCAGATTTTAGTTGCAATGGACAAATTTCTATCTAGACATCCCTCCAAATTCCAGACAAGTTTATTGTATCTGAAATAGTCTAGCCAGGCAATTAAATATATATCAATTATGTCTTAATTTTACAACTTCCATGATAGTTTACAAATTTATATAATGTTGTTAATGCAAATTAATCACCTTGCATAATGATGTCATTTGCAAATGATGTAACTTATATGATTTGTGTCCATTTCTATACAATTTTACCCAAATGACCTGAACTGACACGTGATATAGTCTCAGACACACGTGATATAGTCAAAATTTAATGGATGCTTACCGGCTTCTGGTGGCTGCGCGGCGCCGGAGACAGCCCTCCCGGGCTGCCCGCGGCTCAGCTGAGTGATTTTTGCCCAAAACAGCGCCGATCAGCTGTTCGGGCGAATTTGAAGCCCCCTCCTCGGGAGAAGAGGAGGGGGTGAGGCCCCAGGTAGGGGTCGAGTTCTCCGGGGCCGCCTGAGCTTGTAGCTTGGGCGGCTGAAGGATCGAACTCCCCTGTAGCCTGAGTCGCTCCCAGCTGGCCAGCGCCTCTGCTCCTGATTTCTTGGAGCAGAGCCAGGCGTCTGCGACCACCCCTGCCTGAAGGAAGGACTATGGAATAAAAAGAGCAGGCAGAGCGGTACAAGAGGAAAAGGTGAAGAGGATTATTTTATTTTACTCTCGAGCTTGATGGACTTTTTAAACTTAAAGTGAAAGTGCGTCACAATTGAAAGTAAAAGATGGCGGCTAAACCTCCCCCTAAAACTCTTCGGAGTGCTGGAACTTCTCCGGTGCAACAATCATCATTGCAGGCATTGCATCCTCCTGATGTATTGACATTGAAGGATTTACAAGATGCTCTTGAAAAACATACCCAGGTAATTTTGGAATCAATGGGTGATAAATTTGCACAGATGGAGGAGAAATTGGAGAAGTTGGAGGAGAGAATGGAGGAGAGGATGGAACAGAAGTTCAGTGTGATGAAGGTAGACATTTTGTCTTCAGTGTATAAAGTGGCTGAATGTGTGGAAGATTTGGATGAAAAAGTGGAAGATTTGACTCAAAAGAATGCCATATTAGAAGCAAAAGTATTGGAGAATGAAGATTTAAGAGACAAAATGGATAGAGAATTGAGTCTTGCTCAATATTTTCAGATGCAGTTTGCCATTAGAATTAGAGGTTTAAAGGAGAATATTAAGGAAGATCTAAAGCAGCTGGTTTCTGAGGCTCTCGAAGTGGTATTGAATCAGCCAGCATCTGAAATAAAAGGAGGCATGGATAAAGTGTTTCGTGTGAACTCATGGATTGCTAGACAGAGAAAGTTGCCTAGAGATGTGGTGGTTTATTTTGCAAAAAGGGAAATTAGAGATGAAGTTATACAAGCTGCCTATGATACTAAAGTTGTGATTGCTGATCAAGAAGTTCTGGTTCTAAAAGAAATTCCTCCAAAGATTTTAAGGAGAAGGAAGGATTTTACATTTCTTGTGCAAGAGCTCAAGCAACGAGATATAAGGTTCAGATGGGAGATCCCAGCTGGGTTGATGGTGATGCATGAAGGTAAAAGGTACCGTCTGGTTACTGTGATGCAAGCGCGTGATTTTTACAATAATGTTTTAAAAGCAACCCCATTAACACTTCTGGAAGCTGCAAAGGGATCTGGAGAAGGAGAACATCAAGAGGCTGAAGATGGACAGACAGAGGAGAATGGTGCTGGAGGAGATCAAGTTACAACTTCTTTGGATGATCCCAGAGAACAGAGGGTGACGCGTGCTGCTTTAAAACGATCAAAAAAGATAAAAGAACAAGATCAGCAGAAGTCTATGGAACTTTCACAACGTACTTACAGCCAAGCAGTGGGAGGTGGGAAAAGATTTGGGTGAGGAATGTAAAATTTACACAAGCTTGAAATCTAAGAGAGAATTTTTACAAAATGTTTTTATAGATGGCATTTAGATCTTAAAAAGCTAAGTATGTATCTGAATTATTAGCCTAATTGTTGGAGGTGCGGTGATGAAGACATAATATATTTTCATATATGGTGGACTTGTAAAAAGGTTAAGGTTTTTTGGATAAAAGTCTGGTGGAACATACAGAAGATTTTTAAATGGAGGTTAAAGTTTTGTCCGCAACTTTTTTTTTTGTTGGGAATAATTACAGATGCTACAGTTGTGGACACTAAGTTGATGTTGAATTTAATTACGGCAGTAAGACTTTTGATAGGTCAGTACTGGAAGAAAGAGGAACTGCCGACCATAGAAGAGTGGACTTTAAAGGTTTCCGACCTGGTTGAAATGGCGAAGATTTCGGCCTATTTGAAAGATTACTTGCAAGAATGCTATATTATGGAAGGGAGAAAATGGATTGAGTTTATCCAGAATAAGTATAGGGTTAAGAAGTTTCATGTAGTATTTGAATAAGTCTTCTTTCTTTTTTTCTTTTTCTATCTTATTTTTTTATATATATTTAATATTACTAAGGTTTGCTTTATCCTATATAAGCTAGAGAGTGATAGATTTTAGAGTTTATGGTTGTTAGTATATGGTTGTTTATGATTGTTTTTTTATATATATACCTTGTATTTTGCTCTAGGAAGTCGGGGGGGCAGGGGGGGAGGGGGGAGAGGAAGGGGGGAGGGAGAAGGGAGGGGGAGGGGGATTTTTAAGGGAAAAATTGTATGTTAAAACTTTTCAATAAAAAAAAATTAATGGATGCTTGGAAATAACAATATTTCCTATTTGCAACTATTCCATTAACTATATTGTAATATATTTATCAAGTGAATAAGTGGATTGGGAGCTATTCATTTGTATAGTGTCCTTTTATATACTTAAGACAGTAATCATTGTATTTGATATACTGCAGATTTTGACTCAATTTACAAAATAGGCTAAGCCATGGTTGTTTACCCATATTTTCTAAAATAAATAACAACTGGCTTTGTTTGCACTACAGTACACACTATACAATAAACATGATTCTCAAACCACAAATTTCTGGATTCACACAATACTAAATAGGAAATCAAGGCAATGTTTTCATATGTAAACCACTTTAAATGGAGTTAAAAGAAGTAAGTCAGCTTCATGATATGATGAAGCCATTTAATACAACATATTTTATTAACTAGACATCATTTTAATACATTTCATGAAAGTAATACAGTTCCTGGAAACCGCATCAACTGAACAAATTCTCTTTTCATGAAGAAAGATAGTCTTCATGAAATGGCCAGGAATGTCTAGATATTCGCTGTAACAATTTTCTAGCAAGGTAGTCACAATAAATTAGCTTCAGAAAGATTGAATTATGTTCTTATTAGTATTTATTATTTTCTGTCAGATGGTCAGATGTTATGAAATGGTAATGCATTTGTATTAACTATGGTCTTATTATAACCTTTAGCATATTTCTCTCCACAGGCTCTTATGGAGAATCCTACAATTCTTATCAATTTAACTGGATTGTTATGCAGAATATTCATAACATCTGCAAACAGAACAGCTTTTTCAGTGACATCAGAAATCTGGGAAACCCTGCAAATGGAGACATTTAGAAAATCATTCTTATGTTTTGGTCTATATCCTTTTCCCAGCAAAATGATTCATCACTCTGTCAGAAAAAGGAATGTGTGAAATTGTTGTAAAAGTGGTCAAGGGAGCACAAAGAGATTTAATAGGGCAGAAGTAGAAGTGTTACAAATATTAACCCTAACCCTAAAAAGTCATCAACCAATGTAAATAGATGTGGAAATAGTTATGTTTTAGGTTAAGATAAAGTCTTCTTGGAGAATACCTCATCTTTGGGTGACTCTATGGACCTATCCATGCATTTCTTGGCAACAGCACAGAAATGGTTTGCCACTTCCTTTTTCCATGATGGTTTGAACATAATTAACAGTATTATGATGTTTCTTGATGGTACTTTTGTATATGAGAGGATCTAATGAATACCAGTGCTATCATAAATGCATGTCACAGTCAAAAGTAGAAGCTAATCCAGGACTTTTCCTCACTTACTGAATTAAAGTGCTATCCACTCTTCCTTCGGTCAGCAGAGAATCATCCTAGACATGAAATAATCCCTGTTCCAATTCAACTAGTGTTTACTAGTGCTGTCTTGATCATGCTTGTGGAGCATACTGTAGGAAAGTGATTGGTTCCTGTGGTTTTGCTGTCTTCCTCATTCTGCCTGTTACCAACCGGCAGAAAAACATACAACTATTCATTCATTCTGTCATTATGTTTTTTTATGGCTGCTCACTCAAAAATGACTCAATGTGTCAATCTCTGCACTACAGTAGGAATGGCTGCAAGACTGCCTACCAGCTTAAGGCTCCACCCAGTGCTTCTTCTGTATCTCATTTTGTCATAACCTGAGATGAATAAAATAATAAAGTAAAATAAAATAAAAAAATTAAATAAATAAATAAATAAATAAATAAATAAATAAATAAATAAATAAATAAATAAATAAATAAAATAATAAAATATCAGACTGGAGTCACAAAAGGAGCACAGTCGCAAGCAACACCTTGGCGTAGGAGTTCTCTCTCTCTCTTTTCTTTACGTATGCAGCAAATGCCAACCTCCAGATTCCTCCCTACTGATTGGGGAGTGAGTGGGAGTGAGTGGAGAGAAAGTATAGGTAGTCCTTGACTTATAACAGTTTGTTTAGTGACCATTCAAAGTTACAACGGCACTGAAAAATGTGACTTATGACATTTATGACCATTGCAGCATCTCCATAGCCATGTGATTTACATTCAGATGCTTGACAACTGGTTCACCTTTATAACTGTTGCAGTCATGTGATCCCCTTTTACGACCTTCTGACAAGCAAAAACAAGGGGAAAACCAGATTCAATTAACAACTGTGTTACCAACTTAGTAACAACTACAGTGATTCATTTAACAAATGTGGCCAGAAAAGTTGTAAAATTGGGGGGGGGGAAATCACTTAACAAATTTCTCTCTTAGCAACATAAATTTGGGGCTCAACTGTGGTTGTTACACTATTTCAGCTGGTTAGGCTGGTTAGGCACTTCATACCATTTCGTGCCCAAGTTAATTGTGATAACAGCAGAATGGGGGGACACAATACTAGAAGGGACTGAATGGAATAGGTGTGCCCACATAAGCCTGAAATGGTCAGTAAACATGTTTGTGATCCCACTTGTTGCTGATCACCCGACTTCCTCTGATGAAACAAATAGTGAAGCATAACAGAATTAACACAACCTGCAAATGTTGATAGATGTTAACTGAAGTGGTACAATATCTATACTGGTACAACTAAACAATGACTTCAGTCTATCTCTCCCATGGAATGAAGATGATATCACAGAACACAGAAGAAAGGAGACATAACCAGAGAATTCTTCCACTATGATTAGGTGCCAATGGAGGAGGGCCCTCAGAAAGGGAGAATATAAAAAAACCTGCTTCCCAATGGAAAAAATATTGACATTCATTAGAAATATGGTAAGAACACACACAAGGCTATTACTCTGAAGTATATGTCAGCCTTCTCTAATCTGATGTCTTCCAGCTGTTTGGGACCAGAAATTCTAAGCAGAATGACCCATAGCTAGTCTGGAACATAGTCCCAACATAAATGAACGTCTCCCCACTGGGAAAAGTGGTACACCTATACTTGGCCATTATTATTAGCATTATATTAAAGGAGTAGATGTGCATCCAAGTTGTGATAGTACAGTGCTATATTAACAACCTGCCAAGGAGCAATCTGTAAGTTTTGGCATACACCATAGGGACAGCAGAATATTGTTATGAGAAAAGCACAGAGATAATGCATGTGGTGATGTTTTTAATAAGAAAGAAAGAAAGAACCTGACTGCAACAGAATCATGAAGTCTCGTCCAGTAGTGTCTCAAGTAATTGCATCATTGCTTGCCCCAGGAGTGTGGTCATCTCGTACAGACCCTGCTTTACATGAAAATATGACTATTCAGGAGCATGGTGCTATTGATGCAGCCTGTGGAATTGCATTAATAGCTTGCCACTGAGAGTACGGGCTTGTTTTATTGGATAGGAGCCATCATTGCAGGTCCTCCAACATTTTTTCATCAGCGTTCCAGCCTACCCTGTGCTTTTAACTTTAGCAAGACCTCAGGAACCAAATTATTTGTAGTGCAAATAACCTCACTCCAACAGGTATGAGAAGATAAAACTGGACCACCGGCTGACCGATCAATAATGAGTGTTTAATACCTGTGCTGAGATTTTTCTACAGAATGACAGCAGCTGTGGAGAACAAAGACCTCTTTTCTCTCACTCACAATTTCTCTCCTTTTGTAGGAATGATGCCAAACTTTGGAGCGATCAAAGCACAAGCGGTGTCCAGAGATGATCCCATACAATAAAAGGAGAAAAGAAAAGAAAAGAACAAAAATGGAAAGGTTATGTTACTCTTGTTAACTTACAGTTAGGCTGCCACATGATATGCAAGCTGTAATATGCCCCCTAGTGGTAACAGTGACAACCCATCCAACTAGTCATTTTAAAAGAGATCAGGAAATTGGAATACATATGAATAGATTTGACAATAAGAAGCTGGCAATTATTCTGCAGGGGGGAGGTGATGTATGGTCTCATCCTAATTACCTTTGTTTACCTGTGGGTATTTTGCAGGAAACAGATGGCTACATAACAATTCCTTCTGTTTCTAATGTTCTAGTGTGAGTGCCAATGTTGACACAGCCAAAACAAGTGTTTCTGTAGGCAGGACAAAAGTACCCATGCATTAGAAGTATCTGCAGAATTAAGAAAAGTCCAATCTTTTCAGAAGCACAATTTTACTTAGGAACAAAAGCCTCAGTTGTGGGAATATCCCCCAAGCTGAGTAGTATGCATGCAGGGACACCAAATATGTTCAAGCTCTTAATTAAGGGTACCAAAAATTGGTTGGATGGGGAGTGGAACAGAATATTGAGGAAGAAAGCAATTCTACCTGGCTGTAAGAAAGTATAGCAGTATTACAGATAAAGTCTTGTGTTAGATCTTGTGTTTTATTTCTACAAAACTTAAAATGCAGGTATAATACAAGATTGCAAGAATAAACCAAATTCCAATATTTTCACAGTTTCGCTGAGTCAAAAAAAAGCTGTGCTGGAAAACATGGAAATGGTACACTGATCTTACAAAAGTTTTTTCACAAAGATGGTAAATCTATGAGGTTCTGAGAAACACCATGTTTCTGAGAATATCCATGCAAATCTGCAAGCATTTCCACATAATTTAGCAGTGGTCTCTTCAACGTAATCCTTTCAAGCAATGAACTACTGGCAGATAAAGTCTTGTCACAAAAGACTAGCATTGTTATTCTTCATCTATTCTTTAAAAAAAATCACCAAAATTATTGCTTTGATCAAAAATAAAAGGAGCTAGGCATAGCCCCCTAAGAAATGACTGAAAGAAAACTTGGCTAATCTGAAACTGAAGATTAACTCCAACCGATGAATGGAAACCAGCCAGATGGAGAGGCTCAGTTATTTATTAGTTCTGTAACCAAACAGATCAGAAGTTTCAAAGTATAGCATGCCCAGGTAGTAAACTTTAGCTACTGATAAGTATTTGAGTTTCTGTCCTGTCTGACCCAATCCTTCTTTCTCAATCAATCAGAATAGAGCTGGAAGGGACCCAGGAGGTCTTCTAGTCTGTCAGTTGGTAATATCCTATGCGATCTATAAGAATTTCCTTGTTGCTTAGTAGAAATAGAAGGCAAGGCAATGCCTTTTGCCTTCTCATTCTATCATTAGGTTGAATTAAACAAGATTTCAGTGAGTAGTACATCAACCTTCTTGAACTGACTGGCTATTCCTTGTATGCAAAGTCAAAGCTGGGCTATACCAAAGGCAGAGCTGGGCTACACCATGGCTTATTGACTCTGGACTCAAGGCACTACTTTAGCAGATGTCAGAGGACTATACTATTGTCAATGCTGGAGTAATATTTGGGTGCCAAGCCAATCAACTTATCTATGTGACCTTTGCAAAGGAAGCCACTTCACTTTTGCCTGAGTTAGCAAAATATCCTAAGCTAACCATAACCTTCCTCCATAATTTATGGATTGCATTGAAAGACCCTACAGTGGTCTTGTCTGATTTATTGATTGTCAAACCTATGCCCTCATTCTGATATGCCAGACCCAGGTGGTTTACATACAGCACTGAAATAGCATTAGTAGCAGCTACATCAGTCTTAAAACTTTAGTATAACATAGAATATTGATACTTAAATCAATCAATAATGCATAAAACATCAAACAAAAATCTGAACTTCAAACATCACCACACAAAAGTGCAGGAAAGGAATAAAAATAGATTTTCACGGTTATTCCCCAAATCAGCGATGAAAGCCATGCCTCGGGAGGAGCGAATACTACAGTGTTGGTGCCACCACTGAACAGGCACTGATCCTAGAAGCTTCAAGACAGCCCTCATTTCTGTGCAACACTTGCAATAAACCCTTAAAGGATGATGATGATAATAATAATAATAATAATAATAATAATAATAATAATAATAATAATAATAATAATAATAATAATAATAATTGGAAGGGACCTTGGAGGTCATCTAGTCCAACCCCCTGCTCAGGCAAGAAACCCTATACCATTTCAGACAAATGGCTGGCCAGTCTCTTCTTAAAAACTTCCAGTGTTGGAGCATTCACCACTTCTGGAGGCAGGTTGTTCCACTGGTTAATTGTTCTAACTGTCAGGAAGTTTCTCCTTAGTTCTAGGTTGCTTCTCTCCTTGACTAGTTTGCATCCGTTGCTTCTTGTCCTGCTTTCAGGTGCTTTGGAGAATAGCTTGACTCCCTCTTCTTTGTGGCAGCCCCTGAGATATTGGAACACTGCTATCATGTCACCCCTCACCCTTCTCTTCATTAAACTACACATACCCAATTCCAGCAACCATTCCCTATATGTTTTAGCCTCCAGTCCCCCAATCATCTTTGTTGCTCTTCTCTGTACTCTTTCTAGAGTCTCAACATCTTTTTTACATCGTGGTGACCAAAACTGGATGCAGTATTCCAGGTGTGGCCTTACCAATGCATTGTAAAGTGGTATTAGTACTTCACTTGATCTTGATTCTATCCCTCTGTTAATGCAGCCTAGCACTGTGTTGGCTTTTTTGGCAGCTGCAGCACACTGCTGGCTCATATTTAAGTGATTGTCCACTAGGACTCCGAGATCTAGAATAGAATAGAACTCCTAGTTAATGACATAATGGGAAAGTCATGGTATTGGGTGGGCAGAATCCAAACCATAAAATGATCCATGGATCAAAACAAGCCATTTGAATCTGTCTTGGAAAACAACAGGAAGCCAGTGCAACTGAGAGAGGACCTGTATCACTTATTTATTTATTAAATTAAATTTGCGAATCTCACTTTGCAAAGTGGGCAGCTTACAATTTTAAAAAAAATCCTTCACAGAAATTCAACCACCCCATTTTGGAGCCACAGCAGTTTGTAGATTTCCTTTAAAGGCATTTTCACATAAAGCACATTATAAGAATCCATTTCAAAGGTAACTAGGACATGGACCATAGAAACCATAAAGGGACAAAGTTGGTAAGCCAACTGCAGCTGAAAGAGGGTAGCCCTTGCCACTGGGTTCACTTGGGCACTCAGGAATAAGGGCGGAAGCAAGAACAACTTCCAGGGGGTAAAGCTGTTCTTTCAGAGGAACACAGTCTTATCGTCTCCTATCAGGCTTTTCAAAGTTTACATATAAAAGTTCTTATTTTTTGACTCCAGAAGCAGTCCTTCTCCTTTGGGCTGTGATCCGAAAGCCTTTACAGATCAAAAAGAAAAATCATTTAAAACTTCACTGGCAGACCTCTTATCCAATAAAAGATAGGTTGCCACCCATAAGGCTGAACATCTTACTACTCCTTAGTCCATCTAGCTGAGTAGTTCTTAGCCATTCTATCCAGGGCTTTCTTTTAAGCTCATTTCTAGGAAATAGAAAGCGTTTTGCTTTTTTTTTTTTGCTCAAAATCCAGAATTACAGAACTTAATAAACTTTTGCCAACTCTAAAAGGTATGTTTTAGTTGTAGAACTATGCAGTCTTGCATGTGTGGAAGACTTGAATGAGGTATTCCATATTAAACCAATGAAGCCAAACAGAATATACTGGAAAAAGAGAAATAAAGAGGGGGGAAAAACAAGAGAAGGCAAGAACTATATGGATATCTGAGTAACATCCATATAATTAGCTTATCTAAACTAATTACATATCACTTTATTGAATATAATCTCAGATTTCAGCACATGTTCAAAATTCATTACAGAGAATATAAATGGAAAGACATCATCTTGGGCCTCCTCCTTGAATGTTGATAGCTGCTCCTCCTCCTTTAATCTTTATTTTTTAACAAACTGGGAATAAACAAGAACTGGATTCTTTAAGAAAACCGATCGTTGCTTTACAAAGAATATTCCATTTATAACGTCTTTATTCTAGCCAGCAAATCTAAGAGGCCTGCACAATTCAAAAACGATCCAAAAGACATGAACCTTCTGTACCAACTGAAAAAAGTATGAACGCTTAAAAGAATTAATTCAATAACATTAATGTGACTCTTCTTCAGAAAAAGTGTTGGAACTTTGCTTTTGTACATGAAAATTGCACCGAAATTGTTGTATGCATAAAGATGGAAGGATTCTGCACTATGGAGGAATGGTGGTGAAGATAATGCAACTTACTCAGAAAAGAGCATTTCTACATGTATTCTTTCTGGAAATCCCTTACATTATTCTGCAAGAAACAGAATAAAATGAAATTCTGATTATGGTTTTGATGATAGATTATAGAAAGAAAAGAGTTATGCTGCAATTGTAGAGTAAGAGATAAATTTATAATTGCATTTATTTTTAAAGAAGATTGGAAGCTACTTTTTTGTATTGTTTTTCTTTCTTTTCTATTTCTATTTTATTTTTATTTTCCTTTCTCTCCCTATTAGCTTTCTGTTCTATCTCTTTCTTTTTCTCTTCTTTGTCTTGTATTGCTTTGTTTTAGTTGTTATCTTCCTTTTTTTTAAAAAAAAATCTTTAATAAAATTATATAAAAATAAAGTTAATGTGACTCTTAAAAGTAGCAGCTATTCTTCCAAATCCTTTTCTCTGAAGTATGCACAGCCCTGTTTTCTTGTGACTAAACCTTCCTTCCTCCTGACCCTGGGTGAAATTAGAAAGGCACATTCTAGTTTTCACCAGTTATGCCATTGTATAAATGGGATTGCACGGGAGAGGCGTTTGGAGAAAACAAAAGCTGGATTCCTTCTATTTAGGCCTCCCAGCTTGGGGTCAAATTATCAGAAGCTTTAGGGGTTGTGCTGTGAGTTACCGAAAACTAAGGGTTTGTCACTATAAACAAGGGTCTTTGTTCCTCTTTCATATATTCCTACTTTTTCATATTTTTAAATATACATTTGTATATTCAAACATACCTTCGTAGATTTGTGACATTTCATATTATCCTACTTTTGTATATTTCCACAGCAAGATGAAAAGCAAAACTTTCAGAAAAGGGAACAAAATGAAACACTTTTTAGAAAAAGATGCTGAAATACCATGTTTATTTTTTCAGATCTTGCCCAGAGTTGAAAATCCACTTCTGGATTTCATCAATTAGGGTTTCTTTTTTTCCCCTCCCAATCAAAACTTCAGTTGCAGCAGGGGGGCTTTCTAACTTTGCTTGATTACTAATCAAAAAGCCGGCAAACACTTTTGCTTCGTAGTCTTCATATATAAGTTTAAAATGTGCCAAGACTCTCTAGAAAGCATGAGCATACTCAACAGACTGATAATAAAACCAGCTACAACAACCAGCCCAAATCCAGCCTTATTCTGAAATAGTAAGAAGGGATGCCATTTTCAAGTCTCCAAGCTCCATCTCTATGGGTATAACTGCAGGCTTAAATCAGAGGAAGCAGGCAAACCTTTTGTTTGCAGAACAATTTTCTGGCTGTCTTTGAAGACTTAGCCTTGTCTTGTTAAAGTGCTGAAATGATACCTAGACACAGAGAGAAATCCTAGGTTGTTCAGTGGTTTAGCACTTCCATTTATCTTGTTGTCATCTCTGGATGATCTTTCTTTTCCCTTGTTCCCTAGAAAGAAAGGAAATGATTGTACAAGTTCCAGAGCTGCTGGTATATAGTTCTACCCCAGCTATGTTTGCATAGTGTGTGGGCTTTGAATCCAGAAAATCTAAGCTCATAAACCCCAGTGTCCTTACATTTATTGGAGCCCTGATGATGAAGGGCAAATAGCAGTAGCTTTCCACTGTCCATCAAGAACACTTGAAGGGAAGAGCCCACAATATTCTTTGGCTCAGCAGGTTATAGGTCCCCTAAAATTATTCTTTCCATCAAATATTTGTTCCACTTCACATAAAAGAAATTGCACAGGTCTTCCACCCCAGTATGGTTTCCTGACAGGCTTGAGGAGAAAACTATCTTCTCCTTAACAAAGTAAAGCCTCTTTGTGCTAAAGGAGAATTCACAAAGCCCCCAGGGCCATTCATTAGGCTTGTAATACATCTGAAGAGAGACCAGAAAGAAAGGTGTATTATCTCTGCATTATGCTCCATATTTTGTTTTTTGAGGAAAAAGGGAAGAAGCTTCTTTTCAAGGCCTTGAATCAGACATATCAAACACAAGGCCCGGGGGCCAGATCCGCCCTGTGAAGTGGTTTCATGCAGCCCGTGAAGCCATCCTGGAAACAGTGAGAGAACGGCCCCCACTGCCTTGGCCCTGCCCCAGAGACCCTCCTCCTGCCAGAGACCCTCAGATCTGTCCCACTCCTGCCCAGGCCCCCATAGGCACCCTTGATGCGAACTATGTAGAGCTGGCCATGCCCACCCAGTAGGCCATACGCACTTTAGCCACACCCACCCAGTAGGCCATGCCCACCCAGGCCACACCCACCCAGCCCCCTGAGCGCAACTGCAATGCTGATGCGGCCCTCAATGAAATTGAGTTTGACACCCCTGCCTTGAATTATTCAAGCTCAGATTATAAACTGGAGCAACAGAAATATTTCAGAATGCCCCCCCAAATGAGACCATATGTGATAGAAGCATTTTTCTTCTTCTGAGAATGGGCACCTATACATACAATATAAGAATATGAAGATAATCTCATGCATATTCTTACCTCTCCTTAACTTACAGTATAGCTCACTTTACCTTATAGGTATCTTTGGTACATTTACTTGATAATACAAGGCAGGAGTTATGGGAAAACAATATAAAGGGTCAGGATTTGTTGCTTCACTCCCTTCCAGCACACTTTCTTTCAGTTTCCTTGTTTTAAATGCCTAGGATGGTGTGAATTTCTCCCTTCCTGGGCGTGCTGAGCATATTTCTATAAGAAGAAAGGCTGCCAGAAAAAAATGAAACAGCAGCAGGATTTATTTGCGAATGAACTGTGAAATGCAACAAGCCATCTTTCAACCCCAACTCCATCTAAATCCTAGTCACCTGCAAAGCATAGATGGGCTTTGTACAAACACACGTATATACACATCCATCCATACTGAATATTTGTTTCAAAAGTTCACAAGCAATCCCCAAGATGCTATTATTTAAACATCCAGAGGCAATCCATTCAACTTTCATGGGGCATTTCCTATCTGATCAGTATGGCTCTCCTCCCTCCCTCCCTCCCTTCCTCCCTTCCTCCCTTCCTCCCTCCCTCCCTCCCTCCCTTCCTTCCTTCCTTCCTTCCTTTCCATTAAGATCCTTTAGGACTCTCCTTCTTGTGCTAGTACAATTTTGCTAAAAGAGTCAGGTGAGTCAAAAACTCGCAGGCTTGACTGGAGAAAAAAACAGGATTAAGTTTGAAAGGTTCCCATGATCCCTCAATTCCTTGAATTGGATGGAAGGTTTAGTTCCAGTGCCTACTTTTTGACTAACATCTGCACAGTATTCCCAAGTCTGATTTAAAAATCACAATAATTCTCTGAAAGCTATTGAAATGTGATTAACTCTGTCAAAGTCATATTTGAATATATGTCAATATCTAGGCGACCCGATTATGTTTTTTAAGTATGATAGGTATTGCATACAATTACACCAATGCAAGCAATGAGACTCATTTAGTATTGTTACCATCTTTACAGGAAGCTCCTATGTATTTCAGAGTGGCCAGAAATAATACTTAAAATAGCCCTCTTTTTCTTATTGCAATTTTTATACAGAATAGTATATATCTGAAGGAAGATACTACATATACAAGTTATTGCCTTTGTGTGTAACATGTCTAAAAAGCAAAGAAAATACCTACAAACATACTCTAGGTATAAGAAATTACAGTATTTTATACCTTCTCAGTCTAGTTCAACACTGTTTCCATTTATTAACAGCATATCTCCAGGGCTCAGATAGCCTTTTCTTGTCTGGAATTTCTCAAGATAAAAATAATTGTATTTAATGCCTGCTCTAGCACTAAACCAAATAATATTATAATAATGTAACAGTAGCCAGTTAATGAGTGATTCTATATAAATAACAATAGCAATCAAATGATATTATGCAATTGTTCTCTTTGATAAGAAAAAGAATGTCAGGAAATTCTAGAAAGTCACAGATGAAAGAGATGGTTGATGGTTAAAATTTTATAAAATTCATGAAATGAGGTAGGATAGTTTCACAATATTTTCAAGCTACCCTAAGAATCTGTTCGATTGTCATTACCAAAATGCACGCCCTGTGTTTATTCCTTCCTCTTGATTTTGCTTACCTGTTTCCATGACTGGCTATAACTGTTTATATTTAATACTGGCCAGACATTCTCTGTGGCCAGTAGCAATGAAATCTGGTTGATGCTGTTCCATATTCCAATACTGTCTACAAAATCAGATGTGCACTATATCTTTAATATAAAAAGACAGTGAAATCTGCTGCTCTAGCTGACAGGCTGGTAGATATTAATAATTACATACTATTTAAGGATGATTGGAAATGAAGAAGTAGAGGTGTTGGACAGATGTGGCACTACTAGATAGATTGTGATTAGATTAGCACAGTTCACTTTGACAATATGTGAGTAGCACTTTAATCATTCATTGAAAAAGCCCAATTCCCTTTTTACAAGTGTGGACTGCTCACAATTACAAGTTGCCATTTCATCCCTGAGCAAAACTACAGATTTTCATTTTCATGACCTCCTTGTCTTAAATTAAAAGGAGTTGTATGTAATGTACTATATAGCACATTGTCCATCCATTCATTGATTGTATACTTTACAGCAGACATGTCAGACACAAGGCCCACGGGCTGGATTCAGCCCTCCATGTGGTTCCATCTGACCCGGGGACCTGCTCTGGAAACAGTGAAGGACCGGCCCACAGCACCTCGGGCACTGATGCCGACTGGCCACTGATCCACAACCTGATGCCAGAACATGCTCAGCCTTAGATCCATGGAGCAGCCCTAGAACCAGCGACAGGCGCCCCTGTCCTTTGTCTTGGGTGCGTGTGCAAGTGGAATCTGGCATCCCTGCTAGCTGTCTTGCCCTGCAGGCTGACTTCACCCAGGATGCCAGTGCTGGCCATCTCCTGTGCACACACCCAGGGTGCGGGGCAGAGGTGGCAGGGAGGCTCCACGCCGACTCCAGAGCTGCCCCGTGGATCTAAGGCTGAGCACATTCTGGCTTTGATGCACACAACCAGGTTGTTGATCAGCGCCACCCACCCCACACCTGCAGCTCCATTACCCAGTTGCTGACCTAGCCTTGTAGCCACGAGGCTTCCCTTTCACCAGGACCAGCCCTGCCCATGTGGGATAGCAATGGCCAATGGCAGCAGGGACACCAGCAGCTCTGGCAATTTCTCCCCCTCCCATCAACCCTTCCTGAGTGTGGAGGAAGGAAAGAGATGAGAAAGAGAAGGAAGGAAGGAAGGAAGGAAGGAAGGAAGGAAGGAAGGAAGGAAGGAAGGAAGGAAGGAAGGAAGGAAGGACACCTTGCTTGGAGATGCTCCAGTTCACGCAGTTCTGCTTCAATCCTGAACCCATTGAGACTTGGGCTCAAAGGAGAAAGCAATTTTGTGTTCTCTTTTGTCACAGACAGGACTTTATTGGCAATCCAAGTTAACACTGGTATTCTGGAATTGTGAACTCTTAGGAAAGTATCCCCTCCTTGTGTGTTGCAAACAGCCATTTCCAGTGGGGAAAACAAGACAAAGCAAAGTGGGGAAAAATATTTTCCTTTGCTATATTTCCAGTCTGAATTAGACCATGGCAGGGTCCCTACAGGAGAGCTCTTTTAAGGATTATGTATTAATAGAAAAGCAACTAACTTACCTCTGTTCCTAAATGCTAAAGCTGCTGCACATAAAAAACAGAGGAGCTCTAATCAACTATCACAGCCACTATTTTGACACTTTTGCTATACTGTTGTCTGTGGACACCCCCACTACATACAGGCAAAGGATAAACTGAGCCTGGTTTGTTCTGTCTTTTAAATGGCCACAGACTACTAGCAAAAGTGGCATTTGATCACAAGGCAAAGAGGCATCAAGAAATGTTTCCCCTTTTGCATTTAAGCATCCAAGAAGGGACAGGAAAGGAGAAAGGGAAAGCGGAAAGACAAACAAAAAGAGGGAAAGAGGGGAAGGAAGAAGGAGGAAAGGAGAATGAAGAGGGAAGGAAAAAGAAGAAACGGTGGGAAGGAAGGAAGGAAGGAAGGAAGGAAGGAAGGAAGGAAGGAAGGAAGGAAGGAAGGAAGGAAGGAAGGAAGATTATAATGAGAGGGAAGTCCTACCTTAGCACTTGGCCACAACCAGCCCTGCTGCCCTTTCGCCATCCCCTTGTCCCCTCCTCCTGACCTCTCCTGGTGGTCTCCCATTCTATCGCTGAGGATGCTTTGGTTACAAAGCTGGGTTTCCTTGCAGGGAGAGGGAGTGGGCCTCCCTCTGACCCACACATTTTGCCCTCCCGCACACACAATGAGCAACATGGCCAAGGAGTGTGAGCCAATAATCAGCAGCCTTGAGGAAGAGGTAAGCACAGCCGAGCGCCCCCTTGGGACAGGCTGGACTGGGCACTTGCCCTCCACCGCCCAGGGCTCCGGGCAGCCTGTATCACTGGGGGGTCCTCTGCATGGCCTGAGAGGGACAGCAAGGCTCCTCTGGTGGACAACAGTATAGTGCTCACCCTGGTCTTGCCTTCCTCAGCTGGAAACAATGGATCGCCCCGACCTTCCCAGGCCATCACAGGTGCCTCCCCAACATGAGCAACATTGAGATGGCCACACCCACCCCAGCCACGCCCACCCTCACTATGCCCACCTGGCCATGGCCACCCCAGCCCCCCAGGGTCAACCACAACCCTGATGCGTCCCTCAATGAAATTGAGTTTGACACTCCTGCTTTACGATGTCTGATTCATAGCCATCTGTTTTATGCTC
This sequence comes from Vipera ursinii, assembly GCF_947247035.1. Lineage (NCBI taxonomy): Eukaryota > Metazoa > Chordata > Lepidosauria > Squamata > Viperidae > Vipera > Vipera ursinii. The sequence continues at coordinate 47,771,622 of NC_139516.1, forward strand.
ATTCATGAAGATGAACTAAATCTGCCAGCACGCACTTCCAAACAGTCATAGAGGACTGCTAGTATTGATAAGAATCACCTCTTAGTAACAGTCTGGGATAAACCTGCAAAGTGAAATGTGTTGTTTCAGCTTTCTGAGGGCCATCTAAACAATTCCTAGGCTCATGTTAGCTTGACTCAAGCTATCAAGCCATCTTTCTCTTTGGAAGTTCTTTTGATACAGATACAATTTAGGAATCATTGAAAGCAAGAGTTTTCACAGACAAACAAAAAATGTTTCACTCACAAGCTTCACAGAATTGCAGGATATCAAAACAAGCTAGTTTCTGGGTGGTTTGATGAATTGCTTCAGTTGCTGAGCAGGGATAAAACTGCGAGATCAATACAAAGCTGAACATGGAGCAGCACAAACACCATATATGGAGGCTTTCATAGTCTGCTTTCAGGCAAGTTTTTATTCTGCATATATTATGGGGCATCCAGATGTCAACATCTTTGATTTTTAGCAAACTCATACCATTTTTACCAAAACCATATAGAAAGAAAGAAAGAAAGAAAGAAAGAAAGAAAGAAAGAAAGAAAGAAAGAAAGAAAGAAAGAAAGAAAGGAAGGAAGGAAGGAAGGAAGGAAGGAAGGAAGGAAGGAAGGAAGGAAGGAAGGAAGGAAGGGAAAGCTCTACAATGCATCTCTGACTGGTAGCATTGGAAGTTCTTTGTCTGAAAGTTTAAGGCAGAATCAGACCAGTTCCACCGGGGAATGAAGGAGACTTATGTAGGAGCTTCTTTCCAATATCTGACTGATCATTATAGGAACTGGAGGCTGGACTAGTCTGTCCTGATCCAACAGAACTATTCTTACATTCTAATGAAATGTAAGCATCAAACCTCCATCTTCTGGAACTCTTCTGAAACAGTGATAATTCAAGTGAAGTCCTTTCTCGAGCTTCTGGGAATCTTACCTCCTAAGAGAACATATGGTTTTTTGTTAGTTCTCTAAATTCATCACATTATATACAACACAATTTATTTTAACATTTATAAAGCGGATTTCTACTATCTTGTACCCCATGGATTATGCAGTACATTCTACACTTTAATAATATACAACAGAGAGACATTGAACTGACTAGTTAAAATAAACAGAATGCAAATAAAACCTTTCAAAGCTTCTGTAAACAAAAATCTGTTCTATTGATACCTAAAACTATACAAAACAGAGTGTGAGGAGGCAACTGTCTTAGGTGTTTGATCTATCGTTCTGGCACTATAATTCAGACTTTAATAACAAGTCCAGATAGCTTAACATTTCATTCTCTGAAAAAGAAGTTAGCTATAGCAAGACCAGCTACAGAAATTAAAACTCTTTGATTTTGCTCAAGTAAGTTCTGAAAAATTGCACTGCAGCTTGAAACAAACTGCAAAGATTCTTTCTCTTTGCTCCTATAATATAGTGATCAACATAACAAGTATACCCTTCTAGCAAGGATGTAGCAAGTAATGTCTAGTAGGTGAGAAATGCTGCTGTCGTTTGATCTTGTGGTATACACAGAGATTTAAAGATAGGACCAAATTCTCCAGGCTGCAACATGGCAATCATGAAGAAATTCAGAACAAGATTCCACAAACAAATATATACTCTTGTTTGACAAGACAAACAGTGGTCATCATTTTTCTGATATGATTCATGTTTCTAAACATTGAATAATTTCCATTTTTGGCAATTTCTTTTGTCTCTCATATCTTTTCCTTGTATGGAAAATGCTGTAGGAAAAGTGGGAACCCTGGGTTGATAAGCTGAACATAGAAGATGAATGTGGCCTGTAGCACCTTCCCATCGGGCCCATAGCCTCTTCTTTGCATTTCATTTCTCTCCCATATCACAATTTAGCCATTTAAAGGCCTCAATTTGCATTTTCTAAAGTTTTTTAAAACCCCATTAATTATGTAGAGAGGCATTTTCATGAGTTGTTGATACTGGAAAGGAAAGGGCTAATGATTCTTGCTTGCTATGACCTCCCCAGAAAACATCACTCACAGATGACAATTACACTTTTATAAAACCTATAATCTTCCTTTGACAAACATATACAACTTATTCAACAGACCCTACCAAGTCATCTCTCTTACATATAGAAACACTAGTCATCTTTCACAAATAGAGTGCTATCTTCCAAATTTTGGCAGAATAAAATCTGAAAATCTTTTTTTTTGGTCAAAATTACATGGAACATTTAGTCTGAATCATTTGTAAAATATCACAAGACTCTGAATGTAGCATCTACCCAAGACTCCTAAGTTTAGGGTTAAACATAGATTTGCTTTTGAAGGGCAGAACACCAGTCTAACTTTTCCAGGAGGAAGCCATAGTATAACATCATATCTTTGGAGGTTATCTTTTGTTTTACAGTGTTCATCACTTTTCTACTCTGATATTTTAATGACATTTCATTTCCCAGTACCTTATTTGGGAAATTTTCCTTTCAACCCTTCATGTCATAAGTTAGAGGCAAAAAGCCAGGAAGAAACCTTAAAACCTGGTCAGGACAGCTTTAAACTAATTTGGTGTGAGAGTGAACCTGGAAAACAGTGCAATGCCAGAACTGAAAATAGTATGGAGTGGTTACACAGGATGTAATGGTATATAAAAATGAGCATGTAAATACAGAATGGAATAAGTTAAGTTACATGACCCAAAGATTCCAGTGTCTCTGTAAAAGTGTTCAGAGTATTGAGAATGAACAGGAAGAATTTGGAATCTTAATGAAGAAAGGTGAATATGATTAAGTAAGCATTACTGAAATCTAGTGAGAGAAAAAAAACCTCATAAGGGGAATGAAAGTATTAGAGGGCATAGCTTACTCAAAAGGAGTAGATCAGACAAGAGAAACAGCATTGTACATGAAGGAAGTCCACTTTAGTGTACAGTTCCAGAAATCAGCAGATGAGAGTTCGATCCAAAAGTATTTGGGTAAAATTACAAGGAAAGAAAGCAACAACCATACTTTTGTGTCAAACTGTGTCACAGAATAGAAGGCAAGAACCAAAACTCCGCCCACCCCACACCCCACCCCACACACCCCCGGGCAAAAAAAATCATTCAGGGAACTTGCTAACTATTTCATTTTCCAAAAGGTTGAAGAAGAGAGAAGGGGATTGGGTCTCAAAGACCTGCAAACAACAAGAAAATATAGACAATGCTCATTTTAACTTCTTTTCTTAATCTCATCTCACTCTCTTCTCCTTCCTGGTGTAAGGTCTACTTCATATCTTGACTGATCTTCCAGAAGACCCATCTAATATCTGGGGGGGAAATCCATCCCCAATAATTCTACAGAATCAAATTCTCCAGATACAGCATTTTTATGTTATCGTATGGCAGTGTTAAAAAGAGGCAAGCCCCAATCCCAGAAATAGCTGCAGTTTGGTAGTAAGCACAGGGCTTTTTTTCTCATAGAACGCTTAGAACGGAGTTCCGGCACCTTTTTTGGATGGAACCTTGTAGGGCAGGCAAGGCGGGTTGTATGACGTCTGTGAGTTCCGGCACCTTTTTATTTTACAAAAAAAGCACTGAGTAAGCATAGAGATCTGTGTGCATATATGAAACTTGAAGCTTGTAAATCACATTAAAATGAAAAGGAGCCTTAAAGTATCTATGATTATATAGCCTAATATATTTAAAATTTGTGCACACCATACCTTTTACATAATAAAACTGAATGAAAACCATACTAATTCACTATATGTGGAGCTTTCTCTTGACTTGTTTCTGATACAGATGGGTCCTTTGAGTGAGACTTTCTGCTCCTTCCTTCCAATTAAGAAGATAAGATTGCTACGCGTGTGAAAACCACACATCATGTAGGATTTGTCACACCAGTAGCAGAAACTATCCGAGGAAGGTCCAAACGTTCCTATAAATGATTGATTTTAGAAACTCTGGGATGCCACTTGCTGCTTGTAAAAAAACCTAAGCCTAAACCCAGCACCAAGCATAGCATCCTATTGCTACCATCTGAGACCTCATCACTATAATTCCTTGTTTTCCCCTTGAAGAAATTATTTGAATCTAATACAGGGCTATCTCATCTCTGGATTGTAAAAGCCCAGTTGACCACTAGATGGTGGGAAAGAGATATAATAAGAAATTCAAATAGATTGTCCTAACCCAATTTTCAGTGTTACTGTCATGAAGCAAGAGGAGGTTCAGAAATGTAGAGGGAAAGCCAGCCACAAAACATTTCCCCATAGGTCACATTTTCCCATAGGCCACTAAAACTTGGAACCAGCTCTGTGCCTCCAAATCAATTCATAACCCAAGTTCAGAAAGATATCTGCCCTCCTCTATCTTTTCTCCTTCAGATGGGCAAGTTATAATTGTCATAATTCCCAGCTAGCATGCAGTAAATTGTGAACAAACACATTTGAAAGGGCTAATTTAAAACCATAAGATGTCGATGTATGTATGTGTTCTGTCTTTCCAAAGCTGTGGAGATCTATTTTCATATGAATTGTCTCTTCTATACTTCATCTTAAATGGGGATTAAATTATTGCTGTTCTATTTTTTGTCCTTAATTACACCTTCATTTGCTGTCCCACATTCCATTCCACTGGGAATATGAATTGAAAGAGCAATTCCACCTAAGTATACCTGCCAAAGCTGAGACCACAAGCCTACCTTATTTTTTTGTTTTAATGCTGATTCATCTGGATTTCTGGCAAATATTTTATGTAGGCTTATCATATTTAACACAACACTGGATCCTTAACTTTAATAGTTATACCTTTATGTTCAAGAAATTTAGACAAGGGGGAATTTCAGTGGATGAGTTTTTCTAATACAATTACACCTTTTCAAAAGCTCTCTCCTATGCAATAAATAGACTTACAGAAATATTTTATTAGTATAGTATTAGAATGTTAGTCTTGGACTGGAGAAACCCATGTTAAAATCCAGCCATGATGTTTTCACTGCGTAATCTTTTCTGACTGGATTCATAGCATGCTATATGGAGTTGACCATTGTGATATGCTTAGCACTATGTGTAAACCTAGCCATTATGGTTTACCTAAGAAAGCATCGTCAAAACTCAGCTTTGTATGACATGAAATCTCAGTCTTTCAGCTTAGCCTACTAAGTAGGTTTGCTTTTATGATAAATTAAGGGGAAGGTAGAATATTTATTACCCTGATCTCATGGAAGAAAGAGTGACATATATATTAATACATTTGCCAACATATATAAATACATATGTTAATATCCAAGTACTAAAACTCTTCCAGAGAATGAGGTGGCTGGATGGAGTCACTGAAGCAGTAGGCGTGAGCCTAAATGGACTCCAGAAGATGGTAGAGGACAGGAAGGCCTGGAGGAACGTTCTCCATGGGGTCACGATGGGTCGGACATGACTTCGCAACTAACAACAACAAAAACAAAAACTCTTCCAGAAGACTTTCTAGGCTTTTAGGAACTCTGTCCGGAGCTCATAAATAGGGAGTCAAATGGGATTTTGATATGTGAATTTGGCAAAGGGAGTGTACAGAGTAAGCAACATGGGTAACTTTCTCCTGATCTGCAAAATATGTCCAATATCTGTTCTTTTCCTGAAGGAAACTCAAATTACATCTGTTGGAAGTGTAAGCTAATATTGTTATTGGAGAAGAAAGTAAAAGAACTGGAGGAGACAGATTCTGTTCTGCAAGCACGTATTCACCAGTGGGAACATAGGAGTGTTTTTGCAGCACCGCGTAGTTACATAGAACTCCCCGCCACAGTAAAGTTACAGGTAAGTGCTGCCAATCCACCAACATACCAAGACCTGGAGCCATACATGAGAATTGAACCAGATAAAAGACTACAAAAACATTTAGAGAAGTAAACAAACAAATCAACAAAACATGATGAGTCCCTCCACTCCCTCAAGATGGTCCTTAATCATGGGCTGTATGATCTACCAGGATTAATTCCTGGAAACAGATGGGCTACATCTGATAAAGACTGGGAAGGATGTGCTCAGCAGGCATCTTGTCAATCTCATCAAGAAAATGCTAATCTAAAGCAAAAGTGAAGGGAGGCAAAAATCCAGAACAGAATTTACTGCCAAAAACTGGGAACAAATAGAAGAAATAAAAATAATGTGATGGGACAGCTTAAAGATTGGCAGAAAACTAGAACAGTAAAACCAATAGGGAGTTACACTCACAATCTCATATTTTTACATGAGTCCATAGAGAGCTGAAAACAAGAGAAAGGTTTTAAAATCATTTATAGAAGAACAAGTATGATGTCATAGAAATTGAACATAGAAACTAGCCTAGGGCCCCAACTGGGGTGTATGGGCCTCTGGAGGTGGTTAATGGATTAGATAACACTGTCAACCTTGAAGCTCGCTTTGCTGGTGCAACAATTATTGCTTCTTAGCTTGCCAGCAAACTTGGGGGGAGGATGGGGAATTGGAATCCAGGCTACAAAGATAACGAAGGCAGACCATGAGAATCAAGGACGAATCACTAAGTGCCTGACCCTACTCAGAGACATTTTCTCAAAACAATATAATCGCACCTAATTGGGCAATGTGACCTGTTCATGGATGGGAGGTGAAATTCTATTCTTTTCCTATCGGGTTTTGGGTTGGGATTTGTTAGAGCTGGTTTTGCTTTCATATGTGCCAAAATGATGTACGCAATAAAGTTTTACATTAAGAGATTGGAATGTCTCAAAGGTATTTGCTTGGTGGGGTTCATCAGTCGGAACCCTGACAAACACCCCACCTCCTCCCCATGCGCACTTTCCTCCCTTCCTCTCCATCTTTATCAATTTAATTTTAATTGAACTGTAAATTTAAGATCTCTATTTATTGTTTTAATGTTTTACAAAGCATTTTTATTGAATGATTGTAAGCACCTAGAGTCACCTTAATGAGATGGGTAGCATATAAGTTTAATAAACAAACAAATAAATAATAACTAAAATGTGGTGGGATAACCCAGATGATTAGAACATAGTCTTGGATAGCAACATTTTTTTTTCAAAAAAATGGAGTCAACAGAAAGGGATGGGGTTGTTGCAATGTACAGAAAGAAAGCATATGACTCTATAGAAATTCATAAATCAGCATGGAAATTCTGCCAGAAACATCTGAGTAAGGATAAAAGGAGAGAACAACACAAGAGATATCGTTGCAGGAGTGTATTGTAGGCATCCAGAACAGGCAGAAGATATGGATAAGGCCTTTCTGTGTCAAATGACTAAACTTTCAAAAAAAAGCACAGGTGAGCTACAATAGATTTCAATTACTCTGACATTGACTGGAAATCTAACTCCACCAAGAGTCAGTGTTGCAACCAATTCCTGTCCTCTCTTACTGACAGTTTCATTTGTCAAAAAATGGAAGAAGGAACAAGTGGTCCGTAATCCTGCACTTAATCTATACCAACCGCAAGGAACTGGATGGACAAACAAAAATGATGGGAAACTTGGGAGAAATTGCAGGATTTTCCGTTCTTCCCAGTTTCCTTTTTTGAGATTTCAAGCCATTGGATCAGACCTTCCTTCTGGCTGAGTTCATTAAAATCCGCCTTTTGAAATCCATTGTTCCGATTCTTCTATATTGCTCCTCCATTTCAGTTACCTAAAGGGTTGTAAGATAGAGGAGAAAGAGGATATTCTCATTATCCCAGATGACAGAACAATGTACTGAAAATTTGAGATATTAGGTGGAATTTCCTGATGAAGTTCTCAGCTTATGGAACCATTCACCTCATGAAGTGATATGGTCCCCTTCACCTGAAATTATCAAATGGAGATCGTTAAACAGAGATTGGATAGCCATCTGTCTGAAATGTATTAACAGAACTTGCACTGAGGAAGGAGCTGGGGTAAAACCCTTTGATTCTATGTATTCCTCAATCTTTATACTGAACTAACAGTACCAATTCTATGGAAACAGGCTGAGTCCATGAGACACATTGTGGCTTGCATGGGTTTGCCTTAATGCGATGTGAAAATCTAGACTGTATAGCTTCTTGTGATGTGTTTTAACCAAGACTTAGCAAGATGTCTTACATCTTACATCTACATTGGTAGATGTAAGATCCAAATCTGTAGCAATTCGGAATAAACTTTTAGCTAATTACTATTATATCTTTTAAAAAAAATCACTACTATACTTGGCAAAGCACCTTCAGGTGAGGTTTTTGTTGACAAGATTGATCTTTTAATATTTTATATTGCATCATTAGGGGATGTGGTGGCTCAGCAGTTAAAGATGCTGAGTTTGTCATCTGGACCGCCTAGGTTAAAGACCCATGTACTATGCAATGGAGTGAGCTCCCATTACTTCCCCCAGCTCCTGCCCACCAGGCAGTTCACAAGCATGCAAACGCAAGTAAATAGATACCATTTTGGTGAGAAGATAACAGTATTCTGTGCACTTCAACATATAGTCATGATGACCACATGACCACAGAAATCTTTGGACAATGCTGGCTCCCTCCTGGCTCCCTTAGCTAAGAAACAGAGATGAACACTGGCCCTCAGAGTCAGACATGACTGGACAGGGGAAACTTTTACATTGACCTTTATTGAATTATTAAATTTCATCTTGAGTATTTTTTTTTGAAAAATCAGAACATAAATGTAGAAATCAAATAAAAGCCACTCTTTCTAGCCATATCGTGTACATTAAAACAGTGTGATGTTTTAGATGTTATAGAGAAACTCGAGAGACAAATCCCCACTCTTCTAATTCTCCTTCCCACTCCAGGAGCATCATTCTCTATTATGCCCATTTGCACCACTCTTATAAATGATCTGGTGAATTCTTTGCTATGCATTGGGTGTGGGCTTGGCAGTGGATGTTCTGGCTGTGAAAAACAGTGGGTCTTCCTTTCGCTCCTGTTTACAAAAATGAGAATTTGCATGATGAAAGTAATCTGGGATGGATTTTGATTTTACTGCTGTTGGCAGAAGGCTTGGAAAAAATCTGTGCATAGTCAATTACTGGGATTCTTAAACACAAATAATATTTTATACGATCAGCAAGTTGGCTCAGGGCCTGGGCATCCTGCTCCAACAGCACTTACATACGAAAGAAACAAGACTTTTATTGTGCTGCTGCACCCGTAAGTCTGTGGGCAGGTGCTGCTTTTGTTGACCTTAGAGTGCAGTTCCTTTGGCTGATAGCTTAATCCACAAAGTCTGTGTATAGAGAAAGCAGAACTGGTTTTCTTTGCCCTCTGATGGTTGGGTCCCTCCTTCCCTCTGTAGCATAATGCCTTCCTGGGGAACACTACATTTTCCTTTTGTGAGCTACTGAGAGATGTTCATAGGTTGCTTAAAAAGCAGCAGTATTGGCAATGAAAGGATTAGCATCCTGGAGCAATGACTGATGAACAAGTCTCTACTGTCTACTGTTATGGGGACCACATTCCCAAAAATGCTGAATCTGGAAAGCAGGGTTTTTTGGGTGTGTTTTTTTTGGAAAGACAGTCTAGTGTATTATTAGATAGAATAATAATAATAATAATAATAATAATAATAATAATAATAATAATAATAATAATAATAATAATAATAATAATTTGGAAGGGACCTTGGAGGTCATCTAGTCCAACCCCCTGCTAAGGCAGGAAACCCTATACCATTTCAGACAAATGGCTGTCCAGTCTCTTCTTAAAAACTTCCAGTGTTGGAGCATTCACCACTTCTGGAGGCAGGTTGTTCCACTGGTTAATTGTTCTAACTGTCAGGAAGTTTCTCCTTAGTTCTAGGTTGCTTCTCTCCTTGACTAGTTTCCATCCATTGCTTCTTGCCCTGCTTTCAGGTGGTTTGGAGAATAGCTTAGCTCCCTCTTCTTTGTGGCGGCCCCTGAGATATTGGAACACTGCTATCATGTCACCCCTCACCCTTCTCTTCATTAAACTACACATACCCAATTCCAGCAACCGTTCCCTATATGTTTTAGCCTCCAGTCCCCCAATCATCTTTGTTGCTCTTCTCTGTACTCTTTCTAGAGTCTCGACATCTTTTTTACATCGTGGTGACCAAAACTGGATGCAGTATTCCAGGTGTGGCCTTACCAAGGCATTGTAAAGTGGTATTAGTACTTCACGTGATCTTGATTCTATTCCTCTGTTAATGCAGCCTAGCACTGTGTTGGCTTTTTTGGCAGCTGCAGCACACTGCTGGCTCATATTTAAATGATTGTCCACTAGGACTCCAAGATCCCTCTCACAGTTACTACTATCGAGCAAGGTACCACCTATACTATACCTGTGCATTTGATTTTTCCTGCCTAAATGCAGAATCTTACTTTTTTCACAATTGAATTTCATTTTGTTAGATAGTGCCCAGTGTTCGAGTCTGTCCAGATCCTCCTGTATCTTAAGCCTATCTTCTGGAGTATTGGCTATTCCTGCCAGCTTGGTGTCATCTGCAAATTTGATGAGTTCCCCATCTATCCCCTCATCCAAATCGTTGATGAAGATGTTGAAGAGCACTGGGCCCAGAACAGAGCCCTGGGGCACCCCACTACACACTTCCTTCCATGTAGATGCAGTTCCATTGAGGGCCACACGCTGAGTACCCCCTGTCAGCCAGCTACGAATCCATCTGGTGGTGATGCTATCTAACCCACATTTTTCTATCTTATCAAGTAGTAGGTTGTGATCTACTTTATCAAATGCCTTACTGAAATCCAAGTAAATTAAATCTACAGCATTCCTCTGGTCCACTAGTTTTGTCACTTGGTCAAAGAATGCAATAAGGTTTTTCTGGCACGATCTGTTTTTGACAAACCCATGTTGGCTTTTAGTGATAACTTTGTTCGCATCAAGGTGTTCGCTGATTTGTTGTTTGATTATCTTTTCCAGAGTGTATTTATTATGCCCTGCAAAGAGTCCCTCAGGGGTGGGTATGTTATAGAATTCAAGAAAGCAGTCTACTGATGTCAGTCTTTTCTCTAAAGGATCACACTAGTGAAAACATCACCAACTGTGGAGAGTGGAGGCTGCAGTGCACCCTTGGGAAGATCTGCAGTTCTGGCTATATTTAGGATTAGGGATGGGCATGAATCTTTGTGAAGGACCTCAGGCAAACAAGCAGAAAAATGCCCCTCTTTGTTCTTTATTGTTCTCCTATGCAATCAAACAGGTCCCAGCTGGCAAAAATACAAAACAATAAATACATTCATTATTGTTAATTGTTATTCCAATGTCAGGAAGTGATAGAATTGGGTATCTCTAGGTAAGCCCAGAATAGTTGAGTTCAGAGTTGAAATAACTCTGCATTCTGAAGAAATGTCCATTTCTAGTCTGGTACTCTTTACATGTGGATGCTTGTATTTTATCTACAGTAGTCCTGCCTAGGCATGAAGCTGGCTGGGTGACCTTGGGTCAGTTCTGTTCTTCCAGCCCTAGAAAGCAGGTAATGGCAAACCACTTCCCAAAAACGTTGCCAAAAAAACTACAGAAACTAGTCCAGGTGGTCATCAGGAATCAAAAACTGATTCAAAAGCAGAAGGAAAAAACTGTTACACAGTCTCACTGAATTTTTAAAAGAAAAAAAACAAAAATCCACAGTTTGGCACCAAAAAGGTTAAAATAAAAGCACTATTGTTTTTCTATGACCAAAGCAAAACAACCTTTCGCTATTAAATAAACATGTAACATCTGGATAGCATTTTGTTTATTTCAATTCCATATATTAATGTTATTTCACTCATTTTTTTAAAAAAAATAGTGTCTGATCTAAAGTTTCATTTACTTTAGAAGCACTGTTATAATATTGGTTAGTAAAAAAATCTGACTCCTTCTCTTTGCTTGTAATATGAAAGTTGTTGGCAATTGCTGAGCAGCAACTTCACAGTGAGCAATTGTTACCCAATGCTTAGAATGGAGTTGCCATGTTGCACATGAGAGAGATTAGCTAATCACTGTCATCCTATATTTCTCATGCATTCCATTTTTCAGACCCCTAAAGCATCTTGAGTTTTTTTTTCCATAAGAATGAAAGGCATACAAATCTGTTTAGCTTTACTTTCATTTTTTTAATAAAAATGATGTCTTTTCCATTATAATCTTTGCAGAAGGTCCCATTATATCATTCTGTTTAATTCATATATTTCCAAAGGGCTTAATCTGGCACTCATGATTTCCCCACCTTTATCTCTCTTTGGGGGGGGGGGGGGAATTGTGCAATTGCTTAGACAGAGAGTAACAGTGACCTAATTCTCACTATATACTAAGACATTACACCGTATAATGTCTGAACTCATACTGTGGGTTAAATTGCAGCTAAGGCAGAATCTCTGAATTGTCATTTGTACCCATGGTCTGTGCTAGAGTAACTTGCCTGAACCATGCCTCAGTTACCCAAGAGGAGAGGAGCTTTGAAAAAAGGCCACTCCTTCGGCAGAGCCTTCATGTTTCTTTTTTTCATTTCTTGCAATAAGGGAAGCTCACGAGGGATTGGGCCACTACAGATTTAACTTTTCTATCCTTTTTTTTCTATTGATAAAAATGTAAAAACAATGTGTTAGGTGTCCCACTACTGCAGACAGAACCAAATTGGAGGACAACTGGGTGAACCATGGCTGTTACTAGCTTGTCATTTTGTGTAGCATCCTTTGTGTTTACTCATGTTAGTGAAAGACTTGCATTAACATGTTTAATGACTGATCCAAGACTACTCAAACTGAGATTACATATTAGTTTAAGCCTTACTTTGCCGAATAAGCTACAATTGGCAAGGTTCATACAACTTCCTATGTCATAAAATCTCAGTAGCCAAGATTATATACTGCATCACAATAAAATATACAGTATAGCTTAGAACAAAGCATGACTCTGATAGTGAGCTTCTATGTTGCAAAGTCATTTGAAAGCAAGTCTCCCCCAACCAAGTTCAAAATATCCACAATGGCACAATGGCTCACGTTTCATTGAATTTATGTATCATTGTATATCTAGAATAGTGAAATATGTACTGAAACTGAATTAGAAGCCATTGGGCAACACTTATTCACAGAAGAATGCTGACACTGACATGCCCTGAACTCTGCTCAAGATGTTACCTAGCCTGGTAATGAAATGTTCATGTGACTTGATAAAATGGTTTTCCCTCCATGTGATAGTACTTTATAGCTGTGAAAGTCCACTCCTACATAAATTTCCCAGCTCTGTTGAATTTTTTGCTGTGATGGTCATAGAGTTGTTAAATACTCTCTGTGTCTATGTGTGCATTTTCCCCTTCCGTCAAAAGGCAATCAATAAATATTAATAATAAATAAGAAACAAAAGAAGCCCAGTTTTTGCTTTGAATGATCTGCAAAACTGTATATTTAAGTAAAATTTGAAAATATGTAAAAAGCACATTTTTCCTTCAGTGTCTTCTTACCCAGAAGAAAAACTAAGCCAAAGAACTTTCATAAAGCTTTCAGAGGACTGTATTTTTTATATTAAGGCTTTTGGTTTAGAGTTGAATAAGAATAACATCGGAAGAATAACAGTATATAAAGACTTTTCATTCTAAAGCCATTAATTGCTTACAAATATTAAATGTATTGGCTTAAGCGCTGTGATTATTGCATATATGTACCTGTATGTCATGGGCATGATCAGTTTCTCATGACCCCTGACAGGATCCAGAATCTATCCTCATGCAATGTCTTAGGGCCCACACAGTTAGTCTGCAAGTATCTGCGAATGGAATATCTCCATGTGTCTATGTATCAGAACACATATGAGAGACAGTTACAAATGTAGGCCTGCATATGTAAACACAGCATCAGCAAGAGCACTTGCAGTTCCAGTACTTGGCATTCTCAATGCAGTTCACTTGCAAGGTTAAATAAATAGCTGACTGCAGCTCAAGGAAATGAGTGGAAGTGTTGAGAAAGAAGAAACCCAGATCTCCGGAGAGATGAACTCCATGCCCAGCCTCTTTGGGGACTGCAGCCTCTCTCACAGGCCCTACTGCCGATCCTCTTCAACCTGCTGCTTTTCAGGCTGCTCTTGATTTCTTTGTGGCTCAGTTAATAATTCATCTCATGCCTCCATCAGATTTTGTGCACTCCCTCCAGCTTACTGGCAGCTCCATGGTCCATTTTAAACCATGTCTTTCAGCCCCTCTCTGTTAGAATTCATTGGAGCAGAGGGAACTTCTTACCTAAGAAATGTTAGTGTCAGCGGAAAGGAAACAGAGAAGAATTTCTCACATTTTCTAACCTTCTAACAAAATGTGGAAGAGCTGCGTGCTGAATGGCATCCAGGGAATGAGGCAGAGTATCCATCTGGTTGCTCAAGAGAGACAAGTAGTCAAACCCTGGCAAATACTACCACAACCTGAGCAGAGCAGATTCACAGGTTGGTAATATAAATAGTCCTCGACTTAGTGACCATTCAAAGTTACAACAGTACTAAAAAAGTGACTTTTAAATTTTAAATTTTATATTTTAATTCCATTTATATCCCGCCCTTCTCCGAAGACTCAGGGCGGCTTACAAGCTTAGCAGTAGCCTTCATTCTATGTATATGCCTGCTTATTAGGGCTTTCACACACACCCCAAGCGGCATTATTACAAAGTCATCTTATTGCCCCCAACAATCTGGGTCCTCATTTTACCTACCTCGGAAGGATGGAAGGCTGAGTCAACCTTGAGCCTGGTGGGATGCGAACCTGCACTAATTGCAGGCAGCTGGTGTTACTTAAGGAGGCATTAGCCCACTGCTCCACTTATGACCATTTTTCACACTTACGACCATTGCAACATCCCCATGGTCATGTGATCAAAATTCAGATGCTTGCCAACTGACTCATATTTATGATGGTTGCAGTGTCCCGGGGTCATGTGTCCCCTTTTGTGACTTTCTGACTAGCAAAGTCAATGGGGAAACCAGGTTCACTTAACAACTGTGTTACTAACGTGACAATTGCAGTGATTCACTTAACAACTGTGTTACTAACTTGACAATTGCAGTGATTCACTTAATAACTGTGGCAAGAAAGTTCGTAAAATGGGACAAAACTCACTTAACAAATGGTTCACTTAACAATAGAAATTTTGGGCTCAACTGTGGTTGTAATTTGAGGACTTACAACCTGGACCTGTACACCAAATCTGCCATGTCCTGTTTGAAAGAAGAATTAATGGGAGATCCCATCACCTTTAAATGCACAACTTTGCAATGTGGAGTTAATCTGAAGCTTTACTGGAGATGCCTACAGCCAAGGATCTGGCTGCTTCATTTGAAATCTAGCCACTCTCAAACTGGCCTCCGTGCTCAATTGATTTTCTGGCCCAGAGTTTGCCAACCACTCCAGAGCAATTTTTCTCATGCCATTTGCATGAAACAACATATGCACACACCCAAAGTCTTTGTGAAGGTTTTTTCTTTCTTTTTCATTGACTTCTTCTGTTCCTGGTTTTAATTTGCCATAAGACTTGGATTCCTCTGCTGCATCTTTTTGCATCCCATTTCTCAGACTTTTTCCTGCTTTTGAGGAGTTCTTATGATTCAAGCACCATTTGAGCCTACTTTTCATTCAGTTTCCCAAACTGTTTATCCCTGCTTTCCTTTTTCCAGTCTTCTTCTTGGGCCAAGAATAGCATAATTGTTCCCATTCCTAGTCTTTTTCCTATGTAAAGCATTTTGTCCAACCAGCCAAACTGAAAACATTGCCACTAAATTGCAGGGAAAAGAGTTGGGGTATAGTAGGATAAATCAATCCTATCTGAAACATTTTGAGATAACTCTATCATACCTGTAACCTGACACTGTTCCTTTAATGCACTGTGTGTGTGGCTTCCCTTGAAAAGCATTTGAAAAATGAGGTGACTAAACTGTTAAGCAGGCTTGGTACTTGTGAAATCTTTAGCATCCTTCATGCCATAATGTGATTTGCTTGGTTCATCTTGGCATGCTGTGTTAATCCAGCTACTGTGCTTTATAAACCATAGTTTGTGGATCAGCACCACAGTATTTTTAAGAAAATCATATCAATTATGGCTTATATAATAAACACTGATTATACGAACCACAATTTAATACAGCACGCTTAGCACAATATGTTCAGCTTTTGCATACAATACTGTAATACTATAAGCAGTCGTTTAGCATTTCTTATTTTGTTATTTGGAAAACAAATGAGTCTGCTATTTCCTTAGTACACAACCTGAGGTATTTCCTTAGGTACACCACCTGAGGCCCCAGAGCGAAAAATTTTGGGTTAGCACCCAGATCTGAGGGTCAAACTATCTGGAGGGCAGCAAAAAAATATAGGAAATTCTAATTGTTTTGTTGACTCCTAGTGGTCATCCATATTTTTGCAGTCCAGGTCCTATCTCAGAGTCCTACAAAAATTGTAATGTGATAAAAGAAAAATAAATAAATAGATGTTCATAAAAGTTGCGTTTAATTTAATCATAAATACATTTGGGCAAGTTACCCTGAGCTTACAACATTAATTTCATTTCTGCCCATATCAACTTTTTTAGGATCTTCCCTATGTTTTGGAGCCCATCCTCTTGTACTCTGTTCAATTGTAGACCTTAAACTGAGAAAAAGTTATGCATGAAGTTTATGAAGTCAGGTTTTTCCAATACAAATTACATAATATCCACAGAATGCCTATTAAAAGAAATTAAGGCTCCTCCAGTTTTTTGTTCCCTTTTGATTTGAAATTGGCTTCTACACAGATCCATTTTTTATCCTTTGTATCTTCTAATATTTGAATATATGTATTCAAAAATTAGCAACGAAGATTCGCAACTGCAATGTATCTGTCCCATTTTTCTATATAGCAGGAAACCTCTTAATTTCATGCAGACATACAAATGCAAAAAAAGGGAAGGAAGGTTTTTGACATTGCTTTATTAGCAGTGCTTTTTTTGTAAAAGAAAAAGGTGCCGGAACTCACACATGTCATACAACCCGCCTTGCCTACCCTACAAGGTTCCATCCAAAAAAGGTGCCGGAACTCCGTTTTGAGCGTTCTATGACAAAAAAAGCCCTGTTTATTAGTAAAGAATTAATCTATTAAGTTAGCTTTTCTCAGTTTATTTTTCATTTGTTATTGCTAGCTAAAATATTTTTTATTTATTTATTTGTCTAATTTGCATAGCTGTCCATCTCATTAAACAAGCGACTCTGGATGGTGTGCAACAAAGCTGGACAGTTCAAAAGTTAATAATTCAAAAGAATTAACTTTCTAGGAAGAGGCTTTACCTGTGATCTCACTTAGTAAAAGGTTCCTTCCAGACTCCTAACTTTCCAAACAAGGAGGGAAGACGGGAGGCAGTGTTTTCTCTGAGCTGGCAAATATCTTCTTTTCTTAAAAGCAAAGGACATTTGTTCTGACTGTAAACTTATTTACGTGAAAATAAAACTTTATTTTAGATTAGCCATGCCTAATCTACCACCAGAAGTAACAATCTTGGAGTACTTCCTGGAGGTACAAAGAAGTATTGGACTGAAGCTCACACCCTGTTCAAATGATGAGAGCTGCACTCCTAATCACTGAAAGGCATTAAGCTAAGGAGACTTATGGCCACGCGAAAGTGTAATCCATCAATCTTCAGAAGAATATGGTGGTATAAACTGTGCCACCCCCATTGCCACTCTCTATTCTGGCAAACAGCTTTGTTACATATGAAATTTCAGGCCATGTTAAGGAAAGGGATTTATCTTCATTCCTCCTCCCACCAGGCATTACTAGTCAGTGAAGAAAAACAACAACAACTGCAATTCACTCCCCCTAGTATGAGGCAGGGTAAAATGGGATGGAATCACTGTAGATGGATCCTTAGAATGTCAGTTTAGTAACTTGTCAAGATGAACAAGGAATATGGGGGATAAAGCAAAAGGGAGCACCCCAATATTTCTTATAAACAATCCTCCTTAGCTGTGACTTATCAGCCAAGCTGCTATGTGATCAGAACCAATTTCAGAGAATATATCCATGCTATCTCCATGGATGCCTTATACTTGTTTTATCCCTAAGTAAGTTACCTGGGGTCTGCTTTGAGTCTTGCCTATAAAACAGTCCAAGCCCTTTTTAGTGGCAGTTGGCTGCCCCAAAAACTGGTTTATGTCACACTTGTTCCAATAAATGTGCATGTTCTCCTAGGTATGAATGCAATCCTTGGACTTCGCCAGCACACATGGCTGTAGGAGATTGTCATTGGTAAGGCATGCTGTACTTAAGCAACATTCTGTCTCTCTTTGTGGTTGACATAAGATTCTTGGGCTTTGTAATTCTGCCTATGTTGTGAGTGAAGTTCTATGCTTGACATGATTAAACTCATGAATGAAATGCTTATCCTGGATATTGCTCATGAGTCTGCTCTCCAAACATAAGAATGATTGTCCCACACAACCCAGACTATTGGCAGGTGATAATTACCACTTGGGTTGTCATTCCACAAGCAGGGAAGGCATAGCACACAACTGTGCCAAGTCCTTCAGCATTTGATCGAGAACATACATTCAGTTCTTGGCAATCTTGGAGATCTCCCGGCAGACTTAAAGGTGGTCCCATAAATCATCTCTCAAATTCATGTAAAAACCTGAATGTCTTACAATATTCTTAACTACGTAGCCTAGGAGGAATATGCTTCTTTTTCTCATATACAGCAATGCCACCCATTCTGGAGGCCAGAGCAATGCCACCCATTCTGGAATACCAGGTGCACCTGCAGAGAAACAGAAAAAAAATCAAGTATTAATGTATCCTGAATTGAAGTTGTCATAAAGGAGAGGTCAGGGTGAAATAGTGCATCCCTCTCCACAATGGTAAAATAGAGCTAGACTAGTGAGCTTATCCATTCTATATTATCTGATGCACTTGTTGTATGTAGGACTGACCTTCTACTATGCAAGCCAGAAGCACTCTTTTTATGGTTGGGTGCATTTCCTTTTGCCATGTTATTATACTGTATGTTTGCCAGTATATTTTAGGGCTACATATGGAGTGCCAAGTGTTTCTATATTCCCATACTTGTCTATGTGTACGTGTTACAGAACATATACTTAGGTTGGGCAGGGAGTACAGTACCCAATAGATACTAGGGAGATCCCTGGGCTTATCAGTAATCAAAAGAAAGACAGAATATAAACCTATTAAACAAATAAATGATTAGCTAATGTCAGATTGCATCCATGGCAAAAAAAATGTGTTAGGTCAGGAAAAAAGCAAAACCACTACTTTCGAAGTAAAACAGCTTACAATGACTTTATTCTGCCTCAGCTATGAATTAGACAACACCAAGATGGAATATCCTGAGACATGGTGTATATGTGGAAAAAATATTTATCAGTTCATATTTATTCCATGAGTAAAGGCAAATTAGGAAAAACCTTATGGGTACTTCCCTGTTGAATGATCCTCAAAATCAGTACTTTCTTGAGTTTTCCTTGTTATCCTGTAGTAACTGGTTGTTATTGTTTTAGTTACATTACTTGAAGTATTAAAAAGTTTTCAGATGTGACTTGATAAAACTCTATTGGCTGTATCAAAATACCAAAGTATCTTTTAGTTCTCTGTGAGCAAGATTTGAGTTTTTGCATTTTAAATATCTTCTGGCATGGTCACAAAGAGATTAGAGACTTTGACATTTTGTCACTTGGGCACTTTGTCCTTCTGCTTATTTCTTAACATGTCCTATTGTCAATTTACATATTCCAGACTTTGAGTTCTCTTCCTTATTTTCTTCTCGACATTTTCTTGATTTCCATACCCTCCTTTCCTACTATTTATGTAGACCTTCTAAATTTTCCTGTGCCATTTCTAACATGTGGTAGGCATTTTATCTGAGCTGTTATTTTAGTTAAATAACCCGAGAGAGGGTTTTTCTTTAATTTAATTTTTCCAGATGTAATTTTCATCTTCCTTTTAACATATTCTGCTTGGCTGGAAAAATGTTTCTATGATGGCAATTTCTGGCAATGCCCTTTTGGCTATTGACACCACATGTAATCTGTATGCTGCTTATTTGTGACTATTGCTGCCATCTGTTGATTGATAGCTCATCTTTCTGTACACTGTTCAGTTGTAGTGCTTTGAAATACAATACTATAATCTTGGTGTCATCCCCAATAAATTACACTTTGGTTATATATCAAGGTGTGAGAGAGTAATACAAATGTAGGCATTCAATTCAAATTATGCTCTTCAGCAAATAATTTGTGAATAGTGGGCTACTTGTGGCGTCCCATGCAATGGTTTTAAAAAGCCTGAACTGGCAATTATATCATGTGATGCATTGAGCTTTAAAAGAGCTATCCTCTTGAAAGAGGTGGAATGAGTGCATGAAGGGGAATTGCTGGGGTAGTGATGAGCTATGAGAAGTTAATGGAGTGAACTCATAGTTAAAGACAAGTAATAGGGTTATTATTATCTGTCAGGGAAGGTTCATATAGTTATATAGATGGACAGTCTCTATTTCATTGAGAAGAAACATTGTAGCACCACCACAAAAGTTTAGCAGTATTGGCCTAGACATGGAGGTGTCTGGGTTTTCTAAACCAGCTTCTTTAACAAGGACACGAAGGAAGGAATTAAGATTTGTTAAGCAGCAATACTGCAACCTTTAGGGAGAATTACCGTATCATGAAAATTAACCAATAACCAATACCATAAAACTAATTAGCAATATCCTTTCAAAATTGTTATAAATGTAATGTGGAGAAAACTACTAGAGACTTGTAATTCAATACTCCATGGATTTTAAAGAGGTACATTTGCCTTGGCTGAGGATATTGAGGGAAATTCTCTTTTATTTTATACATCTGTACTGTTCAAGATCTGTTGAAAAACAGCATGCTGTAGTATCACACAGTTGGACTGGGAAGATCCAAATTTAAGCCTTGACTTGCTACAGAACTCATTAGGTAATGTCAGATTGGTCATATTCTTTCAACCCTAGAACATCAGATTTTAATAGTAATGGCAATAGTTGTACTAATTCTTAACATTGTTTGTTTTTCATATTTCTTAATCACACATCTCCCTGATAACTATTTCTGAAACTGCCCACAACATGCATGCAATTTACAATGACAGGACACGTTTTAGCTGAACCATAAGAAGAATGGTAGTTTAGATTGTGTCTTCTAATAATGGATTTTTTGCGGAGAAATGCAGCTTATTTGAAAGAAAGAGAAAAGGCAGTGGGAGTTCCTGGAAGCCTATTGGACCTCTGCCTGGCACAAGACAATCCAGATAGTTGGCTGTTCTCAGTTATTCCATGCTATATATATATATATATTTAATATGGCCCAAGACCTTCTAATGCTTATGACAGAAATGCAGATAATTACTATTAAGGCTGCTAGCATTACCACAATATTAGGGAACTTGTTATCTTTTAAAATGTCAAAACAACCTTCAGTCAAACTCAGCTCTGACTATAACCATGTAGTTTTGCTAGCAACGCTCCTGGAAGCAGTGTGCTCTTGCCGCTTTCTTTCTTTGCTCTTCTAGTCTATTTAATATAAATTCATATCAAGAGAGAAGTCATTTCATCCAGTTTAATAATAGAGTGGCTTGTGTTCCTAGTGAATTCTGTATCTTTAATACTGAATCCATTCTTTTTATTACTAGTGATACCTGCCTGTTTTATTACTAGTGATACCTGATACTACCCTATTCCCATTATGACTATTCAGTGGTAAAGTGATCAGCTTTAAGTTATGAGATTCAGAACATATACACATACACATATACATATACACACACATTACATGTACATACACATACATATATATGCAAGTCAATATAACATCGACACTAAGAATCTTAAGCACAGTTTTACAGAACTACTAAGATGGCAGGTTATTTTTTTTAATCAAATATCCAAAGTCCATAAACCTTTGTCTTTATTATAACATTATTATAATGCCTCACTGAATCAGGAATAAAGGAGTGATTAGTCCATTTTACTTGCATTGTAATTCCATCCTCAGCAGTCCAGCAGCTAAGGAGTTAAGGGCACTAGCAAGAAGCTCTCTCCCACACCCTTCTCCAACAGACACACTCTTTGTTTTACAAAAACACACATAATCAGAAAACCTGCTCAGAATCCTCTCAGCCAGTGACACAGAAAATTCACACTGGAGGGAGCTGCCAGGGCAACAACAAATAGCAACAGTAAATACAGCTGCCTAAATTTTACTGGATGGTGTGCTGGCCTGCAGTCCAGGGATCAGAGAGGGCGTCATGCTTCAATGAGACTTGCAAATCACCTAGATTTCAAGAGGACCCTCCTTCTTACGCAGACATTCATACATGCCTTGTGTCTCTGGGTCTGTTTTCTCTTTTAAGCAATGGTCAGGGCATGGCAATTTTTTCCCTTTCCTTTTCTGTTTTGAATCTGTTTGAACTAGTTTTCACAATAAGATCCACCTCTCTGTCACTGCTCTTCAACCTACCTACCTACCTACCTGCTCCCCTCTTCATTTTTCTTTCAAAGATCAATAACATATAAACTCCCTTGCCTAAGAATTCAGATCCAGCAATCCTCAGCCCGCTCTCAACTCAGTTATTCGAGGCTATATTTTTAAAAAATTCTTAACCAGCTTGAGTAAAGAACTCAGAAATAGATCTACATGAATCCTAAGTTCAGTTTGTGTTAATGTTGGTTAAGTTTGTATTATAAAAAAAAACAGTTCAATTAGTTTATCTCAACATAAACTACCATGAAAATTGTAAACCTTTCTAACAATCAACCATTTGCAAAGCAAAACTTCAAAAAACAACTTTCTACTCTTTAACCAAGAACCATTCAAATAATATCAGTCTACCAGATGATTGTCTGTTATCCATTGGAACAATTTAACTGTTACTTAAACCAGTGCCATAGCAAATCTTATCTGTTTTATCCTATCCTATCCTGTTATTCATCAACAGATCCATCTCCTTTTTCTACTTGATTTTGTATTTTGACTTATGATAATACTGACTCATGTCTAAAATGTCTGCTTACTCTTATTCTTATGTTCCGTTTCGCATTTTTCTTTGATCAACTACCTACCATTCACTCTCAAATTAAAGGAACTTATATTTTAGAGAAGGCAGGGAGATGGTAGAATACAGCTACTGTATAAAGTTACTGCTTTTATATGTGCAGAACTTTTGTCTTATCCCCAACTTGTATAGGAAAAAGACTGGAGCTGAATTCCTGTAAAGCCAAGAACTAATATTGAAAATTATACAATTATGTTCACCACAGTCTACAGCATATATTTACAACATTTCCCAATTTTTCATACTGAGAGCTCAAACATGCAACCAGGAACACATTTCTTAACATATTAATGTGCAATAGTACAGTAGTAGTAGAAAAGTATAACCCATCATAAACTAGATTGGCCCTAACCAACTAGTTGAAAACTGTAGTAAAAGTTAAGAGAAGAAACTTTAGATTCAATTGCCCTTCCTTCTCTTTTATTTTGGTGCACAGCAAGAGTGGATTTAAAAGGAAATTATGCTAGAGAGGGTTTTTTTTCATTCAGGAATACAAATTTAATGCACTCATCCACCTCAATTATCTCTTCGCTAAAATATAGGAAAAGGGAACCAGCATGTCAAGTAGATGACTAAAGTCATTATGAATTCTCACAGTAACATCCATCCAGTGAGGATACCCTGCATGAACAGTGGGGTAGTGAATTTCAAAAGTCATGAAATTCTGTAATCAACAGGTTATTCATTATGACTAGACTCAGATATAATGATAATCATGCAGTTATAAATCTATTTGCTTTTCTATGTAATGAGGGCCTTTTTTTCATGGCCCTTTATCAACATTTCAAATGTTTTCACCAGTCCAAAATATCTGGAGACTTCTGCAACAATTTTGAAATAATCCTGGTTACCCCATAATTGCATAGTTGCATGATTGTCATTGTACCTGTACAAAATAACAAACAATTAGAATGATCTCAGAGGTAGACTGCTCCTAAAATTCATATTTATTATCAGACTATAGACATACAGAACTGGGATATGTAAGCTTGCAAGACCAAATACACTCACTGAATTTTTTTAAAAAATAAACCATTTCATAGAATTATAGAAAAACTATATGGAATAAGAGTGGACCTATAACAATGCGCAATTTTACTAGTAATATTAATTAGACATAAAATTGTGCCATCAAACACACTTATCACAAAATAATAATAATTATTTTTTTAAAAAAACCTTATCAATAAAGATAACGAGGAGTTGATTTTAAATGCCAAGACCTGTAATTTTCCTAAGCCAACTTTCTCCAACCACTGGCCTTCCTGATATGCTGACCTACAACTTTTATTACCCTCAGCCAATGACACATAATTTGAGGAATGGGAAATATAAGCAAAATTGGGGAAAACTAGACTAGCTGCGGAGTCCCCAGACATTGTCTAAAATGTTAAATCTTATGTTTTGTATAGCTCTCTAAATTTATGACACAGACCTCTTTAATTTGTTCCATTAGATGAAATGGCAGGGCAACTAAAATATCCAGCAGCTAATTGGCACAAGGCCTATGGGACAAACACCTAGTCCCCAACTTACTTTTGCCTGCTGCTCCTGCTTGATGATGATGCATAAGTGCCAAGATCTCTAAGCACAATTTGACATTCATATAAAAATCTTGAGTGACACCCCTGTGAATTCTAAAAAGTCAAGGACATATAAAAGTAGACCAAAACCTACAGCAAAGCAGGTTAATCAAGATGCTGTCTCCCCCTTAAGGTAGACAAGGTGCAAATGCAGTGGGGAAAGAACAAGGCAGAGAAAACTCTTTCGCCATCATATTTACTGAATGGTGCTGAGTTATGACTGGAGGCCAAGATCTGGCTTCAGGCAATTGTCTAAATCATTTAAGAGCTGACAAGATAGGGAGGGGGAAGAATGTTCTTGCAATTCTTCAGTCTGAGGTACATTAAGGAGCCATAAGCCATGTCAAGAGCTTGAATTACATTAGAGAGATTATCCTGTTACAGTTCATAATCCTGGATAATATACCATCCTCCAGCACACCTGCCAATGATAAATCTTGCCCCATAATGGGTAGTCATGACCCTGGCAGTCCCGAGGACCCTCCTGGCAAAGTAGCATTGGGCCAAGAGAATCAAGAAGGAGAGTAAGTAGGAATAACAGCTCAGAAACTCCTCTCTATACAGAATCAAAATTTACATCGATACATCTATTAAATATCTTCAACCTGTGTATTAATCCTTGCTCTTGGGAACATGTTTAATTCAAAGTAGTTGCATTGCAAGCTTTGTTGTCCATCCAATTAGGATGACAAATATAATCAACCCAAGGTTAGGGAAATGTATAGGATATGATTTTCAGGGACTGCAGAAGGGAATTGAGGTTGGAAATCAAAATGCCATGATAAGCTATGTTGAATGTACGCCTGTAAGTCTCACAACTATTTCCACTTTTGCACATTCTGTACTATTTAGGAAACCTGCAAAACACATTTGATCAGATGCAATGGTGGAATTAAAGCTCAATTGTGCCATCCTCAGTGTTCTTACACATGATCACCTATTGCTTTTAACAGAAAGATTCAAAGGATACTTATAAATAACCCTTTATAATAAGGTTAACAAGCCTGCAATTGGTCAGTAAGCTGATTCTAGGCTAGCCACAGAGGAAGGGGCTTTCTAGACCAAGTTGCCTGCTCGGTTTTATATTCCCGTGTTGTCCTTTCATTTATTTGCCTGCATGCAATTGAAAACCCCAAAAAGTAAGGTATAGAAACCTATAAGCATAATTTGCAAATGCAAAATTTACTTCCTTTGAGAAGTAAATGTTTGAGAAGGACAAGGGGAGCAAATAATGAATGAAGATCACAATGCAGGTAGTGACTGTTCACAGCTGCAACGATAATGAAAAAGTAACCTTGCATCCATCCTCACATTTACAACCTGGGCAGGTCAATGAAGCAAAGGAAAGCTGAAATGAGATCATAAGCACAGTCATAGTTTCATTTAGTGACCGCTTCACTTACTGACAAATTGCCGGTCCCAACTGTGGTCACTAAATAAGTGCTACCTATACAAGCTGTGCCAATTTTATATATGTGTCACAATATTATAGTATGTACATAAAGGTGGAGCTTGCATCACAGTGCTTCAGTACTGATTTTGTCTTTCTGGTGAAGCTCATGGATTCTGTAGATATCTCTGCTGATTTATGAACATATGTCAAGGAATGCTATGAGGCACACATAATATTTGAAGCACAATATAGGCTTACCATGCTGAAGGATGACAAGCTACGAAACTGGAAGCTGAAGCCAGTTTGAGACAGATCTGCAAAATACAGAATGGGCAAACTGTGATTTGGTACCAATACTTTGAATATTACTCTGTCTTTGGAGGTTTACACATTACTCAACCACAGAGACCATAGTTTGAGACAGTATGTGTCCCAAACTACATATTAGGTTAGGTCCAAATTTAATAATATAATTACTGCATATTTGAATTATTGATTTCTAAAATATATGACATTTTTGACGAATTGCAGCCACATTTTGGGGATGGAGGAGATTTAGATTGAATGATGTAGACTACTAGGTATTCACCAGCTACTAATCTGTCATTCTTCTTTGTTAAGAATTAGGATTAGGATTATTACATAGGAGACAATATGTAATCCTTTTCCTATGTACTCATTTCCCAGTCAGAAATTACTCTTCTTACCCATAATGGTATTATTTGTTTACTGCAAATAGCTTAATTCACAACGCATTTTAAGGGGAGGCGAACAACCTGCAATAAATAACAATTTGGGGGAAAATTTAATTTAAAAAATTGCATCGGGAGGAATCAAAATCCTCTTCCAAAATCACAGTGGTTGATATAGAACATACCAGGCATTTTTATCAGGCATTACATCAGAATCAATCCAGAAATTCCCATAGATAAGGGGCAGTGTCTTTAAGTAAAGGCTTGCAATATTGCCCTCACCTAAAGTTAGTAAAAAGGCATTTCAAATGTTTAAAAGCACATTGAATTTCATATGGACCAAAGTGCACAATTGCCCTCCAAAAATAACACATTAAAAACTTCTATATACAGTATTTACTTTTTCAAAAGCAGAGGCTATAAATGAGTGTAGCTCCTGGATTGGAGGGATGAATACCATATAAAATCCTATTGAACATCATTTACAAGTGATAGAGGTAAAAGATCATTCCTAGAAACAGGATTTTACTTTCTTCATTTCTAACAAGCCAGGTACTCCTAACCAATTCCCTTGTACTTTTCAGCACTCTGTACCAGGAGATTATCTATTTATTGGCCCCAGGCACAGAAGAAAAATAGTTGTTGCACAGAAGAGCTTGCTGTTAAGATAAAAGGTAAGATATGACCACAAGTGGGTACAGACAGTGAACAAGGAGCTAAGGAAACAAAAAAGTAATAACCATCTTGCATCATCCCTTACTATTCTGCTGCACATCCGCAGCTTACTAACAATGCCCATTGACTCTTGCCCTCCAGACTGTGCTCTTACTAAGTGGCTCATTGAATTAGAAGCTCACAGCAAAGGTAAGAAAGCCAGAGATAGCTTGCCAGGGCCTGCCTGACCTACAGTGGACTGTTCTGTTTCCACCAACTGCTCAATATAAAGGAAGTATCTTTTATTGTGTCAAGGATTTGTGGTTTCCCCTATGGCCATGGCTGGTACTTGACAGAGACTCCTCTCTTGGCTCTTGTGGGTTTTGTTTAAGTGCTTCTAGATAAAGCCCCTTTATCACTTTTAAGAGTCTGTTGCCCTGGTTTCTTATCCTGGCCTGAAGGCCATTCTTCTCTTCTTTCTCATCTTCGACCTCAGGTTCAAGAGTGCCAGACCTCCCTGGTTTAAAGGAGACGCTGGCAGCAGGAGGTCCTGTGAGTGTGGGAAAGGCCAAGGAGGCAAAGATGTCCACAGCTTTTCAGAAGCAAATAGTAAATTATAAGGAGTTTTTAAAAAGCCAAAAAAAAACCCACCAGAATAATTCAACAGAAATATATTGTTGTTCTTTTAATCTTATAACCATTTGATAATCTATAATACTATATGTATGAGTATTGATTGAAAAGACAGACAGATGTTATTCCAGTAAATCAAGACTATCAAAACACAGATGTTCATTTTACATAGTATTCAATGCTCCAATTTTAAAAGAATGAAGAAAAGAAGGGAGGGAGGGAGGGAAGAAGGAAGGAAGGAAGGAAGGAAGGAAGGAAGGAAGGAAGGAAGGAAGGAAGGAAGGAAGGAAGGAAGGAATAATTAATATAATTAATATAATTATATTATATTATATTATAATTATAAGATATAATTAATTTTGGAAATATGTGAGTGATAAAAGCAAAAACGATAAACTGATGCTAAACCACAAATTATTTTCATTTTAATGAAAAAATTGACATTTTTCATTTGGATAATATTGGCTGGGAAATAAGAAGATCCTCAATTTGCATAACTCTAGCATTTTGTAAGTAATACTAGAGGCAAGTATCAACCACAAAATGTTCAAACTCTGATTTGGCAATATGGAAAACAGAACAAATACTGCAGATTCAAGTTGATTTGAGAACCACAGTACTTAATCACATTCAAAAGCAAAGAGAAATGTGATTATCAGTGTAATTTCATGAATAGCTGTTACAGTACTTTTTTACTTTTACAGAGAATGGTGATGTTATAAAGCCAACCAAATTTCAAATAAATAATTGTAGAGATTTTAGTATAACTTTAAATGGTTATGCCACTTAAAAGGAAAGTGCCTATCCTTTTTTAAAAAAAATGATAATAGCATAGGCAAATTTGCCCCTTCAATGGCATAAAAACCAGCTAAGAGACAGATAGATACAGTAAATCTATGAAATGTTATGCAACAATTATTTTTAGAACTTTAAAATAGTTGATATGTTATTGTTTCTTGAACTACTGTATCTATATACAACAGAAATTTTAGAGCTGTCCTTAGGTATGAAGCCTTACAAATTAAAAGATAGGTCTGGACCTCCCTATCACACTACATTTGTATGACATAGTAAGCTATAAACAAATATTGTTTCTAAGTAGTTTCACTACTTAGAAACATGCATGCATATGATGTGGATGTGGTTACCAGTCCCCAGGTTAGTCTCCACTAGCCTAGTTTGGCATCTCATGGAAATGTACATGTAAAATAAAATTAAAGCACAACTCATCTAACAAAATAAGTGAGCTACAAATTATGAACAAAATACAGTGAGATAGAGCAGTAAAAATATTAACATGAAAACAATACATGCACAAAGGTACCAATAAATGAACACAAAATCCAATTAGAAATGTGAGCTATTTTTTTAATTAAGACAAAAATATAATAACGGTTATGTGGAAGGGAGCAGACAGTGCAAATGCAACTGAAGTCTAATAAGACATAGGACAAACTAATGAACAATACAAATAAGTAAAACTACATATGAAGGAAAGAACAGAGCATGGATTAAAAATAACACTAAGAAACAAACTGGGAATCTTCAAGATGAGGCAGATGCACAATCTACAAATAATTTATTTCATGCTTATTCTCTCAAGGCTTTTTAAACATTGCTGCTCAAATAAAAAGAGTGCTCTCTGGGTGCTCTTAAGTGCCTTTTGAATAGAAAGATAGGATACTGTATATAATGGTAATAATAACTGAACACCAAGAAGTATATAACAAAGAATGACAGTCCAACATTTCTTTTCTAAAGGACTGTATGGAAAGTCATTATTCCAATCTTTTCTCTCTTTTTTACCTTGGCACTGTCTTTATATGGGAATAGAAAGGTGAAGTACTGTTTACAACTGAATTTATTTAGCAAGTAAGTAGGTGAACTAGAAAGGAATGGAATTCTGTGGATGTGCTGTATCCAGGTTTGGTACTGATTGCTTCAAAAGAAGTATTTCCCACTGCGGAATTTGCTTTTTAACAGCGAAATACAGGTAACTATTTTGAAACATAGGAAAATATGTCATTCACAATCCCCAGATTGGCTGCATATAAACAGAGCAGGTGTATGTATGTATGCATGCATGTATGTACGTATGTATACATATATGCATACATACATGGAAAATGAAATAAAAATTATAAACCAACCTGCCTTGGAGAACTAAGGTCACTGTGAAACAGTCTGATTTGGTTCAGCATTTGGAATTCCTAATTCACCTCCCAGTAACATTGTAAGCCATCCTCTGCCTTAAGACTCATTTTATCAAGAGTCTAAAATTAGCCAATGCCAGTAATGAGCAGAAGGGGAATCTGCATGCTGCTTTGACCCCCTCGTTCCAACCCCAAAATTCTACCTGTTCTTTTTGGTCCTCCAGACCTGATCTATCTCTGACCATTTACCTTTCCCACTCGTTCATTTTTTTTTCCTCATCCCAGTTTTACCTTCCCTCTCTTCCTTTCTCTCTGCCTTTTCCCCTCCCTTTGCGGCTTGCCAACTGCCAGCGGATGACATCTCCTTTCATGTTTGGGGCTGAGGAGAGGCTCTGAATGTTCGTTTGATTCCGTTAAGATAATAGCTGGTTCACTGTCAGATGCAGACTGATCAGTTAAAACCTTAATCACTGCCTGTCTACTCACATGGCACTTATTTTTTAAGAGATTAATCCCCTAAGCACCACACCAGCATACATTCAGGATACAGAAGAAAAAGGCTGAGTTTTATATGATTATTTGATGTTTGTTTCTTTCCCTCTTTTCTTTCATATTTTTAAACGACTCTTTTGTCTCTCTCTTTTAAAATTCTTTTCTTTTTAATCTGGTTGTTGAAAGGCATTTGACCTTTCCACCTTAGAACATCTCTTCCATATGACAGAAGAGTCCGTGTAGAAAATGAAAGGAAGGAAAGAGCTACCCAGTGGCTCGCTTGTAACTGGCTGCTACTGGGAAACACCCGTGAAAGAGATTTTAGAAGAGGAGTTGAAGAATATTACAGTGGCTTTTTCCTCATGGTCTTATCATCTATCAAGCCTGTTTTCCCCCCACCTGCTATTGCCATCTCTCAACTTTGGAACTCTCAGCTGACTTTGAGATCTAAACGGCTACCCAGGAGGAAGGCTCCATGAGAGGTTTAAGGATTTCAAGGCTAAATCGCGCATTTTCTAACATAGGCGTAACGTCTCTCAACCATTTTAACCAGAGCAAAAAGATCTGCAGGAGGCTGTCAGTCTGGGCAAAGAAATGGTGAGGGGATGGGCTGCTTCTCTCTTGGCAGTTTTCCCTCTCAAAATCAAATCTTTACTCCCACAGATGGAAATGGGATGAGGGAATTTTGAAGAAAGATACCACATGAAGAGAAAATGCTAAGGATGCTTCCTTTCTCCATTGGTCCTCTTTTCAGTTAGGAAATGTCTGCATCACTGCATTTCTTTTTTAAAAAAGCAGTTGAAATTCAGGTAGTTAAAGTACAAATGTTGGTCATGTAAAGTTTGCTATTCTCTCCAATGGCGCTATTCACATGACACAGGTGAGTAATGAACCTCGGTGGAGCCGCCTGCACCTGTTACTGGGCTTGGGCAGCTTGCTAGTTTTTGGGATGTGGCCGAACCACTCTCCGGACTTCTCTTGGCTGGACTCTGGGACTGGCATCCTGAGGTCATGGCAACAAACTTGGCTGGAACACAGGGCTTGGTATCACAGGTGGTTGGGGGATGGGCAAAGCAGCATGGACTCTGGCAGTTGGGTTGGAGCTCCAGCAAGGGGGGGGAAGAGATGAGTAGTTCTTGGCATTTCCCTCCATGGCACCCACCTCCTGGGCAACAGGGATCATATCCCTCACCTCCAGCCAGCCAAACTTCTCCTTCAGCTGTTCAAGTGAGGGACTGTGGACTGAAATCTCCACTCTCTGGAGTTGTTCCATCCCATCAAGCCCTTTCCTTTCTTGCCATCCACAGACGAAGAACCCTGGGACGGCAGCAATAAAAGCTCCTCTCCAGCGGTTACAGGAGTGCTCCTGTGCTGAGGGGAAGCCTCAGCTTGGAAAAGGTCCACTAAGGCTGTAGTTCCTTCCTGCGGTACCAGTTTCCCAGGTTGGATCAATCTGGTTTTTGGCTGAGCCCCTGCCAGTGACTCCTCCTCAATGGTTGGAGCACCAGCCTGTGCTCCAACAACCTGCTAGCAGCAGTTTCAATTTTCTCCTCCATCTCGAATCTTTACTGCTGTTCCAAAAGTGAGTGGGTAGGCGGTCGGAGCTCAGCACTCTGATTAAATGAAGTTTTAATCAGACTTCATTTAATGTCATGGTTCCGACAGACAGAGACAAATAAAGCAGAACTCCGAGGCTTGGAAATTCCTCAAAAGACATGTTTATTAGTTACAAAGTATCGGCACATCAAAGTCTGAAGACACATGTAACAATTCCCCAATACAAAGTTAAGAAATCCCACCCCTAAAGCTATGCAAGCAACTACATCCCCCAATACATCTGATTGGTGGGCTTCTCACGAAACGCCCAGCCTGCAGTCTCGGGAGCAGCCGATGACCTTGGCTCCCACAGGACAAAAGTTAATTTAGACTAGCAAAACACCTGGCAATCCCCCCTCCCTCCTTCAATGTGTCAACAGAAAATGAATAAGGAAGAGGACTGCAACCATGCTCATTTTCAAAGTTGACACTTGTTTGAGCAAATAAGTTTCTTTCAGTTAAAGTTTGTTAGTTGTTTGGTGACTGTTGAGTGACTTATATGATAGAAAATAACACTTGAAAATCATGAAAATTCTCAAACACCCCAAAGGACTATACAAAACACCTTGAAAAACATTGACAAGGGCAAACCAACAGGAGCTCAACAGTTACCCTACCCAAAGACCTGGGAGGAAAGCCAATTTTTCAATGATTTTTGAATACCATCAGCAGTATGGAATTCTCAGGAGATGCTGCAGCAGGAAAGTCAATGGTGAAGTGATCAAACATACCACAAAACAGTCTGATAAAAAACAAGAACTGTGTATGAGAAGTTAGAAATTAGAATCCATGACGGCAAAAATAAAAATCAGAGTCATTTCTAATGTTGAATTCAGAACTTTCTCACAGCAATTGTCACAGAAAAAAGGGGTGACCCTTATTGGTGTTTCTATAGACTTGACTGGTAACAAAATAAAATGTTCTCCTCACTAGACCAGCCCAAGTGAGAGGTTAATAGGAACATAAATAATTCAGTGTTCCATGGTTGATTAAAAGGACAGTGAAAAAGTACATGCAAAACTGTCTTGATCATCCCATCTGTCCAGAGTGATTATTAAGACCATGGCAACATGTTGAGTCTGGATAATGAAAATCCTCTTCTGTGTGGAGCTTTGGGCAGATAGGATATTATAAAAATAATTAAGGAAAGAGAAAAGTTCTACCACAGAGGCCACTACTAGTCAGGGGCTTTACTCCTATCTCTGCAGGTCCAGATCCAGAATTCACTTTTATGGCCTATAGCAGGGGTGTCAAACTCAATTTCATTGAGGGCCGCATCAGCATTGCAGTTGCCCTCAGGGGGCTGGGTGTGTATGGCCTGGGTGGGCATGGCCTACTGGGTGGGCGTGGCTAGAGTGCGTATGGCCTACTGGGTGGGCATGGCCAGCACTACATCGTTCACATCAAGGGTGCCTATGGGGGCCTGGGCGGGAGTGGGACAGATCTGAGGGTCTCTGTCAGAAGGAGGGTCTCTGGACCAGGGCCAAGGCAGTGGGGGCCGTTCCCTCACTGTTTCCAGGATGGCTTCATGGGCCACATGATACCACTTCACGGGGAAGATCTGGCCCCCGGGCCTTGTGTTTGACATGTCTGGCCTATAGGAAAGCCCTCATGGGCCTTGATTTAATTTAAAAAATGAGACAAAGAGCCAAAATAATTCAAGTCCAACCTATTTTCTTTCAAAAGGAAATAAACTTACAGCTAGTATTATCTGGGCTAAAGAACCATCTAGAGGTTAATTTTAGCCAATACTTTAATCAGCAGAATCACATAGAATCGTCTGTGGAGACCAAACCTAGTTCCAATTGAAGAAGAGCATTACACACACACACACACACACACATTGAGGAACACACAGCATGTAGCATAAATAAGATTATATAGCCATAGTTGATGCCATTGTGAGTAAAAAAATCAAATTACTGGAAGTCCTCTGAGGGCTATTTTTGAGTGTTTCTCCCTAAAAATGAATGCTTGGATAAACCTCCTAGGTATTTGAAGTCCTTAGACACTATGCATTTTCCAGTTGTGAAGGTAATGAGAATGTTGTTAGTAAATAAGACTATGTATATTTTAAGTAGTATATTATTTCTTATGTTTCGTTGCTCTTGCTTTCTTTTCTGCTTCTTATTTTCATTTTTCTTTTTTTTCTTCTCTCTTTTCATTCTTCTATCTAAATGTAAAAGTGTGAGATGGCTTATATGGAAAAAATAGAATTAAATCTGTCAATGTAAATGTAATTAATCGTTGAGAAAATTTTCACTAGTAAGGATATTTAGAATTTGGTGGGAGAAATAAACTAAAATAAGGATTGTAACAGGATTTATGATAAGGCAACCAAAACGACTGAAAAGAAAAGAAATATTATACTAATATTTTAATTATTAGTTTTAGGAATATTGGAAAAAATTATATACTCAATTGTTATTTATCAAAACAATAAGAATTGTATTAATGCTTGCAAAAAAAGGATATTTTGGGGAAAGAGGAAATCAACTAAAATTAATATATGGATTATACATTATAGAAATTAATTGTTAAGGATTGTTTTACAAATGTAACCCAGACAACACACTGTTTACCAATTATTGAGTGATTTATGCTTTGTTAAAAGTTCAATAAAATATATTATTTTTAATAAAGACTATTTTTGTTTTACTGAACAGTCTGAAAAAAGTGACTTTTGACCGTTTTTCACAGTTACATCTTGTGCAGCATCCCTACAATCATGGGATCAAAATTCAGATGCTTGGCAACTGGTTCATATTTATGACCACTGCTGTGCCCCAAGGTCCATGTGATCCCCTTCTGTGACCTTCTGACAAGCAAAGTCAATGGGAAAACCAGATTCACTTAACAATTGGGTTACTAGCGTATCAACTCCAATGATTCACTTAACAACTATGACAACAAAGGTCGTAAAATGGGGCAAAACTCAATTAACAAATCTCTCACTTAATAGCAGAAATGTTGGGCTCCATTGTGGCTATAATGTCATGGATTGAATGATTACATGATCAGTACAAAGGAGAAAAAATAATAATAGTGAAACTCAGTTTGATATAAACAATCTAGTTGAAATTTTAAAAAAATAAAAAGAAAGGGAGCAGTTACGTACTCTTATTTAATCCTTTTGACATGGGAATAGAAGCAAAAACACTTCTAAAGATAACCCGTCTGACCTGGATATGGTTGCTTTTATTCAATATTTCAATAAGCGAAAATGAATGCCAAAATATAGCTGTAATACCCCATAATCTTTTTCAAGATACTGAATCAAAAGCCAACTTCAAACTTATGAAGAAGTAAGAAAGAACAGTGTATGGATAGCTAGAATATTTCTTGTCGATCAGATGGTCGGCAGTTTGGCGGATCGAATCCCGAGTGCCACGTAACAGAGTGAGCACCTGTTACTCGTCCCAGCTTCTGCCAACCTAGCAGTTCGAAAGCACGTAAAAATGCAAGTAGAAAAATAGGGACCACTACGGTGGGAAGGTAACAGGGTTCCGTGCACCTTTGGTGTCTAGTCATGCTGGCCACATGACCACGGAGACGTCCTTGGACAAACGCTGGCTCTTCGGCTTTGAAACGGAGATGAGCACCGGCCCCTAGAGTCGGAAACGACTAGCACACATGTGTGGGGGAACCTTTACCTTTACCTTAATACACAAAAGGCCCAAAATTGAATAGATTGATTTTGTAACCCTTCTTAAATATTGGAATTGTTAAGGAGAGCCACCATTCCATACGCATCTGAAAAGAATAGTCAGTTTATATACTCTGTATAGGGAAGTTAGTCAGAAGGTTTTGAGGATAATTGGACCAAAAACCATCAAAATATGGTGGAGGTTTTCTCCTTAAGCTGGTTCCACCAGTTTCCCCCAGTTGGCAATCCACACCTTCTCTTTTGTTTCTCTTCAATAACCCTGTAAGATTTTTTTGTTGTTATTCAAATCTCATACAATTCTCTGCAGGAAAACCTCAGCATTATTTTGAAAAGTTTAATGGTGTCAAGATGAGTTTCATTCCCACTTTAGTTATTCCACTCAGTCACACAAGTTCTACAATATTCACAAGAATGTTCTCCCCTACTTTTCTGACCTTTTGCTATCATTTGCTGTCATAGACACGGTTAGTATTTGTGTGGAAGGGTTTCAGGAACTCTGAGAGTACCACTGTTGCAAAGAAGAAATATTAAAATTAAGTGATGGTTGAGATATGTTTAAAGTAGGCCCAAGACATTTCACTAACTGAAGTGAAGGAAAGAGTTCCCCTCATTTCACAAGCTAGAGAATTGAGACCAGATTACTACAGCCTATATATAAACATGAGCCAGTAGTGAACAATAATTTCATTGTTGGCAACAGAGAAAGCAAAGTTCTCAACTACAGCAGAAGATACTAAACTCTCTTATGAGCTATAATGGGAACAGCATGAAAGTAATTGCTGCTGCTTCCATACCCTTTTTCCCCCCCAGAATGCTACAAATGTTATACAAGCCTGAGAGACTAAGGGAGAGGCTGGCAGCTAATACCTTGACATGGATTAATTATAAATAAGGAGGGAGGGAGGATAGATTGGCTGGGCAGATATATTTGATGGGGCAATTCCCCTCTTGCCTAATGAATCAGCTCCTGCTGGACTCAGTTGCTTTCTAAGATGGCTGTATTTTCTCACATGCCTTTGACAAATTTGAGCATCAAGAGACAAAAGAAAGAGAAACCCTTTGGTTTCCAAAGTTGTTCCAGGGGCTGGACAGGCTGACGTAGAGCCCTTTGGGCCAGTATCAGATACAAACAATGTCACTGTATTATCCATTAGTGAGAAGAGAAGATAGTAGTGCCAACTCTCTCTCCAAAAGTCCATGGCTAGGAAAACCACCTGAGACTGCAAGTGGAACACATCCTGGTTAAAGGGGTGGGGTTGTTGAGGTGGAAGATAAAAGGAAGACATCTTTCTGCTCTCTTCTTGTTGAAATGTTTGTGGGGGGAGGGCATTGATTTTGTTTGCTACTTGATGCTGCCTTAATATTATCCTACAAAGGTTTAACAAAAATAAAAGACCCTATTAATGGAATACCATTTTCCAATACAGGTCAAGATGTTATTTGGCTCACATTATATCTCTACGGTCTGTGTCTTCAGTTCAGTACTGAGGACTGACAATGGGCCTGACAGCATGTTCCTTGGTGCCCTCCAAACTCCCTGACCTATCTAATGCTATTTTTTAGAGTCTTCTAATTAAATCATTGGAAAGCAGTTTGCCGCAGAACAAATGCCTAGCCTGAAGATAACCCATATTTCCAAAATGGTATCTGAGTACCACGTAGATCCCAAAGGCATTCTTAGAAAACCTATTTAGTTATTTGATATATACCCAGCAGAGTACTTATTCTGCTCTGGCAAGTAGTCAAGGTGGCTAATAAAATTTAAAAGCTATATACGCATACACACAGAAGAGAGAGAGAGAGAGACTCTAAAATTATAGCGGATGTTAAAATTATTTAACAATTAAAAACCTGATGGAACTGACACCAAGAGAATGGAGGCCTGATGCAACTCCAAAGGAAATATATTTCATTCATACCCTGAGAAGAATGCAGCAAGAGTTCCTTTCCCATGGGCCCCAGACGGGGGGGGGGGGTGTTTTCAAGATCTTAACAGCTCAACAGATTCATTACTCCATATGAGAGGCAATCCATTAGATACTAGAGGAAAAGCCATATAAGGCTTTACAGGTCAATAGAAAAACCTTAAATGGTGCCAAATAAGCAATCAGATGTTCTTTCAGTATAATTATCATAAATCTTCTTGTACTAGTTAGTGATCTAGATGCCATTTGTTGCATAATGCACAATGTCTGGATACTTTTGTGAGGACAAGTTGGATGCACTGTAGTAGGATTGCAGGGGGCAGGAACACACTGTTTTCTATTATATGGCAAACATTTGATGAAAATATATTTAATAGCTCTCAAATTCCACATGTGTCCATGTTCCAAAAAGTCAAATATCCCCTACTCGACAAAGTGCTTGAAGCAGACTACCTGAAGAAATAAGAGAAAATGGATATTAGCAAGGAAAGCATCAAACTGATCACCTTATTCTGTCTTTCATTAAAAATGTAGTTTTTACAAAGTTGCATTCACAAATGCAATATTCCTATATCATTACAGATATTAGCCTGCAATGTATAATTTTTATGTCCTAGGATTAAAACCATTTATGAGTATAAATTCCAAAATCTACCATCCTCCTAGAAATAAGTGCTACCAGGGCTTTTTTTCTCATAGAACGCTCAGAACGGAGTTCCGGCACCTTTTTTGGATGGAACCTTGTAGGATAGGCAAGGCGGGTTGTATGACATGTGAGTTCCGGCACCTTTTTCTTTTACCAAAAAAGCACTGAGTGCTACCATAAAGACTATGTTATTCTATCCATTTAAGATGTTCTTATTAAATAAACAACATGCTTATCATGTGACAACATTCCAAGGGAATCTAAGCATATATTTTAAAAAAGTGTTTTAAATCCCAATTGCAAGGATTTATAATTAAAACAAAACATTTGTAATGAATGGATAATGTGCTGCTTCACACAACTGTTACAAAATAACCTGGCCCATCTAGAAAGAGGTGCAATTGTCTTCTATGCTGCAACAAAACACTGGGGAAATTGTCTTCAGATAAGATAAACTGGTATGTTCTTTCAGATGGACATGTTACTAATTTATTTACAGAAAGATTTATGCTCTATAAACATAAAAAACATAAGGGGACCTAGTAAATTTTAGAAGTCCACAGAAAGAAAATTTATTAAATACCGAAGATCTAAATGCAGTGCAACAATAAGCAATTTCAGAAAGAAAAAAAACCCTGAGCAAATAGCTTGGTGTTGAAAAGACAAGGTATTTCCACCCTAGTGCAATCACCCTGTCTTTATTCACATAAATTTTATGGGGGGGGGGGGGGTGGGGAGAGGGTGCTGACAACATTAATTTTTAC
Organism: Vipera ursinii; assembly: GCF_947247035.1. Lineage (NCBI taxonomy): Eukaryota > Metazoa > Chordata > Lepidosauria > Squamata > Viperidae > Vipera > Vipera ursinii. Next base: position 47,810,839 of record NC_139516.1, read on the forward strand.
TTGTAACTTTATGTTTTGTCATTCCTTTTATTAAAGAGAAGAGGGGGAGCATCTACATGGTATTTTTTTAATTAGGTACCCAGCAAGTATTGTGCACATGAAAGGCTGCTTTCCAGGTTGCCATACAAATAAAAATGAATGGCAGCACCACCCCAAAAAGCATCATGCGAATCAAAGCACAGGACAGTTACATACAAGAAAAGGTAGACTTGAAGCTTGCAGGAACTAAATAGTGAAGAGTCTCCAAACTGCACCACTCTTCTGTAAATTTAGTTGATCAGATTCTTTGCAGCAAGTCTTTGAAAGCAGACCTTAGTACACTATAACCCATCACAATAATTTAATCTGTCTCATACTGAAAACAGACCTTTAGTTTGACCTTGTTGTGTGTGTCTGCCTCCAAGTCTCCTGGTGACTGCCTGCCTGGACCAGTCCCTGCAGTTTTCTTGGCAAGATTGCAGAAGTGGTTATAGCCAAGGGAGACTAAATGCACAGCACAAAGAAATACTGAAGACCATTGACAACTTTAACCCTTCATTTCTTCTGTCTTGATGTTACCCAGAAATTCTTCACTCAACTGGACTCATAAAAGGGAAGATATTTTTCCCACCAAGTCTTGTCAGTGCTTTACTAAAAAATACAATTAAAAAGTTGGTTTCCCAAAGGGAAATATATGACATCTTTCTCTGTGCTTGTAGCAAAGGGATAAATTCTAAGACCCTTTCCCTCTAAGGAGATAAATCCTTCAGAACAAATTGCCAAGAACACCAGGGAATGACCACAAACCTAATGACCCCTTTCCCAGCCCACTGAAATTCTGTAGTGAACAAGTGGTCAGTCTAAGGTCAAAGGCCAATATGGGGCCAGGGAGTGCCACTTCCCTCCAGACCCATCTGCTTGTGCAACGACAGCAGTCACCCTAAAAATGCACTATTGATCAAGCTACAGGCTTTGAATGTGTTTTCCCCAGACAGTAGTAATTATCATAATCAAGCAGTTGACTCCAATTATGGCTTCCTCTCATTAAAGTCGAGGAGATGGACATTGCCACAGCAGCAAAGCAAAAGTTCGCAGCCATGTCGCCTTTGCATATCTTAATCTAAAATGACAGAGTGTGACACAAGGGGCAGGTGACCCTGCCAGCCTTCAGCTGTTCGTGTGGCAACAATTTCAAACACCAAATTGCTCCCAGGCAGCCCTTGATTGGAGGTTCAAGGCAGCTAGAGGAAAGGTGGGGAGAATAGAGGCTATTTAGGAGACTCAAGCATTCTTCACAACCTTATTTATATATAGTAAATTTGCATTAGAGACCCCAATTCCTTATACCTCTTGATGCATCTTGCACTTTAGTGTATTTCCCATGTCTGACATTTCTTTTTAGGAAGAGATGTATGTAGGTTTTTTTCTAGCAAAGTAAAAATAACAGAGTAAGAATATTGAATTTAATATCTAAAGAAATATACTTGTATTCAGCATATTGCCTCCAACAATCTGGGTCCTCATTTTACTGACCTCAGAAGGATGGAAAGCTGAGTCAATCTTGAGCCGGTGAGAATCGAACTGCTGTCAGTCAGCAGAGTTAGCCTACAATACTGCATTCTAACCACTGTGCCACCACGATACTGGGTTTTAGTGGGTTCTGCCCCTTTCCAAATTCAGATTTAAAACTAACCTTGTCCTGCCTATCCAAGACCTTAATGGTAGAAGCCACATTGAAGTGACATGCACTGTAACATGAAATTATAACTTCTGTCACTTGTATATTGATATCATATATCATTTGTATCACACACACAAGCCACTCCTTTGCCTCTCTATGGATCATCCAGGATTCAATACAAGATTGTAGAAAACTTCAAAATCTCAAATCCAAATTAATTGGAAAATAATTTCTCCCACTCTATTACAAAGAGTCTGACAATTTATACAAGCCAATCTTAGACTAGCTTAACCCCTGGATATGTTGGATTCTCACCTTGCAGAATTGCCAGTCAGAACCACAATGGAGTGGGTGAAAATTATGATAGCTCTGCCCAGAGAAGTCTCTCAATATTTTTTTGTACAATAAACATTAAGCATTCAACTTCTGAAAATGGGGCAATGAGTGTGAGGTTGAGGATTTATCCTATAATTGCTAAGCTTGGCTCCTCTCTCTGCCATTTCAAGTCTTTCAAGAATTTACAGAATTCTTTGCTCATTCTCACCCAGCCCGCTTTTTAAGTAAGTTTTAAAGAGCACTTAATTTCAGTTCACTTTTTATTGAAATGATAATGAATTAAAAATTAATGTCTTTTTTCTGTTTATGGTTTCTATGGAACTAATTTAAATTGTTTGAGCAGCTACTTGGTTTTAACATTTAGTGGTTGATTTGAAATGTTTGATTATTTTAACTATGGGCCATCTTGAGAGGCAAAGATGGCGTGTGCACTCTGTTTGTTCGACTGATTAGTAATCATCATTCTGAATAAGTGGTGAAGTATTTTCTGTTCTTTAGCAACAGGAAAGAATGCTAGAGTTTATTGTAGCAGATGGAAATGCCTCTCCTTTTAAAAAAAATTATATTCTTTATAAAGAACGTGGAAAGCAGGAGACACATGGAACTATTGGGAGAGAGGCTGACCAGTTAGCTACATCTTTTTCTTCAGGTTCCCCAAAGAAAAGCATCTTTTTTTAAAAAAAATGGAGAAAGCTACAGGGCAAACCAAGCCCCCTACTTTCTCCAGCTATAATTCAGAACAGATTTTTGCCATATCATCAATGGCCCATTTGTCTCAGTTCATGGTAAAGGTACTATAGGTGCTGAGATTGAATTGTACGTAGATGTCTTCTTTTAACAAATATATAAAGGGGAGCTACCACTAAACTCTGCTCTAGAGGCAGGAATTAATGGGAGATTTTTTTAAAAAAAACAAATTCTGGGTAAAAATGAAACTGGGTTCACTAGTCGATATTGATAACTGTCCAGGTAATTCAGGGAATCTGAAGATAAGCAATGTATTGCCCTTAGAAAATGTACCAGTGTTCTGCTCTATTCCCTCCAGTCTCAGAGACCTGATTTTGCTCAAAACAAAACAATAACCACAGAACAGTACTGAAGAATTTGGAGGAGTTTGAGTGCAGGTAGAGTCATATGTACAAGGGCTCTACCTCTCTGAGCAGTACGGAAAGGGGGGAAGGGCAAGAAGGATCAGTTTACATAAGTGCTTTACCATATGAACAAATAATTTAGAGGTATTAATAGAGGTTAAAGTTTCCCAGGAATCCAAAGCAGGCCCCTCAGTCACAGGTGGGTTTCTTCACTCACAGAGAGGGAGGCAGTAATCTGACACCAGCGAAAGATGACAGGAGGCAGAAACCCAGCCAGAATCTACACTATGCAAAGAGGGTGTGGTAGGTCTGCCTGCATCCCAGCTGATTTATTAGGAGGCCTTCAAACAAAGGCTTTAGTAGGGAATGTCTGTCCAATGTGCTTTCTCCCCTGCTTCCATCATCAGTTGAGTAAGAGACACAGAGTGGCTGCGGAGACAAGATTCCAGTTGGGTTTTGTGAAAACAGGATGTAATCAGAAAGGAACAAAAAGTTAGTTTAAAGAGTGGGCCAATGTTTGTAATACATAACATATGCATATGTGTTTTACATTCCCTGGGCAGAGTTTCACATTTAAAATATGCCTCCAAAAGTTAGCTATATGGCATGCTAGTTTATGCAGACTAATACATAGTGATTTGGTTCACTCCACTCAGTATCTTTAACATGGTTTCTTAATTAACTGATTTGGGGAAATGTACATTCTTATTCATAACAAAAACAAAGCCATAGTCAAGTATTGTATGCTATGCAAATGTTAGCCTTTCCCTGACCTGGTTAAACATGTTGCAAAACCTAGCCACAGAATATGTCAGCAAAGCCAGCTGGTGCCTCTGAGCATCAATGGCCTTGATGCTCATTTAGCACCTTGGTTTCTTTTTGTGTTTTTTTAAAAAATCTGCAAGAATTTACAAGGTCTGATTATTTCCTCTTTTTAGGAAACGCAAATTATCTCTAATTACTTTCTCAGGAATATACCCACCTGCCCAGCTTATTTTCAGTTTACTGACTTTAGAAGCTTTTGTGAAAGCATTCCTCACATTTTTTTACCCCAAATCCAGTTGGCCACCAGCCCATAAAGTGTGCCTAAAATCTTATAAATAGACCATGACAATGTGTAGTTGTGTACTTTAAATAAGCTTGAAGAGATAAAATACAGTATGTAGGAAAATACTATATCAGATATTTAAAATCAGGGTTAGACCTGCCATTAAATAGAGTGAGATAGCCACTTAGCATATTTTGGTATAATGAAAAGGCAATAAATTGTTTGCTTATTTATTGTTTCTTTGTTGGATTCTTACCCACCTTGCTTTCAAAGAATGGAGCTTATATTATTTGATTGGAACCAGATGTAGGCATTTTTGAACAGACTCTTGATTACAGTGAATCTGCTGTAAGCATAGGTGACTAGCTTAAGTCCTGCTTGATCCTACCCATTATATTTTTACAGAGGAGAGCTTATAAAATATCCTGCTTTAGATGCCAAAACAACTTGCTGTTCCCCTAACAGCAAAATATCTTAGACTGTACTAATAAATAGAAAATATGACATGTCAGATATAGTAAGATTGTGTGCACTCATATTCAGATCTCTTCCCACTGAATTATTTCCACTCAAAACATCTACTTAGCAACAATTGGCGTATTACACATCTGGTTCTGGAACTGTCATGTTTTATCTATTTTCATGGGGCGTCCCCATGATGTGATCATTTCAGTGTTATGAGATATTTTCCCTGAAATTCTAAACAAACAGCAATCTCAACAAGGTAGATGTTTTAGCATTATCTTACCATGTTTTTTTTAAAAAAGAATAATAGCATCTTGACACAAGTATTTATATTTATCACTTTTAAAGTTTATTTAATGACCATTTGAATTTACAAATGATACATAAATCATAGAACTATGATTTTATGGCAGTGAAAAAACTGACTTATGACCGATTTCACACTTTCACACTTACAACAGTTGCCAGCATCTCCATGGTCATGTGATCAAAATTTGGACTCTGGGCAGCTGACTAATATTTATGATGGTTGCAGTGTCACAGGGTCATGTGAACACCTTTTGTGTCCTTCTGACAAGCAAAGTCAATAGGGAAGCCAAATTTATTTCACAACTGTGTTGCTAACTTAACAACTGCAGTGATTCAGTTAACAACTGTGCCAAGGAAGATCATAAAATGGGGCAAAACTCACTTAACAACCATCTCGCTTAGCAACAGAAATTTTGGGCTCAATCATGGTCGTACGTAGAGGACTACCTTTATTATATAGGCACTTCCTAAAGTGGCTTAACTGCAGATTTATTATTTATTTTAATTGCAAATACAAGGCCTCCTAGAACAGGGGTCCTCAACATTTGTTGAGATTGCGTTCCCTTTAGAAGTTCAGGGAAAATATCTCACTACACTGAAATGACCACCACATCATGGGGATGCCCAATGAAAACAGATAAAACATGACAGTTCCAGAACCACATGTGTAATATGCCAATTGTTGCCAAGTAGATATTCTCTACCAGGCTGTGGACCATTGGGAATCAAGCTGCCAAAGCAGCAGGTGAGCGTATGAAACTTCATTTGCGCATACGCAGGATTTAGGTTGAATGCACAAAACCATTCCCCCGTTGCAGAAATTGCCAAAGCTGCCACTATCAGTCCGCAGAAGCAAAAAGGTTGGGGACCCCTGTCCTATAACACCTCCATTGGTCCAACAGCCTAATATCAAGGCACTACATAGAGCAGACATGTCAAACTCGCGACATCACATGACATCGTGCGATGTATCAGAGCTTTTTCTCCATTGCCGGCAATGGGGTGGGTGTGGTTTCCTGATGACGCATCCGGCCCATGGGCTGGCAGTTTGACACCCCTGACATAGAGTGTTTAATGCATTATTGATACTAAGGCAATGCCAAATAGTACTGAAGCAATGCCTTTATTAATGTTGAGAATAAAACAGGAAAATTTTAGTATTTGCTAATAAAACCAAAGTAATGCTGGACTGGAATTCTGAGAGCTGCAGTTTCAATATCCAGAGAACCCCAGGCAGGAAATAATGTTTCTATTACCACTACTCACTTCACCTCAAAGGATGGAAACTGAGGTGAACTTCTGATAAAGTTCAGCTTTATTAGAATGGTTGAATACAATTATTTTAGTAACTGTCCCTCAGCAAGCTACATTATTGGGTCAGACAGACGATCTGTCCTATGCCAGCAGATACATGTGCAAGAAGTCAGACAGATCAGAGTTCTTCATAACAGCTATAAATCTCCCAAAGCAGGAATGCAAGGGCATAGGAAAAATAAAGCTTACTTCAGAAGCCAAAGTTCTGTGCAGACAAATCTAGTATCAGGAGTCAGGCCTGAGTATAGTATTTTATCCATTGAAAGTTCAGGCAGAAAATCAGAAGCAGAACATGTTCAGGAAGTCAGGTTGGTGGTTGGAATATTATTTGCCAACAGAAGTCTGACAAACCTATATTTTCTGAACTGTGTCTCTTTCTTTTGAAGAGCTTCATTGGACCTCTTTGTTCTTCTCACTTCTGGAGGGTGAGGATTTTTTCCAGGTCAGGTGACATGGTCTGTTGTGCTTCTGCAGTTGGTAACTGTTTACCTGACTATTCCAGACCTTCAGCATCTTCTTTGAACAGATCCTGCTCTTTGTGATCCTCTTCTGGAAATATCTGAGCACCCAGTAGCTCCTGAGTTAGACAAACCTGTCCTGGCCTGTTCCTCCAATTCAAAGCCTGATTCATTAAATAGGCCCATAACATAACCATCTCCCAGTTCATACTGACTTTCAATCAATCTCTAGATTTCAGAGTAGAATAATTTGCCTCAGTGATTGATGTGGGACTTTTGCAACTTTTAAGTTGACCATACTATGATCCTACCCTCAGGCAATCAGGGTCCTATTTATACAAGCATGCCAGTGCAGATAGTCCTTGCTTATTGACCATTTATACAGTGACTGTTTGAAGGTACAACAGTGCTAAAAAAGGAAACTTACAACCAATCCTCCAAGTTGCAGCCATTGCATGTCCCTACAATTGTGTGATTGCAATTCAGGCACTTTGCAGCTAATGTGCATTTACAACAGTTGCAGCATTCCATGGTCACATGATTGCCATTTGCAAACTTCACTGCTGGCTCCTATTGTAGTTGGTAAGTGAGGACTACCTATATGTTACTTGTGTTGTTGAATCCTACCTTCAAGAGTCTCCTTTATAACCAGTGTGCATAACCACATTGTGACTGGTTCCAAAAAATACCCCCAGTATTTAACGAAATGGCCTTTAGATATTTATTCCCAGAAATATTCATTAGACTATCTGTATTGTATTTTAGGTAATTCTAAGACTTCTTCAGGTATTATCAGAAATAATACATGGAAAGCAGATAAGAACAGATTCTGTGGCCTCCATAGATCTCCAACTTCCTTGTGTAGGAGATTATCTGCTGTATTGCTGTAGCCAGGTTTGACTCACTTTGGGCCATCTTCCCATCTAGAGCAGGGGTGTCAAACTGCCAACCCGTGGGCCAGATGAGTCATGCAGAAGCCATGCCCACCCCATTGCCGGCAATGGAAAAACAGTCCCGATACATCATGCAACGTCACGCGACATCATGAGTTTGACATGTCTGCTCTAGAGGATTATAATATCTTCTACACCAATGAGCACAGGATTTATATCACTTCAATAATGTTTAGGTGACACTAAAAGACCCCATTAGTGGCCAATGGAGAAATGAAACTAGTCTAGGAAATGGTCAAGACTACGAATTTTGTTCAGTGAGGTTCCTAATGACATAGCATTGCTGTCGTCAACTTGATAAACATCAAAAATAAGCTGAAATTTCATAGATTTCAGCAATCCTGCAAGTTCTCATGCAAGAATACTGAAAACTTGCAATTTTTTTTGAAAAAAATGTTTTAAATCAGATTTTGTCCGTTTATGTTTTTAAAATCATCATTATTTAAGTTCTTAATTTATTTTCTTAATGTAGAGAAAATATTTGCCCATTCTAAATGCATAATCTGGTTGATTAACAACATCACACAGACATATCTCAATTCACAAATGCAAAGTAAATTAAAAATCTATGATGCCAGCTAGGGTTTTCACAAATCATTCATCTGTGGATGACCTGTGTTGCCAATCTTTGTGTACATTCAGATGAACACATAGAAAGGTTGAAAAAGTAAGGGATGCTGAAGTATGTACATTTCAATCTCCTCTCCACAACTTCCCTTTAAAAAAAACAACTATTAATTTTTTAATTAGTGCAACATTTTACCTCATGAATATTTATTTTGAGGTGCTTTTAATTTGAACATTTTATTATAATCTGCCTTAAAAGACCAATATTTGTGCTCATGCAAAGTATAAATGTTTCAGATAAATCAAAATTAGTGCTGCCTCCCAAATTATCACCTTTCATCAGTCCAAATGTGACAGCAAACAAATCTCCCAAGCAATGACAATCTGTTTTTATTTACAGTATTGCAAAGAGTAATGAAACTTATCCTGCAAAATCTAGAGTAAGTCCAAGATCTAACCGCTGAATTATTAATGGTATCCAAAACCAAAGACTAAATTCTTTTTCCTAAAACAAGCAATACCCATATTCTAGTGAAGGAATATGTGCTCACATCTAATCAGGCTATGATGTTTTAGATATGACACATTGCTTGTTGAAATATGTATTATTTGACCATCCTTTCTGTAAATGAAGCTTCACTGGTGCAGAAATAAAGCACCCCAAAATGCAGTTCAAAGCTAAGATTCAGAACAGGACAATCTTATTTTTCTTTACACAACTGATCTCCATTGTAGGTGTGTACTACACTGCTAGAATCAAAGGTATTTGTAATTCTCTCTTTGGTTCACTTGAAGATCAGTTTGTCTGGGCGATGAATTTTGCACACTTGAGCTTCTCCAAAATATGCCATGCTTTCTTTACCTTTTCTCCTTACTTTTCCTTATGTGTTTTTTTTTCTTCGTCTGCCACTGCCTGGAGTTCCTCACAGTAACCATCCACCTCCTTCCCAAACAAAATCCTCTCAGAAGCACTGATGTGTTTCCGAGCCCAGGTACGAAACCACAGTTGCGATGTTACAGATAACATACGGAGGATGTAATTCCTCTCAGCAAGTGCAGCAGCCATAAAAGGCTAAAATGGATTCCTGTGGATTAGAAATAAAACACAAAAAGGGTCCTGTTCTCTTGCTTTCCCCACCCTATTGCTTCCCTCTAGTTAAAAAAAAACAACTTGGAAATGCAAAGACCTTTACAAAGAAAAAAGAAAAAAATCACAGACTTAAAAGAAAAATAAAATACGTTCCAGGAAAAGGACTGCTGCTAAGAAAACTAAAACCAGAAAATGTTTAAAGATGTTTTAATGACTTAAACACAGAGCCGGGATTGTATCTAAAAATTTCCACGTTTGTGGGAGGAGGGAAGTAAATTCAATATTAAATATCCCCTTGCCACCAGTATTACTGCTGCATTTTCCCCCTTATTTAAGCTGTGTATTATGAACGTATATGGTTTTAGTAACATTTGACATTTACCTGTATATTCCCATCCTAAAAAAGACATTCAGCTGCAGATCTTTCTGACACTGACCAAGGGGTCCAAAGAATTGTTAACAAGATGCTAATAGGTTTTTACACTCACAATTAGTCCTCATTTAGAAAGAGATTACTGGAACCTCCTTCCTAACTGGAGATAAACCTGACTCACACAATCAGGTTTGCTTCCTTTAGATTACTCCACAGAGAGACAACCATCACTGTCATGTTGAAGAAGTCTGGTTCTTGTCCAGTTTTTACATCCTTGGGTGAGTTAAACTGCATCAATCCTCAGATCTCCAGTCATCCAACGAAACATATTCATGCCATCTTGTGCTGCAGAAGTATTCTGTTATTAAGCCCAAATTCTACCTTTTCATGGAAGAGAATATGGGTTAATGAAATAATGGAGTAAGAAAAGGGTTGATAACTGTCTGCACTAGATGCTGCCTTCTGTGCATTCCCAGAGGGGAGAGTTATTTTAGTAAAACAGTTTTGTTCCATGCCTGAAAGATTACTACTTCAGATCCAGAAAGTTTACATGCAAACATGTATGATAGGGGGGGAAAGACCTGTATAGTTAAATCTACAGTGTATAAGACTGACCTCAAAATCCCCTCCCCATTATTTTGAACAAATACTAGATCAAAAAACAAATCAGAATCTGATTTCATCTGTCCTCCTCTTTCCCACCCTAATTAATCCCATATGGCAACCTTCTACCTCAAAGGACCATAGGATGAGGCCCTAGAATAAAAACAGAGCCTCTTTCCAAGGACTTGCCAAACAGTGCATTTTTTTAATCTGACAGATGTGGAAAATTTAATCTGATCGATAGGGGAAATTATTCCATGACTGGAGAAGAGAGTCATATTAATTGTATTTAATTCAATTCTGAATGAAATCAAATCAAATTTAGACTTTTGTCTTGGCTCTTCTCACTGCTTTTTACAGTACAGCCTCCTTATGCTTCTCTGGCCAAGTAGGACCTCATTTTGTGGGGAAAATTGTATCTCCCTCTCATACAACTTTACTTCAGAGTAGCACTAAAATTTATGGCATGAAGATTATGTTGTCTAACAAAAAACAATTCAGCAACAGCTTCCAGCCAGGTAACTCCTAAAGCCAAATGAATATCAGCAAAAAGATACCATCTGATGTTTGCCTTTCAAATATCATGATTTACTCATACCTTGCAACAATGGATAATTTTCTAGAAAACTGAATTAGCACTTCAAGGAATACAAATACATATTTGAAAAAAAGTAACAATGCTTATTTAAGGAATGTCTGAGGAGTTCATCAGTCATCCAGGTAATAGTTATCTAAAGGATGCTTTTTCACGAAGCAACTGGACTCTCTTGTTTTTCTCTGAAGACGTTTCGCTTCTCACCCAAGAAGCTGAAGAAGAGCTGAAGTAGCTTCTTGCATGAGAAGTGAAACATCTTCAAAGAAAAAACAAGAAAGTCCAGTTGCCTCGTGAAAAAGCACCCTTGGGTTTATTTAAGGAATGTTCCTCTACGTAGAACTAAAAGAACACATAACATTTGCAATGGGATTGATTAAAAAAAAGTTTCAAACTTGGAATATAGTTTTCTTCATTTTTCCAGTAAAAAATGCTAAAAGTGTGAAGGTGTTGATCCTACTTCTCTAGAGCAGGAATCTCTTTGTTTTCTTGGGCTTAGTTTTACCAATGAACCTAAGAAGTCAGTTTAACAATATAAATGCCACAAGCACTGCAAAACCATAATTATCTTTACTTTTACCTGCTTTTTCTGATGGGGAGAAAAGCACCATTGTTCCAAAGACCAGCCTTATTTCCTTTGTTCTCTTAGCCTCCTTCACCTGAAATGAAATAATTGTTCAAAAAAATGAAGTTTTTCCCATCCTCATACATTTGTCTGACCCTGTAAGCCTTTTTCCCCCTCTTACTTTTGAGTAGCCCCACTAAATTCAGTATTTCTGAATAGGCATGTATAGGATTGTGCTATCAAAGAATACTATCTGTTCATTCCTCCTTATTCATAATTTCATCCTTGTATCAATGGCTTAGCTCCTCTTAATAGGTGTTTCCTAAAGCAAAATTGTATTTTAAGATTTTGTACACAGATTCAGATATCTGTATTCAGATAATGTTTATCATGAAATGTGGATGAAGAAGTGATGTGAAACAAAATGTCATAATCAGGGATGACTCATAGATTGAATGTTGAAAATTTTATTTTATAAATTCTGCTAAAGAACTAATAGGAAGTGAAATGGAGAAAATATTTTGCTAGTCATGTTGAGCTTCTATGTACTGCTTCCATGAACTTAAAATCAGGGTTCTTTCTAAAGTATATTTCAATTCTTTACTCAAATTAAAGAGTACTTAAACTTTTCATCCCAGTTTGAGAAGGCAAAATTAGCACTGCTTCTATTAATAGCAGGAAGAAGCCCAATTTACATTCATGGAGTATTGGCAAACTTTAATATGGTCACAAGGATTCCTATACAAAACTGAAAAATATAAAATACGGGGTTTTTTTCCTCCTTACCTCTTAAATCAGATCGATCATTCATTCATTCATTCATTCATTCATTCATTCATTCATTTTCTATAGCCTTCCATCTCAATCAGTATTTTACAGTATACTGTATATTACAACATACAGTCAGTATATTGCAGTGTACAGTGTACAGTAGATTACAATTAAGCCACTAAAATATTTTAAAGCAATAAAAACAGCAAATGATATATTAAATCTGCTTCTGAAAAGATAAGAATGTCTGTCACTGCCTCCATCTACAGTATGTAGAAGACAATTAAGATACCAGGGTTTTTCAAATAGTTTTCCTGCCAGTGAAACACGTATAAAAAGTAGTTAATGTATTCCATCTATTGGAAGCAATGATGAAGCAACTTTTATAGAACAAATTAAAATATTAAAAAGAAAATAAAAGCAGGAGATTCTTGAATAGACCGAATGCCCTCATCCACATGCTTCATTGTGATTGACAGATGACACTGACATTCCTAGAGAAACTAGAGGTGTGTCTAGTCGTTTCCTTCATTTCCTGTCTTAAGTTGTATTGTTTTCTTTCCTTGGAGTGTGTAGGGTTTGCTGACATTACAGTATACAAATGTTACAAGATCCATAGAAAAATAGCTATGTGCAAAATTGTGTGTAAAATAGATGGATTTATACTGTATATACGAATGCATTGCAGTTTCTGGATACTGTTTCAATTTCCTGGATTTTTGTTCAAAAGATGTAACTAACTTCTTCAAACATCAATATAGTTGTTCTTTGGTCATTGGGGTGATGTTTCATTTCCATTCTCCTCAGATTAAATTTTGAAATGTGAATCTGTGATGAAGACAAGGAGGTTGTTCAACAAATGTACCATGGATGTGTGTGTAAATGTGTCTTTTTTGTGTGTCCATATAAACACACATAAATACACACCTCATGTATACATATACATACATATGTATACACACATTTAATTGTCCTAAAACAATTAAACTACTTGCACTTTTAGTATACACACATGCATGCACACACACGCACATAAAAAATGGAAGCAAGAGGTTTTGCATAGGTTAATAAGCCAATCAATTGCCTAACTGGATATGTGCACAGAGGAAAGTTGGTGAGGGTCTTTAATTCCAGCTTTTAATAAACAAAAGGCTCTCTAGTCATAATAAAATGTGTTTTACGCTCCAAGGAGGAGGGTGGAGGGGGCAACTGGCTGGGTATCACTGGCTTCTGAGCCCAAACAATGAGGTTAAGAAACATAACTGTAACGCATTAGTAAATTGACAATGAAATTGCAGTTACTTCACTGGCTCTTTATTAAATAAACACAGCCTGAAATGGACCTGTCTGCCCCGAAGGTATTTGTATAGGGTTCATATTACTAACTCAACACTGCTGCTAAGACGCACTCTTCAGCATTGCATATCCTGGCAGGCAAACACATTCCAGAAGAGTCCCTGCAAGATGGAGTAGACCTCACTTTTCCCTTGTCACTTTTTCCTTTGCATTTTGACCTTAGATTTTACAGCCTTTGGCTGCTACTTCAGCACCATCTCTCCAGATTTTCATTCCTTCAGAGAGCTGAAAAGAAAAGTTGATACAGAATCACATATGCCAGCAGCACCTTCCAAGACCACCGCACAAATGAAAGCCTGTGTGTGTGTGCGCACGTGTGCACAAACACACACACACAAACACACACACACACACACACACATCTTTCCTTGCCTATAACTAAAGAAAAATATCTTCATCACAGCTTTTTTACACAGTCTTTGCACCACCACAGCCAACACATGACATTGCCAGATTTAATTTCCCACACAAGAATCATTTACATATGCAAGTGCATGTCATGGCCAAACATGTACCCTTCATATCTGACATGGAAAAGTCACAATCTACAAATATTTTAAGAGCCAAAATAGATAGGTTGGTGAAAATTACTTTCTTTTTTAATAAAAAGAAGCAATTTAAAAATCAGAAAGTCTGATTTACTTTAATAATATAATATAGTAATAGTAATATTATTAAGAATTGCACTATTCTCACCCAGTTTAGCATTTTAGTTAGTTTGTTTATTTTTAAAAAAGACACAATGTAAGGTTGCTCCTTTTTTTCCTCAGATAGGCTTTCAAGTGGAAATTACAATTATTAATACAATGGGGTATGCAAGAAAGATCAAACTAAATGATCTAGGGACAGTGTTTGGAGACTTTTAGCTTACAGGAAAAATGGATAAAATTTACCCAGTATACAGAAAACAGAGTAGAATTATTTTCCTTCCTCTTAATATTAGAACCTGTAGCTCTCCAGTGAAACAGAATGGCAGAAATTTTGAGACAGATTTTTAAAAAAGTACTTCTTCCCACAGTACATAAACAATTACTGCATTTGTTTCCACAAGTGGTAGTGATGACTTCCAATGTAGACTATATTAAGAGAGTATCCAACCAATATACAGGTATGTGGAAAATATCAGTGGGCATTAGTTACAAGAGTTATATATTATTGCTAATATCAGAAGCAATATGATTTTCAATACCATTTAGAGAGGAATAACCAGGAAGAGTGCTGGTGTCTCATTCATTGACTTTTCATGGACATCTGGTTTGCCAGATGACGAAGCAGAATGCTAGTTGGATCAACTAGATCAGGGGTGACAAACTGGCATTCTGCGGGCCAGATGTGTCACACGCAGGCCACACCCACCCTGGCTCCCCTAAGGCAAAAAATGTTGTGATACGTCACGATATGTCACATGACGTGACCGAATTTGACATCCGTGAAGTAGATCAATCTGCAATCACAACCAGTAGGACTCTTTTTATTTCCTTACATTAAACACCTACCTCACCAACTGATTTTTTCCAATCAAACTCAGAGGAGTGTCCCACTTTAGAGCTGCTTTAAAAACAGGCACAGTTTTTTCCTATATTATATTGTTTTTCCTTTATTTCCACTGTTAAACCAAACTCCCACTAATATTTATACGCATGGCACCAGCTCCATCATTTTATTTTGTGCACATACTATAATCAGTCCTTATAAAAACAGTCACCTTCATATATGTGTGCATATCCACAACCCAAGATATTTGTTCCCATGCATGAGCACAAATTAAACCAGTCCTCAAACGTAACTAACCAAAACATGACCATCACAAGTCAGCTTTCCTGTACCAAAATGAATCAGCAGATTGAAAGTCTGGGTCTGGAGGCCCTATCACGATTGTGTAGATGAAACAATATTTTTTTTAATTTGTAAATGTTGGAAAGATTTTGTAATTCTTGAGATCATTTTTGCTGAAACCTGGCCCTTTTTTTAAAGTTCTGAGATACAGGTAATTCTTGCTCAGCAATCACAGTTGGGACCAGCAACTTGGTTGTTAAGCAGAGCAATTGCAAAAGTTATAAACTGAGGATTGGTCTCAAAGTTACTTTTTTCCACTGCTGTAACTGCAAGTGATGATTAAGTTGCTAAACAAAGACTATCTGTAGGTGAGCATATGATGTCATAATACATGAACAAAAACAACATTACTTGCACTCCATTCTGATGGCCAATCATTAGACCACTGCAATGGTTGCTCTTAAAAATGGTTCAGAACCTATAAAATAAATAACTGGCATAATTGCATTTGGGATTGATTATGTACTGCTATGCTTTGTCAGCTGTGACAATTCCCAGGACATCGTTGGATCCAGTTGATCTGAAAGGTAGTCTTCTTTCATATCTGCCTATGCATACTGTACAATCAGGGGATGTTCTGAAGGAGTTCCTCAAGTAAGGATGGAGATTTTTCAGCAATGGCACATTGATCTTCTTTGGGAAGTTTGCTTAGCACCAACTTTGTGGGCATGAAAAAAGAACTCTTGGTTCATGCAGACTTCCCATTTTAAAATGAAATTGAAGAATCTGGAGATTGCTGGGTTTTGTACCTTCTTGCAGTTAGGCTTTCTTTGATTGTATGATATAACAAGAGAGCACATTCAATATAATAAGCTTTATTACAAACTAAGACCAGATTTTATTAGCAGATTTCTGAACTGTGGCTTTAGAACTGGGTGTATCTGGAAACAGGTGGCAGGAGAGATTTGCTACATGATGTTTGATAACAGTGTCTTATTTCATTTATTACATATTGTAGAATATTATAGTATATCTAACTCCTGTCAATGAACCTTATTTTTTCCAAAACCACTTCACTGATAACTAGCACAATAATGACAGGTTTGCAACTCAAAAACCAAGCTCAGAGAATTCCAACAATGCAATATTATATCAGTCTCTGTGATAGAAAGATTATACGTGTATCAAAAATAATTAACAAGCGATTAACAAATAATTTCATCTGTCTCCTTGTTTGTTAAAAATTTTATCTAAACCTTCAGTATTTCTAGCACTGTGACAGTTAATAATTAACTGTAAGTAGCTAAAATATAATCAATGCATTAAAATAACGTGGTATAAAGCAAAGCAATATTTGGCATGAAGCATTTCCAGTTGCAAATTCTGGGTCTTTAGACTGAGTTGTTCCTAAGGCAAAGAATGGGCAGTGAAACCCAAGGGTGCCAAAAGGGGTTGAATTATTGTTCAGGGAATCTATTCAAACAGAGACAGGACTGCTGCCTTTGAGGGATGATTTCATCTGGAGCTCTGTAGCCAGCAGGGATCCAAAATGCCCCACCACCACCACACTTCTACCTCTAGGACACTGTGGTTCTATGAAAGTTTATACAAACGGGAATGCTATCAAAGCATTGTAGTGGAAAGATATTTTTAAGAGAAAGGTCTGTTGATCTAAATCTGTACAGGGAGTCTTTGACTTACGACCACAATTGAGCCCAAAATTTCTGTTATTTATTAAGTGAAACGTTTGTTAAGTACATTTTGCCCAACTTTATGACCTTCTTTGCCACCATTTTTAAGTGAATCACTGTTAGTAACACGATTGTTAAGTGAACCTGGCTTCCCCATTGACTTTGCTTGTTGGAAGGTCTCAGAAGGTGATCAAATGGACCTTGTGACACAGCAACAGTCAGTAGTATGAACCAGTTGCCAAGGATCTGAATTTTGATCACATGATCGCGGGAATGCTACAAAGGTCGTAAGTGTGAAAAATGTTCGTAAGCCACTTTTTTCAGTGCCATTGTAACTTTGAATGGTCACTAACTGAGCTGTTGTATGTTGAGGACTACCTGTATTACTCTTCTGTCCAGAAGAAAGAATAAGCTATTAAGACAGCTTTCATCAATGGAGCATCTTCCAGAAGTGAGGGATTACAATGCTTATAAATACCCAGCCAACAAGTTAGCTGAGAATAAATTCATTTGACATCAGTTCCCTCCATGTCATGTGGGATGAATATGTTTGACAGCAGCTCCCTCCCATAATTCTCAGCCAGAATATTTGCTGAAAAAGTAATGTTTCCAACTCCCATCATACCCAATTGGCTGAAATGATTAGAGTTGTCCAATAGAGCTGGAAGGCACCAATTGGACAAAGGCTGCTTTAACTCAGTAAAAGCACAAGATTTTACAATGACAAGAGTTTTATTTTGTTTTTTAATAGAGCAATTAAATTGGATTGGATAGTTGGGTAGTTGGATTCTCTGCTTTCTGTTTTTCTGACATTGCCTATTTCTCTGGCATTTGCTTGACATCTGAAAGGAAAAGCTCTGTGCAATTTTGGAATTAAACTCCACCTTTTAACTCATTTTGATGTTTGCCCAAAGGGCTTACCAACAAAAAGGCAGGGAATTTGCTGGGTGTGCAGCCTATAATAACCAACAGTGCAACACATTAATTCATTTGGTATTTGTTTATTTATAATTAAATGACATATTTTCTTCCCAACCCTAACCAATGTCAACCTTTTCAGGAGCTAAAAAGACAAACATTTTTTGTATGTAAGGAAAGAGAGAAAGATTGCGTGCCTTTATCCAAGATATATTAATACATTGCATTTTAGGAATCGTTTTAAAGTAATGGTCAACTGCCTGTCTCCATACAAATTTCTCTCTAGAATCAAATTATAATCCATATCCAGATGAGCATGTGTTTCTTCTCCACCATCTGATTTTAAATGAAATGACACAGGCTTGTCCCTATTCAAAATCTTCAAAACTCTTTGTACAGTATTATTGCCAACTGCAATAATTGATTATTGATTACATGCCACCAAATCAGCACTGACCACATAGATTCTCCAGGATGATCTGTCCCCAATCTGGCTCTTCAGATCTTCCAACGGCATACTCATCACCACTGTAAATGAGTTTGATTTCGGGTTGATGCGGTCACCCTTTTCCTCTCTTTTCTTCCACCTTTCCAAGCATCAGAGATTTTTCAAGAGAACTAATGTGCCCAAAAGAGAATAGAACTCTCAATTGATTTGTTCTATGTTTGTTTGTTTTTTCTTGTATCTATTGTATTCTCATGAGTCTTCATTAACAGTAAACATTCCTCAAAGACAAACTTTTTGCTTCTACAGGAGTCACAGGGAAAACGATTTCCATCAAAGTTCTGATAGAACTTTGCAACTGTAGACATCTCATAACATCTGAATATCTTTTTTCTGCTGCCTTTCCGTATGCAGATTATTTATTGATTAGTGAATCCTTTACTGATGATGGTCAGACTTTAGAAGTAGAAACTATCACCACTTCAGTGTCTTATTGTTAATTCTATAGTTGGTTGCTGTAACTATTGTTATTAGTTTAGGTTTTTTTATTTTTAATCTTTTAAAAATCTTTTCCATTGTGCTTCATGACTTTCATGACTAGAGCTTGTAGGTCATTTGCATTTGCAGATATAATAATAATACAGGACTAGATGCACATAGTCCTCGTTTAGCAACTGTTTGAAGTTACAGTGTGATAAAAAAAAGTAACTTTACAACCAATCTTTGCATTTATAACTTTCACAGGTCTGTAAAGTCAAGGAAATCTGAAGTTAAGATCATTAGAACAGTCACAGTTAGCATCTGCTTTGCTTAACAACTAAGCTTATTTTTTATTATTTTATTTAAAACATTGAGATAGCTGCCCATCTTGCACCAAACTCTGAGCATGTCACAACAACAGCAAAAGATAAAATGACATCTATGTACAATATTAAAATCACAAGTATTAAAACCAAAACCAAAACTGAACACAATCAAGTTCCATAGCTAAATTTTCACATGCAGCCTACAACTAGTTCATCTGATCAACCTCACACTATCCCAGCCTTGAGGGGAAAGCCAGGTTGTAAGTGCTTTTTTGAAGGATAAAAGGGTGGAGGTCTGCTGAACTTCAAGAGTTGCCAGCCTCAATTGTGATTTCTAAATAAGGACTACTTGTATTGATGTTTCTTCTTTCAGTTTTAAAAACTTGCTCATTTTCTTCCAGTCTAGCCTTCCTCAATATATGTTCAGCATATAGCTTGAATAAACAAGGAAACTGCAATAAAAAAACAATTATTTATTTACTTGTGGAAGTTTTTAGAATAGTTGTTACAAAAGCAAGAGTAGGGCTATTTCTCTCTCTCTCTCATGCACACTTACACACACAATGCTTCTTCTAACATGCTGTTCTCTATCACATGACATATGGGAAATCTGTTGACTGTGTGGAACCTTTGGAAAATGTTAATGTACAATCTGTGATTTCCAAGAAGCTCTTTCCATATTGTTTACTCATCCAGTTGCCTTCCTCGATACAATGTGTTTCTGCTACTCCATAAAACAATGGTTTGAAAAACTAATTAAAGCATGGTTTAGATGATTCTCTCCCTGCCCATTCCTTCCTACCCTAATCACATCCCTGTTAGTCTGTCAATTAAAAAGTTAGACAATGGAATACTACCTCTACTTATTGCCAGTGCTAAAACCAATGCCAACAACATCCAACATCCCCAGTAACTGGTCTTGTGGCCAGAATGTTGGCCATCCAACCTCCAATTAATACTCAATTTCTATGCTTGCTCTACCAAGAGTCCTGGTTTTATACTGGTGAAATGATTGAGAGGGTTCTGTTCCTTTGTCCGTAATAATATGGATGTAGTAATAACAATATGGATATAATGATATCCATAATATGATTTTAATTTAAACACCCTGAGGTCATTAAGAATCTGATTTTACTAACTTATCTTTTTGACTGGAATAAAACATGATATGTTTAACCAACAGGTGGAGCCATATAGGTCTGCCATTTTTATTTATCTTGAGCAAAATCTTAACAGAAACTGACACATGGCCCAGAAGTAATAAGACATAAAGTATCAGACTCAGTAGATGCACACAAGATTGCTCATCTTTGCATGTACTGCCTGATGAGTCAGAGTATAGAGCATCAGTATAAAAATATATAGAAAAAAATATGTTACTGGAAATCACTGCAATGCCTTTTTCATTTTAAAACAATGATTTCTAGTGAAATTTTATTAGACACTCTAATATTGCAATTTTTTACATGTTTACATTTAGTCTAGGCAGACCCCATTTTAACCTGAGTTTAATAATTTCCAAACCTAACAGAATTCATGGTGTTCAATGTAAGAGCTTCGTCCTGCAACTGCATACACTTCTGAGGGTAATCAGTGTAGGTTATAGAATCAGAGTGTCTGGCTCTTCCCCCTTTTGTGCATGCACTTTACATACATATAAAACCTGGAAATAGCTCAGGTAGTGAACAATCACATGAGCAGGGTTTACACAATCCATTCCGTATCCCCTAAATCTTACTATCTTCAGTGCATGGTAGTGGGGCTTCCACATGTCCCTGGACATTTTTTCATCTGGTACTAGTCTGAATGCCATGCAAACAAGCATGCATGTATAGATGCATATGTGTATATAAAGTACATACATATGTAATATAACTATAGTAATCCCTCCATACAAGCAGGAATTGTGAATATAAATACATTTAATGCTTAGGTTATGTAGTGTCTGGGATATAAGAGGAGGATTTTGTCCATCCCTATATTGTATATGAACATGCATGTTAGGCCATTTAGTCATTCTTGTTGTATCAGAAAATATTTATTATGTGTACTTATATGTTTGAACTAAGTCTTGTTATAAAACAGAAATAATTGCAAATGTGAACACAGATGTACTGATATCAATTCCTCTGAACTAGAATTCATCTCATAATATCCTATTTTCCAATGCTATTACACAACTAAAATACTTAAATGGGATCTTACAACAAAAGAAAAGAAATAATCCTGTAAAAACCCTCTTACTTAATATGAAATACTTTTCATAGATAACTGTAACTGGAAATAATTCCTAAATATTTTCTCTTAAAAATACACATTATTGTAACAACATCAGCCTTTTAAGGGTTTTGTGCATTCTAAGCTGCTCTTCTGTGGCATAACAACACACAAATCCCCATATAAACCAAGTTTCCACAGATGACCACTTCAGACAAGAAAGGCCAAAAAAATCCTTTTCGCCCTCCCTGTTGTAATCAGACAGACAGACAGACAGACAGACAGACACACACACACACACACACACACACACACACACACCTCCAACTTGAAAACTGAAGAGTTCTACACTTTGCTTGCTTTTAATGTGCTAATGTTGTCACTGTTTTCCAATTTCTGCTGCAATAACAAGTTCCTGGGGAGAATGAAACAAAAGTGTTATTTGTTTTTTTTTCCTCCCATTGTTATTGTGACTTTTTCCAAGCTGACTCAAGGCAGACTTTGCTACTTATCCCTCATGCCTGACCTCACTGTTGTGCTGTCTGTGCTAGGCCCATGTGAGGTGATGGAAAACATTTTCATTTTCATTTATCAGGTGCTGCTGCTGCTGCTGAGGCTGGCCACGCTCGCCTTTCACTGTCAGCCAATATTGTAAACACACAGGCACATTCCAAACATTTATTCCACAGGAAATATCCCATCTGCTATTACAAGAAATGGGGACGAGGGTTGAGGGGGAGAGAAAGAAGGAGCATTTGGGGAGGTACAGGATAACTGTATTAAAACATAAACTGGACCCTAAAAAGAATAAAAATCTGTCATGACAGAAGTTTGAACTACAGTTTCACTTCGAAGGAGGATGATCATGACCAATTTTCCTTCTGGACTTTTTCACTTTCATCTTTCCTGTTGATTGTAATGACATTAGTTTCTCTTTTTGGCTGCATCTTCACCAATCTTAAAAAAAATCTTAGACGTAAGAATTTAATTTTAAGACAAAAAAAGTGACAAGACTGAAGACTCTCTTATGTAGAGAGCCTTAGCCAGTTAAAACCAGTGAAGGTCACATAAGGAGGAGGATGCCAGAACTGCCTCTAAAGTGGGTTCCTAAAGTCAGTATTTTAGCACAGGGCAGTGTAGGAGGACAGTGCACACACACACACACACACACACACAGAGAGAGAGAGAGAGAGAGAGAGAGAGAGAGAGAGAGAGAGAGAGAGAGAGAGAGAGAGAGAGAGAATATTTTTGGGAATATAAAAAAGCAGAATATATTTCCCCAAAGGAATAATGAAAAATCTTAGGCAAAGAAAGTCTCCCTCCCCCAAGCAGAAACCAAACCGGCCAGCTTTTAGAAATGCAGATTTGGTGATTCATTCAGGAAGACTAGAGCCAGGAAGCTTGAAGCTGATGAGATTAGGAAGACAAAGACCCCTAAAATCTATATACTCCACCCAAACTCTAAAGATATGACCTTTAGGACATAATAGGATTAATCCACCAATACCAAAAAGGACGTGCTCAAAACCTCAGGTTAAAGTACATGCCACAGGAACATGAAGAACAACTCCAAACACAAAAGCCCAAGAAGGTATTTAAAAAACCTACCACTTCTAGCAACATGTGGGCAGCTGCTCCAGAGCCTCATGTCTTGTGATTCTGCTCTTCAATAAACTACAACCTTCTTTCTAAAACAGTCTGCATTTTGTTTATTCCCAGCTTGGACTGGACCCTGATGAAGATTTTTTATTCAACAATAGGTTTGACCACGGGTCTGACTAGGGGTGTGAAAACATACTTTCAAAATAGGTGGGGGTCCAGATGTTATTTTTAGCCAAAGCAGAAAGATTCTGAGTTTCCCCCACCTTTGTATTCAAATGTCAAGCCATGTGATGCAATGTGAAAGTTAGAGCTGAAGTAAACTTTTTCATGTTTAATATTCAGAGGATCTGACTCAAGTTGGCTACAGCTATAAAAGACTCAGATTGGCTACAGCCATCCAAGGTTATAGCTGGAATCTGTCAAAACTAAGTTTGCTCCTTTTAATCATGGAAAGACTGTTTCCTCAGCACACACGCTCGCTCTCTCCTTTCTTCAATAGAAGGTGTAAACACCTGCAAATGTCTCTGACTTCAAGGAGTAGCTGCAGGTGTCCCTCAGCTCTATGCTGCTGCCAGAGTAACCAAGTAAGCTGTCAGCATCAATACATCTCTTAACTGTCATCAGATGAGTAACCATCCAAAAGAAAGTCAAAATTAATTCTTAATTTGGTGAAAACCTTCTTGGGCCACAATTACAATTGACACAGATCAAATATTTTTTAAAACAAAAACAGTCCACATTTATAGGTTTAGCAATTGATCTTTCCCCTACCCCACCAAAAAAGCAGCCAACTGCCTTAAGAACAATTTTTAATATGCAGGGATTGGGAAGTGAAAAAATTTGCAGCATGAAAATAAACATTCACTTATTCATGTTTCCAGACCATGCTAGTGTTAAAATCATAGATGTAGGGACAGATTCAGAAATTGGCAAGATAGACTAGTGATTTCTTTCAGGATCATAAGTGGAATGAAACCAGGTTTGATCTCCTGTTATTCATAAGAGCCTCAATTCCTTAGTTCGGAAAAGAAATTCCTTGAAACATATTCTGTTTGGATTTTCAATATTGTCAGTTTTGAATGTTGGAGGATCAGGGAGCGGGTAGTAAATTAATTATTTATAATGTTAAAATGTATCAGTAAAAGATAAGGATGTCTCCGAGACAAACATTAAAAAATGAGATATAAAAAGATGTTTTAAGTCATACCTCAACTCTCTCAGGTTGGTTTTCTGCAAAATTTCACTTCATCTTTACAAACCTTGCTCAGGCAAAATAGTAATTACATCAAGTAGCTTAGTTACACTTCCATGAGCCATGTAAGGTAAGGACTTTTCAAATCATGTACTGAATCATTTCACCCATGTCTGGAATACAGCCAACTCTGGCAGTTGTTCAGCAGTATTCATTATACATAAATAGAAGTGAAGTTTACTGTGCAGAATTGAAATTTCATGGTGAGGCTGGAATAGAAGTAAAATTGCCTAATCTGAAATGAAGTGGAATCACTTGGATAGCTAACAGTCAGTGCTGCAAACGTGTCAATAAATCATGAGATTTGACTCTATAGATCAAATCTTGCTTTGTATTTGACCTAGGAACAGTAATTCAGATTCATTCCAGAAAAAGTGAGAACAAATCCTGGCACAAATGCTGCAGTTAGGTAATTTTAGACTCTAGATTTAATAATAGTACTGGGGAATGGGGAGGAGCATTGGTAGTAGTAGAAATAGAAATAATTCATTTCACTAGCTTTGTTAAGTGCTTTTTGGAAGGATAACTCACTATGTTTGGCAATCCCCTTCCCCCAATTAATTTTGCACTGGGTCTGAAATTTTGTTCCAGAGTCCTGTCTTGATGGCGCCACTGTACTTCAATGAACTGCTACTAGTATGGATGGTGACAAATGGTTCCCTATGTTATCTATCAAAGAACATTATTCTGCTGTTCAGCCCTCTGCTGAATGGGTGCTACACGGGAAGGAAAAATATAGAAGTGCTAGGAAAATAAATGAAGTAGAATAGAGGTAATGGTGGGGGCAAAAATGTCAAGACGGTAGTTGTGACTGCATGATTGAAGCCCCACCTCTTTTCTCTGTGCATCATGGGACAAATTGGTGGGTGGTGTAGCTTTCCTTATGCATTTGAGGCCATTTTGATTTTTTTGACCAAAGACGATAGACTGTTTATGAAAATCTACAATTGAGACAAGACAATAATTTGATAAAAGCCCTGCTTTGGAAGCAGACAAAATAATAAAACTAGAAATGCAAGATTTGGGTCCAAATTATCATTGCAATAATATTGGTGTATATGAGGAATAATTAGAGTTTACTTAAATAAAATAGCACTACTATGAAAAAGTTATTAAAGCAGGAAATGAGAATGAAGAATATGAGTCAAACCTGGGAAATAAAAAGGGATAGGAAGAAGATTTAGATTTTAGGTCAAGGAAGGATTAAGATACTACTTCTTAACAAAAATATTCCTGTTCCACTGCTAAAAATGAAGAGCACTATACCTGTTACATTGATTTTTCAAGAGAAATGGTTTAGACTATCTTTTAATTGTGTTGCAAATATTTTTTTGAACTCTGAAGACTTCAAATGGATCAAATGGATCTTCTATGAACCTGAAAAAATCACTTCCCTAAAATGCTGAATCCATCTTTCCAGTCATTTTGATATAATAGATATACATTCTACAAATTTTTATATTTTTCACTTTTTTCTTTGATGATAATTTTTTAAAATAAGCATGTCTGTTTAGCCCTTTCTTCTCTCATAATTTCTCCACTCGACTGTACTTCTTTAACTGCTGTTCTATCCATAAGAAAAAAATATATACCAGATCTATCTTTCTTTCTCTGAAATAAGAAAATATAGCGGTATAGATATATGGTAGAAGTGGGGAAAACTTAGCATGAGCTCCAGTAGTTAACAGGTCCTGATGGTGATAGGTTCCAAAGTTGTTATCAACTGGGTGAATTGGCTGCATCATTTTCATTTCTCACAAAGTCCTGAAGAGAATGGACAGGCATCAAAACAAATGTGGGTTCAGCTGGGGCAAATAAGTCCTGTAATAAAAGTATGCCACCTATGTGGTCTGATTGAATGGTTTTAGAACATGTCACAGTTGATCTCCTAAGATGGCTACCACTGTGGACATGCTCCGTCAGAAACCACTAATCAAAAGGCAAAATGTTAAGGTTCTTCTCTGTTACTGCCTCTGTCTCTCTGGGATGTTTGCTACTTCACGAGCAATTTTTTGTCTTCTTCTGGGAAGGTGAGTTAACTCCTCAGCAAAGCACAAGACCACCCACCGAGAATGCCTACATGATCTATCTGGGCATCAGAGACATTCCTGCAAATAAATATGATTGTGAAGGCTGGCACTTTGTTTTGAAGTATGATGATAGCTTTCAATTCATTTATTTTTAATTCAAATACTGTAATCTAAAATAAACATTCAAATTAGGTAAGTCAGGTAGTCAGGTGGTGCCAATGGGGGTTGTCTCCTGTCCTACGGGTTGTCTAAGGATGCCAAATGCTAATTGGATAAGAAGCAAATCTGAATCTATTCTTCCACACACACACCCCAGCCCCGGATGTACAGTAACCTTTAGTATAGCTCTCTTTTAAAAAATCTAAGAAAGCATAAGGTTGTGTTATGATAACTGCTACAAAATTGGAATCATGAGGATATCTGCTAAGAGAAAACATGAAGAAAATAAGTATATTTCTCCCCTTGCTCTTTATTACCATTGCACCCCAGGAATGGATCGAATTTCAGAACCTCTTTCAGCAAAAAAAATAATCATAATCCATTTCATGAAGTTTGTGGCAAGTGCAAAATGTTTGTGCACAGCTCTGGAAAGGAGTGGATTATATCTATATTACACAAAGACCACCTAAATTATGGTACAATTAAACATGGATATATTTAAAGGGAAATCATTTGATATCTCAACTTATGATGTCATTTATATTAATGTATACACCCAAGAATTATCTTATTCATTTCAACTACAAAATTATGCACTTATGCATCGATGCTGGTTTTTAGACTAGTGATTGCAGTATAATCAAAATAGTTGTGGTCTGAACCTCAGTTACTTGGCCAAAACATTAGTTCACAAGCTTTATTATACAAATATTTCCCAGACATTCATATCAGCCCAATTATGACAATAGAATTCTTCCAAGACAATAAAAAGTCAAACTTATTTTACATTGTATTTAACACCTCAGGCATTTAATGGATAAAAGTCAACATTCTGCAGCTTCATGTCGATATAGAATGGAAGGCAAATACTGTACATTTCATAGATACAACTTCTACAAAATGTTTAATGGCAAATTAAGTAATTTCCATTCATCATTCCTTAAAAATGCATGGAGGATTTCAATGGAATGTAAGGAATAATGAGCATAAAAACATACAGAGCCTATATTTGAGCCTCCTAAGGATCCATATTTATGTATCTTAGGGGCAGACATACAAACTTTCACCAAATAAACACTATGTAATTATAGGTATTTTGACCCTAAGACAACCCATGGTGAAGAGTGCTAAGCATTTGGCCTTTTTCACAAGTCAAATATGATTCAAGCTTTGTTTTCTGGATGCCCTATTGGATAAATATTTAACAGGCACAACATATAAAACCAGAAAATCATTTCATTAAGATTATCAACTATGTCATGTGAAAAGAGAAGGAAGAAAGGAATGCTTGGTGGATTGTGTGGGATCTAACTTCAGCTCCAACCTGTAACATGGGAACCATTGTTTCTCAGAGTAACCTAATGCAAAGGAGGAGATTCTTCTGAATGTTAATAGCTGAATAGCAAAGCTGATTTGATTGCTCAGATAAGGAAACAAAAATGCATGTGCAACTTTTCTAACTATTGAAAATAAAGAATGCCCTCTTTCCCATCTGATTACTCTCAGTTTCTCTCCTCATTCCATTTCTTTTCCTTTCCCTTAAATAATCTAAACAAACATAGGCAATGAAAATGTTTATAGGGGCCATTTGAAATCAGCGTAAAATCTAATCCATCAGTTAAAACAATAATGAGATTGGGTTTGATTGACAAGCATGAGACCAAGGCCCTTTAGCCCAAAGCACCCCCAAGTTAAGCATCATATATGTTTATTTTTTTAAAAAAAACAACTAAAAGATTTCTGCTCATCTGCGACCCCTTGCTCTTTTCTACAGTGGCCATGTGACAAAATGAAGATGTTAGGGATGACTGCTCATTTTCCCTCTAACCAAACTTTCTTGAAG
Organism: Vipera ursinii; assembly: GCF_947247035.1. Classification (NCBI taxonomy): domain Eukaryota; kingdom Metazoa; phylum Chordata; class Lepidosauria; order Squamata; family Viperidae; genus Vipera; species Vipera ursinii. The sequence continues at coordinate 47,839,129 of NC_139516.1, forward strand.
GCTAATGAAAGCGACAGGAGTACCAGTGATACTGCCTGGTAAGTGAGGAAAAGTACCAGAAGAGAGGGACAAATTGGTGGGTGGGAGTAGAAATTGGAGCACCCTGAAGTTTTTACCCAGCAGCGTATTTTACACTGGGCCCCTTCAACCCAAGTCCTGTGTCTGAGCTGAAGACGAAAGGATGAAATCATTTTAATTGACTTTAAGCAAGATTTTATGTCTATGATCCTCAGACTAAACCTAGAATAATTCCTTCTTTGCATACTTACTTATAACCCTCTGTTCAAGCTTGAAAGGATTTCCATCAGAGCAGCTAATAATTAAAAACATCTGCTAACCAATCTTTCCGTCTCGCAACTTCTGCCAGAATATAGATCAGCAAATTGCTCCCTTCTCAGCTCTCTGGATCTTGTGCTGCTCTGAATTCTGACATACAGTGGAGATCATGAGATGTTATGTATGACTGATAGTGTCGTTGGCAACAGGCATGTTTATGAGCCTTGGGAAAGGGAAATAGAAGGGAAGGGACATGGGTCCTACACTTCCTCTCACCCCAAGATAACAGAGCTGATAGATCCTTGGGACTCTAGAATAGATATTATAGAGACCAGGCAGGGATATGATTTACCCACAATGTAATGAAAACTGACAGTTTATTCTTGGAATAAATTGGAAATCAGTTGGAACAGTTGGAAATCTTCCCCTTCTTCACCAAACCAGGCACACTATGCTTTTTAACAATAGGATCAACTGGATTCAACTGGACAACTATAAGAATGTTTAGGTTTCTTCTTGAGGAGGCCCAGTGCTCAAAACAACAGGGACTATAGACACGTTATTCATCAAAGTAACGAAACCAATCCTGTTCATGAAAAACAAAATTTAGTGTTCTAGTCCCAAATTCATTGACCAAAGTCACCCATTATTTTCAGTAATATGAATATTATTAATACTGTTAATATTCCTTTTTGTTGGATGTCTTCCATGTGTCATCCTCATAAGACCCGCATTTAATTTTGTAATTTGTATTTATTTTAATTTTGTGTATTTTCCTTTTTTCCCTATCACCTAAGTTAATTTGGTTTTCTTTCAATAATGTTGTATTTTGGCTGAAACTAAAACAGAAAAGGAGGAGGTAAGATGAACACCATATGGCAAAGCAGATTTTTAGGAGATCCCAGGAAGCAAAACATTTTGCCATGGTTTTATTGCAAGAAAAGGGAAAAAAAATCCACATAACTTGTGCTCTGAAAACTTACCTTTTCTTTAATTATATGGATAGCATTTCAAGCATTCCTGGTGTGTTTTTTAGCATATTGAAAATACCCATTTAAAACATTTTTAAATCACCACAATAGAACATTTATTTAGTATAAAGTAAATCTTATAAAAATTCAATTGCAAAGTAGTTAAGGTATTTGAATTTAAAAAAAATAGAGAAGAATCCCAAGAAAGAAAGTATTTGATGGCTAATAATCTCATTTCAATATAATAGGACCTTTCTTTTGCAAAGAGCAAGACAGGTTAAAAGATATAATTATGACTCTGCAAACTCTCCCAAGTGCTGGAAGATCATCTGACAGTTCTGATCCCGGGCTCAGCTCTCAAAGGGGAAAAAGTCTTTGTCTAGTTACGGAGTTAAAGAGACAGGATCCCTATTCCGTTCTCTGCCTACATTGCAATTTAACTGTCAAAAAAATCCAAGCGGCAAAATTGTCTTATTCCAATACCGCATAAGAAAATGATTGGGGAGTGGGGGAGAGGGTTGGAGGGCTTGCAACTGACCTGTCAAAACCTCCCTGTTTAAAAATGTATAATATATTTTAATTTTTTTTTGTAGGAGATACTGAAAGGTTAAAGATGTGCCAAAAGAAGTAGGACAATTTCTTTCCCTCTCGCCGAAGCGTTTCAAAACAATTAAAAAGCGAGAGAGAGAGAGAGAGAGAGAGAGAGAGAGAGAGAACGGGTTTGGAATTAAGGATCACCCATGTACAATTTCCCAAAGAAAAGAAAAGAAAGAAAGAAAGAAAGAAAGAAAGAAAGAAAGAAAGAAAGAAAGAAGAAAGAAAGAAAGAAAGAAAGAAAGAAAGAAAGAAAGAAAGAAGAAAGAAAGAAAGAAAGAAAGAAAGAAAGAAAGAAAGAAAGAAAGAAAGAAAGAAAGAAAGAAAGAAAGAAAGAAAGAAAGAAAGAAAGAAAGAAAGAAAGAAAGAAAGAAAGAAAGAAAGAAAGAAAGAAAGACGGTAGAATCGCATTAAGTCCGCTTTTCTAAATAGTGAAGTGGGGGGGGGGGAGAGAGAGAGACTTTTCAGGGGAAGAAGACACTTAAAGACACGGGAATAGTGTTTTCATTGTCAGCATCTGCAGTAAGGGCGCACAGGGAACCGGGAAAGACGCTCGGGCCAAACGCCGTACGAAAGCGACAGCCCTTGTCAGCAGCCAGCTCCGGCAGGTGGGGTCGTCCCGAAATGGTTTTTCTTCCCACCTCCATCCCTCCAATATTTCCCGGACCACCTCACACACACACACACACACACCTACACGCGCACACACACAAATGATCCCTGTGGGTCTGCGCCTTTTTCTTTTTGTGGAAAACATTTCAAATGGCAAAAAGGGGAAGCGGGGACGATCTGCTAAAAAAAAAAAAGCGGTGTCGAAAGAGGACGGGCGCTTTCCAAATCCTCTTTCCTTCTCGCTGTCTCTCGCCTTCCCTTCCCTTCAGCCCAAGAAGCCGAATAAAACGCTCTCCCTTCGGTCTGAGAGCCAGCGAAAGGGCAAATCCGTGGCCCTAAGCCCGAAGGACGAGGAGAGAGGGGAGAAAGGCGGGCGCGACAGCGGATCGGTGTGGGAATCCAAGCGCTAAAAGCGCGGAAGGCACCGCTATTGTCTGCCTCCCCGATCCGGCTGGAAAAAGTCCTCTTTAGCACGCAGCCCTTCTGGGACTTTGGAGGCCTCGGCGTTTTTCTACATCTGAGTCGGGACCGGGACGAGAAGGATCTGATTTTGTTTTAGTTTGATGAGGTGACTGACTCCTTGAACAGTTTTGCGCCGGGATTTGGGAGGGGGCGAAGGGGGTGTGTGGAAATAACAGAAAATCCCGGGAACAGAAAATAAAGAGTGAAATAATCAGGCAGGGCGTTCCTAAGGAGTAAGTTGGGCTGCCTCTCTTTTTTTTTTCCAGCTGACACAAGCTTTTCTTCTTCCACTTTCCAATAATATGGCTCCTGCTAAACGGCCGGCAGGAGCAAAACTTCTAACAGCCTGATTTTTATTTTTATTTTATTTATTTTTTCTATGTCACTTCAGGGCATGTAGAGCGGCATTTCGGATGGTTGTGGCCAGCTCATCATACCCCTTTGGGTTACTAGGGCGTTCTGTGGCAATTTATCCAGTTAGCCCCATTTTATTGCCGGTGTGAATCAGGATGTAAAAACCAAAACCACACCAGGGGAAAACACAATGTCTGTTAAGTGCACTGGATTGATTTGCGTGCTTTCCCTTGCCTACTAATGCTGATTTCGGCTGTACAGTATTTCAAGACAGACGTTCACAACTGATGCTGGATTTTTTTTCCCCTTAAAATTTGGCATCTTCGTTAACTTAAATCCATTTTTGCATATTTTTCTACTCTGCTGTGCACCTATGCCACGTATAACTACGTTAGACATTACTTTTGTGCGTATTTAATGCAAAAGTTGCTTCTCTGACCCTTCTGCGCCAATCTGCAGATAAACTTTAAGAAATCTTTATGCAGTGTATTAAAAGTACTGATTAGGATGCACAAAATTAGATTGGTCTGGGCTTCGTGCAACCAGTTGTAAAATCTGCCGTCCCCTCTGCTCAGTAGCATGCTAATTGTTAAACATGATGTTATGGCTTTCCCCAAAGTCTGCCTTGCCAGAGAGATGCTGAATCACTGACATTCCTCTGTCAATCCTTTAATCCACTCTCTTCCCCAACTCCTGCTGCAGAATTGGATTGTGCCCAACGCAGGCAGGGGAGAAGAGCAAGGAGAAGAGCAGTGGAGGGTTCAACAAATAGCCTCTCTTGTTATGACATGGAGGAGCACGTGTCTGGAGGGTCCATGGCCACATGCAGGCCCTCAGAATCTTCGGTGTGAATCCCCACCATCCTCTTTCTGTATCATGGTCCTGAGCATTTTGAGGGAGCATCCACTCAAAGAATTAGTACGGCCAATTCCTGCGTTAATACATGGACCAGACCTGGTGCACTCTGTATTCGAAAAGTTTAATTCCCAGAGTTGTCAGCCAGCATGGCCAGCAAAAAAAAAAATAAAAATTAAATGTGCATAATTTCCAGACAGCTGCTACCTCTGCTGCTGAAATTATTGCTATTGATTGGACGTTATTGAGACACTTTTTTCTTAGAATGCTTCTGAAACTTTCCTTAGAACAAAACTGATGGAAAGCATTGATGGAAATCCATGAGAGTGACTTCCAGAGACTTCTCTCTCCGCCCTCTCTCCCAATACCATTGGAAGTAGAACTGAATCTTTATCGGAAAGTATCTTAAGAGTAGGAGGCAGTTTCTCATGTTCTTTCCTATGTCTTCAGGCACTTAAGTGATTCAGTTGCTTGAGTACGTGGAGCAACAAATGTGTGATTTCCCTTTCTATGCCTTTCCAAGCAGGTAGCCAAAAAAGGTGTGTGATGTGATACCCTCACCTTCAGTTCTTTGCTGCATTTCAATTAATGCTGCTTTTAGTGGGAGAGATAGATAGATAGTCTTGAGTGCCACGTCTCATGGTCTCATGTTGGATATGTTACCAAGTAAAAACAGGTGATCAGTGGGTCCTTTTCCACCAGTAAGAGACATTGGTGAAAGTGAAGGAAAAAAAAGTTGGGGAAATCCATCAGTCACTCTCCTTAACAAATATAAGAAGTATAAATAAAAGCAGTGGCAACATGCCAGGAGAGTGATCAGCCGTGGGGACAACAAATGCTATGCAGGTACAGTTTCCTGCTGGATCAAGGACTGATGGATAGCATTTTAACTCGGACTTATCAAGTGTTTTCAGATGTGCAAATGCCTTTTGCTGGAATCATTATAAGAATCAGAACTATCTGTGTTACTGCAGAAGTGAAGGGGAAAGATTTGACCCGTCCTTTTGTTTTACTGCCCAACCATTTTCGGTATTTTACATCTTTTAAAAGGCACATTGAAAAGATTCCTAGGAGCATCCAAAAGTCAGCTGTGAAGCACACAATTGTCTTCGAAGGAAATGAAGTCAGCATATGGTAGAAATGTTAGGATCCATCCTGAAAAATAAATGAGTAGCTTCAAATTTGAGACCCACAGCATAGCCGGCTACTTGTAGCCATTTTCATGCACTGGTCTTCTGGCATAACAGCACCAAGGATAAAAATATAAATGAAAACATGAATAGGATTTTCACCGATTAGTGGAAGCAACCAGATTTTGGGGGTAAGCGTTTAACTCTCTTACTCACGTCCCAAAAGAAAGCCATCCTGTTTCATTTGCTGGTTGCCCCTGGGGATTAAAAAGATTGCTATGGCCACATGTGTACTGCATCTGACCATCATTTTCAACACATGGAATCACTGGCTAAGTGTAGTCATGATGCCTATATATGCATAACATCATATACCACCTGGCTCATTATTTTATGTTTCGGTTCTTTATGGCCTGTTGGGATATCGGAATACAAGAGCCAGACAAGCACCTGGGAAAGATTATTTCAGTTTCCTATTTACCAAGGGACAATATTGCACTATGCTCACTTAAGCTGTTCCTGGGTCTCATCCTTTTCAATGGATGCTGCTGGATGGCACAACAAATGGTGCAAATACACTCTGGATGTGATAATTAGCAGGGAATTCAAGGATTTGATATATGACACAAGCGTGCTGAAGGGAAGCACATTCTGGCCTCATCCATCAGCCAGCAACCAAAGAACACTGAGAAACAGGATCTCTGTCCTCTTAGGAGGAACATTAAAAGAAAGAGGTGATCATTTTTGTTCCTTGTGCTGACCAGAAGCTAATAGTTGTATCCGCCCTGAAAAACAAACATATCCTGCCAAGAGTTGAGCACACTGTCAACTCACCCTTTGGCCAAAAGATCAGAGCTCCCAATTTTAGCAAGAGATCAACCCAGCCAGAAGCAGAGTAAATGTCACGCTTGTTCTTTACAGCATCCTTCTGGCATTAAAGGGCTGGTCTCTTATCTCTTCCAAGTTTTACAAACTTGTTTGTCTTTTTTAAATTGACCCTAGTCATTTGGAAAAGAATTATTACGGTCTTCAAGGCAGGATTAAAAATCCTCCAAATAAATAAATAAAGCAGTGGCAGAGACTGAACAGAGATGCACATTAGGAAGCACATTTGCATCTTCCTAACCAGCCAACGTGCATACTAACGGCCGGCCGACTTGCCTTTCTTAGGGATTCAAGTCCAGGAAGCAAAATCCAAACTCCCGCTAAGTGTGAGTGAATGTAATGTGACTAAGCAAGTTTACTGGAGAATGTGCAAGTAGTAAGTGCATTTGGGTGAATATTTGCCCTGGCATGTGTCAGAAAAAGGACAGGAGGGCCTAGACAGGGTCAGGGGCTAAGGTGCACGCAGAGGCCAAGCAACTTGGCTGTTCCAAAGCAAAGGAGATCAGATTTCAAGCGAGGCATGAAGCCAGAGGCTGCAGCGGGACAGGAGGTGGGCGCTTCAGGACTGTTTGCATTTCCCTAGCAGGCAGCAGAAGTCAGGTTTAAAAGAATAATCTTCCATTTAGGCATTTGTTTATTGTTCTTAACTAAGCAACTCAGACAGCAGCTCAGCAGACCTTCATCCACATCGACTACCCAGTGAGTGAATTAGAAGAGAGATGGAGTCACAAAGAGATGTCTATACAGCTGTCTCAGGGATAGGGGCAAAACCTTGATTAAGAAGCTTTCAGAAGAGGTAGATGAAAGAACACCCTGCACCTCTGTAGTGTAACAGCAGACCTAATGTGAGAACGTTACTGGGAAGCTTAATCATTGCTAAGAACTTTCTTAACAAGTGATGGCAAGGAGTTCCACTGGTTAATTTAAGGGAACTGCAGTGTTCCCCTACTCACTGCTTGTGTAGAGCCTACGACTTTTAAGTTTGCTTCCTTATTTTATTCTTAAATTACTGTATGTAAAATTAGGAGAAATAATAAACCATTGTGAGATTATTTCATAAATCATATGCGTCTCAATAAATCCTCTTCCAATTTATTGCTTCTTCTTGTATGAGTATCCAGGTGAATATACCCAGTTTACTTATCTCACTAAATACTTAATATTTAGTCACCTTGAATATTCACCCTATGCACATTCACAAACAAGTTATATGTCTATCCAGAAGTACATAGACTTTGGGGATTAAGTTACATTAAAATCCATGGGATTTGTTCCTGAATAAACTTCTCTAAGATTGCACATTACCTCAGCGAACTTTTTAATAATTTTCTGCAGTATTTTTCCCCAGTTGGAAGGCTGAGATTGAAATTAGAACAGCCTATTGTCTCCCAGCAAGGTCAGATCTAACTGAGGGATTGCTAAATTAAAGTTTAATTTCTAGTTTATTGGCAACAAATATTGTATCACAACTGAAATGCTTGTATTCTTACTATCATAAAATGTTGTGCTTTAGTTGTTCTTGACTTCACTTAAAATTTCCCAAAGCAGGCACCATTTCAGACTGCTTTCATATATTTGTTTGAATGACGATTCTTTTCTTTTATCCACAAGCAGGATCTAAAAGTAAAGGTAGAGCATTTTGTCACAGCTTTCAGGGATGTTAAATATTAAATTTTCAAGTTTAATTGACAACCATGGAATGTTTTGGCCATCTTTCTTCCAAGTACTAACTAACTAGATCTGAATTTCTTGTTTGTTTGTTTGTTTGCTCAGCCAAGGATACTTAGATGCTGCTATGTAGCAGGTCAAATAGAATAGGTGTACTAATAAATCTCCTGAAGTGCCTTCCAGGTGCCAAATGCTGTGGTACAGAGATCTCTCCAATATAAGAAAAAGGTAAACCATAGTGCTCGAGTGTGTTTTGGTTGTTTGGGCTTATTTTGTAGAGGCAGCCAGAGAGTCCACAGTTGCAGTATCAGGCAACTTCTGTTGTTGTTAGTTGCGAAGTCGTGTCCGACCCATCGCGACCCTATGGACAACGTTCCTCCAGGCCTTCCTGTCCTGGCAACTTCTGTATCAGTTCATAAACATGGATATGAGAAAATTCACCCACTCCTTTGTGGATAAGCTAAGAGCCGGATAATGGGAAAAGGGAAGCTTTTTTATAAGACGGAGAGAATACTACGATGGCAAAATAAAATTAAGGAAGAGGGAGAGAAAAAAATAAAGGAGGGCCTGGAACAAAATGAGTGGTGAGGGACCTTGGAGATCTTCTAGTCCAACTCCCTGCTTAGGGAGGAAACCCTACACCAGACATGTCAAGCTCGCAACGTCATGTGACGTCGCACAACGTATCGGGACTGTTTTGCCATTGCCGGCAATAGGGTGGGCGCGGCTTCTGTGTGACGTGTCCAGCCTGCGGGCCGGCAGTTTGACACCCCTGCCCTACACCATTTCAGATAAATGGCTGTCCAAACTGTTTCTTTAAAATCTCAAGTGTCGGAGCATCCACAACTTCTGGAGAGGGGAGAGGGGAGAAGAGAGGAGCCAGAGTGCTGCAGCCAAAAACAGGAGATAGGAAATCCTGGCTTTGTAGATTATTTATCCTCAACTTTAACCTATGGGCTGCATACTGGCTCCTAAGTTGGGGGGTGGGGGGTGGGCCTGCTCTGTGCCCTTCAAACCTGCTTTGCAAAAGACAGCCTCCTCCTCCTTTTCCCCCCCCCCCCAGCACAATGATTCTCACTTCTGTTAGCAATTTGTTGCCAATAACAAACATCCTGCAGCAGCATGGGCCTCAATTCCTACAGGCCTGACCCTCTCACCTAGTGACCTCCTTAATAACACAACTGCAAAGCAGGCAGGTCTTCCCTTGCTATTCCAGCCCCTGCCTTCTTTCCCTCATTCCCTGATCCTTTCACTGGTTCCCTATTTATATTTGTTTCCCACCCAGCCGCTCATCCTGCCTCCGTATACTCCTTCTCTGCCATTCATGGTCAAACAGGCCTTTTGTCTTTCTGCTCCCCTCTACCTCCACATCAAGTTTCCTGGTCATATTTTCACACAAATCGTGCTATTCCTGTGACACTTCAAAGGCTGTGATCCCGGCATGCATCTTTGGAAACAAGGCACGGAGAAAGCATTGAGACGCAGATCTTTTCCATATAAGATATAAAAGATGGCTTTCGGTGTCTCTCGGGGGATTTCCATGACACGGGTGATGTTGTTCATGTGGGCGAGACTCTTGAAAAATAAATAATGAATCTTGATTCCATCTTGATGTTATAATTCACGCTACAGATCATTCTGAAGGAAATGCTGATTTAAGCCTCAGGCTGCAAATCCACCTTTACTCCCTAATAAATGTGAACATAAATTCACTGAATATGTAATCCTTCTCTTGGGCTGCAGTGGGAATCGGTCTCCGCATCTGCCTTTTTGACTTGGATCCAAGTGATACTGAGTTTCTAGGGCTCTTCAGAACAAACATCTCTCCTGTTTGGATAGAAACTCTTTTTTGCTTGCTTCCTAATATTTTCCATATGAAGAAGGCTTCTTGAAGCTACACACTGCCCCGTCAGTAAGTCTTAGGCGGGTTAGAAACGGCCCTGGGAGCCTTTAATCCTCTCTTTCTCTTTCATCCTCAGCCACAGCTGGACGCCCCATTGATGTTGGACGCCCCATTGATGTGGAACAGACCAAACACCAGGCCTCTTACTAAGCTGCTGCCGGCTGCTGTGGGGCCTCTCTGGCTTTACAATACAGCCAGGCCCACTGTGCTCATATCTCTGCAGGCTGACACTTCCCGGTGTACCCAGAACTCCACCGTTTGCTTGGCCTGGGATGCCGCATCTTCTATCTACCACCATACCCGCCTCCCCAGGTACTTTTAACCCCTCCGTCCTGAAGGATCCTTGCTAAATGATTTCATCCTTGATTCACAGCCATCCTGGGAGCATCCACCCGCTTCTTCCCCCTCCCCCCAGCATGCCATCTCAACCGTTTCCTTCGGCCCTCTTGCAGTTCCTCCAAAGTTTTATTCCCCTGTGAAAGAGGCTTCTGTTTTTCTACCTTCTTCACGGGGGACTCAGATATTTTGACTTTCTCATGGTGGTGATTTTCACTGTTAGAGAGGATAGAAAGCGCTACCCTTGGTTCTGCTTTTTTTCCCTACAGTCCTGAAGACCACATGGTTGCCCCCCCTTTCTTAACAAAAATAGTCCAGAGGGGGCAGATAAATTTTCTGATGATTCCGCCCTGCTGGAGAGAGGAGTATACTATGAAAGATAAGACACATATATTTTTGGCCAGCTTTATAATTCAGTAAGACCAAGAATAGCACACTTTACACAGTGACATTTCATCAACATTTTTTTTTCTCTTTTAAAACACAAGCAACCTTTCTTTCATCATACCAAAAGAGAATTTACAGGGGGAAAAACTACAGAATTTTTCTACACAAAGACAAGTTGGTTTTGGTTCATGGTGATGTGTGAAAGAAACATGGCTTAGAAATTCTACAGATAGTATCCCACCCTGTGCTAGGCTAATGTACATACAACCATATTTGTTAGAATTTCCCACCCAAATCCTTTGATCCTCTTGATATGGCTGTATGCTCAACGTTTGTACTTTTTCTGTCTGGACACACAAGGACAACTTCAAGGTACTTGATCTAAATTTTAAAAATGGCCTGCAAGATGTGATGGTCAGTCATCTCAGCCCCACCTTCAGTTCTGACTAAGCTAAGATGGAACTTTCAAAACTTGTGCGGGCTTCCTTTGTAATAGCTTCATCAAGACCAGGTTCCTGGGTATGGTGTCAGGTGCAAAGGAATTCACCTTGTTCTTTGATCGTCCTTTACAACAGGAAGGCCCAATGATGTCATAATAGCAGGTGATACCTTAACCACTGCACCAAAGCTGGGGGTTCTAGGGACTTACCTGCCTTTTCAGTCATGATGACTGACCTGTTGAATTCAGACTGTCCCAACCTGATTGGCCTTTTCAAAACCACTGAACTTCTGGCTGTTCCCACAGGCATTTAGCCTAGCTGTTGAGTCCGACTGTGAGTTATGTTTTTAAGAGATGTTTTCTGGATTGAATGATGGTCCCCAGTTGTTTGTTTCTGAGGTCTGATGTTTTTTGTTTTTATTTTAAGTATGCTGTATGCTGCCCGGGGTTGTTTTGCATTGGGAGGCCATATAAATTGAAGAATAGAATAAAATCAAATAGCCCTTTTTTGTAAGCAGACTTCAGATGAGCATATTCTTCTTTCAATACATCTTTCAAAAATAAATGAGGAATTTTACATAGAGCTTTACTGGAGAAAAGCAGAGACCATTTTAGCAGAGCTTGCAAATCCTCTCCTATAGAAATCCAGGGGGGATTTCTTTCAAGCCAGCCTACCTAAAGTACAACTTCCATGCACAAATGAGGAATTTCCTACTGAACCTGGGACACTTCCTGTCACCACCCAATTAGGTGAATGCCCTATTATGTTTTATTCAGCGTGTTCTCTCCTTACAATTAATGTTAATTTTGATAACCCATGGATATTACACAAACTCTGTCAATTGCCCACTATCCTTATGTAGCTTAATTAAACATGTTTTATTTTGTTCCTTTAGTAATGCATCTAAAGAATATTCTTCCTTCATGCCTCTTATTTGGAAAGTTTCTGTGTAAAGGTATCGATATTTTCTTACCCAGCTGTTTTTGTCCTGAAGTGGAAGCCATCACTGGAGAAACACTGTAAAACTATCTGTGTTTAAAGTCCATTCAATCACACAACAACTATAAGTCAAGGAGGTAGAATGTGAGGTGATTAGGAGCAAAGCGATAAGACATGCAATTTTTTTTATTTTTCAGTTTTTCGGTGTTAGAGCTTGCTAATAGTGTGGTCACCTACTGCCATCTAGCGGCTATTAGTGGGATTGTAGGCTCTCACAATGAACAGAATTCCATAGCATTCGTATCTCTCAACTGCGTAGTACAGTTCTGAAAATTTATCTTTTTAATCTAACCTGTGGCACTAAATAAATATCGCTAATGGACATAAAGGAACTTGCTTAAAAGCAGCAGGAAAGCTTATCTTCTCTCTGTCTTCATATCATCTGCCACCATTTGTAACCTTAACTCAATCCTTGATCACTGCCAGCTGTTAACTGATTTCCAATCTTTGTCTGCCCTCTAGAGTCTGTGCCTCTGTTCTTAAACTGACCGCACAAACTTTACCTACTTTTTCATCTGACAATTATAAGTTTTCCAAAGGCTTTTTAATTTTGAAAGGTAAATTAAATAAACATCACTGTTATACTACTAATATTTCCACCCTTAATTGTTGCTTTGTGGTCATAATCAATACAATGCCAGTGTTCATTGTATTTATAATACAGTTCTGTGCAACCACTCCTCTCTACCAAAAACCCTGATACCCACAGCTGTTATAATTTCAGGTAAATCAGGCAGTGTTTGGAAAATGGCTTATCACTTCTGAATCATCAAAACACATTCCATAAGCTACAAATGTATTGATGCGATAGAAGGAGAAATCTGCTTACTTTTCACTTACTCATTTATAACCAGTGTTTGTTCATTTGTATGTTTCAGCTGGAAGATCATGTTTCATGTTCCTTTAAATATATCTAATGAATGGATATGCAGCTGCACGGCAGTGCAACTTTTTAAAATAAGTGTAAATGGGCACTGGAAGATTATTGAAGATTAGCCTGTGAAGGGGTAATTGCTGACCAGAATTTTCAAAACAGAAAAAGAAGGTGGTGACTACAAAATGTTCTATCTGGAAGTACTTTCCTCCTGGCCCTGGTCAGACAGAAAGGTGAAAGGAAAATGTTGCAAAACTTCAAAGAAGCTCTTATCAGTCAGTTGTAATACTGCTAGAAAACAATATACAACATCTGGAAGCACACAATGATCCTACTGCCTCCAAAAGTCATACAAGAAGCCTCCAAAAAAGCATATTATAGGAGAAATCTTCTCACTCACCAATTTTCAAACAGAAAACCACATTTTCTGAAAGTTCCTCAAAACATGGCTGTGTTAGCAGGCTCAAGGAAATGGTGATCTAAACAAGATGGCTGCACTGCTTTAGTATCAATTTTTCTCTACTATCTTATTTGTAATTGTGTTTTAAATATTTTGATTTTGCAATTGTTTTATTGTGCACCACCTAGAATTGCTTTTTTGTGAAATGGGTAACTATATAAACATGATAAATGAATAAAATATTGTAATAATAATAATATCCTATCAGTTCTTGCTCATGGTATTCCTTGCAAATCTTCCAATGTACCATTGTTGCTACCTTTTCGTGCCGTTGTTCGTGCTCAGTTTGCATAATCATCTTGTAGCACCTAACTAAATACTCTTCTATTTCTTCACCTTATTTGCAGAGGCAGAATCTGCAAAGAAGTTAAACAAACAGGGGACCACCTAGTTAGCTGCTGCAAAAAAGTCACACAGACTGACTACAATGGCATGAAAAAGTAGCAACAATTGTGAATTTGAAAATCTTAAATAAATATCATTTGCCTGCAAGCAAGAACAGGTGGGATCACAATATAGACAAAGTAATAGAAAATAAAAAAGTTAACATGCACTGGGACCTTAAAATTCAAACAAAGCACTTGCCACATAACACCCCAGACTTAACAACTATTGATAAGAAAGGCAAAAAGTCTGAATAGTGGATACTGCAGACAGCAGAATAGAAGAAAAAGAACTGGAGAAAATCACAAAGTACAAAGACCTGCAAATAGAAGTGGAATGACTGTGACAAAAGAAAGCAAAGATAGAATCAATGTTAATAGGTACCTTGGGTACAATCCCAAAACATCAGGAGCACCACTTGAACACCACTGGCATTGACAAAATCACCAGTCAGTTGCAAAAGCTTATACATCCTGCAACAATACTTTTAACAGCATCAAACAACAATGTCTGTCTATCCCAGGTCCTTCGGAAAGACTTAATAGATGGATAAAAATGCCAAATCCAGTCTAAATATCTGGCTGACCATGCGACAAATGATAATAAAATAAAAGGTCAGTAGAACTTCAGCTTAACTTGATGAGACTTTTTAAAATTTAGGCTCAAACCTTAGGCTCCAAAATTGCTTCTTTTAACACTGACAGAAATGATTGATATAACACTATTCTCAGTTCCATGGTTAGTCTTAATTTTGTGAGAATTATTTTCTGATCTGCTAATATTAATAAGGCTGCCTTATATTTCAGAGCTGGTTAAATTTCAGTTCAATATTTTGCGCCTCTACGGCTGGTTTGATTGCTCTCTTGGAGTGATTTTCCACCCAATCATCTCCCAGTGCTGTTACTGTGAAAAAAGACAGCTGTATTGATATAAATTATTTGGAAAGGGATAGGAAATTACCCAAATGAGAAAAAGGGCTGTTTCCAGAATTATGCAAACCAAGCTCCCTCTTGGGATACAAGGAAAGAAGACAATCTATCAATGTCCAGTTCCCAAGCAGCCTCTTTGTCCTTGGCAATTTACACAGCAGGGTTGAAGAATACTCCAGAAGGTGATGCTGGAGGCTGCAAGGAGGGAAATGGAATCAGGAAAAAAATCACTGTGCCCGACCATGCCACCTGAGGGACTGTCCAGTTAACAGGTCAGAAATAAACTTCTCTAGCTCAAACTCAGTACATCCAAATCAAAGGCATCTTTTCATTTATGGGGCAGCTTATTCACTGAAAATACACCGAGGACAACAATCCTAAAATAATATTGCAAAATTGAAAGAAAAAAAAATAAGGGAAAGCAACGAACAATTTACATAATAATCAATTTCCACATGCAATGGGATCTTTTTCTCTGACGTAAAAAATAAAAACTTGTGATCACTGAATATCTTTAAAAGGACATAAAGAGGCAGAATGGGAAGACACTTCAACATCAGAAATTATAAAATGAAATCTTCTCCGAGAGTAAAAGATGTTCAGTTAGAACTGAAGATCTGTCTCAGTCAAGTACTGGCAATATACTGGCTATATGGGGATCTTAATGGTTCCTCCAATATTGATGCCCTATCATCCCGGATGATAGACACTGTTAATGATAATCATATAAGCATCATCCTCCCCAAGAGAAAATGGGTAATAAAAAAGAAGACAAAAGAAAATATAGACTTGTATACTATTGTGACGTATTAATTTATGCAGAGATAGAAAGTATCCTTGCAGTTCAAGCTGAAATACAGACATTGCAGGGTATCAGAAAGATTGGGCCCTAGAATCTTTTCCTGCTGAATTTCCATCCAAGCTGTGGATGGCAAGTTTCAGACATGGTTCTGCTTTGCTTCTTTATCTTTAATTGGAAGAATAATTTTCCATAATAAAGCATGTTCTCAGTTTATGTTCTTTGAAGAACTAGCGAATATAGGATTTTCTCCTGAAACATATCTCAACTAGGTGTAAGATATGGCAAGTGGAAAATAAGAAAAAAAACATAAGTATAGGAATAAAAATAACTTGCAATGAGAAGCAGACAGGAGGAGCTACTAAACATGCAAATAGAAGGTAAGGATTTGAGAATAAAAGAAGAGGAACTAAGACTACAGCCTACTCACCAAGGAAACAGGCCAAAATATACATAGGAAGTGACTGTTGCTAAGGTCACAGGTCTTATGGATGATTTGGGATATTTCCTATAATGAGATTTCTTTTGCCTTAAAGAAGCCAAGCAATGAAATGAATCTAGCCTGAATCTGGACTTCTGTCAAAGTTCTGAAGTAATTGGATTCATTTTCAATAACCCAATTCCCAGGCTTAGTCATCATAACAAAATTAAAGAAAGCACTCAAATATCTATTTAGCTTACTAATTTGCAAAATAGTAGTTGTGGTCTACTCTGTGGCATAAACTTATTGCATAGATTTTGTGAACAGATGTCCATTTCATCAGAGGAATGAAGGTCTAGCCCTAGCTGTCATATACATACACACATGGAGGAGGAATTACAAGCATAAAGGCAGAAGAAAATGCAGTGTAAAAAGAACAGACAATGACCATTCCTATCTAAAATATCTAAAAGTATGCAGATCGGATTATTTTTAAGATTTTGGTTGCAACAGTGGTAGTCTTATACAACACCATTAGATTATACAGTCCATACCACAGGATCACTTATTTGAAACTATGCAAACAGATAGCAATAACACTTATATACTGCTTCATAGTACTTTACAGCCCTTTCTAAGCTGTAGAGTCAACATATTGCCCCCAACAATCTGGCTCCTTATTTGATTGATCTCAGAAGGATGGAAGGTTGAGTCAACCTTAAGCCGGTCAGAATCAAACTCCTGGCAGTGAATTTAGTTGAGTACCCGTATATACTTGAGTATAAGCCGACTCGAGTATAAGCCGAGACCCCCAATTTCACCCCCAAAAACTGGAAAAAGTTGGTGACTTGAGTATAAGCCGATCTGCCGTTCTGCAAGCCTCCGCCGCCGGCTGCTTCGTTCCGCAGCGGAAAGAAGCAGGCAGGCTGCTTCGTTCCGCAGCGGAAAGAAGCAGCCTGCTTCGTTCAGGCTGCTTCGTTCCGCAGCGGAAAGAAGCAGGCAGGCAAGGCACGGAGATCAGGAGACCTGCCGACGTTTGGGGAGGTTTGGGGAGGAGATCCGGAGACCTGCTGACGTTTGGGGAGGTTTGGGCACCTCCCCAAACATCGGCAGGTCTCGGGATCTCTGTGCCTTGCCTGCCTGCTTCTTTCCGCTGCGGAAAGAAGCAGGCAGGCAAGGCACGGAGATCCCGAGACCTGCCGACGTTTGGGGAGGTTTGGGGAGGTGCCCAAACCTCCCCAAACGTCAGCAGGTCTCCGGATCTCCGTGACCTGCCTGCCTGCTTCTTTCTGCAGCGGAAAGAAGCAGGCAGGCAAGGCACGGAGATCCGGAGACCTGCCGACGTTTGGGGAGGTTTGGGGAGGTGCGCGCGCACCTCCCCAAACCTCCCCAAACTTCGGCAGGTCTCTGGACGGCGGCTGCTTGGGAGAGGTGCGCGCAATCCCGGAAGCACCAAAGCCTCGGCCGCGCACAAGTCCTCGGTAAGTTTTTTTTGTTGACTGGAGTATAAGCCGAAGTGGAATTTTTCAGCCCAAAAAGTGGGCTGAAAAATTCGGCTTATACTCAAGTATATACGGTACATTTGTTTAGTAAAATGTTATGTAAAATGTGTGATCATCTCTTTTAATTCTGCTTATTTCCAATCAAAGTGTACAAAACACTGATTTAACATGAGAACTCAGCATAATACATAGAATTGCTAACATTTTATCCAGGGCTGGCATTAGGTCAAGATTGAGTAGGCACTGGGGATCTTTCTGTTCCTACAATACTTCCAGCCTTCATTGGATCCTAAATCCAAAATACAGTTAAAACAAATCCAGAGCTGATCCAAAGGAGTTCCCACTCATTGGACATAGTAGGAAAAAAAATATTGTTTATTTGTTTTTAAGAAAAATGACAAGGAAATGCAAATATCTCTTTTGGCTTCATATAGATTGTGCCGGCCAGTAGCCAGCAAGACACTGGAGACTTCTTAGTGACCTGATATCACAAAAATTATGTTTCAAATGTAGGATTATGTTGTAAATCTCTGGATTTTAGTGCTTGTGTGTGTCACATTTGACTGCCCGTTAACATTCCTAGTGGCAAGCTGTATACTTATTAGTAATTGCATATTAATCAGGGAGACTCCAGATTTGGGCATGAATGGTTTGCAGTTGACAGTCACCTTTGATGATCATCATGTTTTCTTTCCCTGATATAGCAGTCCCTCATCACTGCTGATGTTCACATTTTTAGCAAATACCAGACTTTTTTCGGGTGGTGCATTGCTTAATCCACAACAGGGAGCAACGTAAGTTCCTCTTCTTCAACCCTTGTGTCTAGTAAAGAAAACTACTTGTCTGGTACAAGTCTCTCTTTTCTGTTTTAATTTGCACCTCTTGATTTTCCAGGGAAACATGAAGAAGCTTTTGTATCTCATCTTCCTGGTCTTCTTGTCAGGTAGGAAATTGCCTTTCAGTGTTGGTTGGAAATGTGGTTAGCTGGCTATACATTATTGTTCAATGCATTGTATGAATGAGTCCACTAAATACTGGAAGGGCTTTCTGCTCATGACAGCTTTTTAAACAGTTTTTTTTAATTATTATATTATGTCTCAACTCAGTAAGCATTATACTAAGTGATTCACAAGTTCCTCCAGCTGGGCAGACTTAATATTTTTTAAATTTTGAATATAAGTGATAAAGTTATAGAAAGATGATTAAGATGTGAATCATGTAAGGGCAGAATAGGAGGAATCACTTTCAATGCTCTTTTTCCTACATATTAATATTAAATTGAAAACTGATTTTGCCATCAGATTTCATGGACCACAGAAGATGCATAGAATATTGTTAGGAGAAAGAAGAATATTCAAAAGGAGGAAAAAAGGGAGGGATTAGTAAAAGGGGAGATGAGAAAGAAATTCAGTGTAGTGATTGTTGACTGTGGAAAAAACCTGAACACAAAACCTGAACACATTACTGTTCTAGATGTATGGATCTATATGAGACTGTGAATGATGTGATTCAAGAATTGCAGGCTAATTGCCCCTCTGGACAAAAATAGAAGATTGGAACCAAACTATGCTATCTTTCTTTTTCAAGAAGTGTACACAGCTGAGAAAATTACAGAGGTTTCTGGTGTTGAAGGGGAACCCATTTCCATCAATTGCTCCTATAGTCCTCAGAAGAACCAGTGGAGAGAGAAAAGTTGGTGTAAGCACATCAGTGAGGCAACGTGCCAGCATGTTGTCAGTGCCCGACGTTTTTGGCTGCCCTTCCTCAAGAGAAGAAATGGCACCACTGCCATTGCTGACAATATCAAGGAAGGGTTGCTCATGGTAACCATCAACCCACTCCAGAAACAGGATGCTGGTTGGTATCAATGTATGACACACTTCTTGGGGACTGTGACGACCTTGCAGAAGGTCAAGGTGAATGTTCTGACAAGTAAGTCTTTAGTCCTAAACCTGTTCTGTCCCATCATCAAATAATTGGATTTGTGGTTATAAAACTCTGGTTTCAATTAAGATTTAAACTGTTATGCCAGAGGTGGTGTGGCTGGCTCAGGAAATCTGGGAGTTGAAGTCCACAAGTTATAAAAGGGCCATAGTTCCCCATCCCTGTGTTATGCAAAGATAGGAATGAAGAGAGAAAGGAAAAGCTAGAGTGTCTGTAGAAGAATGGAATTTGTGAGTCTTTGTGTATATTTCAGGATGGAGAAGTACAGTCGAAGGGGAAGCCCTGTGCCCAAGAAAATGGAGGTGGGAGGCCTGGGGAATTTCTTCTTTAACACATATTACCTTTCAGTTGAACTGTACCCACTATTTAGAACAATTAATCTTGTTCAATGATCTGTTTATTACATTTATTCTTACTGTCTTAAATATGCATTGCTGCATTTTTGCCAACAGATATAGAGAACCGTAGTGTACAAGAGACACACAGAATCCTTCACAGCATCTCCGGGTAAGACTATATGTTCTTTTTTTTTTCCATTCTGCACTAGAGTGTGCAATTCAACATTAATAGGCTTGGATTAGAGAAAGGAGGGATTTAACTGAATATTAGAAAGAATTTCACAGTGGTCTGATTTGCATTACAGTAGATCAGAGTGACACAGAAAGTGAGGCTCTTGCTTTGTTATAGGTTTTGAAGCAGAGGCTGGATGGTGCCTTTTGCTTCAGTCTCTTTTTTGAAGCTACTTTTTCCCCCCGGTGGGAATTAGTTCCTGCTGTGAAGCCCTATCTGGAAGAAAGAGAGCTTTTAAAAATATTGTGATATATATGTGGCGGGCATGGGGCAATTTGGTTTTTTGCCCCCACTGCTCCACATTGTTGGAAATTGTCACAGGAATTTCAGCAAGAAAGAAAGAAAGAAATGGCAGGTAGCAGTCATGACCATTCAGTCAAAGCCCCTTTTTATTTAAGTTGTGCATACCACACCCACCCACGTTAAAAGGAATGTGGCTTTGATTGCACAAAGTCTGTTATCATATTTTTTTTTACTCTCTCTGAGACCAAACTTGATTGGGAGGAATCCAATCGTAACTTTCTGGTCTGATGACATCCTGTCTCATCTGGTCCTCAGGCTGTATGTTTCCAACCCATAAAGATAGGTTTTCAACCATTTGAAAATCCAAACTCTTGGCAAGGAAGGACTCTTTTAAAAATTTCAGCCAGAAATAACATTAAACAAAGAAAAATTGATAGAGCAGACTTTGGTACACATCACAATCAAGGAAGAAGAAAGTGCCTCATAACTCTAAATCTGTGTTTCTCAGCCTTGGCAACTTTAAGATGTGTGGACTTCAACTCCCAGAATTCCCCAGCCAGACTGAGGATAAATCTAAAATAAAAATAGAGATGCACATCTCCAAAGTACAAATGATAGCACATTCTCTACCTTTGAGTATTCTTAGCATTAACTGCATGCATATTCTGAAATGCAGGACAGGGCCGGAACATCTGTAGAAAGATCAAAAAAAGGGTAAGGCAGTAAAGTAGTTCAGATTACATGATTAGAGAGTTGCCCGTTTTTTACCCGCAATAAGGGATGAGGCTTCAATTATATGGTCACAGCTGTCCTTTTAATTTTGTTGACCCCCAGCCCCAGAGATGAGAAGTTATCATTGAGGGAATTTATAAGTAACCTCACCTTTGAAAGAGCAGCAATCCCCACTCAACTGAGCTTCATAATTCTGAATATAAGCCAGAAATGTTTGGCCAAATGGGACAAACAAGCCCCCCTTTTTAAAATAAACATTTTCATTCTACATTACCTAATTCATATATATTTTATTTGTGTTTTCTCAAAGCTCTCCTTCAAATGCTGGAATTAATCTCACTTTCCTGGCGGCTGGCTTTCTTGGTTTCAAATTTCTGGTTGCTGTTATTATCCTAATTGTTGCCAGAAGCAAGAAGAAGAGAACTACTGGGAATGAGAGCAGAGGAGAAAACCAGCATTTTCACCTCCCAATCATCACAGGTGATAGCATAAGGACATAAAAAGTGTCCTACGGGATTAAACCAAACCTTATCTAGCCTAACATTCTCTGCCTCCGGTCAGAGAATGCCGGCTGGTGGCCCCCAGGGGGAGGGCCTTCTCTGTGGGCGCCCCAGCTTTGTGGAATCAACTGCCGGTTGAGCTCCGGATGGCACCGGATCTCCGCTCCTTCCGGCGCGGGTTAAAGACCCACCTATTTGAACAAGCTGGCCTGGCCTGATGGGGAGTTAATTTGGGTTTTAAATATTTGTATATTTTATTGTTTTATTTTGGGCACTAATTTAATTCTATTTTAACTTTTGTATTTTTGTATTTTTATTATATGCCCTGTTCACCGCCCTGAGTCCTTCGGGAGAAGGGCGGTATAAAAATTTAATAAAACTAAACTAAAAACTAAACTAACAGGCAACCAGAGGCTTTTAGAAATCCCACAGGCAATACAGGAAACCAATAACATTCTCCTACTGCAGTCTAGCTCTGATTTAGGCAATGCATGGCACTCATCACTCACTGATACCCTTAATTTCTTCTAAATTTGCCTAATAACCATTAAAGCCATTTTGTGGCATGAGTTCCATCACCTACATCTATGCAATGTGAAGTAGTACTTCTGAATATGGGAAACTGAAAGCCGCTTATAACAAACAAGATGCCTTATGTAGAAAAATAAATGAGTGTGGATAGCTGTATATGCTTCCACATCACAATATAATCATTTCATATGCAAGGCTGAAAATTATGAGAGAAGAAGTGCTCAAATAGGCATTTGATGCTTGCAAAACAGAGGTTTCTTGAGTTCCACTACCAAGAAGTGCTACCTAGTGAACCGGTAGAGCAGAGGTCCCCAACCTTTTGAGCACCAGGGACCGGTTCCATGGAGAAAGGTTTTTCCATGGACCGGAGAGTGTGTAGTTTTGAGTGCTGCCTGCATCCCATGGATGGGTCTTTGCTGGTTTGTGTAGACCAGTTGCTGGCATGCTACAGCCTGGTACCAGTCCATGGACCGGGGGTTGGGGACCCCTGCTGTAGAGTTTAACAATTTTCATATTTCCAGTAACATCCTAGAATTCTAGAGCCCATTTTCAGTTACTTTAGAAAAGCGATCAACCTGGAAAGAATAAAAGATCTCATAGTTTTGCAAAGGACTGCCTCTACTGTGACTCCTTGACTGAACATTTACTTTGCTTGTGTTTTGAAGCCAGCTCCAACTCAAATTTATTGTTTCTTCTAGGTACCTCAGAAGTTCTCAGAAATAGAGAACTTACTGGCTCCTATTGTCATCTTAATTATTACCAGAAGCAAGAAGAACTGAACAGATACTGAGAACTTGTTTCAGAAGTTCTTGCCATTCTAGATGAAATTTCTGTGCCATTTTTAATGCAGACACTGAAGCAATGAGTCAGGACTTTAAAACCATGCATCCAACTGCAGGTCACGAGTTCTTCAAATGACTCATTGGCCAGTGTTGCTTTTGGATTCTGGATTTTTACAATATTTCTTTTTTCAATCTTTTTTCTAAATCTCTGTGGTAAAATTAAAACTATTGTTTTCAAAGTAGTTTCAGTATACTAGCATATTTTTGCTGTTTTTTCTTTTAAAAATAATTCCTAAAAGCCATTGGCTTTAGGTGTCCCTCTGCTCATTTCATTTTATTACTCTCCTGCCTGTTCCTGTTTCCAATGTAACAGGAAAGAACCAGCATGAGCGAATTTGATAGAAGGAGAAGTAAAAATTCATAGATCAGTCCCCAAGGGTGAATTCCAAAGGCAGGATGAGAAAGAATCCAAATCAGGTGCTTGGAGTCCCCCTTAATCACACCATATCTTGATGAGCAAATTGAACATGTAAGAATAAATATAGCCTTTCTCTTTCTCTCCACTGTTACTATCATAACAAAGGATGGCATAGAAAAATAAGAGGTTGCAACAGAACGTACACATCACCAAGAATTCAGCACGAAAAAATAAAAATGGAATTTCCAATTCTGATCTCTGGATCGTTTTTTTCTGGGTATATAGAGCAAACTGTCTCCAACCCAGAAGCAGCCTGTAATCCACAAAAATGTAAGTAATAATTAAATTAAGAATATGTTTCTAACAGGGTGTCACAAGAATTATAATTGCTTCAGTAACAAAAAGTCATCGCTCGGGCAGACAAAGAATCAAAACAGCACTACTTTTTCTGTTTTTAAAAAAAAATGGTCCCTCCAAAGCAAATTCTTTTTTTGTCAGAGAGAAAGAGAGAGGGAGGGAGGGAAAGAAGGAGGGAGGGAGGGAGGGAGGGAGAGAGAGAGAGAGAGAGAGAGAGAGAGAGAGAGAGAGAGAGAGAGAGAGAGAGAGAGAGAGAGAGATTGGAAGAGTACACCAAATTATTTTGTTGTCATAGATGTCCATTGCCTGTCAAGCCCCTATTTCTTTGAGATACAGTAGTCTGAATTCCTAACACACCACCCGTGCCTCTGTGAGCTTCAGAATGCAAGCTGAAAACTACACTTGACAACATCAATATGGAGAAAGTGTCTAGTTGTTTTTATAGCTTACCAAAAAAAAATAAGATAAAAAGAAAATATTTACAAAGTATTTATCACCCACAGACAATGCAATTAATTACATACCCCATACTATATAATTATTTGATATAAATTCAAGTGAACTAACATGAAACAGATGGAGACATTCAAATGGAAGATTAAATATATAAAGTAATATAAGCAGATCTGATGTCTAATGGACCCTTGGGCAAAGACCCAGCATTCTGGAGAAGGCTCTAATACTAGGAAAGGTGGAAGGAGAAGAAAAGGACGACCAGAAGGAAGGTGGATGATGGGTACATTGTTGGAAGACCTGAAAGATCGGGTTAAGGAGAGATTGTCATAGAGAAGACCTATCTGTGTGGTTGCTAGGAGTAAAACATGACTTCATGGCACATAATCAATTTTAACAAATGGTCTAAGGCCGTGGTGGCAAACCTATGGCACGAGTGCCACAGGTGGCACGCAGAGCCCTCTCTGTGGGCATGCATGCCGGCATCCCAGTCCTAGGCCTTCAGCTGGGTTTTATAAAACCTTTTCGCTTTAGGCCTCTGCCGCCGTGTCCAAAAAAAAAGGTTCAATCAATCAATCAATTTCAACTTCTCACAGGGAAAAAAAAAAGATCTCGCAAAGTTGGAATTGATTGAACTTTTTAGTCCCACCCAGTCTGCCATTACCACTGCAGCCACGCCCACCCAATGGGCCACACCCACCCAATGGGCCACACCCACCCAATGGGCCACGCCCATCCAGCACCCCCACAATACATAAGTGGGTTTGGGCACTCAGTCTCTAAAAGGTTTGCCATCACTGGTCTAAGGGATCTCCTGCCAAGTTGATTGTTTAAATGTAGAAAAAAATCTTAAGACAAATGTAAATTCGACAGTATGATATTATTCCATCCTTGTCATAGCACTCTTTTTGTGATGTCAATTTCCTGACAGAGGAGGTTTACAGATTGCAGCATGGCAGGGCTTTGTGTTTTTGCATTTTTGCTTTTTCAGGCTACTTCTGAATGCAACTCCACCACTCTTCTGGAAAAAATGCTAAATTTCTATCCCCAAAAACAGCTTGGTTAACAGGCTGAACACAAGGTGAGTGGATACAGACTAAAATGGGAAGGAATTGCCCATCTACCATGCATGCAATTGATCAACTATGCTGTTCTTTAGACACATATTTAATAGTTTGATGAGTCACTAGTGCAGGGGTAGGCAACCTCAGCTCTTTTATGACTCATGACTCAGGAATTCTGGGAGTTGAAGTCCATGAGTCATAAAAGAGCCGAGGTTGCCTACCCCTGCCCTAGTGTATAAAGAATTGTGTGGGTCATCAAGTGATTTTCTCCCACTTTGGTTTATGTCCCTCCACTATGTTCGTCATCTGTTAGGCTAAAAAAAAGCCAGAGAGAACTCTTGTCAGTTTCCATCCCAAGTCCATAGTGTCAGGCCGCATAAAACAGAGCAAGCAAGAACAACCCAGATTTCCAGGAGTGTCTGCAGAGTTTGGTGAAAAAAATCAAAATGGCAGCTATGACAATGAGATCAAAATTTGTCTGCCCTATTGGAACTACCATTTGATTTTTTTGAGACAGTGGCCTCTCCAGACACCCTGCAGACTTTGAGTAAGGTAACCTTCCTGCTACTCTTGTGGTAAATATGTAATCCTGGAAAATGCAAGAGGAATTTCCAACCTTCATTTATAGGAAAGTTGGGGAAAGTAAAGCTTATTTCTCAGCAGAAGCAGCATAGATGCCATAATGCAGGGGTCTTCAAGCTTAGCCCTTTTATGACTTGTGAACTTCAACTCCCAGAATTCCTCATCCAGGCATGTAGGCTGAGGAATTCTGGGAGTTGAAGTCCACAAGTCATAAAAGGGCCAAGTTTGAAGACCCCTGCTATAATGTATTCATTTGTGAGAGGAAGAACAACACAGAAAAGATAGAATCAGGCTCTCTTACTTGGATTTGCACTCTCTTCAGAGAGCACCATCTGATTTTTAAACACAGTTCTAGTGCCCTTTTTTTTAAAAAAAAAGCAGGAATCTATGCATATAGAGAGCCCATCAGTGCTTTCCAAAACACCAGTCAGGCATTACGCAAGGAGCCACTTAGCAGAAGTCAGATATCTAGTTGTCTTGTTAGAGCACAAGCTAAAATGGCCATGGTAGAAAATGTCCACCTACTGGAGAGGAACAGACATGTCTTCATGTTTTCAACAGCCTGAAGAAGCCAAAATGACCCCCTGAATCATCACCACTATCAATTAAATTACATAGGATGTATGGCAAGATTTGTGCTGGAGGAAAGGGGAAAACATTATTGTAAAATCAGAACAGCTTTCACAATGGTTTGGGAATGAGACAAAGGCAACAACATTTACACATTGTATTTGAACTTGTTTGGCAGGGAATCTTCTTGCTGCAATTAGCAAGTCATGAGGACAAGCATATTGTCTTTCTCTTCCTAATATATTACTCCCACACCTTTAATTATTAGCTCCTGTAACTGGAGCTATTAAAATCTTAGGAATTTTAACACAAATAGAGGTGATTGTCCTAGTAAAGAGCACCAGGCTACCATTAGAAAATATCTATATCTCATCATCTTATCTCATTTATCTCATACAAATGCTTTTAATTCACACCTTGTGTCAGGATGTTTGCAATTTAAGTGGACAGAACAGATAGTCTGGATTCCCCTCTGTCTTCTTGCTCATGCTGTCTGCCACCTTCCTTCCTTCCTTGTTCTGGAAGCAAGCCTCCAGGTGTGCCACTCAGCTGGACAGCAGGTACACACTGTCGCTACACATCCTCAATGAAAGCAAACATGAATCTTCAAAAGGAATGTGTGACAAAACAGAAGATGCTTTATTCAGCTCCAATGC
Organism: Vipera ursinii; assembly: GCF_947247035.1. NCBI lineage: Eukaryota > Metazoa > Chordata > Lepidosauria > Squamata > Viperidae > Vipera > Vipera ursinii. Next base: position 47,865,772 of record NC_139516.1, read on the forward strand.
ACACAAAGTGAAAACAAAGTCAGCGTTGGGAGCTAATAGCTCCCAGCGCTCATATAACCGGCCAGAGACAGGGCCCCACCCCCAACCCCAACCCAACATCTGCCCATAATTCACCCTTCCTTCCCCCTCAGCTCTGTTTGCTGTGTTCTCCCATGCACCATGCGTCCATCAACCCATCCCTCCCCACATCCAACAGTTCACTGACAATCAGGTGAGTAGAACATGCAACCACCACCCTTAACACTGAACGTTCGGGCCAGCTAGACCTCCAGGCCTGCTGCGTCCAGCCTTGTGAGGGACGGTGCAGGCCAAACTAAGGGAACACCTGCTGCTGGCATCAACTTCCCATCGTCCTGTGCGCTCCCACAGGGAGGGCCTTCTCAGGGTGCCGGTGGTTAAGGAGTGCTGGCGGGTGATCCCTTTGGAATGATTTACCAGTGGAACTTCGGACCGCCCCCGATCTGCGTTCATTTTGCCGGGATCTGAAAACCTGTTTTTTTTATCTATCAGGCCTGGACTGAAAGGGTTTTAGCTTTTAATATTGTTTGAATTGTTGGGCTTAAGTAATTTAATCTATTTTAATTTATACTATTTTTATATTGTATTTTATGCTGCCCTGTAAACCTGTAAACACCACACCATAGAATCAGCACATAGCCATTTCCACACCCCGGACAAGCTGCCCCTATAAACATCTGCTGTTGCACCCCATTTCTCTGCTGCTGCCCCTAAAAGCAGACTATTTGCTTTTAAGAATAAATATTTCTTCTTTTCTCACAGCTGTCTGGATCTCATTTTTATTTATTCTTGTGCAATCCCAACTCGAGTTGGAATCCTACATTATTCTTCTGACACTCTGTATCTTCATCCCCATTTACCTTACAGTCCTAATTCTTATTCAAAATAGGTGCTATTATGTTCAGTGATGCTTATTCCTAGGAAAATATGGGTGACGTTCACTGTTATCTTTGAAAGTTTACATCCTAAAGCTACGTTATTGGACTGCAACTTCCATCATGCTGACCCCCAATAATCAGCAGCCAGCAATGGCTCTGCCAGGGAACCTGTGAAGGGTGATGATCTATGGAGAAGACTCATTCTATCAGTCCATATCTTAATAACAAGTCCTCCAAATGCCAATTCTGGGTGGAGATTTGTTAGGGGTCAATAGCAATAGCAATAACACTTAGACTTATATACCGATTCTTATGCAGAATTGACTTGGGAGGCCGGTGTGTGGTGTATCTTGGTTCACATGGTGTGGTAGGATGGAGGTTTTGTTGTCACTGTGTGTTGGGGGGTGAGAGCACGGGGGAAGGCTCAGCTAATCTCAATGTACACATGTTGTACTTTGACAATAAAGGTTGTTTATTATTATTATTATTATTATTATTATTATTATTATTATTAATTATTATTATTATTATTATTATTATTATTATTATTATTATTATTATTATTATTATTATTATTATTATTATTATTATTATTATTATTATTATTGCTTTACAGTCTTCTCTAAACTGTTTACAGATTCAGCATATTGCCCCCAACAATCTGGGTTCCCATTTTGCCAAACCTTGGAAGGATGGCAGACTGAGTCAACCTTGAGCCAGTCAGGATCGAGCTGCTGGCAGTCAGCAGAATTAGCCTGCAATACTGCATTCTAACCACTGCACTGCCATGGCTCAATAACTTATCCTACCTAGAACAAAATGTCCCTTGTAGCTAGCAAAGTTTTTTGTGACTGTGTGCCATGAACCCTTTCCACTGAACTGGCTGCTAAGAAATTGCTGCAGGGTGGCAGGGAATATAATTAACTGAAACTTCTTCCTGAGCACATGGAAGTCCAATCTCATTTCCAGTGTCCTAGGCCTGTTTCCTAGTTGCACAATAGGCTTGTCATAAAAATAAGACAACCCTCTTTCTTCTCTTTTGTGGTTGTGGTTTATGCTTCCCCTGCTGTCTGAAATATCGTTTTGCTTAGTTTATTCATTGGCAGCACAGGAACAAAACAAACTTCATTTTCTCTGATAAGGTTAAGAATCGAGTGCTGAGGACCTTTTCTCCTGATACAGCAAAATAACAGAAGGAAAAACCATCTGGATGATGTGTGTTACAGACTGTTATGAATGCTAAGGCTGGATTCTGATCTGGCCTTATAATAGCCAAAAATGTATGTTTGTTGCCCGTCTAAGCAAATCCTACAAAAAACACACACTCAAATATTACAGACCCCACTATGGTGCACCATTATGGGTAACATGGAATGATTAATGGGACAATTACATCATTAATCAAAGGCAAAAAGCAAAAGCATTTTCCTCTAATATAAAAAGATAAAGATTCCCCCGCATATGCATGCTAGTCGTTTCTGACTCTAGGGGCCGGTGCTCATCTCCGTTTCAAAGCTGAAGAGCCAGCGCTTGTCCGAGGACATCTCCGTGGTCATGTGGCCGGCATGACTAGACGCCAAAGGCGCATGGAACGCTGTTACTTTCCCACCGTAGTGGTCCCTATTTTTCTACTTGCATTTTTACGTGCTTTCGAACTGCTAGGTTGGCAGAAGCTGGGACGAGTAACAGGCGCTCACTCTGTTACGCGGCACTTGGGATTCGACCCGCCAAACTGCCGACCTTCTGATCGACAAGTTCAGTGTCCTAACCCACAGAGCCACCGCGTCCCTTTTCCTCTACTATAGAGATGTAGAATTGGAAGTCCCAGAAGAGCATTCAGTAGCCTCTAAAGCCCCTGGATGAACATCCAGAGACATCTGAAACTGGTCACCAAACTGTAATTTTGAATATGAAAGAGGCAAGAAATTATTTAATACACAACTGTAGAAGAATTATATTACCTTTATATTTAATTAAATATAAAAATGAACTCTTTAACTGTAATATTTTCTGGAGCACAGCCACCAACATGAGATGGGGTCGGGTTACCTGCAGAACCATCTGTCCCCAATTGTATCTACCTGTCCTGTGAGGTCCGTTAGGGTGGGGGCATGCCCCAGGTCCTGTCCATTGGGAAGTGCACCTGCAGGAAATTTGAGGAAAATTTTTTCTGTTGTGGCATCTGCCCTCTGGGACTTAATTTCACCAGAGATTAGACTTGCTCTGATCTTACTGGCTTTCTGTGAGACCTTAAAAATTTGGCTTTGTTGCCAAGCCTGGGGCCCAGGTTGTATAGTTGAACATCTATCTTGGTTATGTCAACCATGTTGGTTGGTTTCATCTTGGCTCCTCTATTTTTATGATATTTTTATTCTTTTTAGCAGCTCAGACATATACTGAATCAGATGGGCAGTCATACAAAATGAATGAATGAATGAATGAATGAATGAATGAATGAATGAATGAATATCTACTCTAAAAGTATAGCCATTCACCATTATTTACATACAGCTTCATTTGTTAAAAAAGTATCTCAAAATGAATACTTCCATCACTACTCCACTGTTCAAAAATCACATATACATGCATATGTATGCACACATACACAACCCTGCATAGAACATGCTTTGCTTCTAGTAGAACTCACGTCATCAGTAATTATTCATGCTGGTGTCTGGTCTGTTAAGATGTATCTGGGTGCAATCCAAGTCAGACGACTTACCAAAATTAAAATTATTGACATTTTTGAGCATCTGCACACAGTGACAAACAATGACAAAGAGAATTTGTTTCCTTCCTGCAAGGGCACATTTACTCAAAGCTGCCTCTGCTCTATTCAGCTACAAGATGGAAGGTTTCCCGGGCCTCCAGATACTGTTAATGTTCACAGGTATGATACTGAACGCTGCTTTTTCTTGGTCAATATAGAGTTTCAATAATATTGTGAGGCTCTGCTTATCCATTTTCTCTTAATTAATGCAAATGAGTATTACGTTTTGTACCTATGTTGTTTCAGAAAGAATGGAAAAATACACAATTCTACATATTCCTACTCAGGCTTCATTAATATTTAATACATGTGTGGTGTGTGGATTTTCCTCTTACACTTCACTAATAAGACTAGGGATTTTTACTGAGATAAGATAGGTGAGCAACTTCTTTTGGCTTTAGGGGCTACTCCTGAATCCATACAGCATATGAAGAGCCGGGAATGATTTGCAAGAGGATTTCAGAAGTTTTAAGTGACAAGATTGTTGCTTTTAGCATCTGTAGGCTTAAGATACCAACTTCTCCTTTTAAACTCAGTCAAAAACACAAAGCGGGGGCATCTTTTTTTTGCCCCATCAAATCCAGGGATCTTGAGGTAACAAAAGGGTTGTCATATTTTTTTGTGCCATTTTTCTAAGAGGTCAAAATCTGTTTAGCTGAACTTTCAGACCAGATAAAAGATTTAGTGCTATTAATAAATACCCTTTTCTTAAAGATAGAGATTCCTTTATCAAAAAGATCATAAGTGCTATTAATAGATGGCCAACAATGACTAGGCCAGGGGTAGGCAATCTTGGCTCTTTTATGACTCAGGGACTTCAACTGCTAGAATTCCTGAGCCAGCATGGCTGGCTCAGGAATTCTGGAGTTGAAGTCCCTGAGTCATAAAAGAGCCAAGGTTGCCTTCCCCTGAACTAGGCAATAGTCAGAAATCAGGTAGTCAAAGTCTGGTAGATCTTTCCAAACTGACACATTTTATTAAAAGGCCACTGTTCACCAGTTACATAAAGTTTAGTGACTACACTGATGTGGAGTTTAAATTGGATGAAGTGCAGGGAGGGAAAGACAGGTTGGTTTTGCGTACATATAGGTTACATGTGAGATAGATTACAAATAGATTCTGAATTAAAATTCGTAATGCATTAAAAACCCATTGGGGCTGTTAAGGCTTTCTGAAGTAGCCTTTTGAAAACACCTTTTGGTGTTCAGCAATCTGACACTCAGTTGCTTACTTTAACACCACAACTGAGCAAGCCATTGCTGAACTCACATATAGCAAAAAGTTTCAGGCCATCTGAACTGGCCTGTGACAGGCAAGAGATATACAGTAGATTGGATGTATATTCTTTCTCCTTTAGGGCATCATTCTGCAAGGCCCGGTTCTCCCAGAGAATTCCAAATATATATTTGGTTCAATCCTGTTGAGGCTGGGAAAGTTTTGTGCCTCCCAAGAACTTGTGTTGCCAAGGGTTGAGTTAGATGATTTAATCTGTCAATTTTATCAATATGGTTTTTGTTCCAGGTCTTTTTGCATCCTGTACATCTTACTTATTACCAAGTCCTTCTACTGCAAGTTTACAAAGCACAGGAAAGAGTCAAAAAGTGCTGGTACTAACTCAAGGAACTTCCCTCAGAATAAGAGTGTTCTGTGCCTATCAATATTTTCAAGGGAACACCATTTGGTGCAAAGAAAAACAGTACAAAGAATGCCAGTTCCCAAATTCAAGAAACTTCACAGAACTAGGATGGCGATATCTGACTACTGAAACAAACCAAAAGGTCATGCTTGAAGGTGTAGTAAATGGTTGCATTTCTTTACTCATGAAGAATCTCCAAGTTGAAGATTCAGGGACATATTGGTTTGGACTTCTAACTGGTGTGAAGATGGTTTCTGTAAACTCAGTCAAAGTAGTAGTTCATCATGGTAAGCATTGGTGGATAAGTGGGGGAAACCATTTCTCAGATAAAAGGACTTTCAGAATATAGGGATCTGACATTGATGCTAGTACCATATTTTCTCTAGTGTTGCAGAGACTGAGAAGCCATATGAGTGGAATCTGTCATGTATTACCTTGGTTCATCCTGAGCCTCAGTTAAATTGGCATATTTTAAAATATATTCATAGCTCAGGAAGATTGTCTCTGTCCCTCCCCCTCCCTCCACCACATTTGTTTTGCTCCAGAAGGCACATGTGTGGTCGTAGCTGTGTTGTTGTATCCTATTTTCTACTTTTGTTTGAATCAGAATGCTATTTTTTGTTACAATACCCAAACAGAACCTGCATTATCCCATATCATTTTCATCTATAAGAGAAAGGGGATTGGGGAAAAAATCAAGATGATGGTCATGACTGTACAATTGAAGCCCCATCCTTTTTACAGATGTGCTATATGTGCAACACACATTTAAAAAGGGGCACAGCTTATTGCATGGTCATCATCTTGACCTATTTTACAATTTGAATGCCTCTGATGTCAAACCTAGCCAAATGCCCTTTATCATAGTATTTTTCTGAAGACCCTGAATGACTTACCATGCCAGCTAACATCAATTAATGAGATGCTGTTGAATGGAGTACCCTGTTGTGATTCAGGGTCAGCCTGTGGGTTCGGCAGTTGGGTCGGATGACTCAGATGAGGGGGAGGAGGGGGGTGTTGAAGACCTTGCTGATGATAGCCCTCAGGCAGGCCCCTCCCACTTGGTCACCATGGAGACCCAGCTGTGTGAGCCTGACAGTGTGGATGAAGATGACCCACAGCTGGCCCTGTTCAAGGACGCCCGACGCAGGAGGCAGTCAAGTAGGAGTAAGCAGAGGAAGGCAATGGGGCTTCTCGGAAGGAGGGAGAGAGAAGCCACGCCCTGAACTCTTTATAAAGGACTTGTGTGGGGAGGGCTGGTTTGCTGAAAGCAACCGCTCAGATAGTGTTTCAAAGCTCAGGTATCTTGGTTCGTGTCTTGTTTGTTTTTGTAATAAATTTGGCAGATGTATTCCAGCCTCTTGCCGTCTGTAAAGGGGTTGCCTTTTCTGCAAGGCCGGTAGCAGGCTGGTACAGAACATACCCTAAGTAATCTTGTTTTGTTCAAAACAGCTATACCTGCACATACATGTGGAAACAGTGTCTAAAGAGCCATGTGAACCTCACAAAAGTCACAATTTCTTTAATGATTCAGAGGCTTCATTCTCCTTACTTTATTGCAAAGCCCCTACTTTGAATGCTTTGCACACATATTGCTGTAAGAAGTAAAACATAGGACTCCTACATTTGAAAGACCAAGCTTCTCCCTTTTTTAAACTATTCTTTTCCTAGGTCATTTCTTGCCTAGTAAAACTCCCTCACCTCCAACATCTAGGATGCTATTTACTTCTACCATATCAGGAATGAAGACACAAGAGGTGATCAAGATACAAGGAGAATCTCTCAGCATCAAGGCTTTTTGTTCCCAGCAACATGCGCAAGCAGAGAAAGTCTGGTGCAAAGAGGAGCTGCCGAAAGAATGCAGTCTTGAGAAGCCCATAAACTTTTCCAGATCAGGGTGGAAAGGTCTCACTACACAACCAAATCAACGCGTCATTCTAAATGATTTGGGAAATGGATGTATTTACGTCTTCATGTCAGCTCTTCAGTCAGAAGATACAGGGATATATTGGTTTGGGGTTCTTGATGGCCCCAATATAATCCCTTTAAGAAACATCAGGGTGATTGTTCAAAAAGGTGAGCACTAGCAGAAAATTGGGGGGGGGGCAGTGACTTCACATACCAGGAAACTTCTGAAATCAAGATACAGCAACCTGCACATCATCTACTTTAAATTATGAATAGTTGTGTTCATGTTAAGACCTTGCTGGGCAAAAAAGGAGTTTTAGAAAAAGAAATAGATATTGTGCGGTGTAAAATATTTTTTAAGGAAAACCTAAAACTTTTCTATGAAGAGCAGCCATAATAAGGCTAAATACCTCCGTTTCTTTTTTTTGTTTGTTTTAATTTTATTCCCAGAACAGCAAAAGAAAGATATTGTGACTGCAACCAGTGAAGATGAACAAAGGTATCGACCATTTAAATTGCTATTTGAAAAGATTAATCAAGAAATTGTGCTTGCTGTGGGATCTATTTACTTATTCACTTTTTGAGACACTGCGGTTAGTTTCAATCAATTATCAAAGCAAAGATACATTTGTAGATCTTGCCTCTTCCACTGAGAGATTATTATATTTTAGATCATTCCCAGGCTTCTTTTTTATGGCTTGGAAGAGTTTTGATTCATGGTATTTAGCATAGTTGTCTGTGGGGGATCTTTGTCTTTCTTTCACTCTAGTAGTGTGCTACCAAGTTCAAGCCATTTTCATTTTTCTGTTTCCCTCTGAAAGCCTCATAAAATGTGACTTTGTACTTCAGGTACAAAGGTAATCTGCCAAACTGATGGTTAACTTGTTTTAATTGATGCAACTTAGTTTATTATTAGACTTATATTATATATGACTTATATTATATTATAAGACTTATATTATTATATTAGACTTATAAACTCTAATTATTGCAGAGTTTACCAAGTTGTCTGGATTCTGGTTTCCATTGCTGTTGGTGTAACCATTTTTGCTGCCTTCACATTAGTTGTCATGGTGCTCATCAGGAGAAAGAGGAGAGGTATGTTTCAAGCTTCTTTTGTCTTCCTACAGCTCAGATTCTCATGCATGTTTTATAGCATATCAGCAGAATACTAATGAATATGAATGTAGCTTATGCATATGCAAATATAGCATATGATATTAGGAAAGTATGAGAACTGCATCCCAACATGAAATTATCTGGACAGACTTTGAGGTTTCATATTCATTTTACATTGTTTAAACTGTATTGTCACTTGTGAATATAGAAAAAGCCTTTGAGGCTGAAATAGCAAGAACTGAGGCTTTTTGTCCAAGAGATGCTGCTGTGTATCAACTGAGTTCTACATTATTCCATTTATTAAAAAAAAAAGTAAGCACGCAGTGTAGCTTGGCAGGTAGAATTCAAGGCCTTCAAAACCTCTCTATATCCTGCTGATCTATCAGTTACAATTATTCTATTTTATAGACATGGAAGAATAGACCTAGAAGACTTTCACATAAATAAATCCCAGACTATTTTGAAAATAAAGACAATACTAGAGTCTGGTATTTTTTCTTTGCACTACAGTATGCTAGTTTCTAATGTAGCGTATACTTTAGGTAAAAGAATCATTACAGAATAGTCAAATGCAATAGGGAATTTTTTTTAAGTACCAAGAGGGTATAGGTGGTCCTCGAGGATGACTTACCAATGAGCCCAAAATTTATGTTGCTAAGTGAAACATTTGTTAAGTTCTGCCCCATTTTACCATCTATCTTGCCACAGTTGTTAAGTAAATCACTGCAGTTGTTAAGTTAGTAACGTGGTTGTTACATGAATCGAGCTTCCCCGTTCACTTTGCTTGTCAGAAGGTTGCAAAAGCTGATCACATGACCCCGGGACATTGTAATTGTTGTAAATATGAATCTGCTGCCAAGCATCTGAATTGTGATCATGGGGATGCTGCAATGGTTAGTCACTTTTCCCAGTGCCGTTGTAACTTTGAATGGTGACTAAATGAACTGCTGTAAGTCAAGGACTACCTGTATCCATCAATACATTAGCACCCATAGACATTATATTATCTTATACACTATTAGGAGAACAGAGAGCTACAGAATTTGCTGCCAAGTTCCTATGACCTGCAGGGTATGTACAAGGTATCTCTCTCACAACATAAAGAGGGGAGAAGAGAGTATCTAAAGTCATGTTCTTTCATATTGTTTTGGATTCACTTAATATAAATATGAATTGCTCCAACAATGAAAACGTGAACAGGATTTGAGGTTGGAAAAATGCCATGTATCTCTGAGCACCTCCTATATGAATTTTTCCAGCAGAAATCTTGCCATAGCATGGATGCTTCCTGGCTTCAGGTGAGCTGGAGTGCAGGAAAACTGTTAGCAGCTGTTCAGCTTGGGCCAGATACGTAGCTGTCAACAAAGAAGATGAAATTGTAGCCTCTTGCAGATGTTGCTGAACTACAATATCCACATTCCCCCATCATTAACTAGGCTAGAAATTGATCTGCTGAGTATTGTAGGTCAGCAACATTTGAAAGAGGCTACAAGTTTCACATCTCTAATGGAAAGAGAAAATTTGTTTTTCTTGTCCCTCTTTGTTAACTTTTTCACGCAATCTACACTTAGTGATGTATCTGTGAACCAATACCCATCTTTAATCCAGTTTCTGAAATATGCAACAATACCATAGAACATACTACAATACATATCTAGGAAAAGCCCCATACGTCTTCCATAGGCTGTTTTTCTTCCTAGATTAGGATCTCCATGTATAGACTGCATAAATACATATGCATCCAGAAATTCATATGGATGTAAAACATATGGCACCATCACCATCAGTACAACTTGTTGCAGAAGTGGATGCTAATTTTCAGTTATCCTGCAAAACATAAATATGGTCTGTTAACATCTTTATTAATGCTGAATATCAATCTACTGCAAGCATCTACTGCAAGATCAGGAGGTTAGCATTTTTTTTTTATTCTTCACAGTTCCCGAGATGACTTTCAAACTTGAAATCCACAATGCAGAAAAAAGGTGATATGCCGAGTTTGAATCAAACATTTGAGTGTGTCACCTTAAGCAAACTGCAAACACAAGCAGGACCAAGTTTGCTAAATAAATGTATATTCAGTGAGGAATTACATACCATCATGGATATCTGACCAATGTATCCATAAAATAGATATGTTTCCCGTTTTAATTTTAGTTGTATATATGGTGTTTAGAAGCTAAAACGTTAGGATGTAAATTGGCCCAAAGGCAGGAACACTTATAGGATATATACTAAAATGAGACTCTCTTCTTAATAGTGGCAGATGACCTGAATTTTGGTGATAACCCAAACTGTAGAGTAATAACCTTACAGGTAAGATATCCCCTTCAACAAGTTAGGAGAAATTTTGATCATGAACAGTTTCTTCCTTGCAGAAAATTCATTGTTCAAATACTACAGTTTTTTATAATTATTTCCTTTGCTATCATCCTACTCAACTCATATTTTTGTAAATGATTGTACAAAGATTCTGGGGCTTGGATTTGGATCAAAGCAGTAATTCTTTCAAGAAAACAAAAACAAATCCATTAAGTATGTCTGTGTCATAATTACTGAAGCCTGAACAATTTTCATTGCACAGAAGTAAGCTTCAAATAGGTACTAAACTTTACTAACAGTTGTGTTCAAAATTCCTGAAAAATAGTATCAGACAGTCCTATGTCTCATTACTCTGCATTTAATGCAAACTACAGGAAATATAGTTACGTCACTGCTGTTGGAACACTGGTATTGTCTTTTATGTGAATTCCTTAATAACAGACACATTCTCACTCAACCTGTTTTCACAGAGAGCAATGAAAATAGCATCGTTTTTGTTTACTTAAGTTTGCAGCAACCCAATGAAGTTCCTCAGGTTTAGAACAGAAAAAATAATGCAGGATCCAAGCTGAGTCAGTCACCGGGACTTCCCTGACTGGTTTTGTGCCTGATCGTGCAACTACCTTAGTAGCTGCAAAAACTGCAATAGCTTTGCAACTACTAAGATTGTTGGACGTGGGGGGTACAAAAACAGTCAGGAAAGTGATTGAAGCCTGGGAAACAGGCCCCTTGTCAGTCACCAGGAGTGCTGATTTACCACCAGCCTATCAAGTACTTAGAAGGGGAGGGCTGGGCAGCACAAGCAAAAGACAGCTAAGGATATCAACACACTCCAATCAGCATGTAAAAAGCCAGGTACAACAGACACTGTAAATACCACACCCAGAACAGCTCACACTCTGCTGGAAAGAAGTTCCCTGAAGATGGGCTACAGCACGAGTCCAAAAGCTCAGAAGACAAAACCTGCAACATTATCTTGAGACACGTATATTTGCCTTCATTGTGAGAAAAAACAATTGCTCTCATTCTTAATTAAGAAAGGTAATTTTATAGAATAATGGGAAGAGGAAGGCAAAAAGGTGCTCCCACTTTGATTTCTGTCCTGGCCCAGCAAGACTCAGGACTTGACAGCATTTCAAGTAACTTATTTTTAAAAACATGTTAGTCTGGCTAAAAAACATATGCGCTCATTAAATTACAAGTCCATAACAAATAAAAATGCATATGCGTATTTCCTTGTACAGTCTTTAAAATGGAATGTGGTCAATGAAGAGATTGATTTTAAAAGGGTGTTTTTCTTTTCTTGTGACTGTTCAGATTTATGAAAACAACACTGTCAACAGTTTGCCCAAAGAAATGAATACAATATATTCCATAGTGAAGATGCCCAGTTCAAGCATAGACGTCAACAGAACATTTCCATTAAGATCAAATATCTGCAAACATTCCAATGAGTCAGTTGGTGCACTTTCTCCTTCAGGATCTGTGGAATATGCAAGCATCTTCTTTTAATCACAATTCACTTTTTGGGGTTTAAAAATAAAATAAACTTTGTCGGTTCTCACTCTGCACATCTGGATTCCAATAGTGAGAATTTCATTTATTTTAGAATTAGAATCTCTTCTAGATACTTCTTTTTCAGTGCTGGACTAATTATAATTTTAAGAGCTGATATTCTAAGTCCTGTAGTGCCATTATCTGAAATATCTGCACCAGTTCACAATTAGGTGGTGCTCTGTGAAGATACGCAAAGTTACCACCACTTAGATATGGACAACTGAGTCCCAATTCTTCATATGAGTTTTTTTGTGTGTGTGCTTATACTATTTAACAGAATTAATGGTTTGTTTTATCAATATTTTGAGGTAAGAGAGACAAAACCTAGCTTAGGTCTTAAAATAGTATAAAAATCAAAAGAAACACCAACCAACCAAAAACAGACATTTGGAATGAACTAGAGTGCATACAGATAAACTACATTATGAATAAATCACATAGGCTGAGGTTCTTTTGGTCCTTTTTTAAAAGCTTCACATTTCATCTATTCTATGGATGTTTTAGTATCTTTGTAAATGTAAATTTTAACACACACAATGTATATTTAAATGGCTGTTAAAATTATTCATGTTTATGCAAGTGTTCTTCCTTGTATGAGCAAAATTTGTGTTTGGGAAGGAACATGGGCTATTTTATGTAACACTTGACTGCATAATTAAACCTGTATATGTTTCAAGAAAAGTATTTTTTTCTGAAATGGTGTCCCTTTAATTACGGCATCTATTGAGATAGAACAGACATGTCAAACACAAGGCCCAGGGGCCAGATACGGCCTGCGAAGTGGTTTCATGTGGCCCGCGAAGCCACCCTGGAAACAGTGAGGGAACGGCCCCCACTGCCTTGGCCCTGGCCCAGAGACCCTCCTTCTGCCAGAGACCCTCAGATCTGTCCCACTCCTGCCCAGGCCCACATAAGCACCCTTGATGCGAACGATGTAGAGCTGGCCACGCCCACCCAGTAGGCCATACACACTTTAGCCACGTCCACCCAGTGGGCCACACCCACCCGCCCCCCTGAGGGCAACCGCAATGCTGATGCGGCCCTCAATGAAATTGAGTTTGACACCCCTGAGATAGAATGTGAGCTAGGGCCAAATAGGAGGGATTAAATGAGGGGTATAATCTTTTTTAACTTATGCAGTAGTTGTTCTGTCCCAGCCTATGTACGTCCTTGTTAAATGCACAAGGACAAAACCCCTTTTGACAAGTAGGCTGGAGACTCAGAAGAAAACAAACCCCTTTTAATATTGGCAACAAACCTCCCAAATGGTCCATAAACAAAGGCAACAAAAACGCAATCCAAATGGAGAAAATTGTCCACACGAAACACAATGCAAAACAGAGAATTATTCACCGGCAATACCAATGGAACATGATCCCATGAAGTACTTCAACCTGCCTTCCCTGGGAGGGTCGTCTGAGTTAGCTCGGGAGTTCATGGCTTCCATGACGGCCATGGACCTGACCCAAGTAATTCAGGGCCTGACTCATGTGGGGGGTCACACTCTCAACCTTGTGTTCCTGTCTGGACAGTGGCTGGATGATTTGGGAGGGGGTTCGCCAACTATTGTTCCCCTGTCATGGTCCGATCATCACCTCCTGCGGCTGCTCTTTCGTTATGTCCCCCCTGCCGCTGGGCTGCGGAACCGACCAGGTGGTTCCGCCCCAGGCGCCTAATGGACCCAGAACGGTTCCAGATGGCGCTTGGGTCTATACCCATCGCCCTCACTCAGCCCAGTCAATGCCTTGGTGGATGCCTGGGAAAGGGCGGCCGCCGAGGCACTCGACTGTGTTGTACCCTTGCGACCCCTGACCTGGCGCAGATCCCGTTGGGCTCCATGGTTTTCTGTGGAGCTCCGGGAGATGAAGCATCGGAGATGGGGTCTAGAGAGCAGTTGGAGGTCCAGCCGTTCCAAATCTGACCGATTGCAGTTAAGAATCTTTGTAAGGTCTTATCTTGTGGTGATGAGGACAGCGAGGGCTAACTACTTCGCTGCCCTCATCGCGTCCGCAGATAATCGCCCAGCCGCCCTGTTCAGGGTGACTCGCTCCCTTCTTAATCAGGTGAGGAAGGAGCCCTTGCAGGGTCGGGCCGAGGAGTTTAGTCATCATCTGATGGACAAAATCGCTCAGATCCGGGCCGGTTTGGACTGACTGGGCAAAGTCTGATGTGGAGGAATCAGACGGTCTTGAGCATGTTATCTGGACTGAGTTTGATCCTGTTTCCCCTGATGATGTGGACAGGATTATGGGGAGGCTGAGCTCCACCACCTGTTTATTGGACCCGTGTCCCTCCTGGCTGATTTATGCAGCTCGGGAGGAGACACGAAGCTGGTTCCAGGCAGTAATATCTGCCTCTTTGAGTGAGGGTGTCTTCTCCGCCGCTTTGAAGGAGGCGGTGGTGAGGCCCCTTCTCAAGAAGCCTACCCTGGACCAAGCAATTTTAAATAATTATTGTTTGGTCTCCAACCTTCGCTTTTTGGCGAAGGTTGTTGAGAGTGTGGTGGCGCGTCAGCTTCCTCTGTTCCTGGAGGAAACTGATTATCTGGACCCGTACCAATCGGGTTTCAGGCCCGGGCACAGCACAGAGATGCCATTGGTCGCACTGGTGAATGATCTCTGGCAGGCTCGGGACAGGGGTTGTTCCTCTGTCCTAGTCCTATTAGATCTCTCAGCGGCTTTTGATACCATCGACCATGGTATCCTACTGCGGCGTCTCAGGGGGTTGGGAGTGGGAGGCACTGTTTTACGGTGGTTCTCCTCCTATCTCCTGGGCCGCTCGCAGTCGGTGTTGACGGGAGAGCAGAGATCTGCCCCGAGGCCTCTTGTTTGTGGAGTTCCTCAGGGGTCGGTTCTCTCTTCCCTCCTGTTCAACATCTATATGAAGCCGCTGGGCGAGATCATTCGTGGTTTCGGGGTGGGGTATCATCAGTATGCTGATGATACCCAACTTTTTCTCTCCACCCCGAACCAACCCAGCGATGCCCTCGCCGTGATGTCCCGTTGCCTGGAGGCGGTCTGGGTCTGGATGGGGAGAAACAGGCTTCGTCTCAATCCTGCCAAGACTGAGTGGCTGTGCGTACCGGCATCTCGGGTTAACCAGTCCATTCCACCTTTAATGATGGGGGGTGAGGTGTTACCCCCTGTTGATAGGGCTCGCAACTTGGGTGTCCTCCTGGATTCGTGGCTCAGTTTTGAAGATCATATAGGAGCCGTGACCAGGGGGGCCTTTGCCCAGGTTCGCCTGGTGCTCCAGTTGCGGCCCTATCTGGACTGAGATGCCCTACGCACAGTCACTCATGCGCTCGTGACCTCCTGGTTGGACTACTGCAACGCTCTCTACATGGGGCTGCCCTTGAGGACCACTCGGAGGCTTCAGCTGGTGCAGAATGCAGCCACGTGAGTTGTGATGGGGGTTTCCCGATACTCCCATGTAACACCTCTGCTCCGCGAGCTGCATTGGCTTCCGGTTGCCCTCCGAGTGAGATTCAAGGTGCTGGTGATGACCTATAAAGCCTTAAATGGCTTGGGTCCGGGATATTTGAGGGAACACCTGCTTCCGGCATCAAACTCCCTTCGTCCTGTGCGCTCCCACAGGGAGGGCCTTCTCAGGGTGCCGCTGGCAAAAGATTGCCGGCGGGTAACACCCAGGGGGAGGGCCTTCTCTGTGGGTGCGCCTGCCCTTTGGAACCAGCTGCCCGTAGAGCTCAGGACTGCCCCTGACCTTCGTTCACTCCGCTGGGTCCTGAAGGCCTGGCTCTTTGTTTTTGTTTTTAAATTTTTATTGCTTTTATATAAACATATATTTAAACAAAAAAAATACATATAAAAAGCAAGACATGACATAAACAATACAATCAACAACAAAAATAGACCTGGCTCTTTGAGCTTTCTGGCCAGGACTGAAAATTTTCATTGTAATTTTAATTCAATTGGATTTTAATTGGAGTTTAACAGGGGTTTTATTTTATTCAAGGACTAAATTAAATTATTTTAATTGTTCTTAACTTTTGTAATTTGTATTATTTTAAATACCTTGTGAACTGCCCTGAGTCCTACGGGAGAAGGGCAGTATATAAGTCCAATAAACATAAACATAAACAAACTTTGCAACAGTTGCCTTCAGAAACCAGCACTGCCCACATTCCCTTTTTGTAATTCAGTCCTCAAGGCGTGGCTTAAATGCCTTCTCCTCCTCCCCCGGAGTTGCCCCATTGCCTCCCTCTGGCCTACTCTCCTGGCCTGTCGTTTGCAGGCATCTCTCATGTCCTCCAGCTGTGCATCCTCTGAGTCCGACCCAGCCTCCCCACCCAGCTGCGTCTCATCCTAAGCACAAGCAGAAGGGCCAGGCTCCTCACTGGAATGTAAGTCTTGGAGCTCATCAGAGCCTTCCTCCGATGGCTCCCCAGGCCCCTCCTCCTCAGATTTCCTGGACCCAGCTGCTGGGATCACAGGCTGGCACGGAATCACAACAGTAGTCTCCCCAGCTGAGTTCTGATACAAGAAATGTATTTCGGTATGCAAAAACTATTTGAACAAGGACACAGGGATAAGGCAGCTGGCAGAGAAAGGGAAGGCTCTTTATCCTTCAAACCAGGCAAGCCAGCATGGGTACTGTGGTGGGGTGCACAGACTGATGCTACACAAGGCAGGCAGGTGGGTAGGTGTTGCCATAGGCAGGAACTACAGAGCATGGGCAAATGGGCAAAGCTGCCATTGGCAGGCACTAAAAATGTACAGGCAGGTAGTGGGTACTGCAAGGGATTATCATAGACACTACAGAGCACAGGTAGAAGGGGTAGGCAGGTACAGCAGAGCATAGGCAGGAGAAAAAGTAGCAGGATCAGAAGCAACATCTGACTTTCTGCTGGATTTCCTATTGACTTTCCTTGTTGGAAGCCAATGCAGAATGTGGGAAATAATAATCACATGACCATGGTTCACTGCAACATCGGAATTGGAAGCCAGATGCCAAGCAATACCCAAAACTCTGAGGCCTGGTTCTAAGTACCCTTCATTCAGCACCATTGTAAATGTTAATGGTTGCTGAGTGAGTGGTTGTAACCCAAGCACTACCTGTACTTGTCTAAGGACGTACTCCTCTGAACAAAGAGGGAAGATTGTAAGACTTCTCAGCATACATATCAGCAAAAGATGTGAATGTTTTTATTTTATTTTCTTCATTTCAAAAATGATATAAAGTTAGCTTTGGCCACCCTTCTCTAACCATGAAGGACAATCCCCAGCTTTGTGGCCTCCAAAAGCTGTGGGTGCTCCAACACTGGAGGTTTTTAAGAAGAGGTTGAATTTGTCTGAAAGGGTACAGGGCTTCCTGCTTGAGCAGGGGTTTGGACTAGAAGACCTCCAAGATGCCTTCCAAGTCTGTTATTCTGTCAATTCTGGCAGCGCAGGTTTTCATACTTACTGATGTTCCTAGAAAGCTTTGTTCGTAAGTAACAGATGGAAAGGCACACACTTATTTATTATATCCATTATGAAACAGATGTTTTCAATTGTAGATATAGTCTGAACTAGTAATACATCTGAGTACACATGTAAAGAATTAATTTGTTACAGGGCATGTTTTCTTCAAATTAAGTCTTATTCTATTCAATAGGACTTGCTTTTAGCAAGGTTATTTTACTGCGACAATTACTAACATATTCAAATATTCTCTAAACATCTTCATCCTTTTCAAGCAATGTACACAAATCCAAATGTTTTCACCTAGGATTTTTCCCCCAACTTTTTTGGTGCTTTTGAGTCAGTTTATCGCCTCGTGACTTCATGGGCAACTTCCTGCAGTTCTGTTAGCAATCTTTTCAGAAGTGGTTTGCCATTGCTAGTTTTGTGCTTAAGGTGGGACTAGAACTCACAGACTCCTGGTTTCTAGCCTGTTGCCTTATTTTTTTTTCCTTTAAGTGTCTTCAAAGCCTTACATGGGGCTGCCCTTGAGGACTACTCGGAGGCTTCAGCTGGTGCAGAATGCAGCCGCGCGAGTGGTGGTAGGGGTTTCCCGATACTCCCATGTAACACCTCTACTCCGCGAGCTGCATTGGCTTCCGGTTGCCCTCCGGGTGAGATTCAAGGTGCTGGTAATGACCTATAAAGCCCTAAATGGCATGGGTCCGGATTACTTACGGGAGCACCTGCTGCCGGCATCAACTTCCCTTCGTCCAGTGCGCTCCCACAGAGAGGGCCTCTTCAGGGTACCGTCGGTCAAAGAGTGTCGACTGGCGACCCCCAGGGGGAGGGCGTTCTCTGTGGGCACGCCAGACCTTTGGAACCGTTTACCGGTTGAGCTCCGGATGGCTCCCGACCTTCGCTCCTTCCGCCGTGACCTAAAAACTTACTTATTTGCACAAGCCAGCCTGGTCTGATAGGTGTGGGGTATTTTAATATTAATTTTATTATTTTTATTGTAATTGGGCTACATTATTTAATTCTTTCTTAATTTTTGTACATTGTATTTTTATTGTATTTATTGCCCTGTACACCACCCTGAGTCCTTCCGGAGAAGGGCGGTATAGAAATTAAATTAAATTATTATTATTATTATTATTATTATTATTATTATTATTATTATTATTATTATTATTATTATTATTATTATTATTTATCAAGTGTCATGTTCTCATCACAGTGCTGTTGATCCACTAATACAGAAATTTGAGGATTTAGATTGTAGAGCTGATTTGGATCAGAGATAGAGAATGAGAACAGAATAGACATACTAAGCAGCTACAGCAATACCAATATATTTATTATACAGCACATTTAATAACCAGGTCTAATCTGGCCTCTTAAAATATTCACTGAAATCTGCATTGCACTTCCCATGTGTTTCATAACCCTGGGTAAGGAAATGACTCACTACATTCATTTTTAATGGGAACGTCTGAACAAACAATTTAGAATACTGAGAATCTGATGACAATTTAGGTATTAACAAATAAATAGGATAGTTTTATCAGAATGATGGCAAACCTGACTATGTCAAAAAATGTGTCTCTTTGTGGTTGTAATTTTTCAAATGGATTTGTAATTCCAGTCTCTACAGTAGTACCTTAAAGTGAATCCTGAAGCATACTGACAACCCATGCAGCTGGCGGAGTAGAGTTGTCACATATACAGACAGGCCCCTCTAATAATTCATGCCCTGCATTCTACACGTTGAAGTTCCAAATACTCTTCAAGTGCATCCCCATATAGAGCACGTTGCTGTTGTAAAACTGGGAGGTGACCAGAACCCCCTCTCCTTTCCAGGAACAGGCACAATTGGTGCACAAACCCTAGCTGTGCAAAGGCCCTTTTGGTTATGGCTCCCACCTGCTCTTCAAGTAGGAGCCCCAAGATCAGGAAGACTCTCGAGTAGACCCCACCCAAAGCTAGCAATGGAAAGTCATCAGAACTTCTAGAAGCACTAAAACTCAGAGGCACTCAATCCTGCTAGGGTAGAGTCGAACCCCGTTTTTCCTGGCTACCATAGACTTCCACAGCCTCCAGACACTGAGACGGGATCACCCAGGATGGAAGTGCAAAGCTATGCATCATCACCTGCATACTGATAATAGATTACCCCAAACTGTCAGAAATAGCCACATAGCATCTTCCTATAGATGTGAAACAGGAGATGAGAAAGTACAGCATTTTCCCACCACCAAAATGGCAGCACCTACCTACAGTATCTGTCTACTTGCAAACAGTGCTTTCAAACTGCCAGGTGGGCAGGAGCTAGAGACAAGAGACAGGAGCATACTTCATCCTGTGAAGCTATCGGCACACTGGCAATTGCTTGGCACAGCAGCTGCGCCACTGTATCCCCCAGCTGTAGTATGATATAGCTAGAGGAGCAGGTTAAGAAAAAAATACAATAAAATTCAAGAGCTGGTATGAGTGAAAAAAATAAGACGTGCTTCCTATCTTTTTTACTCAGCCAACAATGGCTCAATTCTCCAGTCACTTTACAGAAGGATTCCATTTTCCAAAACCGCAAGGGCAATGCCACACTTGGCCCCTATTACAAGCCGACCTACTTCCTATAAAATCTGCCCTGTTCCTCTGCTGTAGCTCGGAAAAGAGGCCTAGCTGAGCATGAAACACGAATGCTGCCACGTTGCTGGGGAGGTGGCAAGGGGAAGGAGGAAATTACTTCATCTTGCCTTTTTTTACTCAGCAGGAAAGGGAAGAGGAATTCAATTCTCACAAGAAATGAGGCACCTAATCTCGCGAGAGGAACAGACTAGAGCAGACATGTCAAACACAAGGCCCGGGGGCCGGATCCGGCCCGCAAAGTGGTTTCATGTGGCCCGCAAAGCCATCCTGGAAACAGTGAGGGAACGGTCCCCACTGCCTTGGCCCTGGCCCAGAGACCCTCCTTCTGACAGAGACCCTCAGATCTGTCCCACTCCTGCCCAGGCCCCCATAGGCACCCTTGATGCGAACGATGTAGAGCTGGTCATGCCCACACAGTAGGCCATACGCACTCCTAG
This sequence comes from Vipera ursinii, assembly GCF_947247035.1. Lineage (NCBI taxonomy): Eukaryota > Metazoa > Chordata > Lepidosauria > Squamata > Viperidae > Vipera > Vipera ursinii. Next base: position 47,886,471 of record NC_139516.1, read on the forward strand.
CCACACCCACCCAGTAGGCCACGCCCACCCTGGCCATACCCACCCAGCCCCCTGAGGGCAACTGCAATGCTGATGCGGCCCTCAATGAAATTGAGTTTGACACCCCTGGACTAGAGCCAACTGGATGCTGGACCAGGAGAGGAAAACCTGGGGAAGAAACCAAATGAGAATTTAGTATGGTATAACACTGTCATGGTTTCGGGATCGTTAACAAGTAAGATGAGTATGGTTTGAGAAACATCACAAGCCACATTTTAAATACCATAAGGGTCACTATGTGTAAACACACTTTTCCAAAATATATTTCATGTGAATTTTCAGACCCGTTGCCTTTGTCATAATCCTAGTCCATTGCCACATTCAAACTTGTGAGAAAAGCTGAACATGGGAAAATAAGTTTATGGTATGTCTATTGAGTTAGAGAAAGCATGTTAATAAGCTTGAGTAATACAGGTTTTATGTGAATATGGAATTTAAGATTGACTGTTAAGAGTGATATATAATGAAAGTGAAACATTCATGGGAATAAAGGAATGTTGAGTGAACAAAAAGAACTTAGTTGCAGACAGTTTGAAACTCTTGTGTTCCTCAGCTTTTTCTTTTATGCACCATACAATATCTACCTCTTTCTTACTCTTTCAACACTATTAGCTTCTCCTGGAGGCAAATCAAGGTGTTTCCTTAGAGTCACCCACAAGGCAGACAGATCACTTGCCACAGCAATGGAAGGACAACCTGAGGTATTCACTGTGTATGTGTTCATTAAAAATGAAAAAATGTGCATAGGAAATTTTACTTATTTATTTACAAAATGTATAGGCTGCATATCTTACCTTATATCTAACTTATACCAATCCAAGGCAATGCACATATCTATTTTGAATCTTGTGCATACTTAAAATTTTAATTTAGTGAGTTGCATTGAGCAAATTGATCAAAAGAAAGAAGCAGAATTGTCCCAAAGTCTTAAGGCATATTTGATTTCATAGCCACTTCAGGAGAAAGAAAACCTTGTTACATTTTTCACCTGGAAGCCACTCTCTTTAATGCAGCCTGAAGAGATTTCTTTAAGATGGTTTTGTTAAGGTCCAGTGCACCTGATAAATAGCGCTGGTGGCCCAATGTGATCTAGAGAGGGGAAACAAAATACAAGCTAATTCACAACAGTGTAGATCATAAATCCTTCATTACCTTTGTTGAGATTAACTACCATTTTCCTGCATTCCAGTTCCTGAACAGTAGGAGTAGACAGGAGATTTTTTTCTCCTAAAAATCACATTCCATGAGGAATTGCAATTCTGCACTACTGATGATAACTAGGGCCTCTTTTTCAAGAGAGATGAAAACTAACGTTAAATAGTAAATGAAACAAGTGCACTACTCTATATGCTTATATATAAGTTACTAAAAGAAATCCATTACACCAAGTATACCAGAATATGCAACAGTTGGTGTGATCCATGTTTTGGGGTAATTACTCACATCGTTTTGATATTTGGTCAACAGAGTCAGGATCAGCTTTGCGTAATATACTGAACTTTCAAATGTTTGAGCCATCTGACAAAGATTAAGGACCAACACATTGAAGAGCTCACTAGACAATTCTACCTAAAGAGAGAAGATGACAGAAATTGAGGGGTAAAGCAAGTATTAAGTACCCTAACGTAAGTTTCAATTGCTTGGGGAATATCAGACCAATCTATATGGCTGAATTCTCACCAGGCCAGTACATGTTTGATCCAGGGAAGGTTTCTTGGATGTTAAACTAATCCAGACCTTGGTTTGTTTATTAAATTTATATAAGACCCCTGGTGGCGCAATGGTTAAAGTGTAATATTGCAGGCAAACTCTGCCACAGCCTGGAGTTTGATCCTTATGGGGCTCAAGATTAACTCAGCCTTCCATCCTTCCAAGGTCAGTAAAATGAGGACCCAGATTGTTGGGGGAAATATGCAAATAATGCTTCTACACTGTAAAGAGTTCTGTAAAGTGCTACAGGGTGGTATATAAGCTTAAATGCTATATGCTCTCCATCTCACTATACTATATACTGCATATATTTACATGTTGGACTTGTTGTATGTGGTATTTGTTAGAGAACTACAGCATGCTAGATTTGAAAGGATAATCTTTAGCTACTCCATGGATACAATTTATTCAATTACTTAAATTTAAGAAGATTTAAATGTATACAATCACCTGTTTTTCTAGCAAAGAATGCACAACTGAGAGAAGGTCTTCTGTCCATGGCACTTTTATAATATGACTGCAAAGAGATGAGGGGATCAAGCAATGAAAGACATAATTAAAGATGGATGTGCCAGTCACCAAGATTTAATTATTAAAAAATGGTTATTAACAATATTAGCTAGCTTGGTAGAAAATGGTATAATACCCTTCAGTATTGTGTAGGTGCTCCTCAATTTACACAAATCAGGAAACTAATTTGGAAGTCACATTTAACCATGGTTTCTTGTTAACCAACACTGATTCAACTTCTCATATGAAATTGGCTACAGAAGATGCACTAGAATTATAAGTCTTATACTATTAAAAACTTTTAAATCAATTCAAAATACAAATTTTGCTTTAAGTACAAAAGGGAAGATTCATCCACAGGATATTTGCTCAGGAAGGGGTGCAACTGGCACATTATACCAAGTTGAACAATGGACCCCCAAGCACAGCTGCCATGGAACAGATGTCCAGGAGGACCCACAGATTATATACATTGATTCCATAGTTCAACCCCATCTAACACCAAAGATGGTGAATCACCAGACACAGAGAAGCTCCTCCCCACAACCACTCTGTCTATCAGGGTTCAGTTGAAGCCTGTTGTTCCCCATGCAGACCCCTATAGCCTCCAGGCTTCAGGTAAGAACATCCACAGCATCATTTAGTTTGCCCAGGAGGGAGATGTCTGCTGATGATATCTCACCCCATGGCGAAGAATGATCTCTACCAAGGGGCTTCATGTAGATGTTAAAGGGAGTGAGATCACCAAGACCTGCGGCATTCCGCAACACAGGGGCTGCAGCCAGGAGCTCTCATTCCTTATCAACACTAATTGGGACTGGCCTCTGAGAAAGGAGGAGAACCAGCACAAAACCGTGTTTCCAACCCGCAACTCCTGGAGCCAATCCAAAAAGAGAGGAAGGTCAATGGTACCGAAAGCTGACAAGAGGTCAAGAAGAAGTGAGGATGGTTTATAGATATGTCTGCAGTTTGTATTCATATAAAAATGTAACCAACTTTTCAACGCAATTGCATATGTCATATAGTAGCAACTGAATATTCTGGAGCATCAGACAATAACCAGAGTGTCTTTGACTACAGTCTCAATACAGGTAGTCCTCAACTTACGGCCAGTCATTTAATGACCATTCAGAGTTATGACTGCCTCAGAACACTTCCAGCCATCGGAAAATGTTGCCTTGGCAACTGGCTCACATTTTCGACTGGCTGCAGCACTCCACAGTCACGTGACCATGACTTATGTCCTTTTTGCTAATTTCTGGCAAAACCTGCACATTCAGGATAACGGGTTCCTAATTACAACTGAGAGATTCAGACTACAATTGCATGATTTACTTAATAATTGCCATAAAAAAATCACAAAATCAGGTCTGGTCACAACTGCAATTCTAGTCCCAATTCTAGTCGTAAGCTGAGGACTATCTGTACTACATTTGTGTTTCTACTTACCTGAACACCAGCGTCATACATTCCGGTTCCAAACACTCCTCAATTAGCTTGCATACCAATCTCAATTGCTCAAGGCCTGCAAAAACCAAGATTTCAGAAATCCACTTTATATCATTCAAGAATCACAAAAATGCAAAGATGCGTTTGAGTCAAGCTTGAGTCCTAAAGACTGCAGCTATGGGGTTTTTTTGCTAACATTCAGGAAATGGATTACAACTGCATTCATCTGGGATTTATTTCAGCTTCCCAGATTTACCAATAACCCCCAAATCCTGAGTTGATTTCCCATCTAGGTACTAGCCAGGATCAATCTTACTTAGTTTCCAAGATCAGGCAGGTCTGGCTAGGACCTACTACCGGTAGTTGCCACTTGTATTTGCCAATTATTAATCCAGCTATTATTGATGTAACAACATTCTTTATTGGCACAATAATGGGTGGATGACTTTACAAGATGATATAAGTATCTGATTTGGAAATTTCCTAAAAGATCTGACAGGGAGTACAGTACAATAAATATTTTGCCATTTTAATTTGCCCAGTGCTTTAAACAATTGCAGAAGTTTCCAATGCTGAAAACTGATTTAGTTAAAAACTTACGGACAAAGAATTTTTTAAAAAGATTTAATTTATTCAAAAATAAATTGCAGTGCATCTCTATCCAAGCTGGTCTGTTTGTGCTCAAAAAGCCCTCACATTAAGCACACAATCAGTGAGTCACAATAGAGAAGCCACAATAGAAGACAAAATCATAAGTTCTGTGCAAATAAATAGTATTTGTTTTTGCTGCTAGGGCATTATCAGTGAGAAAACCTAGTCCTTGGAACAGACAAAATAAGAACTGTAGGTGAAGAATTCATAATAATTTTGTTTTGAGAAAAGTAGTGATACAGTTACTCTATTACAAGCTTTGGAACTAGATGTAAAAATATGAATAGTAAGAGCCTAAAACATTTAAATTGCTTTGTAATAATTTCATTTGTTAATTAGCCCATTTTATTTGTTTGTACTTCATCATTGCTGTTTTGAAGTTTGCACTCTTGATTTTATTTTTCACACAATATTTCTCGTCATGAATTTACCTTTGTTTCTATTCATCCTATTAGCTTTCTTATAAAGTTTCTATAATAGGCATTTCTTTGGTTGTATTTTTTTTCTCTTTCCTGCACATATTGTAGCAAAAGTGTAAAATCAGATTACAGATTCTAAAAATATCCTACCATAGATGTACCTGGCTTGGACATTTTGGCAGCCTCAAGACCTTCAGGAAAATTTCAATTTAGATAGTCTCAAGAACAACATTTCTATTTCTCTGCTTACTACATACTTGTTTTTTTAACAGCTTACACGAGAAGTGTCCAATGTTGACAATTTTAAGACTTCTGGACTTCAAATTCCAGAACACTCCACCAGCCAGCCATTCTGGAAGTTGAAATCCATAAATCTTAAAACTTGCCAACATTGGATAACCCTGGCTTATACTCAGTGCAGCACAGAAGGCCAAGATCCATCCACACTGGGCCAGTATCCCCCTCTTTATAAAATCTCACATTTTATATTTCTCAATGTTGCAAAACTCATCCAAGTGAAACTTTATTCTGATTCTAATCCTTCAGCACGCAAACACTGAGTTTATTATTGGAAAGAATACTTCACTTCTCAGAAAGTGAGAATTAAGTCTCAGGCAAAACTGAGTAGACCTTATTTAAAGAAGAGTTGTTAAGTTCACCTTGCCCTGGAACTTGCACAATAGAAGAAATTAAGGCGCAACAGACTGGGCGAGGATATTTGGAGCAGAACATCATCAGGGCAGTTGTGAAAGGCCAGGAAGCTGTTTCAGTCAGCGAAAGAATCTACAGATCAAGAAGATAGAAAGGGAATAAATGCTGCCTAGATAATAAACACTGGCTAGGATTACATACTGCATTAAGTTACTATTTAGTTAGTGTTGATGAATCCACCTATTTTGTTTCTGGTTTACTGCTATATGCTTATGATTATGCTCACTAAGCCACCATGGCTTATTCACAAACCATGCCTTAGGTCAAAGTATCATCCAAGAAATAAGAGATGCTGAAAGGAAGAAAAACCCCTTCAGACTGTTTTGCTTGGTGGCAGAAGTCAATATGGTAATAACTTACTAGACCTAAAGAGGCATTCCCCTGATTTGGGAAAATGAGAAGGGGAAATTGGCATGCACATAAATGTTGCCATACACACGCCAATTAGACTGTTGCTTGTTCAGCACAATGAAGGCATTTTGTAAATGTTTTTAGAACTGGCAGTAATTAATTTATGTATATGTTTTTCAAATGATAGTGTAGTGTTTGTCACTTATGGACAAACTGGAAAACTTGTCTATTTACTTATTAAGCAATAGTCCTCCAACATATAATATGCAGAGGGGAGGGAAAGCACCCTATAGCAACATATAGGGAGAATATCTTTATCTACCAGACTAATTGTCTTTGTTTAATTTCTCTTTTAACTGAATTTTGTCATCTCAATTGATTTCCACAAGTTTCTGTAGTTTGGTCTAAATTCTGTGCCTGTTCCAGTATTCTTTTCCTGTTATAGCTCTTGCTTTTTCCCATTTCCTACTTACTAATCTATCCAAGGATATGTTAATTTATGTCTCCAAAACCAAGAATGTTTAAAATTTAAATGTTTACAAAACCTAGGTGCACAGAGAGCATGTGACTTCTAAAGGATGTATGACTAGGCTAGGCAAAATCAGCAGATGGACATAATACTTGCTTTGTTGCTTAATTGAGAAACAGCTAAACAGATGGAGTCAGCTAAAAGGGAGGAAATACTGGAAGGAGTGTTCCATATTTTATTTCTTAAAAATTGCTCCACTCCTAATTAAGGTGTGTGTGTGTGTGTGTGTGTGTGTGTGTGTGTGTATATATATATATATATTTGTTCTCTGAGGTTTTCGCGGGTGCCTGTATGTGGATCCTTGGTTTTTCGGGTTTCTCCCCGCGTAGAACTAAAGGTGTAGGCGCAACGTTTCGACGAAATCCCATCCGTCATCATCAGGCTTGTGGTTTCTGCTTCCTTCTTCTGGGAGAAGTATGTGGCTGTTTGTTTTTCTTTTTTAAACTGCCAGAGGGGGTGTGTTCTGTGAGTGGAAGTGTGCTGATTGGGTGGGGATTATGTGTGTTCTGATTGGGTGGGAGTGTGTTTTGAATGGTGGGGGTGTTCTGATTGGGTGGTGGTGTGTTTTGAGTGGATGGGCTGGTCTCAGCTGCCAGCCTTAGACCTGAGCTGGTGAGTTGTGCTGTTTTTGTTTGCCTTCGTGTTTGTGGTGGTGCCATGTTTTTATAGTGGGTGTCAGTTTGCTTATTATGTGGTTTGGAGGGGTTTAAAGTGGCTGATGTTGCAGCTGTAGTTAGGTTTCTGTTTTGTGGTTGTGCCTCTTTATCATTGTGGGTTCGGATTTGCTTTTTGAATAGTTGTGTGGTGGTGATGTCATGTGATGTTATCATGAGTTTGGGTCTGGTATCATTCTTGGTGGTTGGGACTCGTCTGTCAATCAAGGCAGGTTTCCAAATAGATGGTAGGCGAGAGGTATCATCTCGTTTGTTCATGCTGTGGGGGCGTTTTTCTATCTCAATGGCTTCTCTGATTATTCTGTTGTTAAAATGTTCAATTTTGGCGATAGTTTTGGTTTTTTTAAAATCAATTTCATGTCCCGTGGCTTCAAAGTGTTGGACCAGGGATGAAGTTTGTTCTCCCTTTCTGAGTGAGTTTTTGTGCTCTTCAATGCGTGCACTTATTCTTCTGTTGGTCTGTCCGATGTATGTGGTGGGGCAGGTGGTGCATGGGATTTCATATACTCCTTGGTTTTCTAACCCAATTATGTCCTTGGGGTTTCTTAGGATGGTGGATACTTTTCTGTCTGTGTAGAATGCTGTTTTGATGTTGTGTTTTTGGAGGACTTTGCTGATTCTGTCTGTGGTCCCTTTTAAGTATGGGAGGAGGGCTTTGCCTTTTTCTTGTTCTCTGTCTTGGGTTTTTGTGGGTGTCTCTCTTCGGATTAAGTTGGTAATCATGTTTCTTTGGAATCCATTGGCTGTTAGTACATTAGTGAGGTTGTGTAGTTCGGTTTTTAGGTGTTGTTTGTCAGCTAGTTGTTTTGTTCTGGAGATGAGTGTCTTGGCTACGGAGTTGATCTGTGCTGGGTGGTGGTGTGAGAGTGCATTCAGATAGCGGTTTGTGTGCGTTTTTTTATGGTAGATAGTGTGTCCTAGGGAGCCGTCGGATTTCTTGTAGACTAAAACATCAAGGAAGGGAAGTTGGTTGTTAGCTTCTGTTTCCATGGTGAATTGTATTTTGGGGTGTAGGCTATTGAGGTGTGTGAGGAAGTCATCCAGTTTTTCTTTGCCATGTGGCCAGATTACGAAGGTGTCATCTACGTATCTGAGCCAGAGTTTGGGTTTGTGGTTGGATTTTTCTAGAGCGAGGGTTTCAAAGTGTTCCATGTAGAGGTTTGCGATGACAGGTGAAAGGGGTGATCCCATGGGTGCTCCTTCCATTTGTTTGTATCTTTGTCCATTGTAGATGAAGTATGTGTTAGATAGGCAGTGGTTGGTCAGATCTAGGATGTGTTTTGGGGGGTTGTATTTATTTAGGATAGCTGTCAAGGCTTCTTTGATTGGCACTTGGGTGAAGAGGGATACGACATCGAAGCTAACAAGTAGGTCACAGGGCTGTAACTTTAGTTTACTTATGATCTCTATGAATTGGAATGAATCTTGTACGTGTGAGGTGATGGAATTTGCGTAAGGCTGTAGTTGTTTGGCAAGAAATTTGGCTAGATTTTGTAGAGGTGAGCCTATGGAGCTGACTATGGGTCTGAGAGGGGTTCCTTCTTTGTGTATCTTGGGCAGACCATAGAGCTTGGGACATCTGGATGATTTTTCTCTGGGAATGATTGTTTTCTGGATCTCTTCACTGATGGGGGTGGCTTTTATTTTGGATTTTGTGGTTTTTTCCAGGTAGGTGGTGGGGTCTGTCTTGATGAGTTTGTATGTGGAGTCTCGGAGTAGGTTGGATAATTTGGTATGGTAGTCAGATGAGTTCATTACCACCGTGGCGTTGCCTTTGTCTGCTGGCAGAATGATTATGCTGGTGTCTTTTTTTAGGTTAAGTAGTGCTGTCTGTTCCTCTTTGGGTAAGTTGCTTTTGGGTGGTTTGCTGGTGCAGAGGATGTTGGTAACTTCGAGTCTGATTTTGTTGGCGTCATCAGGGTTGATTTTGGTCAGGCTGGATTCGACTCCGCATATAATGGTTTCCGTGGGAATGTGTTTGGGAGCGACTGCAAAATTAAATCCTTTAGACAGGACGTTGGTTTCGGCTTTGGTGAGAATCCTATCTGAGATGTTGTGCACAGTTTGTTTCATGTGTTGCTGTGGGAGAGGAGGGGTTTGTTTCTGGCGTTCCTTTAGTCTTTGGAGTTTATTGGTGTGTGTGTCTGTTTTGTAGGCAGTCTCTGTTTCAGCTCTCCAGACAGCAATTTGTTTGAATTTGTCCCAAAGTGTGGGGTGGATCTTGTTGCTGAGTTTGAGGTGAAGTGTGAGGAGGTCTCTGTTGATTCGGTCCAGGAGGAATCTTTTTGTGTGGAGTTCGTTTCTGATTAGGGCCAGTTCAGTTCTCATCAGGATGCGTTTGATGGCTGCAGAGTTGGAGTGGAATTTCAATAGGAAGGATGTGGGGATTAAATTTTGATCTCGGCAGTTGCGTAGGAATGTGAGGTCACACAGAATGGAAGCTCTTCGTACTTCGAGTTTTTCGTAGGTCTTGGTTAGCTGGTAGATTTCCTCCCCGTAGAGGTAAGATATTTGTTCTCTGAGGTTTTCGCGGGTGCCTGTATGTGGATCCTTGGTTTTTCGGGTTTCTCCCCGCGTAGAACTAAAGGTGTAGGCGCAACGTTTCGACGAAATCCCATCCGTCATCATCAGGCTTGTGGTTTCTGCTTCCTTCTTCTGGGAGAAGTATGTGGCTGTTTGTTTTTCTTTTTTAAACTGCCAGAGGGGGTGTGTTCTGTGAGTGGAAGTGTGCTGATTGGGTGGGGATTATGTGTGTTCTGATTGGGTGGGAGTGTGTTTTGAATGGTGGGGGTGTTCTGATTGGGTGGTGGTGTGTTTTGAGTGGATGGGCTGGTCTCAGCTGCCAGCCTTAGACCTGAGCTGGTGAGTTGTGCTGTTTTTGTTTGCCTTCGTGTTTGTGGTGGTGCCATGTTTTTATAGTGGGTGTCAGTTTGCTTATTATGTGGTTTGGAGGGGTTTAAAGTGGCTGATGTTGCAGCTGTAGTTAGGTTTCTGTTTTGTGGTTGTGCCTCTTTATCATTGTGGGTTCGGATTTGCTTTTTGAATAGTTGTGTGGTGGTGATGTCATGTGATGTTATCATGAGTTTGGGTCTGGTATCATTCTTGGTGGTTGGGACTCGTCTGTCAATCAAGGCAGGTTTCCAAATAGATGGTAGGCGAGAGGTATCATCTCGTTTGTTCATGCTGTGGGGGCGTTTTTCTATCTCAATGGCTTTCTCCTCACATTCCTACGCAACTGCCGAGATCAAAATTTAATCCCCACATCCTTCCTATTGAAATTCCACTCCAACTCTGCAGCCATCAAACGCATCCTGATGAGAACTGAACTGGCCCTAATCAGAAACGAACTCCACACAAAAAGATTCCTCCTGGACCGAATCAACAGAGACCTCCTCACACTTCACCTCAAACTCAGCAACAAGATCCACCCCACACTTTGGGACAAATTCAAACAAATTGCTGTCTGGAGAGCTGAAACAGAGACTGCCTACAAAACAGACACACACACCAATAAACTCCAAAGACTAAAGGAACGCCAGAAACAAACCCCTCCTCTCCCACAGCAACACATGAAACAAACTGTGCACAACATCTCAGATAGGATTCTCACCAAAGCCGAAACCAACGTCCTGTCTAAAGGATTTAATTTTGCAGTCGCTCCCAAACACATTCCCACGGAAACCATTATATGCGGAGTCGAATCCAGCCTGACCAAAATCAACCCTGATGACGCCAACAAAATCAGACTCGAAGTTACCAACATCCTCTGCACCAGCAAACCACCCAAAAGCAACTTACCCAAAGAGGAACAGACAGCACTACTTAACCTAAAAAAAGACACCAGCATAATCATTCTGCCAGCAGACAAAGGCAACGCCACGGTGGTAATGAACTCATCTGACTACCATACCAAATTATCCAACCTACTCCGAGACTCCACATACAAACTCATCAAGACAGACCCCACCACCTACCTGGAAAAAACCACAAAATCCAAAATAAAAGCCACCCCCATCAGTGAAGAGATCCAGAAAACAATCATTCCCAGAGAAAAATCATCCAGATGTCCCAAGCTCTATGGTCTGCCCAAGATACACAAAGAAGGAACCCCTCTCAGACCCATAGTCAGCTCCATAGGCTCACCTCTACAAAATCTAGCCAAATTTCTTGCCAAACAACTACAGCCTTACGCAAATTCCATCACCTCACACGTACAAGATTCATTCCAATTCATAGAGATCATAAGTAAACTAAAGTTACAGCCCTGTGACCTACTTGTTAGCTTCGATGTCGTATCCCTCTTCACCCAAGTGCCAATCAAAGAAGCCTTGACAGCTATCCTAAATAAATACAACCCCCCAAAACACATCCTAGATCTGACCAACCACTGCCTATCTAACACATACTTCATCTACAATGGACAAAGATACAAACAAATGGAAGGAGCACCCATGGGATCACCCCTTTCACCTGTCATCGCAAACCTCTACATGGAACACTTTGAAACCCTCGCTCTAGAAAAATCCAACCACAAACCCAAACTCTGGCTCAGATACGTAGATGACACCTTCGTAATCTGGCCACATGGCAAAGAAAAACTGGATGACTTCCTCACACACCTCAATAGCCTACACCCCAAAATACAATTCACCATGGAAACAGAAGCTAACAACCAACTTCCCTTCCTTGATGTTTTAGTCTACAAGAAATCCGACGGCTCCCTAGGACACACTATCTACCATAAAAAAAACGCACACAAACCGCTATCTGAATGCACTCTCACACCACCACCCAGCACAGATCAACTCCGTAGCCAAGACACTCATCTCCAGAACAAAACAACTAGCTGACAAACAACACCTAAAAACCGAACTACACAACCTCACTAATGTACTAACAGCCAATGGATTCCAAAGAAACATGATTACCAACTTAATCCGAAGAGAGACACCCACAAAAACCCAAGACAGAGAACAAGAAAAAGGCAAAGCCCTCCTCCCATACTTAAAAGGGACCACAGACAGAATCAGCAAAGTCCTCCAAAAACACAACATCAAAACAGCATTCTACACAGACAGAAAAGTATCCACCATCCTAAGAAACCCCAAGGACATAATTGGGTTAGAAAACCAAGGAGTATATGAAATCCCATGCACCACCTGCCCCACCACATACATCGGACAGACCAACAGAAGAATAAGTGCACGCATTGAAGAGCACAAAAACTCACTCAGAAAGGGAGAACAAACTTCATCCCTGGTCCAACACTTTGAAGCCACGGGACATGAAATTGATTTTAAAAAAACCAAAACTATCGCCAAAATTGAACATTTTAACAACAGAATAATCAGAGAAGCCATTGAGATAGAAAAACGCCCCCACAGCATGAACAAACGAGATGATACCTCTCGCCTACCATCTATTTGGAAACCTGCCTTGATTGACAGACGAGTCCCAACCACCAAGAATGATACCAGACCCAAACTCATGATAACATCACATGACATCACCACCACACAACTATTCAAAAAGCAAATCCGAACCCACAATGATAAAGAGGCACAACCACAAAACAGAAACCTAACTACAGCTGCAACATCAGCCACTTTAAACCCCTCCAAACCACATAATAAGCAAACTGACACCCACTATAAAAACATGGCACCACCACAAACACGAAGGCAAACAAAAACAGCACAACTCACCAGCTCAGGTCTAAGGCTGGCAGCTGAGACCAGCCCATCCACTCAAAACACACCACCACCCAATCAGAACACCCCCACCATTCAAAACACACTCCCACCCAATCAGAACACACATAATCCCCACCCAATCAGCACACTTCCACTCACAGAACACACCCCCTCTGGCAGTTTAAAAAAGAAAAACAAACAGCCACATACTTCTCCCAGAAGAAGGAAGCAGAAACCACAAGCCTGATGATGACGGATGGGATTTCGTCGAAACGTTGCGCCTACACCTTTAGTTCTACGCGGGGAGAAACCCGAAAAACCAAGGATCCATATATATATATATATATATATATATATATATATATATATATATATATATATATATACACACACACACATATATATATATACATACATACAGTTTTTAAGAAGAGACTGGCCAGCCATTTGTCTGAAATGGTATAGGGTTTCCTGCCTGAGCAGGGGGTTGGACTAGATGACCTCCAAGGTCCCTTCCAACTTTATATATATATATACACACACACACATATATATATACATATACATATACATACACACACACACACATATATATATATATAATCTTTTCCCATGTATACAAAGAAGCAGGTGGAGATAACACAGAAACTATTTGGATTAAAAATACCATATCTTTGCTTCTCCTTCACTCTATACTCTCCCTATTCCTCCACCAACAGGTTTTTTTTAATCAATAAAGGACTCTATTTGTAGCTCAGGATTGAAATAAGGGTCCCTCCGTGCTCTCTGAGCTTGGTTGTTTTCACGCAGACCACGATCCAAACTATTTGTTTTGGCTTTTATTCAAACTTTTTTCAAATATTTTTCACCAGTATCATTTAGGATGAGATCCAAATATATGAACAATAACATAACACAATATATAATCACTGTTTATGCAGAAAGTCAAAATAAGTGAGCATTCAAGGAGTTACTTTTCTTAAAGTACAGGAGTTCTGGATATTTTAACCATGAAAATGCCAGAGATAAATGTAAAATCCATAAATGACTGGTTTTTTTAACCACTTTTCTTCTTTACCTGTTTCAGATTCTCAATACATACCCGAGATAAGAAAAGCTTTTCAGCAAGTATTGCTGCCTTCTTGTAGCCAAGTTCAGGTGAAAGTGCTGCTATCCAGCAACAGAACTGCAGAAGCTCATTCTCTGGGCATTCTGAAAGTTTGAGCAGTGAACATAAATCTTCTAGCTAAAGGAAAGAAGACAGTATTGCTCAAGTAATTCATTGGCCCAAATCACTTGTATTTGGATCAGTTACAAATGGGATTCAAGATCAGCTGTTTGGTTTCAATAAAGACCTGAAGCCTAACCAAATACTCTTATTTGGAAGCCCATTTATGAATCTTCAAATAAAGTATAATTTTTCACCCAACTAACCTGACCTGGAGTACACTCATTCAGAATCTGTAGCTCGGGAGGGGCAGCTCCATTGGAACACTGAAAGGAAAAAAAAAACAAAAACAAAACTATAGAGATTGTGAAGAATACAGGCTATCTAGCCCAATAGCAAATTCAGTGAAAAATACTTACATCAAACTGCATTTCTAGCAATTCTTTAAGTTTTGATATATGGTTCTAAAAAACAGGAAAAAAAATGTCAGATGAATCACTCTTAGTACCAGGGTTAAAGCCTCAGAGTATTCTAACTTAAGCTATTTATAAATGCAAGTTTAAAAGTTTTAAAAACATACACTACTGAAATTCTAGGATAAGAAGCAGCAGTTGAAAAAAGAGACAGAAGCTCCTGGTTCAGACTGTACATCTGCATAAAAATATGTGTCAGTCCTGATGTCTATTTTCAAAACTAAAACAATTTTTGCCTTCTTTCACTTCCTTAAAAATATATGGCTTGTTGTCAGGACCCACCCCAAACCACATCTTAGGAAGACAAAATTCTTGGAGACAAATCTATTCCAAAAAGAATATTTACTATGACATGCTTGGTTGTAGGAAACGAGACAGGACTTAATATTATTCCACGAAGTAAACCCTTATAAAGAGTTCCCGGTTTAACCCCCCTTAACCCCATTTGGTCAGTCCCCCATCCTTTATCTCGTATCATCCCTCTCGTGGGAAAAAGGAACTTAGGACCCTTCATGTTTATTGCTCTCTTCCGTGACACAAGCCAGATGCTAGCCCCCCCTTTTGTTTCCCCAGTTCAAAAGGCTTCTCCTTTCCTTTGAATGCCTAATACCGGTTCAATACACATCCATTCTCTTCTCTTCGGGAGATGGCAGAATCCATGGAATAATGTTTGAAACATTCCATTTATGAATATGATATAAATGGATTCTGACACTTGTTCTAGTTGTCACTGACAGAAAAGATGGATGCAAAGCCTCACTGGGAATATGTTTGTACCCTTAATTCATCAACAAAGCAAAATAGTATAAGAATTTAGAAGAGTTTACGTACTTTCATACGATCAGGAACCTCTGTTACAGTGTCATGCTTGGAACTCTGGCTGAAAATTCTCTTTTCTACTTCATCGTCTTTGAAAGAGAACTGATTGACGCTACTTAGGCAGTGAACATCTTCATTTCCAAAAGTGTCCAGTTCTTTCTCTGTGCTTTCTGTTCCAACATCCTGCAGTTCAGATTCTGGTTGAGAAATTTCTGTAGCCAACTTAATGTCCAGTTGGGACCTCTTCCTCTGATTCTCTTCTTCAAGATTCAGAGATTCTTCAGATGCTTTTCTTTTTTTCCTAATCTGCGATCCAGACTGAAAATTATTTCCAGCTGGCACCAAGCAAGGCTTTTCCAGTTTAACAAACCAGTTTAATTTTCTTTCCAAATTAGCATTGCTGCTACTATGGGTCATAATCTTCTGGCATAAACATTTCAGTTGTTGTTGGCATATACTGGACAGCAAGATAGGGGTCAAAAAGCTCCTCTCTTCCATCCCCGCTTGTAGTAAATCCCTTAATCTCTGTACCCATAAATCTGGATTGGGATCTTTTCTAGAGGCCTGAAGCAGACAGCTGAGGCAGTCCTTTGGCACTGTAGATTGTACTATAAGCAACAAGGAAAAGAGATTTCTTTGGCACAACACTGGAAGCAGCATCAATACTGGTTTCCTGAAATAATTATGTAGAAGATAGAAAGGAAAAAAACACATTTCTTCAATTAGTATAAGACTAAAATGTTCATTATGTAACACAGACAGTGCAATTCATTGTACAGCACACTACAGGCAATATTTTTATTTTATTATTACCCCAACAGGCCTTATTTCCTTTAGAAGTGCAAGGCAATGGACATCAAGGTACCCTCTCATTTCATTCTTATAACATCTATCCTGTGAGGTGCAGATTGAGGATCACAGATGATTGAGTTAGTAAGATGCATAATAAGTTTCAAAATGGAGGGAAGATTTGAATCTGGGTGCACCAGGTTCCAACCCAAGATTTAACCACCACACCAGCTATAATGGAATTCTCTCTGAATCTAGGAATGGTGATGGAGACTTGCAAAAAATTGCAGGTCATAAATATTATCACCAGGCAAAATGGAATAACATCTACCCAGTTAGAAAAAAGAATCAGAGGCTTTGCCTTAACATAACTGATTAGTGGCCACATGACCACGGAAGACGTCCTCGGACAAACGCTGGCTCTTCGGCTTTGAAACGGAGATGAGCACCGGCCCCTAGAGTCGGAAACGACTAGCACGCATGTGCGGGGGAACCTTTACCTTTACCTTTAAAGCAAATATATCCAGTCCCCAAGATTTGACTCCTTTTCCTTTCAATATATCTGTCTAATGAGGCTCTGTTGAGAATCTTGGCTTCAGGGAATTGTTTGGGTTTGTCACCAACCTTACAAACAGTGGATTATTACCATGTGTTGAACAGCCATTTTCCACCATCTTATGCTACTGACAGGTATAGACACACTACCGCATTCCAGATCCTCTCTTGTTATTAAACTACATCCTTCATCACTGACTGCATTGTCTGGAGCTGCTTGAAATTATAATTAACAGTATTTGGAGTGCCACAAGTTATCTATTGCTGAACTAGTTAAATGTCTTGCAGATGCATGAAGAACTCAGAATCTTACAAACCAAGCCCACATGTGATTTTAACATATCACAGACCCATAACTGAAATGCATCTAGGACCGGTAAAGTAGGATCCTGATTTTTCTAGGATTCCACATTATAAAAAAAACTTCTTTTCCTTAGAAAGCAAGGAAGACAAGAAAGAGAAGGGGTATAGAACTGCCATATTAATCTTCATCTTCACTGGTTCTTGAGAGGAATATTACCTTTCAGAATCCCTAAATAGGCCCCTCACCTTTCTAATGAGAAGCAAGCCTAACTCACGTGGTAAGAGTCTTGTTGGGCTCTTCAAGCACTGGTTCTTGAGAGCACAGTTTCTCAGTGAAGATCTGCCAATTGAAGTGTTGCCTTCCTTTTTCTACAGGGAGCGACTGTTGAAGAGTTCGAAAGGCAGCCATGGCCCCCCATTGTCCAGACATCAATGTGCAGAGAAGAAGTCGAGAAGAATTATCAAATCGCTGCAGCAAAGAAGCCATAGGGATAGCCATATTGATAGACCTGTTGATCAAATTCAAATACTGTATGTATATACCTACATGCACAGATTATATGTACGCACAAAGACACACACACATATACATAGCATATAAGTATATATAATTATAAAAATACACACAGACACACATAAAAACTTTGGGGGGGAAACTTTTGACAACAGTGATAGTGAAGCAATATGATTTTACAGATCTGTTTTAAAATATACGGCTCCGAACTTGGATATCTGCAGGACCACCCTTTGATTTATTTAATAAAAAAGAAAAAAAGAGCAAAAATAGATATGAAAAAAATGCAAGAGAAAAATACAATAACTATAAACTGTGAATATAAGGACATCTTATGCGTATACAGCAATAGCACTTAGATTTATATTTATTTATTTATTTATTTTATTACATTTATATACCGCCCTTTCCCGGAGGACTCAGGGCGGTTTACAGGGTAATTAAAAACCAAAAATACAAAAGTTAAAAACCAAGTTTAAAAAAGATTAAATTTATCCCTGTACAAATAAAACCCCAATTAAAATAAATTAATCCTCAGCCTGGGCCAGAGAGCTCGAAGAGCCAGGTCTTCAGGCCCCGGCGGAATGAACGGAGGTCGGGGGCACCCTACAGTGCTTTACAGCACTCTCTGAGTGGTTTACAAATGTCAGCATAATTGCCCCCAACAATCTGGGTCCTCATTTTACCGATTTTGGAAAGATGGAAGGCTGAGTAAATTTTGAGCCAGTCAGGATTAAACTCCTGGCTATGGGCAGAGTTAGCCTGTAATCCTGCCTTCTAACCACTGTGCCACCACATAGTTTCAATAAAACATAATCATGATCATATTTTATTGTAATCATCCATAACTGTTTATAGACAACTAATTCATAACACTTACCGGTAAGTAATTGAGGCCATAAAATTACCTAAATGACTCCAAAGCAAAAATACGTTGGTCCAAATTGAAATGTCAGTAAATGTTGTAACTGCAAATGTGGCATTTAACAAATGGCATTTAGCATTTTTTAAGAAAGAAAATGATAAAAACTCATTGTTATCATCCACTTGATTTAATTTAAAAATCCCACCATGCATTTAGTTCTTCCATAACCTTAGCTGGAGATTTGGATTCTGTAAATCAAATGTATTTTTCCAGAAAAAAAATATATAAGTAGTCTTCAGCTTATGACCACGACTGAGCCCAAAATTTCTGTTGCTAAGTGAGATAGTTGTTAGGCAAATTTTCTTTTTCTTACCATAATTGTAAGTGAATCACTGCAGTTAAGTTAGTGAAAAGATTGGTAAGTGAATCTGGCTTCCCCATTGACTCTGCTTGTCAGACGGTCCCAAAAGGTGATTACATGACTGTCTCATAAATATGGTAAATATGAATAGAGTTGCCTAGCATCTGAATTTTGATCATTTGACCCATAGGGATGCTGCAAGAGCCATATGAAAAGTAGTCACAAGTCATTTTTTTCAGTGCCGTTGTAACTTCAAATAATCACTAAATGACTTGTTAAGTCAAGACTACCGGTACCAGAGTTTTCAAATTGATGATAGTAACATGAGATACAGCACATTTATCATATTTTGAACCAAAACAGGGTTACATGTGAACACTACACATGGGCCCAGAAAGAACAATTTACACTTAAGACCCCTAGAATTTAATACTAGTCAAATGCATAATGGTACAATTCAGAATTTGGAAAACCAAAGCCACCATCGCTAACAATAGCATTTTCAAAGATATCTTTAGAGCCCAACAGATATGTATGAAAATATGTAGCAAGCGAGTTTTACAAAAATATTTTCTAAATATTAGTATAGGAATTCCATGCCAGATATAACGAATCCAGGGAATTTCATTCATCTTTGTATTTTAGTATTTATTTCCCTGTTCACCGCCCTGAGTCCTTCGGGAGAAGGGCGGTATACAAATTAAATTAAATAATTATTATTATTATTATTATTATTATTATTATTATTATTATTATTATTATTATTATTATTATTATTATTATTATTATTATTATTATTATTATTACTGCTAAGCTTGTAAGCCGCCCTGGGTCTT
Organism: Vipera ursinii; assembly: GCF_947247035.1. NCBI lineage: Eukaryota > Metazoa > Chordata > Lepidosauria > Squamata > Viperidae > Vipera > Vipera ursinii. Next base: position 47,905,890 of record NC_139516.1, read on the forward strand.
CGGAGAAGGGCGGGATATAAATGTAATAAAAATAAAAATAAATAAATAAATCTGAAGCATATTTATTCTGCCCCAAAGGTTAAATCTGCAGGTTATCTTCCCCCTGTGTTTCTGCCCATATTATGGAATCTGGAAGAGAAGGCTCCCACTGCTGCCAACCCTTACAGAACAGAACATCATCAGCAAGAAAACCAGGGCTGGACATTCTTGGCCACTCTCAGTTCTCTGGAGCAAGAGTCCCATATCAGACTGGCCTCGATTCTGCTTATCCTTTGTAAAACCATAAGATCTGGCTATTTCAGCAGACCTCTGGAAGTTGCCTTAGTCTTTTCTGGATGGGATTATTCTATGCTCTGTGGGCCTTTGGCGTCTAGTCATGCCAGCCACATGACCACGGAGACATCCTCGGACAAGCACTGGCTCTTCGGCTTTGAAACGGAGATGAGCAATGGCCCCTGGAGTCGGAAACGACTAGCACGCATGTGCGGGGGAACCTTTACCTATTCTATGGTTGTTATTTATTATTTCTGTGTCTTTATATTGTTACATTTGCCTTCTAGTCTTATTACTGTTCTGAAGTCCGTAAGCCATTCCAACTTCGACATGATTGGCATGAAATAAGCCTAGAAAAATAAGCAATGTGTTCAAATCAAATGTATCAAAACAGTTTACACCAGTGTTCCTCAACCTTAGCAACACTGGCAACTACCAGAATTCCTCAGTGAGCAATAATGATAATAAGCCTTAAGAACAAATGCATACAAAACCAGAATTGAGAAGACAGCAACAGGTAGCAAGTGCCGCCTCTGCAAAGTAGCTGAAGAAACAGTGGATCACTTGGTTAGCTGCTGCAAGATACCAACTGACTACAAACAACCACATGGCAAATGAAGAAGTTAAAGTGTTCTGGGACTTTAGAATTCAAACAGACATAACATCCAGACAACTGTTGATAAGATAGATTAAAAAAAAAGGTCTGGATAGTGGACATGGAGTACCTGGAGACAGAAGAGAAGACAAAGAATTGGAGAAGATAACAAAATACAAATACCTGCAAATAGAAATAGAATGACTGTGGCAAAAGAAAGCAACAGTAGTATCAATAGTAATAGGTGGCTTGGAAGCAATCCCAAAATAACTGGAGCACCACTTGAACACCATTGGCATGACAAAATCACGAGTCAATTGCGAAAGGCAGCTTTGTTTGGAACAGCTTACATCCTGCCGTGATACCTTTAACAACATCAAACAACATTTGTCTATCCCAGATCTTTGGAAAGGACTACATAGATGGATAAAAATGCCAGATTCAGTCACACTACAGTTACAATCGTAATGATAATAACAAACAGAAAGCACCAGCAACATAACATCCCAAACATAACAATTATTGATAAGAAAGACACAGTGCCTGGAGACAGCAAAAGAGGAAAAACCTGGAGAAAATCACAAAACAGAAAGACCTACAAATACAAGTAGGTCGACTGGGGCAAAAGAAAGCAAAAATAGTACCAGTAGCGATAGGGGCCTTGAGATCAATCCCCAAAACATCTGCTTGAACACCATCGTCACGGACAAAATCACCCTCTGCCAACTGCAAATGGCAGTTTTTTACTCACAGCAGCTTACATACGGCATCGATACCTTTAGTATTTATAAAACATCTGCCTAACCCAGGTCCTTGGGAAGGACTCAGCAGGTAAATAAAAATGCTAAATCCAGTCTAAACATCTGGCCGACTCCATAGTAATAATTAGCAGCAGCAGCAGCAGCAGCAGCAGCAGCGTTTATTTGGCGATCTACCCCCCACCCCGAGCCCCACCGTTACCTGCTCCCAGCCCCACAACCTTTTCAGCTCTGATCTTTTTCCTTCCCGCGCTCTAGTTCCGCAAGGGAGACACTCCAATGCGATTGGCGGCAGGCGGGGCAGCGAGGTCCTCAGAGATATAAAAAGTGAAGAGTATACACCCCTCTCCACCCAAACCAGAGATGAGACTTCCTAGATCCACATGTATCGCCCCTCGAAGAGAAAACCAAATAAAGACGGATCCCTTTCCTCATTTGATTACCGTTTTCTTCCGTGGAATTATATCTCGTTAACATAGTTTATTTCATTTCTTTTTTTTTTCTTTTTTTTGGAAGAGTTGAGGTGAATTTCGCTTTCCCCTAGCATACACACAGATCGGTCAAAATGTGAGGAAGGGAACTGTTCCGAAGGCACCTAGTGCGGGCGTGTAGTTTTTATGTTCATAAATCATTTCGCCAATTTTTTTACTGTATAGTCTACGCCAGGGGTAGGCAACCTCGGCTCTTTTATGACTCATGGACTTCAACTCCCAGAATTCCTGAGTCAGCATAGCTGACTCAGGAATTCTGGGAGTTGAAGTCCATGAGTCATAAAAGAGCCGAGGTTGCCTGCCCCTGGTCTACGCTATATGTTTACATGCTAATAAGCTATATCTTAATACGCTGTGAACAGGGCTATGTTATGTAGTTAAAGGTATCCGTGATACTTTTGTTTTTAGCTCTAGATGTGCTTGGTTCCGATTCCAACCAATTTTCTTCGACTTGGAAGTGAAAACTTGCTGATATCACTCAGTGACAGAAATCCACTTCTCAGAGAAAAATACAAAAGAGGTCGCTCTTATTTTTTGCAACTCGTGCTTGAATATTACATTTAAAAGCACGGCGTGGCTATCGACCAGGAAAGACATCCGGGCTTCCTCTTTAATATGCATCCGAAAAGTCTCTTAAGAGGCAGTCAGAGACGCACCAAGCTTTGGCGTGAAACTAAGCCCTGAAGTGGGAGGTCGACCTCCTTTAGGACAGAGATGGGGAACTATGGCCCTTTTACGACTTGTGGACTTCAACTCCCAGAATTCCTGAGCCAGTATGGCTCGCTCAGGAATTCTGGGAGAATAGAATAGAGCTGGAAGGGACCTTAGAGGTCTTCTAGTCCACCCCCGTTCAAGCAAGAGGACCTATACCATCTCAGACAAGTGACTGTCTAGCCCAGGGGTCGGCAACCTGAAAAAGGAAAAGAGCCACTGGGAACCGGTTCCATCACACATAAAAAAAGTGGGAGCTGCGTGCGTGTGTCCATGCACGCGCATGCGCAAAAAACATTTTGCGCATGCGCAAAATGGTTTTTTCTTGCGCATGCGTGGACGCGCGCGTTTGCCATTTTTTTATGTGTGATGGAACCGGTTCCCGGTTGCGCGACGGCGATGGCCCGTCTGCAAAGCTGCCGCTTTCGGCAGCCTGCAAACATGCCGCGGCAGCTTTCTCAAAGAGCAGCGCCACTTCCCGTTCGCGCAGAGGTATGCACGCACCTCTCCGAACAACCGTAGGTGCACGCGCACCTCCCCAAACCTTTGGAGAGGTGCACGCACACCTCTGCACGAACAAGCAGTGGCGCCACTCTTTGAGAAAGCTGCGGCGGCACGTTTGTGGTCTGCTGAAAGCGGCAGCTTTGCAGACGGGCCGCGGCAGCTTTCTCAAAGAGCGGCGCCGCTGCCCGTTCGCGCGGAGGTACGCGCGCACCTCTCCAAACATTTGGAGAGGTGCGCACGCGCCTCTCGGAATGGGCAGCGGCGCCGCTTCTTGGGAAAGCTGCCGCGGCCCGTCTGCAGAGCTGCCGCTTTCGGCAGCCTGCAAACGTGCCGCGGCAGCTTTCTCAAAGAGCGGCGCCGCTGCCCGTTCGCGCGGAGGTGCACACGCACCACTGCCTGTTCGAAGAGGTGCGTGCGCACCGGGCGGCTGGGAGCAGCAGGAGATGGCTTAAAGAGCCGCATGCGGCTCCGGAGCCGCGGGTTGCCAACCCGTGGTCTAGCCTCTTAACTCTCCAGTAATGGAGCACCCACGATTTCTAGAAGGAAACTCTTCCACTGGTTAATTGTCCTCACTGTCAGGAAGTTTCTCCTTAATTCCAGGTTGCTTCTTCTCTTTGATCAGTTTTCCAACCATTGTTTCTTGTCCTGCCCCCTGGTGCTTTGGTGAATAACGTTGACCCCCTCTTCTTGGTGGCAGCCCCTCAAATACTGGAATATTATCACGTCTCCCCTATTTCTTTTCTTTAGACTAGCCAGACCCAAATCCTGCAGCCGTTCTTCATGTTTTAGTCTCCAGGCCTTTAATTATTTAGCTGCTCTTCTCTGATTTTTTTTCCCAAACAATCAACATCTTTTATGTGATATGGTGACCAAAATTTTTTGAAGTCCAGAATGGTTCCCCACCTCTGCTTTAGGGGCAAGCCACTTCCAGGTCCCACGTAGGAATGCACTCTCTCCTATTTGTTCCTGGAGAGAAAACTATTGCATATCAGGAGACCAGATTTTTAAAAAGGAATTCTGGACAGGGATTTTTGGGAGTTGAAGTCAAGTAACTAGGGTGAGAAACACTGCTTTAGAATAAAAAGAGAAACACCTTTTAATGTTGAGAAGAAACCTTTAAAATGGAAAGCGAATAATGTGACATAAAATTCTTCGTATTCAAGTGGAAAACCAATCATGGACAAGTGTCTGCGCACATACCCATCAACCCCCCCCCCAAAAATTTGTTCTTATAAAAGCATTTTTTCAAATGTGGCAACTTTAACATGCGTGGATTTGCTGACTAGGGAATTCTGGGAGCACAACACATTTAAAATTGCCACTTTGGAAAACTTGTATTAAAAAAATATAAGCACATTTTTATTTTTTTATTATTTTGTATTTGTAATAGCTTTTGACTAGAAATGAAATTATATCATTGTAAAGGATTTCTCAAGTAGGTTATTAAAAAATTACACTAGTTCCACTGGAATTGTTTTGCACTCCAGTCCCTCTTTTGTAGATACTAAGTATTCATGCCCTTGTTTACAGCAATGAAAGTATTGTTCCATCAACATCCCTTGATGGCAATCTATCAAGCACTATAGGTCAATAGTGATCAAATTTAAACTACTGGGAATTGTGGATACTGAAAATCTAGACCAGGGGTGTCAAACTGCCAGCTGTTGGCCCGTTGCATCATGCGGAGGCTGTGCCCACCCCAGTTCTAGCAATGCAAAAAAAGTATGTAGACTGAAGACTGGAAATTCCATTTTAGAAGAATTTAAAGCCATACTGTATTGGTTCAAGGAAAGATAATAAGCAGTAGTATCTATTTATATGCAATGGAAGAAACAAACTAAATCCAATTTCGGGGGCCCCCGAAAGCCCTAATAAGCAGGCATATACATAGAATGAAGGCTATTGCTAAGCACATTGATTTGTGCTTTAAATTGTAAGCCGCCCTGAGTCTTCGGAGAAGGGCGGAATATAAATGGGATTAAAATAATAAAAAAAATTAAGAAATTAAATTACAGAACATTCTTTGAAGCTATCCAAAAATCTAAGGGGAAAGATGAGTTATAACAATTATTTCATTAGTGAATATTTTTCTACATAGCTTCTAAGAATGACCCTAAGAATGATTCCTTAATCAGAAGACTTCATACTTAGGAATATTACTTCAATAATGCATCTTTATATTTAACTGTTTGTTTTTGGCAGGCATATCCAATTGTGCTAGCTTTCTTTGCTTCAAAATGATTTGGAAGAACTATTTCAGACCTAAAGAAGCATAGGAACCTCTCTGCTCTTATTACGAATCTGAGAAAAATGTGCTGTTTTAAGAGTCATTTTACTTATCTTTAGTAAATCATCTCCCTAAAGCGACTACATTTTTCAGGTTCTTATGGAAGCCAGACCAAAAATTAGGCTACTTTAATAAACAAAGTGGTGTTTTTCCTCTAAATAATTTTCAGAGCTTGCCTAAGCTCTATTCTTTACAACTATGAAATGTTACTTTTTGTCATCTCTTCAACAGTGTATTGCAGTATTAAAATAGAAAAAAAAGAAAATACAGTAAACACTGGGTGAAAACATTAAAAGACAAGAATGTTTTGTTTGTATTTCTTGAAAACATAAGTTTGATGTGATATCATTTGATGAGATATAAAAAAAATCACTATAACAAATAATGTTTGCATATTTCTTTTTATTTCATGATCTCGAGATATTTCTGGAATTAAAAAATACGTAGGGGCTTACTAATCCCTTATCATAAGGGTTTAAACTACAATTCTAAGCCTCCACTGCTAATTGATGACTGCACCAATACTAAAAATTCAAGATTTATACTTTCTCTCATGCCCACCCCCCCACCCCCAAAATTAGGCCTACTATATACCTAGCAGCACTGCTATATTAGTGAGTTGCAGATACTGCCTACTGTAAATAGCATTGCTTAGCAAACCACTTTTCCTGAGGAAACAAATAAGCAGCAGCATGACCACAGGTGATCACATGACTTCTCCAGAATACATGCAAAATCAGAAGATCCCAGCATCCTTCCATAGGAGACTTGTAAGGCTATAATACATGATACATTGGGAAATCCAATACGTGGATCAGCTATAAGGGTGGGAGGGAATGCAGAAAATGCAACAATTAAGGCAAGGAAAAGTTAGGGCCACAGCAGTGCAATTGGTGAAATGTACATCATGTGCTGACAGTGGTGATAGCAATTCTATATTGGCCTTTCCCAATATAGAATGAATCCTTGCATTGTGTTCTCTCCCAGCTTATGGGTTCCAGTCAAAATACATCTGACAGGAAACTAAAAGCCATTAAGCTTATTACTAATAAAGACATCTTTCATCCCGCACCCATCCTCCAAGGCACCACTTTACATTTCATCAACGTTGTTCCTGGAGCCTGTTACACATGGCCTCTGAAGAGGACACCATCATCTAATCAGAAGAATCACTGGAATCCCAGAGAAAGTCTGAAAAGTCAAAGTTTGTATCTTTGTGCAACAGCGCAAAGGTAAGAGCCCACTGAATAAGGCACACATCCACATCCTCATCCTCATCCTCCTCTTCAGAGCTGTCAGATGGAGATGGATTGTAGGCCTGCGATACAGAAGACATGACAGAAAAAAAATAAACAACACACTGACAAAAGACAGTCTCCACCAGTCTGTCAGAAAATGGTTTAGGATTGAAAATACAAATTAAGGCAATGATGTTTTTCAAGTAAGTAGTGCCAACTTCATCTGCAACTTTTAGGGAAACAAAACACATGTGGAATAACGAAAGATTGGCCCAAGCCTGATTGCAACATTATGGAATTCGAAATACTGTATTTCCATGATGCATCCTTGTCCAATTTGATGTCTTAGAAATTTCCAGAACTCCCAGCAGGGAATCAGATTGAGAATTATGAAAATACCAAACTGAGCTAGGGTAGAGTCAGCTCTGAAATGGATGTTATTGCTCAGCAAATCGCTGAAATGCTTCATCTTAGCTCAACCATATGAAAGTAGTTTCACTTACAAAGGGTGACCAATTCTGCTGTTGAGGTCTCTGTCGCAACCTTGCAGCAGGCAGCTGGCCATTAGGAAGTTCATGCAGATAGATGCATTCTGATTTAAAGGGACAGTGACCATTGCTTCGGACAAAGAATTTGCATCGTATTTTGCTAAGAGAAACGAAGTAATTATTAGAACAATAGCAGCAGATATATATATATGTGTGTATGTGTATACACACACACACACACACACACACACATATATACACACACATATACACACATATATATATACATATATACACACACATACATACATATATATATATATATATATTATATATATATATACACACACACACACACACATACATACATACATACATATATATATATATATATATATACACACACACACATACATACATATATACATACATACATATATTAAAAAAAATTTACACAAATATGAGCTGTCACTGTTGTGACTACAGCCTGCAGATGGCCTTGGGTTAGGCTGAAACAGGAAATAAGATTTGCCCCATGTTTGGGGCCTAGCAAGGTATTCAAAATACTTAACAAACACTTAACACACACACACACACACACACACACATTTGTAGATAAGGTACAAAAATGATACATCACAACATTATCAGCTAAATCACCAAGTTAAACTCTTAATTACAAAATAATGCTATCAACAATTTCTTCCCAATAATTAAAGGTCATAGCCAGAGAGATCATGAATTGATTTAAATTTGTAATTGAACTTCCCTCAACCTGTAGCCTACAAACCTGTGATAGCTGGGAATACAGGTAGTCCTCAACTTACAGTTCATTTAGTGACCATTCGAAGATACATACGGCACTGAAAAAAGGGGACATGACCATTTTTCAGACTTATCCCCATGGTTACGCAATGAGTTTGAATTCAGTTGCTTGCAACTGGTTCATATTTATGACATTTGCAGTGTCCCGGTGTCATGTTGCAACCTTCTGACAAGCAAAGTCAATGGAGAAGCCAGATTCACTTAACCAGCATGTTATTAATTTAGCAACTGCAGTGATTCACTTAACAAATGTGGCAAAAAAAGTTGTAAAATGGGGCAAAACTTACTTAACAAATTTCTCAATTTAGCAACATAAATTCTAGGCTCAATTGTGGTCACAAATCGAGGACTACTTGTACTATCTAGCTATTCATATCTTGCTTCTCCTTCAGAAACAGAGAATGCTCTACATAGTACTTCCTCCCACAACTTTATACAAATGCCAATCCTGTGGGGTGGGGTTAAATGATAGTGATTGACCCAAAGCTATCTAATAAGATTCCCGAGCTAACTATGAATTTGGCCCTGAGTCTTTATAATTCTAATCCAGCAACTTAACAATTGAATCACAGATTTTTGAAGCTGATTGTTGTCCTAGGGTTTTAAATAAATCAAATAATTTTTGTATAAGAAAAGTTGTGTGTGTGTGGGGGGGGGGGGTTTCCCTGCCTTTAAGCCAGACCCAAATCCTGGAAAATACACTGACAAGTCTCTGCAATTTTCTAAGCATTTAGCCATTATTTTCTTCCTAGGGCTGAGAGGGAGTCATTGGCTCAAGATTATGCAACTGGCTTTTGTGCCCTAGGGCAAGAATAAAACTCAAGTTTTCCCTGCTTCTAATCCAACATCTTAAATCACTGCAACAGACCAAACTGGTTGTCAGGAAAGAAAACAGGCAGAATTGGGGTCACTGCCATAAGGCATCCTTTTAACAGTGACAGGAACATTACATGCATGCATATACAGTATATAAAGCCTCCTCTATAGTAACCATCTTAGGGAAATTCAGGAGGAACTCCATCCCCTTTCAATTATCTAAAGTAAGCGACAATTCCTTGGGCTTTTAGATGGCCAGTCATAGGTTTGCCATCACTGCTCTAGACAGCTAACAACAAAATTAACGTGACTATCAAAACAGCATAAAAGATTGAAAGGAGAGCTGAAATAAAAAGCCAAACAATAATTCAAAATCACAAGTCCCCCAATTAACTATATGAACCTCAGGCATCAACATTACGTAACTCGTCAGAGAGGGAGTTACTTACCGAGTCCGAGCCTTGAATTTCTCAATCAGTTTTTCCTTCTCTTCTGCATCAGAAACCCAGTATTTATTGGGAATAAAGTAGGTTGATGTGACTCTGCACTCTGGGCAACCTCTGGAAGTTGAACACAATGACAAAAGATGCAGTAGACAATTCATCTATCAAGATGATCCGACCGTATTAAAAACCGTGGAGATTTAGCAGCTGTCTTCAGAATTTCAATTTGTATTAATGTCGACAGTGAAGCAGAAGCAAACTTATTTATCGTAAGATAGGTATCACCGGTACACTGATGATACCTAGTTATACAATATATCCCAATCCCTGGTAAAGCGAGTGATGCAATGGATGTGCTTTCACTGTGCCAGCAGGCTGTGGGAGCCTGGAAGAGGAGCAACAGACTTGGGCTGAACAGACGGAAGGGCTGTGGGTTGGAAGGGCTGTGGCTGGGCCCTGCCTATCGAGGAGTTTACCATCTTTGATGAGCTTGCCCTACCCGAGACAGATCCAATGCATAACCTGAGGCTCCCCCTGGACTCATGTCTCCTGCTCCTGAAAAACAGGTGCAGCAGTGGCTAGGAGGGCTTTTGCTCAGCTTCATGTTGTGCACCAGTTATGCCTTTTCCTGGACAGGGAGGCTCTCTGCTCAATCACTTGCACTCTGGTCATCACAGGTTTGGACTACTGCAAACCTGTCCCTTTTCCTTCTAGCATTTGTTTCTGGGCTGCTGTGTTTTTATTTTGCCAGTGTACAGGACAGAGGCTTTTCAAAATGTCCCGAGTCACTCAGTGCAGTAGGAAAAGGAATGTGCAGCACGGTGATTTAAAAGCTTCTCATCCAAGCATGATAGACAATGGAAATGCAAGCTTAAAGGGTACATGGTGTACTGGCCAGGAACAAGAATAAATATTAACCTCCGTAAAGATTCCATTTATATAAGCAGGAGGAGGCCTGCAATCACTATGCAAAACTTACTTTATCACTGTACTGTGAAAGTCTCTGCTTTTCCGCCACTTCCGGATACAGCTCACACAATAAGCATGGGTACAGTTGGGAAGAATGCCAAACAGACGTTCCTCAGGCAAGGTTTTCTGAGAAACTTTGTCCATGCAGATACCACATACCACATCCTTGCTCCTTTCCATTGCAGCTTCTATTGCTCCTTCTGAACTACCAGCTGCCTAAAAAAAACATCATCAGAAGGTTTAAGAGTAAAATAAGACAAAACAGATCTTGGCTGTTCACTCTATCGATCCCTTTTTTTTTGTATTGCTTTTTCACAAGTTTAAATTTAGAACGTTTGTCCTATATCGGAGCTTTAGATAAAAGGAAAGCTAGGAGTGGTAGGAGGAGGATTGGGGCAAGACTCATGCTGTCATACCCATCTTTGTCTTAACTGGCAGCTCTTCCTGGCCCACAGAAAGCAAGCCTTCTACCTCAAAAACATTAGGCAGAGTTAGATGTTAACATTTAAATGCCCAAGAATTTAGTAGCAACAAGAGCACAGTACCCTTCAACAGGATGAATTTATTTCTGCAAACTGTTGCCCCCCCCCCATTGTATTCAGTTGCAATTTTCATAAATTTCAACCAAAGGTTATAAAGGTAGGAAAATCCGCAATAATTAGGCTTTGTTTTGATAAATGTATTTTGACACAAAGAAATGTGGAATAATTTTTTTTAAAAAAAACCCCAAAACAAGATCTTTTGCACTGCATTATCACCATCATTTGCCTCTCAGGAATTTTTCATTCGCTTATTTCCTGTTTCCTATTTCATCACTCCTTTGTCCTTTTTCTTTCCCTCACTTTGATCTATTCTTTACCCATTCCATTTTTCTCCCTTTCTTAAGATTGCCTAATCCAACTTGTTCATAGCCTGTAGAACCTGATTTTAAGGCAAATGCAGAGGGAAGGAGAGAAACAGGATGTGTAAGGCAAGGCTGGTTCCTGCAAATTTTGTTCTAGTAATTCCAACCCTCAGCCACCATGCTGGCTAAGAACTTCAGTTTAGTGGTTTCTAGAGACATTATTTCCATCAACAGAGTGCACTCTAGAATGAATTTTCAAAGAAGTACGTTTTAAGATCTCAATAGCTCTTCATTTAGCCCCCCAACATAATAGTCTGTATATTCCACAGGTCTGCAACCCGCAGCTCCGGAGCCGCATGTGGCTCTTTCAGCCGTCTCCTGCAGCTCCCAGTCCTCTGCCATGTGCAGTTCAAAAAAAAAAGTGGGACTAAAAAAGTTCAATCAATTCAAATATGCAGGGTAAGTGCATATCTCGCCTTGGCTCCACTCTTCAGTCAAACCCTGTTCTGTGCATGCGTGCATGTACGCGCATGTGCACACATTTTTTGCGGCTCCCAGTTTTTCCTTTTGTGAGGGAACCGGTTCCGAGTGGCTCTTTCACTGTTTCAGGTTGCTGACCCCTGGTATATTCCATATGAAACAGATATATAATGACATTGTTGTCCTAGGATACTCAAACAACACAGCATGCTTTTAGATGGTATTATCTATTGTTCTCTCTGATCTTCAGCTCTCCCACCTACCTTTGATTGTCCTGAGGGGAGAGAAGCAGAAGCAGTCTCCTTGGTGGATTCACTTTCTGACTTCAGGGACGTGGTACCAATTTTCAGTTCCTGGGAGCTGGAAACTAAGCAGAAAGAATATAGCGAGCCCATTAATCCATTCCAGGTAATATTATAAATGAGTTTAAATCACAAATATCACACCCCCAAAAGTCTTTATTAACTTCAAGAAATACGGTAGCAAGATGTATCTCTGGAAGGACAAACCAGAAAGAAGAGCAGAAGTTTTTGCAGTTGCCACAGTGATGGTGGTGGAAAGACTAAATGGCCATTCACATGGGTGGCTTAGATAGGATCTTAGCCTCTACCTCTTTTATTTTAACGCAAAATATAGAGATTTTCATTTAAGCAAGATATGCATATTAAATAAATCTTTATTAAAGTTACTCAATTACGTGGTCACTTTTAAATGGACTCTTACAACACAAGAGCCACTCAGAAAAGTAGTTACAATGTAACTTGGTTTTCTTGGAAGATCTTCAAAGAAAAGATGGCTATGAAGTGCTTTCATGGTTCAAATGGAACATAAACAATGGAATCTTGAGTTAGAGATGATGATGATATTGAGAAGATACTTTGACAGAGAAAAGTGTATATTAGCAGTCAAATAATAAAGATCTGCAAAATGCAATTACAAGACGACCTGAAATGATGAGCCCAAAATATGCAACATCTCATTGAGTACTATGCTTCTACACATACTAAGCTGCAAATGGTATTGGAATTTGATGTGTCCTGTGAATACTCCAATTAAATATATAATACATACAACTTTATCCCATTAGTTCTGTTGGAAGCCTACCTGCATTGGTCTCCCTAGGGAAAAATTCTTTGCTGAGAGCCCAGTTAGGGATAAAGGCTTTTTCCTTGTCTTCGTCCTCCTCATCAAATGATATGCTCATGCTTTCAAAGTTTCTTTGCAGCTGCCCCGTGCCCAAGACTGCTGGCTCAGACTCCCGCCGGGATCTTCCTCGGCTCCTGTCTGAAGCCTCTGGAAAAATGGCTGGCTCTGACCCTCGGCGGTTCTCCGACAATCCAGTTCCTTCCAGTCCATGGTAGGCAGACTCTGTACCACACCTGCTGAAGGCTGGGGCTTCTGAGATATGTTGGTAGCTAATGAAATATTGAATAGCAAGTGAGGTGGAGCGATAGTAATATTTCACTAAGAGGATATGAAACAATTCTCTCCTTGCACTTTAGTTTTCAAATTCTCCTTGCTGCAATTATGGTGCTGATACGCAAACTATTAAACATAGTGTGCAAGATTGCCCACAATGTGCATTCTCTGGCTCCCTAGAACAGGGGTCCACACCCCAGTCTGTGAATCAGTACTGGGCTGCCAGCAACCAGTCTGCACAAACAAGCAAAGTCCCATCCGTGGAATGCAGGCAGCAGATAAAACCACGCACCCTCATGTCCGCAAAAAAACTTCTCTCCAGAGAACTTTTCCCTGGTGCCCAAAAGGTTGTGGACCACTGCCCTTGAAGATCTGCACAAAGCAATGCCAGAGACAATCACCTGGATAGTTGAACTGAACATCCAGTTATGAGGCTATTGCCATGCCCCCATATAGGTTTTGTATATAATTACGTGAATTGTGTGTATATGTTTACTTCTCTGCCATGGTCTCATCATATGCTAAATAAAATTTCAAAATTATTATACTCTCAGGGAAATGAAAAAGACAGGAATCATTATAGCTCTACAAAATCATTGCCAAATGGTACTTCGAATACTCCTGCTAGAGAAGGGGTCAGAAAACATGCTTTCCTATTGCCCCTTTCCCAAACAACTTCAGTACTTTCTCAAAGTTGCTCCGAGTACTAGGAGAGCTAAAGCAGCAAGACAGATGACAGAAGGGGAAGAAACACAAATTTGAAAGAGGCTTTCTTGACTCTTTCTAACCCCATTTGGATCCTAGTGCTTTTCTGTGAATTCATGCTGTTTCCATGCGTGGATTGGACAATTGGGATCTAACCTTGCGCCTTCTGATAATCAAAATATTCAGCACAAGGGATAAATGATATGCTAAACCTATGTGTAAGAGACTACAACTCCCTTTAAAAAGGTTGTTTGTTTGCCTCATTCACAAAGTAAATCAGAACAGGAATGCTGAGTACCACTTCATTTTAATATTTTTGCATATACCTTTAACATGCATTTTGAAAAAGGACTACAAAAGCCACATTCACACTTTAAAATAAGCTTAGTATGATTTGTGCTCAACAGGATGTGTCACCAAGCCATGGCTTATGGCTTAGTATTATCTGAAAAGTAGGTCATTCTAGCTTGCTCAATAAACTGAGGCTTAGCATATGTGAATCTTTATCTCCTAATATAAGTAGCCAGAAGAAAATCTGATTGCTAACCCATCATATATAGACTAAGTGGGAAAGTTTGAAGTTTTTATTTTGACCTTCAAGCCATTATAATCTTAACTGGCTATCTGCAATATGGAGTAATATGAAATCTTTCTCTATCCCACCCCACCCTCAAATTTTCTAAAGTAAAGTATATTAAAATCTTTCTTAAACAGCACTTTCCCGCTGCTATGCAACATCTAAAAATGCTCAATATGTCAAGCATTAACCAACAGAGAAAAATTCGAGCCAGTAACATATTGTAAAATCCTGGAAAATTAACCTAAATTGAAATCGTTCACTAAAAGCAAAGCCCAAAAAAGGAATGCTACATCAGAACTTGCATCATGGATCTAACAAATATTGGACATATTGCCAATATTTTCATGGAGACTTACTACTTTTTCTGCCCTTCATGTGTCAGGTATTAAGCATTTAGCACTGTGGCTTTGCAATTCTTTTATTTCCTATCTAGAATTGACACATCTGCAGATTTACTGATGGCTAAATTGGGGGATATTTCTGTAGTTCCATTGTCAGGTGCGAGCAATAATCTAAGCACCTAAAAGGCACCAGGTGTTGGAAAGCTACTTCAGAGGTTTGTGGCTGAGGTGGAATATAGGCTAAGCCTTTTTGAGTTTTCTTGTTGTTTAAAAGAAACGGAGAAAGTATTCTGAAACATGTATGAAAGTAAGACGCAGGGAAATACAAGGAGAAAAGGCGAGAGGTAAAAAGATATGGCACCTACAGTTGCTGAGGGGGGAAAAGCTAAGGATATGAATGCAGAGAGCTACTATGAGGAAAAAAGAAGGCAGTAACATATATCAGCCTTCCTCTACTTGTCTTCCTGGGTTTGTTTTGATCAAAACAAGGAAAACCAAAAGAATCAGATTTCAGCCCTCTTAGGACTGACCTAAGAGGATCTGGCAGAATTTCCAGAACCTGGTAATTTGTTTTATATTTAAAGCAAATTTCTTTTTTTTTCATCCTCCACACCACTAATACTCCATATCTTAATTGATATGAGGCACATTATAAATTTTCAAAAATGTTTACCTGCAACAGTCTCCATAGCCACAGAATCCATTCTGGAAATACCTGCAGATCTGGGTAGATTTCCTATCATGGGAAAATCGGCAATTCTGACCCCATTTACATGTTCCACGGGCAAAGTTCCTAGAAGCAGAATAATAAGAAAATGTGTAGAAGGAATCAGAATTCTGTTCTTAAGAGGGCCATCTGGATGCCAGTATCTTAGTAAAAATATTCCAACCAGTGTTAAATTTACATGCATTTCCATCCTAGTTTAACTCTGAATTTATCAGATCCCACATGGATATGGATATGTATATATATATATATACAAATCACACACCTTATTTCCCCTCTACTTTCCATTAACTAGAAGTCTAGGAAGGGCAGAGGAAGGAGAGAAGCTCTTTATTCCATTTTGGGTTATCTGTAATCTTACTACAAACACCATTTCTCTAAGTTTGTTAAAATGAAAACAGAAAAAAATGGAGTGATAAACAATAAATGAATATTCTCAGATAAATGCAGAATAAATAAAATTCCTGATTAAACCAGATTCCAAAGATAGGCCTATGAAGGACCTTTCAATGTTACACTTATAATTTTAAAAACGATATGGGAACATGCCATTTTTAAGCTCATGTTTCAAGAAAGGGTATATATTGTAATAGGAATAGCCAGCAAGATCAAACTTTTGCAGGAAGACCTGCCTTGCGTACGGTCACTCATGGGCTTGTGACCTCTCGTTTAGACTACTGCAATGCTCTCTACATGGGGCTGCCCTTGAAGACTACTCGGAGGCTTCAGCTGGTGCAGAATGCAGTCGCGCGAGTGGTGGTGGGGGCTTCCCGATACTCCCATGTAACACCTCTACTCCACGAGCTGCATTGGCTTCCGGTTGCCCTCCGGGTGAGATTCAAGGTGCTGGTAATGACCTATAAAGCCCTAAATGGCATGGGTCTGGTCTACCTACAGGAGCACCTGCTGCCGGCATCAACTTCCCTTCGTCCAGTGCGCTCCCACAGAGGGCCTCCTTAGGGTGCCGTCGGTCAAAGTGACTGGCGGCCCCCAGGGGGAGGGCGTTCTGTGGGTGCGCCAGACCATTGGAACCGTTTACCGGTTGAGCTCCGGATGGCTCCTGACCTTCGCTCCTTCCGCCATGACCTAAAAACTTAACTTATTTGAACAAGCCGGCCTGGTCTGATGGGCGTGGGGTATTTTAATATTAATTTTATTAATTTTTATTGTAATTTGGGGCTACACTATTTCTTTCTTAAATTTTGTACATTGTATTTTTTATTGTATTGCCCTGTACACCGCCCTGAGTCCTGTTCTAAGGAAATTAGCAAAAGCAAAGGGGAAACTGTTCCCACTTGATCTGTGAAGCTGAAAAGGCTCTCCCAAACCTGGCTACTGTATTGTCATAGGACAAAAAAAGAGCAGGAGGGGAGCAATGAAAGACAGTGAATTAGCAAGAATTTTTTTTAAAAAACCAGTTGGGAGACAAAATCGTATCACTTACACAAAGATTCCAAAAGCACCACGATGATGGTGCTCCTTACACAAGGACGATGGGCATGATGAACTTTACACAAAGATACCAACATATAATTGCAGGCATTACATGTGTAAATTGTGCTATTAACTATGCCTGATAAGAAATAATAGTGGTTCCCCACTCCTTCCTCTAGGCTAGGAATTACTTTTTTGTTAGTAGTTAATGTTCATATGTATTGAAGATAGGTGGTTGCAACTGAAATTAGCACTTAAGGATAATGGTGGTTTTGTAAGGGCTTTCATAATCTAGCAAAGTTTCCCCTTTTAAGAACCTGCATAACCCTAAACTAAATTTACCAATCGGTAGGAATGTTGATCCGAGTAAGGAGGAGCAGTGGACATTGCTTGGCAGTTGAGTGAAATTCCATCTCTTTGTTCCTGCAGTTCCGTGGGGGGGTAGGGTGAGTAAATACTGGCAAGCCTAGTTGGTATTTCCCAAACTCTCAAGGCTAAGAGGCCACTATCACTAACAAGTTACTAACACAGTAGCCACCAACATACGCATCCATAAAAAAGGACGATTCCCGCCTAACTTTAGTTAAACTCAAGTGTGGCTTTAGCTATACGGTTTCCATTGTCAAGTACAAGAAATACAGGAAAGAGGCCCTCCATTTTTGTGTGGGCGCTTCCTAGAATCAAACGCGTGTGCTTACTGCTCGGGACCTTGTTTTTAAAAACAAGGGCGCGCCCTGAAAACGACTTCAAGGCAAGAGAGATCCTAAGAAAGTAGCAAGGAATCTCCCTTTCTCATCCCGTCTATGCAAGCAGAAGCCGGAGGGCGTGGAAGCAACCCGTTCGAACTGCGGACTGCGCGCGCATAGCCCAAGAGCGATGCTCGGCGGGAAATGATGCAAGCAGAAACAAAAAGCCAGAAAGTTTGCTTTCAACTGCGGGGCCCGACACAATACAGTAATACGGTTGCGGAGTCCTTTTCAGTACGGCCAGTTACTCAGTAGCCCCTAAACCTCCATCTCTCTGGCGTCTGCAAGGTTGCCCACCAAGCCAGGCTACAGCAACTAGAAAACTGCAAAGCACTACTTTCAAAAAGCGCATTGCACGAGCCACTCCCCGCTTTCCAGACGATCTAGCGGAGAAGAAGGACGACGGCGCTCAAGATCTCTCTCCGAAAACGCCCTACCTGCATGGGATCCTACTGGATCCAGGCCTCTTGCTGGCCTGGCGAGCGCCTCCGCCTACAGTCCGCCAAGACTCCATCGCGTTTCCAGCCACACG
Source organism: Vipera ursinii (assembly GCF_947247035.1). Classification (NCBI taxonomy): domain Eukaryota; kingdom Metazoa; phylum Chordata; class Lepidosauria; order Squamata; family Viperidae; genus Vipera; species Vipera ursinii. The sequence continues at coordinate 47,924,096 of NC_139516.1, forward strand.
CACGCAGAAACTACCAAATCTACTTGGCCTTTCCCTCTTCCCAGAGGCACTTTATGGCAGAGGAGGGGTTTAGCAAGAAGAGCCCATTGGAGAAGGGAGGGTAGACACACCCCGCTCATTTTAAACGGTCGAATGGTGGCTCGCCTCTTTTTTGAAAAGGTTATTTTCGCGGCATCTCAGTGGGCAAGAGATATTCGAGCAGGGGAGATAAATCCTTCAGTAGGTACTCCAGACGTGTTTTTGCATAGGAGGCATATGGGGGTGTGGTTGTGCGTTGTATTTACGAGTGAGGCTCATCCATCCTGAACTTCTGTTGTTCTTAAGTCCTACTTAAATAAAGTTTAGTAGAGGAGTAGTTTGCTTTACCAAGCAAAATCCAAATTGCAATAAAACAGGTCGCAAACAGGTTTGTTTTCTAACGAAATTGTGTCGCTATTTTAGGTAGGATTAGGTAAAACAAAATACAGTAGTAATGGATTTCTTTCAAAAAAAAAGTTACTTTTATGGCAATGCGAGTATAGTATAACCAGGATTATAAAAGGGATCAGTGAGAGGAAATAGAAGTTCATATAGACAAGACCGTCCCTTGCCAAGCAAGAAAATCAAGGCATAGTTGTTTATGCAAAGGTTACTCAAGTTGCTTGATCAGTCTCATCAGTGAGGTGGCAGAGAATGGGAGAAAAATACAAGTGTGAACCTCTGTAAAAGTTCAATCTGCCAAATATTTTGCAGTTAACCACTTCAAAAACTTTAGAGCATCTCCTTCCTAATCCCAGTACATTTTGTGAACTGTATTGATCACCAGTATACTTCCAAGTTCAATTAAGGTACTAGTTGTTGCCTTTAAAGCCCTACACAATCAAGTTATTTGTGGAACTATCTGCCTATGATTGTATAGTATCTACCTGTTATGTTAGTTCCAACAGGTCCAGCTTGCTCCAAATCCTGTCCATCAGTGTCATGTGGCAGAATTCTAGAGAGACTTTTTCGTTGTGTCATCTGCTCTGGCAATCACTTACCAGGACACTGCTGGCTTTTTTGAAGGTCTTTGTCATCAATCCCCCAGATGTGTGACTAAGCCCATATCGTGGTTGTGTTTGGTTTTTCTGAAGTGCTATATGCTATAGTTTTTGGCTGTGGTTTGTTCTCCAAGCTTGTTTCAATATAATTTTTGAACACTTTTGTTACCAAACTAGGTAACATCATCAACAGGATTTTTTTGTTATTCTCCTTAGCTTTTAAATGACTTGTGTGCTCAGTTGGTCGTGCGATTGGTTGTTTGTTTGGAGCTATATTTGAATTTTGAGCAGCTGATCAGTTCTCTTATTTATTGGCACTTTGAATGGTCTGGTTTCTTACATATTCCTATGCTGGATCTAGATCAATATGCTTGTTAATTGCTCCTTTGGTGGAATACCAGGCCTCAATAAAATCATGTGTGGGGCAGGTGTCGGCATGCACAATAATTTTTGTTCCTTCCTAAACAAATTGATGTTGTTTATCATCAATGTGGTTTGAGATCAGGGATTTTTGGTCAAGCTGTTTAACTGCTAGTTGATGTTCATGAACACTTGTTTTCAATTGTCTTCCTGTTTGCCTTACATAGAATTGGTTACAATTGATTTTGTATACTATGTTGCTGTTGTCTTCTTTCTGTATTTTGTCTTTTTTAGATAGCGCTCTTCTGTGTATAAATGTGGGCTTGTGAGCTATCATTCTTAGGGGTTGCAGTATTCTGGCTGCCATTTTGGTTGTTCCTTTAATGTATGGCAGGACTTGTTTTCGTGTTCTGGTTGGCTGTGTATTTTGTTAGGGTTTAGACAATAAGCATTGTATTATGAAATTTTTGGGATAGCCATTGCAGAGGAAAACATCAAAAAAATGTTTCTCTTCTGCTTTTCTTAATAATTTGGTCCTGCAGTGTGTTTTGGCTCTTTTGAAAGGGCTCTGGATGCATTTATAAGCATTTATAAGCTAAGGAGAATAGAACAAGAAAATCCTGCTATGTTACCTAGTTTGGTAATGAAACATTCAGAAATTATATTGAAACGAACTTGGAGAACAAACCACGGCCAAAATCTAAAACCTGAGCTAAGTATTTTCTATTACTTCAGTGTTATAGGTTTTTAATGCATTTTTTATTTTTTAAGTATTTTAAATATTAGTTGCCCAGAATCATGAATTTGAGATGGGCAGCCATTCAAAATGAATGAATGAGGTATGGTGATAATAATACACACTGTAGGACAGTTGTATTAATTTGTGGCGGCAAAAACCCATTAAGGTTTTGGTAGCATCTTTCCTAATTTTATTAGAAGTCATAAGCTTTTGTGAACTGCAATTCATTGGTTTCGTGGAATGGCTAGACCAGGGATAGGCAACCTCAGCTTTTATGACTCATGGACTTCAACTCCCAGAATTCCTGTATGTAATGTGTTAAAGTATCATTGTGCTTGTTGAGACCTTTGAGATTGAATGAAACATTTTGAAGTATTTAAGTTCAGCAACCTCCCAATCAGTGATTGTATTAAAGTCTCATTTTTTTCCAAAATGATTACTTTAAGGTCTGAAACAGTGTCCTGGGAGAAATACTATATTACTCTTTGTTCTGAGACGTTTTGACAAATTTGTGTTAATCTTTTGCACAAAGTTTGCACCGCTTGTTTTACATAACATATAGAGGCGCATTGTTAGCATGTATCAATTATAGGGAGACAATGAAAAAGCCCCTTTAATCTTGTGCAAACTAGATGGAAACAGCATATAAGGTGAATGGAGCAATTTGTCTATGTAATCAGTAGGAGTCAACCCAGTTTGAAGGACTCTAAGTAAATACAAGTTTTAAGTATTAGATTAAATCTATCACAAAGAAAATATAGCTAATCTTCAGTTTTGAAAATGTGAGTTGGTGGAAAGAAAAACAGGGCTGAGCAAGTCTGAAGGTTGGCAAAGCAAGAAGGTTGGCAAAGGAAGATAAATGAACCAAGAAAACCCAGTAGACTGTTTTAAGTATGTAAAAATAAAACTGAATATAAAGTATTCAGTATCTGAAATGTTTCCTTTGATACTCAAAAAGAATTACGGCAGGTGTCAAACTGCCAGCCCATGGACCGGATGCGTCATGCCAAAACCATGCCTACCCCATTGCCAGCAATGGAAAAAAAGTCACGATACGTCGCAACACGTCATGTGACATTGAGAGTTTGACACCCTGAATTATAGCATAAACCTTAATATACCTATTTTAATCAACCATGTAACTTGTATTTTTATAACTGAAATGTATCTTGGAAAAAAGTACAAATTATGATCTTTAATGTTGGCTCACATTGGCCGCAGTGGATAATAAAACTGAATAGGAATGAACATAAGTATAAGACTAGAATAAATGAGTCTTTAAAATATTCCAAAATATCTCTTTTGTTTTATTAAAATATACAGGAGCTTTTAGGTAATGACTCTTAGCCCTATAAGTCAAGAGATATAATCCGGTTGCCCTCCGGGTGAGATTCAAGGTGCTGGTGATGACCTATAAAGCTCTAAATGGCTTGGGTCCGGATTATCTAAGGGAACACCTGCTGCCGGCATCAACTTCCCATTGTCCTGTGCGCTCCCACAGGGAGGGCCTTCTTAGGGTACCGCCGGTTAAGGAATGCCGGCGGGTTATTCCCAGGGGAAGGGCATTCTCTGTGGGCGCGCCGGCCCTTTGGAACCAGCTTCCCACGGAGCTTAGGACCGCCCCCGACCTTCGCTCATTTCGTAGGGACTTGAAAACTTGGTTTTTTGAGCTGTCTGGCCCAGACAGGGGTTTTAATTATTTAATTAATGGGGTTTTAGTTAAGTTCAGGGATTAATTTAATCTTAGTTTTAATCGATTTTAATTGTATGTGATGTATTTTAACTTTTAATTTTCCCTGTAAACCATCCTGAGTCCTACGGGAATAGGGCGGTATATAAATTTAAATAAATAAAATAAATAAATAATGCTACACTGCCACCTTTTCCTCCACAACTCTGGGGCGGAGATGAGAAAGAAGAAAATTGCTGAGTCTTTTGGAGTAAAAGGTGACACACACCCCCAGACCTTCTTATAAGTGGGTGGGTCTTGAAAGGTTGGACACATTTTCATGCATTTTAAGTTGATTCCAAATAAGAAATTGACTTACTATAGATGTGAAACTTTATTCCCACTTATATAGTTCTGCAGTAACAGCATTTTGTACTTTCAATGTTTCCAAATCTTTCAATGTTTCACATTATCTTGATTAGCATAAATAAGACTGTTTCTCTGGTTTTCTCTGATTTTCTCTGATTTGATTGGCAAAAAGTAAATGTTTTTGAGAGGCAGTTTTAATGAATACTTGAAACTAGATTAGATCATTCCCTGTAGGTATATCCTGCAATGATGCTTTTTAGGAATATCTATTATGCATCTGCTTGCACATTTATAAGTAATCAGTGCTCTCTTGCCAGAAACAAATGAACTTAGGATGTTAAAACTGCTAAATATATGGCAGGGGAAAGCAGAGCAATCATATATTTTAAATAGTCAAATTCAAAATATATGAGATCTCAGCTGTGTGATGTAAATTTATCGGCTCACGTGTGGTAAAGCCAAGAACATGAATTAGAAACCTCCAGTTCAAAACTTTCATATCATAACATTTAGCATTCTTAAGGCACTTTTTTGTATTCAAAATGCTTCATACATTCGTTTGCTACAAACGTCTGGAAGGTAAGGATGTTAATTTTGGGGTATAGAAGCATGTAAGCATGTAAATTTTGGGGTACAGAAGCATGCATACATAACTGGGAGAATGTGATTAATTCATAGCATATTTGTCAGATTCAAATCTAACTAGTCACTAACTGCATCCTTCCAACTTCTTTCTGCTAAGCAGGGAATAATAATATTGATCTTATTCAGCTGTTAAGTTGCTGAAGCAAATCTATGAAATGCTTTCAATATCAGGATCTTTAAAAATATCAGGACACTGTCTAGCTAAGAACTTATAGAAATGCCATTTTTACCAACTAGTCAATAGTGTTTACTCACTTCTATAATTACTATTTACAGTTGCAAGAAAAAGTATGTGAACCCTTTGGGATTACGTGGAGTTTTGCATGAATTGGCCATAAAACGTGCTCTAAACGTCATGTAAGTCACAACAATAGAAAAACAGTCTGCTTAAAATACTACTACACAAACATTAGCTGTTGTCATGTTTTAATTGAACATAAGATGGAAACATTCACAGTGCAGGGTGGAAAAAGTATGTGAACCCCTAGCCTAATGACTTCTCCAAGAGCTAATTGGAGCCAGGAGTGAGCCAACCTTGACTCCAATCAGTGTGATGATATTGGATGTGTTGCTGACAGCTGTCCTGCCCTTTAAAAACACACACCTGTTTGGGGTTTACTGGTCTCAAGAAGCACTGTCTGATGTGAACCATGCCTCGCAGAAAAGAGCTCTCAGAAGACCTACGATCAAGAATTGTTGACTTGCATGAAGCTGGAAAGGGTTACAAAAGTATCTCCAAAAGCCTTGATGTTCATGTGTCCATGGTAAGACAGACTGTCTACAAATGGAGAAAGTTTAGCACTGTTGCTACTCTCCCTAGGCGTGGTCGTCCTGTAAAAATGACTGCAAGAGCACAGCGCATAATGCTTAATGAGGTAAAGAAGAATCCTAGAGTGTCAGCTAAAGACCTACAGAAATCTCTGGCACATGCTAACATTTTTGTTGACACATCTACAATAAGGAAAACATTAAACGAGAATTGAGTACATGGGAGGACACCATGGAGGAAGCCATTGCTGTCCAAAAAAAATATTGCAGCACGTTTGAAGTTTGCAAAAAAGCACCTGGATGTTCCACAGCACTACTGGCAAAATATACTGTGGACAGATGAAACCAAAATTTAGTTGTTTGGGAAAAACACACAACACTGTGTGGAGAAAAAAAAGGCACAGCACACCAACATCAAAACCTCATCCCCACTGTAAAACATGGCAGAGGGAGCATCATGGTTTTGGGCTGCTTTGCTGCCTCAGGGCCTGGACGGATTGTTGTCATTGATGGGAAAATGAATTCCAGAGTTTATCAGGACATTTTGCAGAAAAACGTACGACCATCTGTCCGCCAACTGAAGCTCCGCAGAGGATGGGTGATGCAACAGGACAATGACCCAAAGCATACAAGTAATTCAACAAAACAATGGCTTCAACAGAACAGAATACGCCTTCTGGAGTGGCCCAGTCAGAGTCCTGACCTCAACCCGATTGAAATGCTGTGGCATGACCTTAAGAGAGCGATTCACACCGGACATCCCAAGAATATTGCTACACTGAAACAGTTTTGTGAAGAGGAGTGGTCCAAAATTACTCCAGATCGTTGTGCAGGTCTGATCTGCAACTACAGGAAATGTTTGGTTGAGGTTATTGCTGCCAAAGGGGGGTCAACCAAGTTATTAAGTCCAAAGGTTCACATACTTTTTCCACCCTGCACTGTGAATGTTTCCATCTTATGTTCAATTAAAACATTACAACAGCTAATGTTTGTGTAGTATTATTTTAAGCAGACTGTGTTTTTCTGTTGTTGTGACTTACATGACGTTTAGAGCGCATTTTATGGCCAATTCATGCAAAACTCCACGTAATCCCAAAGGGTTCACATACTTTTTCTTGCAACTGTATACAATGGCTCATAATTAAAATAATCATCCTTAAGAGGAGAACACATCCTGAATAATTAGCACACTTCTATATGGTACTGTGTCCCTTCCCAAATTATTTCAAAGCTTTTGCAAACTAGTCATACAGATGCCCTTCACTTCTGACAATTCTGGTGAAAACAAGAAATAGCATCAACCAGTCAGTTCCTTCTCTAGCCAATCAACAAGAGTGCAAAAGTTGCTCATCAGATTTGAGTTGTTCCACTGAAAATCAGTCAGCTTGTTCCTTAGACTGCGCAAATAGTAGACCACACGTACTATTCATTTTTCCCCAGCCTACTGAAAAATAATGAAAGGCATTCATACCAATAGGTGGATACATGTAAACTTAATGGAAACATTTGGTCGTATCATTTTTTTCTCTTGCTACCATTACTTTTCACGGACTTTATAGGCACTGTTTTGAATAATTCATTATGAGATGAGAGTGGGAATGTAGGAAATTAACCATGCAGTTTCTTTTTAATATATATCTTAATACATTAATTATATCCCCTATTAAATCAGAATGTGCTTGGGTTCTTTGCATAAAAGTCTATTTTAACTGGATACGGGTTACTCTATTCACCAAAAAAAGGCAGCGCAATGGCTCAGTGGTTAAGACGCTAGGCTTTTTGCCTGGCAGGCCGACAGCCTGGGCTCAGGACTTGAGTTGCATGACAGGTGTGAGCACCTGTCTTTGCCTGACTCCTGTCCAGTTTGAAAGCAAGCAAATTCAAGATGATAGAAAAGTACTGCTTTGGTAGAGAGGAAACAGCTTTCCCTGATGTCATGCTGGCCATATGACCATAGACATGTCTTTGGACAGCATGGCCTTGAAATGGAGATGAGCACTACCCCCTATTGTTGGCAATGCCTAGCAGAGTAAAATCTGCATGGACTCTTCCTTTCCTTACTCACCAATAAGCTAAAGTATTACCTTTCTCCATTTGTTGGTGTGTTTTTTTCTCCTCATGCTTCTTTAAATATTTTCCTCATGTTTCAGAACTTGCGAACAGCTCCCATTAGAGCCAAGGCATATTTTCAGTTCATAGTATATACAAATAGATCACTGTATATTTCAACATCAGATTATACAATGTGGGAAAATGAGGTAGCAATATTATGTATGTCTTTGATATTATGTGAAACAGCTTGAATCCAAATTCAAAATTTAAAAAGGAGCATAGTTAAACAACACAGGAGTCCTGGACATTCTTAGCAGTTAATTTAACTTATGTAACAAGCATTTTCATGCATTGGGAGCAATGGATTTCATAAAGCAATCTCTAACAACTGCTTAAGCTAGAAGGGGATTGAATAGTTACCATAAGGCCATTTATCCAATTAGATAAAGATCCGCTGCCAAGTTAGCCTTAATAAATGAAAACTTAAGTATTTTACATGTATGAAGCACTATTTTTAAAGGCTTCAACATGAACTAACCTGCACAACTATGTAGAAACATGTACTGAAATCCCATATATCTTTTCTCAGAAATATAACCCACTATGCTCAATGAGATATCATTTGTACATGTATTTTTTGGAATTTTGTGTCAGCATCCTACCTATCAGCTCTTATGTATAAGCTCAAATTGTAGTCGGTTTGGCCTAAGGTTATATATACTGAAATGAACAAAGTCCCCACAAACAGTAATTGTTTGGATTAACAGCATGTCACACTGACAGTCTCTTGTGGGTTTATATATGCAAATTGATCTATGTGTATAAACATAAGACTCTGAAACTAATGGCACTTCACAGTATCTGCATACAGGAAAACATTATGTGATCTATTTTACACCTGAAAGTCTAAATTAATGCTAGAGACAAAATTAATCATTTTATAGTTGTACTTCCAAAAGTATATCTTAAATTGGCTTTTGTGTTTCAGTATGCTTCTATTTCATTTTAAATACAGTAATTTTTTTAAAAAAATATTCACATTCAGAGGAAAACAAACTGAAGAACCCAAGGACCAGAAATCTATTTTGCCCTAAAAAGATTTTACCATTATTTAAAGAAATGCATACATTGTGACTAAGATATATCATTCAGCATTTTTGTGAAATTTGTGAACAGAAAAAATAAATCTAGGTCCTCAGGGAAGCTAAGGATAGAATAGGTAAAAGAAGAGCTACATTGTAATCATTTCTTAAATATTTATTTCTATCTTTTATGTTGTCAGTCCCTATTTGTTTTAAAACATCTGAAATTTGAACTTCTAGCAAAAATATACATTTCAGTTTGAGGATTGCTACATTGTTCTGACATTACACTCTCAGCAAAAAAAGAAAAGAAAGAAAAAAGAAAAGTGCATACTTTTCTAGTGCTGCAAATATTTGTCCAGCATCTCCTGAGGAACAGCAAGATGTGGGCAAACAGGCCTTCAGTAACAGGCTAAAATGAAGGTCTAAGGCAGATACTGAAATATAAAAAAATCACAAGCCATTTTTTTAGTGATTTCCTCACCGGTGGCTCCTAAAGCATGAATTCTCATAATAAAATACATTTCACATCACTCTTGCATTGTAGAGGTAGAACTTGCCACTTATTTCATTCTGGAAATAGAGATACAGCAAAAGCACATGCTGTACATCTGTGCTGAGTTGGAAGAAGGGAGAAACACCTTGCTTCCTCTAAGTTAGCAAGAAAAACATCATTCTGGCTAGTTATCATGTCAAAATGATTAATTGAACTAGCCTATGCATGAAGGTCACAAAAGATTATTTAACTACTATGGGTTCAATTACTATAGAAAAACAGCGCAGGATTTGCAACTATAGTATTGGCAGTCTGAAATTGGAACACATGGAAAAAATGTTTGAAGCAGAAAAGGTAACTGAGGAATATTATGACTGCAAAACAATCTCCAAATAATTTATTTCTGCATAGATGTGTATACGGTCCCTTAAATATTTTAAAGCATTATCACCAGTAAAAGATGTTTTACCTGTCTCCTACAAGTCTAGTTGTCTGGATTTGTAAGGTGGCTGTCAAAGAAAGGACCAATATTTTAAAAAAATGGGATTTCTAGCAAGAAAGATACTACCAACGAAGGAGAATACTTTCTGCAATCACAGACATAAAGAAGCAGAGAAAATTATTGATCCATTTTCCAATAGCTTCATCAACCTACTCATAAATCGTAACTGGATGCATCTATTAGGCAAGTTGTTAAACATAAGCCTAATGCCAAAAAATATGCTTTGGCTTGAAGAGTATCTACCACTTGCAAAATTCATTCTGGTTTTTGTTTAAAAATTGGTAGTAAATCACCTAGATTATAATAAAATTTAAGCAACATGGCTGCCCAATTCAAATTTCCATTCAATTATTTCAGTTTGGAGATCACTTTAAAAAAAAAGCATTTATTTCTTTAAAAAAGATACCCAAGCTCTGGGTCTACTGAGTCACAATGGAATATTAATTGGCTAAGACAGCTAAATATAAAACTAATGAGGCAAAATAGAAAGTTGCCCTATCTCAGTACTGCTTACAGTGATTCCTGATAGTAGTATTCCAGGATTTCAGATGTCTTCCCCAAGTCCTACCTGTAAACAGAATTTGGGATTCCTTCACTAAAGTACATGCTTATTTGCAAATTAGTCCTCATCTCTAAATGGTAACCTTACGTTGTTCTAATCTAGCCTAAAAATGGTATTTTGCTAAAGCAAGAGTACAGGTTGCCTAAAGTGTATCTTTTCTTTCTGCTATTTGTGTCTCAGAAAGACAGACCAATTGTTTAGTATTTTCCTTCTTGGATAGCTAAAAGCATAAAGCATATAAAGCTAATTTGTACAAGGTCAAACTGCTTTTTGACTAATGCGCGCGCACGCACACACATAGGCATAGGAGGAAACTTTCTTATCACTCACCTCATGGTTCTTTTAACTGGTTTTGTGAACTGGAGGCTTCCTCCATGTAAAGCTCTTGCTAAACACTGCTTCATTTCCCCCTCCCCCCCAAAAAAATGGTGGTACTTTTAAAGAAGTCAGTTTGAAAATATTGTTAGTTATTAGTGTCATGAATTAAGACTTAAAGTTCTTTGTCAATTTCTATACCTAAATCTAGAAATGAAAAACTGAAGTACGATGTAGAACAAGCAGAAAATCTACATGATTTGAGCTGAAATGTCAGGATAACCGGCCAATTTAAGTAATTTTTGCATCATCTAAAATTCTGTTGCTGTATACATGTGTAGATATACTATTTTTGGTATTCCCGGTTCTTTTTTTAGTAATTTTTCTTCTCTGAAAGTTAAGAATCCACTTAACAATGTAGCAAGAAAAACATTACCAAAATTACATGATAATGCTCTTAATGCCACATTCAACCACCATGCTGATCTATTTTGCAAGAAGTCTAACAAACTCCACATTAAATCAACATGGTGTAGGCATAATTACTCCTTATTACTGGCACATCAATATGACAATAAAGTCCTTACACTCAAGAATCTTCTGTAGTAAAGAAGACCTATGGTGATAATTTATATTAACAAAAATTGTCTGGCACACCTATGGAATAAAGCAGAAACAATCATGAAAGAAAAAGGAGCCAAAATTGTAATCCAATTCAAATGCTTGGGAAATATTAAATTGTTGTGAATCTTTGATAAGACCATCGAATTGTTAAGTGTTTTCTGAACATGGAAAAGTTACCATAAAACAATTAAGTTATCCTTGACTTACAACAATTCCTTTAGTGACCATTTTAAGTTAAAATGGCACTGAAGAAATAACTTATGACCAGACCTTGCAGTTATGACGGTTACAGCATTCCCATGGTCACGTGATCAAAATTTGGGCCCTTGGCAACCAAAATTTGGGCACTTGGCCACCTTGTGCCAGGGTCATGTGGTAGCCATTTGCAACCTTCGCAGCCAGCTTCCAACAAACAAAATCAATGAGTGAAGCCAGATTCATTTAATGACTGCGTGATTCATTTACTGACTGCAATGATTCACTTAACTATGGCAAAAAGGTTGTAAAATCACAACACAGACATGTCAAACTCGTGATGTGACGTGATGTCACGTGACGTATCGGAGCTTTTTCTCCATTGCCAGCAATGGGGTGGGCACAGTTTTGGGATGACGCATCTGGCCTGTGGGCCAGCAGTTTGACACCCCTGACTTAATGACTCACTTAACAACTGCCTTACTTAGCAATGGAAATTCTGATCCCAATTATGATCGTATGTCAAGGATAACCTGTAATTACTGGTTAAGAAAGGTCGGATGGTGTTTGTGCTTGTGGGAAAGACACAACTGCAGTTATTAGGAATCCTCCTCCTGGAAAGGACATGATAAGAAGCTGCATCACAGATCACAAAATAAAATACTATTGACTTTATTTACCATCCGTAAATCACCCTGATTTCACAGGAATCTGTCTGCTGCCTTTTAAAATCTTTCTTACACTGTATTCTCCCTTCCCCAAAAGTGAAATATTCAGGTGATCAGGATGATTCTTTTTTCTCAAACTTTAGACAACATTAAAGCTACCTTAGCTGAAATGAAGGATGCAAACATGTTCTGGCAGCTATTATCCAAGAGAAAATGCCATTCCCACTCTTTTTCAGACCCAGCTCATTACTGGTCAAGTATCTGAACAGGAGGAGGGAAGCCCACTTTTCTAAGTAAATAAGCAAGCACTATACTAATTCATGAAGAGCTTCAACAACCTGCAGTATAGAATGAGCAGAGGCATGAAAAAACCCATGTGGAGGGACAAGCCTTTCAGCCAGAACACACGTCTATTTTTGTGCACTGAGTCTGAAAACCAAAAGCCTTTCCAGTTAAAAGAATTTCTGCAAGGAGTGTTCATGCTCATCATGCTACCCTTGGATATTTCTTTGGGAAATTAATATAGTTAGTCCTTGACCTATAACACAACTGAGCCCACAATATCTGTTGTTAAGTGAGACATTTGTTAAGTGAGTTTTGCCCCATTTTACGACCTTTCTTGCCACAGTTGTTAAGTGAATCACTGCAGTTCATAAGTTAGTAACCCGGTTGTTAAGTGAATTGGGCTTCCAGATTGATTTTTATTTTTTTTTATTTTTAATTCCATTTATATCCCGCCCTTCTCCGAAGACTCAGGGCGGCTTACAAGCTTAGCAGTAGCCTTCATTCTATGTATATGCCTGCTTATTAGGGCTTTTACACACACACCCCAAGCGGCATTATTACAAAGTCAGCTTAATTGCCCCCAACAATCTGGGTCCTCATTTTGCTTGTCAGAAGGTCATAATAGATGATCACATGACCCTGGGACACAGCAGTGCTCATCATTATGAACCAAAAACACCTAAATTTTGATCACATGATCACGGGGATGGTGGATGGGTTGTAACTGTGAAAAAGAGCCATAAGTCACTTTTTTCAGTGCCATCGTCTTGAACGCTCACTAAATGAGCTATTGTAAGTTGAGGACTACCTGTATTCATATAATTTCCTTGTAATATCCTATAATTTACTCTTAGGGCCAGCCAAAATTGTTGAAATATAAAAATAATATGTAAGGATTGTGATGGAAGTGCTATTTTTGTACCTGTCAATTAAAGGTACTACTTGCTATAATAATCTGGGCACAATTCATGTTATCTAATATAACAATTCAAGTACATTTACAGGGTGTGAGTAAATACCTCAGCAGCTCTGGAATAGGGCTAAGAGCTGAACTGTAGCAACAAATTAAGTTTCATTTAGTGTATGTTAACGGAAGCCCTCTGGTCTATACCAAGTGGTAAATTTCAAATTTTCTACTGTAAGCCACCATATACAGCATAGAGCAAGGGTAGGCAACCTTGGCTCTTTTATGATTCGTGGACTTCAACTCCCAGAATTCCTGAGCCAGCCATGCTGAGGGGAAAGGGAGAGGTTTCCAAGCTGAGCCATGCTGGCTCAGGAATTCTGGGAGTTGAAGTCCACGAGTCATAAAAGACCCAATGTTGCCTACCCCTGGCATAGACCAATCATCTAGTAAAGTAATTCTAGTAAAGAAATGGAAGACGCAGGGATTTCTTTGCTGATATACAAGCATTTGCTGGATTCCATGGCTTTCACCTATTTGATAAATATAAGTTCCTCAATACATGTCCTTGTAGATTTCCTGTAAGAGAGGATGCAGAGAAGTCTCTGTCTCTGTCTTTTTGATCTTCTGCATCAACTGTGCATGCTCAGTCACTAACTGTCTCAAGTCAGCCATTTTTTGCAGCAACTTAGGAAAGAGGTATTGAATGTCTGGGTGATTAGCTTGTAGATGGAACTCAAGAGCTTGGAGAATATTGTCTTGTATCGCCTCCACTTGTTTAACATTCATTAGGCCAGGGCGGTCTACAAGAAAAGAAATACACCAAGTTATTTATAAAGCATTTGACTTTGTAATTTAGTTTTTTCAAAATTTCTACATTTATTTTTCTCAGGAATATTTACAAAATAAATGTCAGGCTAGCTTGTTCCACAGTATCATGCTTAGGAGGAACATTAACTAATATGAAACATCCTCTCCTAGACTTTAACATATCTATAACTTCAGGGCCAAATCATAATGCTGCTGAATATAAAAGATGGCAGAAAAATTAGGAAAAGCAGCAAGATTTGAGAACAAAACCAATTTCAAGCAAAATAACAAAACACAAAAGCATGACTGTGTGCTCCACCCATTACTTCTTCAGGGAGAAATAAATATTTAAAAATTTTTAAAAAATCATCTTAGGCTTGCCTTCTTGTATGGAAGTTTCTCTTTTAAGATTATTTTTATCAACATTACAAACAGGTTGCTTGACAGTAAAATTCTTTTTCTATAAGCAAGAACGTCCAAAACTATCATTTCCTTTAAAGATCAGCAATCTGACACCTTTCAAATTTTTAGACTTCAGTTCTCATTATTTCTTACTACTGGCTTAGCTGATTGAAGATGATGGGAACAGAGTTTTCTCCCCAGATAATTTTCTTCTATACTTATAGCTATACTCATTCTTACAATTAACAAACTTTTCCAAATTATACCAATTCATTATATATATAAGAACACCAGTGAAATTTATTTATTTATTTATTTATTTATTCATTCATTCATTCATTCATTCATTCATTCATTCATTCATTCATTCATTCATTCATTCAATTTATATACCGCCCTTCTCCCGGAGGACTCAGGGCGGTTCACAAGATTTTTTAAAAAACAGATACAATTACAAAACTTAAAATCAATTAAAAAGAATTATATAGACCTTGCAATAAAACCCCAGTTAAAAAACAGTTAAAATCCCAATTAATATGCTCAGACCAGGCCAGAGAGCTCAAAGAGCCAGGTCTTCAGGTCCCAGCGGAATGAGCAAAGGTCAGGGGCAGTCCTAAGCTCTACAGGCAGCTGATTCCAAAGGGCAGGCGCACCCACAGAGAAGGCCCTCCCCCTGGGTATTGTCCGCCGGCAATCTTTTACCGGTGGTACCCTGAGAAGACCCTCCCTGTGGGAGCACACAGGACGAAGGGAGCTTGATGCCGGCAGCAGGTGTTCCCTCAGATATCCCGGACCCAAGCCATTTAGGGCTTTATAGGTCATCACCAGCACCTTGAATCTCACCCGGAGGGCAACCGGAAGCCAATGCAGTTCACGGAGCAGAGGTGTTACATGGGAGTATCAGGAAACCCCCATCACAACCTGCGCGGCTGCATTCTGCACCAGGTGAAGCCTCCGGGTGGTCCCCAAGGGCAGCCCCATGTAGAGAGCATTGCAGTAGTCCAATCGGGAGGTCACGAGCGCATGAGTGACTGTGCGCAGGGCATCTCGGTCCAGATAGGGCTGCAACTGGCGCACCAGGCGAACCTGGGCAAAGGCCCCCCTGGTCACGGCTCCTATATGGTCTTCAAAACTGAGCCGTGAGTCCAGGAGAACGCCCAAGTTGTGAGCCCTATCGACGGGGGGTAACACCTCACCCCCCATCATTATGGGGTTTTTTTCCTAATTTTATTAATTCACAAAAGTGACAGAGAAGCTTAAGGAGTCTTAGTTCAGTTACTGAAGTCTGGTTATAGCAATAGAATAAGAGCCAAAATTTACAAGAATTAAATGACTGGACTACACTATATTAATTTCACTCAGTAGCAATACATGCCTTCTTGCTTTTCAACTGAGTCTTAACTTTTACTACTGATCTTTAAAATAATAACATTAACATACTGTCAGAGTATGTGGTGACTAAAGTACTTATTAGGAGTAGGAAGTCCTAGATTCATCCTCAGTGATGAAAATTCAGTTGGCTATTTGGGCCATCTCAGCCAATTTTGCTAGCATGTTATTGTATGGAAAAACTTGAGGAGAAAATGTTATATATGATGCTTTGAAGTTCTGTAGGAAGCGCAGGATCTAACAAATAAATGTAGTAGTAAATATATCCTGGTTTATGACTGTAATAAAGATTTGATTAGTACTGAATGAAATTGCTTGATAATATTTTTACTCAGCTTATTATACAGTTAGTTTTAGTATCATTGATATTAAATTGATTTTATATCCACACATATATTACTCTCATTATTAATAGCAGGAAAGTTTTGAAAGGTATCTAATAGATTTTTGACATTAATTTAAATTATACACTGTGAAACTGTTACCCAATATTGTGACATAAAGTGACAGGGGAATGATTTATCAAGTGCTCTGAATCTGATCTCTTGCTAAAAATGAATTACCTCTCCCCATTGCTCAATGTTTTTTTTTAATCTCTCACCTCCACACAAGATGATGGCAGCTACAAACAGAGACAAGTCACTGTCATCTAACTCCAGGGCATTGAACTTCACAGCAAATTCAAATTTGGGCTCCATGATTTCACTGAAAGGCTTGCGCAAGCTGCGCAAGAACTCACGTGTCACAAAAGCATTGCCATTGGCCACCAGGAGTCCATCCTTATTCATGATAGAGGCAAGCATAGCAAAGATGGCCTCATGCACCCCATATTTCAAGAGAGTTACTTGATCATTAAGGTAGAGGCTGATGAAGCTAGGAATGCTCTTGGCAAATTCAGTCAGCTCCCGCACAGTCTCGACTGATGTACACTGGCAGCGGTAAAAAACATGAACACCAATCTCCTTGTATGGCGGCATCCCATTTATCAGTTGTTTCCACACCAGACCCTTTTCAGCTTGCCACAGGGTATCCATGTCATGAATCACAAAAGGCTATGAAGAACAACGTATAAAGTTAGGATTTGGTAATGAGAAACCTTGCCATAGAGGCAGAGTGTGACAATGTACAGAGAACCAGATTCTTCAGTTAAGCGTAGCTTAGTCAAACCAGGTTGAAATACATCATTATTTTTTATTGTATATGAAAATATGGAACTATATAAATATAATAATACTAAGGTTCAATTTATGTCTTCATTAAAGCTCAAAAAAGACAACAGTAAAACCAGTCTATCCTGTGCAGTCATCCCTGGTGGGAATACTTAGGGCAGGGCTTTTCAAGCAGTGGTACGGGTACCACCTGTGGTACATTGGCACCTGGCAGGTGGTATGCGACCATCCTAGAAAAGTAGTAGTGGGGGAAGGGAATGAGCTGGGCCGGTGGCAGCACCGCACAAGCCTGAGCGAGACGGCTGGAGCTGCAGGGTTGTCAGGGCTCAGTGGAAGCGCCAGGATCCAGCTGGAGCTCGGCACTGATCCTGGCGCTTCTGAGCCCAGAAGAAGCACCGATCAGCTGGAATGTTGCAGCATCTCCAGGGGTCTTGTGATTTACATTCAGATGCTTGGCAACTGATTCAGATTTAAGACAGTCACAGTGTCCCAGGGTCATGTGAAGTGACCAAAACCTGCTTCAACCACCCAGCAGATCGGGGGGAATAAAAACCAAACCCCCTACCCCACCCCCGCTGCCAATCCTCAACAGAAATGCTCACAACAATGAAAACCTCGGAGAGGAGGAAAAGTGCCACTTGTACTTCATCACTTTTTCCTTTTTTTAATCAAGTTTTTGACACCTTGCTAGGTGACTGGTGGTACTCGGATGTTGCCATATCCTAAAAGTGGTACAGTGGCTGAAAAGGTTGAAAAGCCCTGACTTAGGGTTTTCCATAGGCAGGAAGTAAGAAGAGTGGGGCCCCAGAAGTGCCTTTATGGGATGTTCTACCCTGTGGAAAAGCCTCCCATGAGGGGTCTGATTAGCATGTATCTTGGGATTTTTCATAGGACTCCAAAGTTTTTTTGTGGAGCTTTTGAAACCTAAATATGATTTCTATTAAGTTGGGTTATATTTGTTGGCCATTTCTATTGATTAAAATTTTAATTGCAGGTTTAATATATAGCTTTAACTGGAATGTAAATTGCTGGCAGTTCATTTAATTCTCTATAAATATAGCACACCAATCTCACCTAAATCTTTTAAATAATACTCATAGTTTAAAAAATAACAATTTTTTTAAAATATGGGTATATACTAATTTTTTTGGAAGAATATCTTTCTTGCTTAATACACTATGTAAACCTCTGGAATTGAGGTACTCACAGGGGTGCTACTGGCTTTTCCAGTTAAGATGCCTCGTGCTTTCTTTTTGGTCATGTTGAAATTTTTCAGGTAGGCATTGTAGATGTGCTTAGAAAAGACTTTCAGATCAGCCACCTGCTGGTTCTGGCAGCTGATTTCAGTAGCTGTCAGTCCTGCCACTAACTTCCTTTTTTCAGCTTCTGGCATGCGGCCAAAACGAATGGCTAAAGAAACAAAACAAAGCAGGAGGCTTAAAAACCTTGAGCTGAAAAGGTTAAGAACAGTTATTTTTATTAACTTGCCATCGTTATCTTTTAAAACTTTTTGTTTTTCTTTTTCTTATAGAAAAATATAGATCTGTTTTTATTCAGTTTATATTCCACCTTTTCTTCAAAGAGTTCAGAAAAAAATACATACAATGTTCCTCATTTTATCATCGTTAACAGCTGCGAGACAGACTTTAGCTCAAGGTCATAAATAAACATTATAGGTTGAGTGGGATTTGTACTGAGGTTACCTGGTTCTAATCTACTGTTCAAGTTACTATGCCCACACCTGCTCCCAGACAAAGCTTCATTTTAAATGAATTCATTTTAATCCAAAAAACAACAATATCTTTCTAAGGGCATTCCACAAAAAAGTAAATGCATGCAGGGCGACACAGTTAATGATAATTACCTCCCCAAGTACAATGCTGATGAGGAGTGCAAGGTAGCATATCCTTCTCCAGGCAAGTAAAGGCATGTCTTTTTGGTGGAAAGAAACTTTCCATTCTTCTTTTGTGCTCACTGAAAGGCTGAGTTAGTAGGCATTTTCAAATTTATGGCACAGCAGTACAGACATATTGCTACACACAGGCAAGCTTGGGAGGAAAACTACTACCTACTGCTCTAAAGCAAATGCAATCATTCTGCCTCTGGTCAGTCCATATACCAGTTGGGATCAGGTGATCAAATGTTAGTTCATGTGTCTTCAATTCAGTATCGTTTGGACATACTGTAGATTACTGTATGATTAACCATTTCATAAGTCAAAAGCCGAGCTTTTACTGCAGTGCCATCTAACCTTGAACAAGGGCCAGCATTCACCGAATTCCCATACAGTTGTCCTGTCGGACACTGACTATACAAACTTTGCGTGGTGCAACGAGCCTGCATTAAAATCACTGTGTGCCTTCATATAAATACCCTAGGATTTTTATTTAGTTTTTTTTAATGCAACATAGGCATCAACACATAGAAACATACTGAACGCTCTCAAAATGCTTTAAGAAAAGAAACAAAGACATACAATTATTTAGAATAATTTTGTACAGATTTCATAGGGAAACCAATGTTATTTGAAATGCAAATGTACTAATTCAGGGGCTAATATTTTGGGACGCACAAACCATATTTTTATTTTAGGCTCAAATGATATTTTTACCACCCATTTTGTTTGATAATGATTTATTAGCTATTGTAATTTTTTTAAAAAATATTTTAAAATAGTATGCAGGGTACACATGCCTTAAATATATCTTTTTTCAAAGCAGAAGTCTACCCAGAGAGGTATTCCTCAAATTTATTCCCTTTACTAAATTTTATCTTATAGTAAATGTATAATTCCACTGATCTCACTATAACTCTATGCTTCACCCCTATCCAGAGCAAGAGGAGGGAGATCTCACCATTGTGTGACATGCCTAGTGAAAGGCATTTCTGAAAGCGGCAGTACTGGCACTTGTTTCGGTTCTTCTTCTGAATTTTACAGTTCCGCTCACATTTCTCATACTCTAGCTTCATGCGGATCGTTCGACGAAAGAATCCCTGTTGATATGTGATAAGACAGATGTTGGAAACAAAAAGATGTTTCATTCTGATATTAATAGCCCTTTCAGAAGTGCCAGGTTTACTATCACCTTAAATCTTAGGACAATATTTTCAGCAATAAGTAGATATCTTAAACATATTACAAAAAAAAACTTCTAAGATGAAAATATGCATGAAGAAAATAATGATGGGGAGGGGGGGAAGCCTAAACAAATAAGTTTAATATGTAAAATAAAGAAGCAGGCATGCAGTTTCACAAGTGACCACCAGATGGACTTTACTTGTAATCAACAAATCCCAACTTCTCAACATCCTTGCTGTCTCATCTTTTTGTTACTGCTTACCAGTAGACACTATTAGCATTCACCATGAGGAACAAAATCTGTTAATAGGTGCCCTGCAGCCTTCTTCTTTGAAGAAAAATACTTCAAAAAATAAAATATAAACCCATGCCCATCTCACTTCCCATCTTGACTATTGCAACGTGAAAAGCTTCCAGAAGCTCCAGTTCGGTTCAGAATGCAGCGGCCTGTATGGTTTTGTGCAGACCCAGGTGTGCATAAGTGTCACCTCCCCAGCAGGAGTTGCATTGGCTGCAGATTTTTGAGTGCAATTCCAAGTGCAATTCAAGCTGCTGACTGTCACCTTTAAAGCCCTTTGTGGCTTGGAACCAGGTTATCTGAAGGACTGCTCTTCCCGATGACATGCACCCAACCCACTAGAGAGAGGCATAGAATGTTGCGGATTCGGTCTCCTAAGGAGGTACGTCTAGTGGGACCCAAAATAATGGCCTCCATGGTGGCTCCCTCTCTTTGGAACATCATTCCTGCAGAGATTAGACTGATCCCCACTTTGACACTCTTTCACAAGGCTCTGAAGATCTGGTTCTGCCAGTGGTCCTGGGGAGCCCAGAGTGGGTTGGAACCCATCAAATGGCTCATTTGATTGCTTGTTATTCCTGTGGTGGGTGGTGGATGGGATGTTATTGTTTTTATTCTTTTTATCTTGGGTTTTTATTGCTTTTAAGCTGCCCAGAGTGGGCAGCCATATAAATCCTCTAAATAATTAAAATAAATAAACACAAAAAAAAGAATGAAGAGGAAGATGAAAAGGAATAAGGAGAAAAAAACAGAAAGAAGGGAACTCCAACTTTCTTTGATTCAGTTACAAATATACATCAACCATTTGATCTAAACTTCAATATTATATTTCTATACTCATAAACTCTAGTTGTCAAATCCCAAAATTAGTATTTGTTTGGTTTCTATGAAAGAGTCCAAAAGTGGTTTCCACGTAGAAACAAAGCTAGACAAAATCTTTTCTTTAATCAAGGTAGTTAATTTTGCCATCTCAGCTACTTCCATTAACTGCACCACCCATTCTTCCAACGTGAGAAACTGTGAGTCTTCCCATCTCTGTGCACACAAAGGCCTTGCTTCAGTTATCACATACAGCCAGGGAGAGGAGAGATTCAATGAAAAGTAACAGCAGCAACAAAAAAAGGACTTCCACATTTTCTAGTTCCATCTTTCCCTCCCTAGAGAATATTTCTTGCTCAGAGGTGAACTGTGGCCTCCTTGGTGCTCTCTTATCTCAGTTGTTTTCTTGCAGATGTTTCATTACTGAATTAGACAACATCATCAATGCTAATAATAAAAAAGACCCAACTAGAGAAAAACATACAAAACTATCAACAACATCTTCAAAGGAATAAAATTCACAAGAAGAAAATAACAACACACTCCCTTTCCTAGATATCCTCATAAGCAGAGGCAGTGATGGTAAAAGAGAAACACAAATCTGTTGGAAAAACTTCCCACGCAAGCCAGGTGCTCCACGTTCAAAGTAACAATTCAATCTCCCACAAGAAAAAGCTTGTCTATTTAGACAAGCACAAACACAGTGCAGCAACCTTGAACATTGGGGAAAAGGAAACTATACAATGTCTTTCAACAAAATGGATATCCATGTAGCTTTATCAAAAGGTGTCTGACCATTCAAGGCACCATAACTCAACCAACACAAGCTACGAAAAGCATAAAGCACAACATTGCCATGCAGCAAAAACATATCAGAAATCACCACAGACTATTATGACCATATGGCATCATCGTAGCACACAAACCAACTAAACCCTCCAAAACATCCTAAGTAAATCAAAACACTAGCACACTCAGGATTTTTAAAAAGGAGTCGTCTACAACCTAGAGTGTAAGGACCATAACAGCCACTATGTAGGACAAACAGGTAGAAGATCGGCACAGCATATCTGTGAACACCAACTAGCAGACAGAAGATATGATGAAAACTCCTTTATTTCACAACACATGAACAGAGTCAACCATATTTTCAACTGGAAAATTGTAAGCAATCCTAGATCAAAAATGCCACAGAATTCCTGGAGGCTTGGTACTCAGATAAATTAGCCATCAACGGGCAGATAGAGTTAAACAACATCTACATACCACTCAAAAGAGACAATCAAAAAGCCCAAAACACCTCCTCCCCAACAATCAACGCCCATAAGAACAGAGATTAACACCCAAACAAGCTAACAGTAGACAATAGCTTGATCAAGGAACCCCACCACACACTCACCAACACAGGCAGGGCAACCACTAGTATATAAAAATAAGAATAAACCTCTCTTTTAGCACTGATGATGTTACCTAATTTGGTAATGAAACATCTGCAAGAAGACCTCCAACCTTAGAGAGCACCAAGGACCCCACAGTCTACCTCTCATAAGGTTATATCTAATATTTGTGTTATCCTTACCTTACAGCCTTCACATGCATGCACCCCATAATGAAACCCTGATGCCTTGTCACCACAGACTCTGCATTCCATGTTTAGACTTCCTGAATTTGCTTCATCACAGCCCATCTGGAGTTGGTCCAACAGAGAAGGAGACGAACTCTGGGAAAGATCTATCCGGAAACAGAATGAAGAAGGTATTACATTGTAATTTTGCAATAAAGTACGATTTTTGGTACAAATCTCTGGCCTTTTTGCTTTGCTTATTTACCTTGCATTGTTAATTACTAAATCTGATTGTGCTCATTCATTCAGTGATCATTCAAACTTATAATAGTGCTGAATAAGGGGATTTATGACCAGCCCTCTAAGTTGCAACCACTGCAGCATCCCTGTGGTCTCATGATTGCAATTTGGGCACTTAGCAACTGGCTCACATTTATAATGGTTGCAGCATCCTGTAATCACTTGATCATCATTTGAAACCTTTCCTGCCAGCTTTCCACAAGCAAAATCAATGGGAAGCTGGCAAGAGGTCACAAGTCACTCCCACTGCTTTTTCCCACAATTACATGATCATGTTTTGCTGTTTTCCAGCAAAAACTGCCCCATTGGATAAGCTGTATTTAGATGTATGATCATGCAATTTGCGTAACAACTATGCTCACTTAATGTCCATGATAACTTAACTTATAACCGAAATTCCAAGCTCAACTGTGGTTGTAAGTTGATGACTACCGGTACTATATGGCAAATACTATAATGCAAAATCTGGAAGCAACTATCTCAAAGGGAAAAATCCCAATCTTTGTGTCCAGCAATTTGAACATGGGTTTGCAACAAAGCTTGGCAGACATTAGCCTAAAATATTTATTTATTTCAGAATCATATTTACTCTATCATATTCTTTTCAACTTTTGTTGAAAGCTTGCTGTTATTTATGTTTTGACCCATATATGTTCAAATCCTAATGCGCAATGATATGTGTTAATGTAGCATAAGAAATTCAGATTGTTTTTAAGTACAAAATAATTTTATAATATGAACTTCATCCAGTATTTTTTTCAATTTTGACTATAAAGGTAAAAGACGATGTCTATATACTAACAATATGTACTGATTCACTTAGCAGACTATCTACCTACCTACCTATCTATCTAAGATGGTTTATGTGTTGTGATCAAATTGCAAGGATTTCAATCAGTGTTGCAAGAGAAAATTAAGGTATTTTTCTTCATTATTCATGGTATTTATTTATTTATTTGCTTTCTTGGCTATCCATGCTATTCTCCAATAACAAATTTCAAAAGCATCATACTTTCTATCCGGCTTCTTTAAAGTCCAACTTTCTCTTCTACAGAGTGTTAAGGAGAAGATCCTCACCTTCACAATTCTCATATTTCTAGTTATACACACATCTCAGCATACAATGTCTTTTCCAAGGCCTTCATTACTACTCTATTAAATGCTAGTCTATAATCTATTTCTTTATTGATGGTCCCTTTACTATTAATAGTCAATCCTAAAAAAATAAATGATTTATCACTTCAATAAATTCATTATCAATTCCAAGGCAGGTTATTTTACCTGTTGTCATTATTTTAATCTTTTAGCCCTGCTTCTTTTCACTATCGTCCTTGATTTTTATTGCTAGAGCTTGCAGAACATTTACATTTTCAGTTGTCAGAGTAGTGCTGTTAGCATTCTCAATAATGACAGATAGGAGAAGGATGAAGCTCCTAATTCTCCCTCACAAAGGTCCTGGGCAAAAAGTCAGGTCTTCAAGGCCCTTCTGAATAACAACAGGGTGGGGAGCATCCAAATCTCAGGGGCAACCTCATTCCAGAGGGCAGGTGTGGCTAAAGAGAAGGCATGGTTCCAGGGTCCTAAATCTAAGGGACCCAAAGCGCACTAAGTGTGCAAATCAAAAATAAAGGAAAATTTCTTAATATATTTGAAAGCTAGGAATTAATATTTAAAGTCTGTAAAAAAATTGTTATAATCATAAGGAAATTGTCATCCCACTGAGAACAAATTACTGGAAAAAAAGTATTCAACATATGTCCATTGCTCCTTTAAGTGTCTCTAAGGCATTAATATCTTTTTTCAACCTACCTGTATACCTGGCAGATGGTACCGAATTATCTAGACCTTCATTTGGCTCTGAGGTTCCACTTATTGCCCTCATTGTCTCTTCCTTTTCCTCCTCTTCTTTCCTGACTTCAGGTACTTCCTCCTTTGACTGTTCCATAACTGATCACCTCCCTTCAATGCCAAGACTGCAGTCCCTGTCATAGTTCTGGCATCATCCACGTCTCTCTGGAAATGGGCCCCTACCAAGCTGTTCCGGCTAACCTTCATGAAAAAGAAGAAAAACACACAGAAGAGCATTAGAAGTTTAAAAAACAGAAATAATGCTGCTATGATGCTTTCTTAGCATTTCATGGCCAATTATCCCAGATATATAAGAATCTATATAATTTATAGAAAAATATATAAATTCTATCCTCAGTGCAAATTGTCTTAGTATTTCAAATTTATTTATTTATTTATTTATTGATGGGATTTATATCCCGCCCTATCTCCCGAAGGACTCAGGGCGGCTAACAACAAAACATATAAGTACAGAAATCAAGATAAAAATAAAATTGAAATCATCTGTGCAATAAATTAAAATTAAAGAATTAAAATAAAAATTCTAAATATAAATTAATTAAAATGCCTGTCAGTCCAGGTCAGCCTGGTGGAACAGGAGTGTTTTGAGGCCGCAGCGAAAGGATTGGAGGTTTTGGGCCATCCGAAGCTCAAATACAAAGAAGGGAAAGGCCTGTGGACCATAATGCTTTGATAACTGAAAAACAGAAAGCTATGGAAGATATTTTTAAACTCTGTCTGTGTAGCACTGCACTCATTCAAAAAAACATGCCCCCTAAATAGAAACTAAGACTTTAGAGCAAGGGTGTCAAGGAAGTGTCACATGGAAGCCACGCCCACCCCACTGCCGGCAATGGCAAAACAGTCCCGATACGTTGCGTGACGTCACTAGATGATATCATCAGTGAAAATGAGTGTGGTGTTTGCTCCCTGTTTATGTTTAGTAAGTTGCCTTGCCAGTGTTGGTGGAAATTGTTTTTTTCCTTGGTAGTTTTTTTGATCATTGTTTTCTGGTGTTTATAATCTTCCTCTTTTTTTGTTTACTTCTTCAGGGTTTTTTTAAAATTTCCTCTTTTAAATTCTGATTTTTTTTATTGTTGTATTCTATCAATTTCTTTTGACAAATGATATACATATAGTTTATCTGAACAACTGATACAAATTTACTATTTCTCTTATTGCAGCTTTGTAAAGTTTTATTTTAGAGATCAAAAATGATACTGCTGCAATCTTTGCCTCAATTATTTTAATTTTGTTTTATTATGGAAAAAGAGAGAAAAATGCAGAGCCTTCTGTGGAGCCTGGTGATGGATAGTAAGGCTCCATTCACATACAGTGTTATTTTTGGCTTCCCCTCGCACACTTGCACTGCAGGAAATATCACATGTAAAAGAGAAACTATTCATCATGATTTAGAAACAATTGCTTGATTAAAAAAGGCTATATAAAATGAATGCAGTATCTTCAGGATGAGCATTTAATACATATTAAGGTGGATTGAGATGAAACTAGACACAGAAAAAATATCAATATTATATAAGAACTACTTAATCTCCTATTAGACTATTTTCATTTTTAAATTCCATCAAAGTAATAAAACTTGTATTTTGGTAAGAATTTACATACTATATGTTCCCAGCTTAATATGATTCCAGGACATTCCTTAAAATGTTTCTATAATGAGTAATCTATTTCTTTGAGCAAATAGAAAATAAAATTAAAGATTGCTAACTGCAAATTATTCTAGCAGCACACAATCAATCCCATTCTGAAATTCTAACACAATCTGTATAACAAACTAATCAACTTCTTCAGAATACTCATCATAACTGTACAAAATCTTATAAGTCTCCAAATGACGACTGGTTACTAAGAAATGTGATATTAATGCTACTATAGGACTGCTTATAGGTTATAGGCACTTTAAATTCAACTCAACAGGGCCATATTAAAATTGGGAAATGTATTCATCTAATCAGCATAATGCTACATGTATTTTTTTATTTAGCACATGGCATCTACAGAGGTCAGGCAATCACTGATATCCAATAATAATAAAACACAATATACATGGAAACACAAATGTAAGTTTTAATAAAACATCAGCATATATATGTTTCCCCAAAAGGAAGGCCTACCCCGAAAATAAGCCCTAGCTTGATTTTTGGGGGTGGGCCTAATATAAGCCCTACCCCAAAAACAAGCCCTCATTTTGGGGCGAGGCACATACCTAAAATCAAGCTGGGGTGGGGGTGTGGAGCTGCATCCCGCACGTGCTTACCTTGCAGCCAGGCTGCTCCTCGCCGTGCCCACTTCTTTTGTGGTGTCTTCTGCAGCCAAGTCTGTACTTCTCCGTAACACGCCTTTCCGGAAAGCCACTGCAGCCGAGAACCGAGCTATGGATTCCATAGCTCGGTACTCGGCTGCAGTGGCCTTCCGGAAAAGCCTGACTGCAAAATGCAGGCCAGAATGCAGCTGCAGAATGAAGCTGTTCCTTCAGCCACAGAAGAAATGGAACGGCTGGACAGGGCTGTTGGTGCTGGAGGTGAGTACAAAAGACATCCCCTGAAAATAAGACCTGGTGCCTCTTTTGAAGGCCAAAATAATAATAATAAGACCCAGTCTTATTTTGGGAAAACTGTCTCTGTGTGTGTGTGTCTGTGTCTCTCTCTCTCTCTGTACACAATATATAAGATAAAATACTAAGATAAAACCATGATAAAATCACCATAATATGGTGCCACAAAATCACAATAAGATAGATGTTATAATTATGAAGGGGTATGAAGTGTAGACTACCTCCATAATGGTCAAATACAGATGCAGCTACATGTATGACACAGTACCTAAAATTTGATCCATTGTAAAGGTAATGTTGTAAAATATTCCAGACTCATGTTCAAATTGAAGACAGGTCTCTATTGAAATTATCAGACCACATCAACAAGATCTATTTCACATTTTTTCTAAAAGAATTACCTCTAATCAGGATGTTTTGGGACAGGATACAGCACCCATATAGCTATTGTCACAAAGGAACACAGAATTCCACAGTCATGAGTGGGGTTAACACTTCTCACTTCCCAAGATGGCAGAGGGGTTTGTTCCTGTGAAATTAACACTCATTTAAAACCTTTATCTATTTCAGATAAATACAAGACCAGACATCTAGCTAACTCAACATATCAGAAAGCAGCTGTTAACAATTATAAGTAATTAAAAAAAAGCAACTGAAGCAGAAAATAAAGCAGACACAAATGAACATTGTGCTGCAAGGCATTTTGGTCGTTTACAACATGAAATTAAAAAAAAATGACTTTAAAAAGTCAGCAGGCTAGGAAAGGTTTCTGCTACTGTCAGCTAACAATCCTGGGATAACAATAGTTAAAATGCTCAAGGGAGATTCATTCAAGCTTTTGAATTTATAGCAGCAACATTATGATTAGTGAACAAGATGTAATTTAAGAGCAATAAAGCTGAGAATGTTCCGTTTCAGCTATCTGGATCTTTAGTTTCCCACCTCTCCCCCATTAAATGTTTCTGACGAGTAAAATCTAAAGCAGAAAGGAACAGGTGATATTAAACAGGATAGTTATCTCATGTGCCAATAGCAAAAAATAAACTGCAGGTGTTCTTATCCTAAATGTTTGCCACATGTTTGGTCTACCTCCAACAGCTGTACAAGCCAGATAAGCAACTTCTGAATATTGTGCTGAAGTGCTGAATTTTTAAGAATTTCTTGATTTCTAACAGTATTGCACATATGCAGCTGGCCTACCTATAGTTCACAATATATTTTCTTTAATAAATAAAACAAACAGATGAAGCAACACTGAACACATCACAAAAATAGTTGGAATAGGATTTGTTTGCTTTTGTGCCTTTGAATCAGTGTTGACTTCTGGTAACTTCCTGGACTAGTCCCTGCAGTTTTCTTGGCAAGGTTTTCAGAAGTGGCTTACCAAGGCAGAACTAGAATTCATGGTCTCCCAGTTTCTATCCTGATATACTTATTTTTATTTTAGAAAATATATAACTTTATATATGATAAACAGAGAAAAATAAAAAAGGAAAATATCTTTGAAGATGCTCGCTCTGATTTTTAGAATTCAGCTACTAAAAAACAATAAACTATATGTTTTTTTTAAAAAAATCCAAGTATGTATAATAAATGTTAAACTTTGTTTAAAAGGCACATGTCCAGGGAAAGGTATTGTGCATTCTCCTTGCTTTAGCAAGAAATATGGTTTGTTTGTTTTAAAAAAAAACAGTATATTGAACAATTTAAATTCACCACAGAGAACAGGAGCTGGAGGGAATCATGAACTAATCTGTGCTCTTTCCCAGTGACTTAAAAATTCAGAAAGAGAGAGAAAGACACAAAGAAAGGGGGAGGGGAGAAAGAAAGAGAGATTCAATCAATGCCCTGCTTCTGAAGTAACAGAAACCTTCATCCTCGCCACATACATCAAAAATGAATTATTAGAAATTCTATCCCACATATACATTTTAATACATGTGGCATGTGTTTGCCTGGCTCTCATTTTATCATGGGGGGAAAAAAATCTGGATATAAGGGAACCTACCCAGCTGCAAAAGTATTAATCCTTCCATTTCTGTGAAAATGTTACTATGAATTGGGGGGGAAAATGCAGATACCAACTATTTTGCAGCAGCTCCAATAGTGTTGCTGCAAAGGCAGGAATAGGAAAACGCAGCCAGGATTGATTCATATTTTGTAAATTCTTTACAGATCCTTATTACACCTCCTGAGCATTACAACAGCCTTGAAAAAGTGAAATGAGAACTTGACAAGAATACTATCTGCAACCCAGAATCGATTCTGTGGGGTTGCAAACCATCCACAAATTTCTTAACTTCCTGGTAAATTCAGCCAAACCTCCATAGAACATGTAGTTGAAGAAAAAGATAGTAATAATTGTTTTGACTTCAGGAGATGGAGTGATTGAGGTATTCATGTTTCAAAGATGTTCAGAATAGGATATTAGTATATAAAGCATGCATCAAGTACTCAAAACAAAAACAAAATAATTTATTTTAGTGCAGTTTTCATATGTTGTCTCTGAACCAGAAATAAATAGATTTTGCTCTTAACGATATCAGTGTTATAAGATCACGGGGATCTGAAGCTGCTTTCAAACTAGGGGCAGAATCCTTATATGGAGTGACCTCAGTCAGGTTTCTAAACGTCCAGAGAACAAACACAATTCTAGGACATGTATTCCTATTTTCACTGACACCAGTGGAAATAAAGTAGTACATTGTACCTATTGTGTTTACATAAGCATCAATCAGCAACCTATTCCCAGAACTCATTTTAAAAGAAGTTATCAATAGGTATCTGCTTTGTGTACTTGAATCTCTAAAAAGAAAAACATATTTTTCCACAAAGTACATTATTTTCCTATTTATAAATGATAATAGTTGCCACCATGGTCTTACTGCTATCCTAGATCATATCCAATGACAGACTGCATCTAATTGGCAGAAACCCATACATTGGCTGAACAGACTTGCAAAACAGGAAATGCTGCTATGTACCAGTATTATTGCTAGGGATAGCCAGAACCTCTGGAAAACTTCCCAAGGACATCAGGTCACAAAATAACATCTTAACGGCAGAAGCATGTTACTGATAAATGGTACCAATTACATTCACAAAACACTGGCCACTGTTATGGAATTAAAACTTACATTCTAAGAACAAAGCTTTTTTATCACATGCAATTCTGCACTATGTGAAAGAATTACAGACCCTGGATGAATAGCTATTTATTGGATAAATTACTCCTAGCAAATATGTACAAAAAAGTAAGATAACACAGAAGCTATTTATCTGAACATGGTTTTTTTTCCTTAAGAGAAAACTGGTCACTATTGCTTTTATTAGGACTTTTACATATAATGATATAATCTGGATTTATATTATTAAAATTATATGACCAATCACTAGATTACTGATTCAACAGTGAGATAAAGTTATTGCTGTTTTAACCAACCGTGTCTGACTCTTAGTGACTTTATAGGCAAGTTGTCTCCATTCTACTCTATCAAGCACAGCTTTTTTCAATTGTTGCATGTTCAACTTTGTATCAGATTCGATATTATCAAGCCAGGATATTCTTTGCTTCCCCTTCATCTTGTTCCACAAACCATTCCTAGCATCATTGCCTTCTTCAATAAACTTGCATGCATGACATAGCCAAAATAAATCAGACATACTCTTATGATTTTAGATATTAAAGATATATTAAAGTGTATGGTTATAATTTTGTCACTATTATCTGAAATGTTCGGTCGTACTTTCACTAGCCACTCCATCACAGCTTGAGATATATACCCAGAGTGTTTTTATTTTAATCAAAAACATGTAAACCTGTTTTTCACCTTAAGTTTCTCAGATATCTAATATTTTAAAAGGACCAAGTTTCAATCCATTTATTAAAAAATCACCAGAACCAAACTTCATTGCAGCATCAAGAATAATTAGCCAAAGCAACCAAATAACTGCCCAAGTCAGCCAATCATCTTTATGTGAGTATAAAGTCAGTAAAAATTGCTGAGATTTCCCTTAAAGTTGCTTATCAGCCTCAAAAGATTTGTGAACCTCTAAGAAAGCTGAGAAGTTAATTACCTTCCTCACTGTGCCTGCTCATGAATCAAATGGAGCAAGGTGCCAATCGATTTTAATAATCAGAATCTAAATATTGATCACTTGTGTGTATTCAATAGGTCATCCTTGCATTCTCATGAATTAAAGCAAAGTAGACGCAGGAACAAAATAACATTTTTATTAAAAACAGTAATAGATAAAATCACAACCAAAATATCTCTGAAGTAAGGAAGATATTAAAAGAGAATGAACTGCAGTGAGCTAAAGCTGTCAGGCAGTGTCCATTGAGAGTTAACATATGCATAAGAAGGATCTTCAATGATAGGATTAAGTCATTTTTTTCACACTGTGTTAAGGCATCATCTGAAGTAAAAAGAAATGGAATACTGTTTTTTTGGTGCTTTCAAGAGAGCAGACTCATCTCTCTACCAAGGATATCAAGGTTTTCTATGACAAATAGAAAAGTAGAAATGCCCAAGCTATTTCCAGAAAAGAAGAGCACTAAATATTTAACTGGGCTATTTACCAATAGAACAGTGAGTGAAACACATATAATGTTATCAATTATAAAGCTGTAAATAGCAACCCTGTCTGCATTGGGATACAAGGAATTTTTGGTTTTGTGTACCCAAGAGATTTGGGCACTAAGATACTCACTTTTCCTTAACAACAACAAAAGCTAGCACACAACGCTTGCAAACAAATATTCTTTTCTATAAGTGGTGGACATTTAGCAATTGAGCATTTAGGTGGCCTGGCAAGTATTTCCGTCACACTTTGGTTTTGGTAGAAACTATCTGCTTCTGTAGATAATGCAATCTACTTGCTTGCCATTTCATCCATCCAACCAATGCCAATAAGCCAATCACCAGTGCAACTTGAAAGATTAAAATCATCACAATAGGGTGTAGAGCAATATTTAGTACTCCATTTGAACTTGGTGACCATCCCAGGAGCACCTCCCACCAGGCATGGTCTCCAGCTGATGTAACCTTTGCTACAATCTGGGCAATTTCCTGATTGTTGTGGTGAATCTCAAGAGCAGCATTTTCACCCAGATCTCTGAGTTTCAATAATTCTTGCTTGAGAGAGGGGTGAGAAAGCAGATTT
The DNA here is from genome assembly GCF_947247035.1 of Vipera ursinii. Taxonomy (NCBI): domain Eukaryota; kingdom Metazoa; phylum Chordata; class Lepidosauria; order Squamata; family Viperidae; genus Vipera; species Vipera ursinii. The sequence continues at coordinate 47,956,772 of NC_139516.1, forward strand.
TTAAGAGTAGAAAGGCCAAGGCCAAGTGAAATAGGAAATATTTCTTTATATAAAGAGGGATAGGCTTTCATATGTTGCACAGTCCAAACAGGTACTCGAAATTGGAAATCACATCCTACAATCATGCTAATATTGCAAAAGCAACGATTGATATATGGCAGCATAGGCTGGATGATGACACTATTAACGATTATAAATTCACATGGAGTTCTAACACAAATACAGCCCTTGCCAGTATATACAACAGTAGACATTTCTTCTTGGACTACATCAAAAGAACAATGAGAGTTATTTATAAGCTGAGGAGAAAAGCATTCGTGGTGCTCTTCTAAGCTGTTATCATCACATACAAAGCCTAAATTCTCTTTTTTAACACAGCCCTGCACGTTAACACTTTGCCACTCACCATCCTTCAAGTGTGCCCATTTATTAGAGTCTCTGGAATACATGACCAAGTCTCTGTCAATCTGGAATCCCAGGGGCACTATTGGATAGATAGGAATAATCTGAGCGGCCTCCACAGTTATTAAGAATAATCGCAGTGTATTTTGAGTCGAGTCATAAGATGCATTTAGCAGTCTCCACCAAGCTTCTAAAGCAATTTCACCTGGTGTGAGTTCTGGTCGAATTAAATTGCTTACCTCCATGGGAATTTTTCCTGCCCTAGCTTCTCGAATCATATCCATGATTACATTTTGGGTGATTGCCTGGGCCTGTTCACATGCTAAAGCCAAGGAAACATTATTTTGGAGAGACTGAATCCCAGAGACTATCAATATGTTATCATTTTCTAAAATTGTTTCCCAGACTGGAAGCACTTTACTGATCGCTTGTGGTTGTTTTGTGAGTTGTGAGAAAGATTTGGTTAACGGGGCAGTAAGTTTTCCTATTTGTTTTGTGGAATATGAAAGCTTATTAGCTAATACTTCTATGTTGGCTGCATCTATAAAAGAAACTCCTGCCCCCAGGGGGCCAATCCAATCCAACAATCCCCTTTTTATTCTTTCTCTATGGTATGCTCCTTCCCACATTTTAACCCATTCTATCCAACCTCTGTGGCTAATATCAAGAAAGGGAGAACACTGGGGCACTTTCTGTGATACATTCAAACCTTCAAAATTAATCTGTACCTCCTTCAGAGAGGTCTGTGGGTTCCTAACAATTTGCTCAGGCTGATCTAATTTTAATACATGAGATCCAATAATTGGATTTTTCATATGACGCAGCGAAAGGAGGTCTTTAATCAGTGGGTTAAACTGAAGAACTGTTTTATTTTGAAAGCCTAGTTCTAGCTGATACAATCCTTGTTCACTATTTTTTTCTGTTATGGAAATATGACCGTAGAATTTAAACTTAATGAAGGATGCTCTTTGATCACAATGTGTTCCTTTAATTGGAACTACCCAATCTGGTGGTCCCTGTCTAATTAAGTCTGTTCCCTTTAATTCCCAGTCATGTGATTCCCAATTAACAATCATTTGGGTGATTTTTTTCCCAGAAGGTGAAATTAAGGATAGCTGCAAGTGATTTTTAAGAAATTTATCATGTTGGGATCCAACAATAGTTCTGAGATGCAATGGTGCACCGTATTTCCATAAAGCAGCAGAAATTAGAGCAATGTCACATGAATTGTCCTGGGTTACGCTATTTCCAGTTCTGCGAGAGTCCAAATGTGTTGGCAAAGGTCGGCATGAAACAGGAATATGAAAACTTGAACTGTCCATTTGCATGTCATAACAAAAATGTCCAATTTCTCCACTGGCCTTGACAGTACAATTAGCCAAATCTCTCCAATGGCAGTTGACTGAGTCTGAAGCAGCATGGAATATGTACAAGCTCTGGAACACTCCGGGATTGGAACTGTTGGCATATAATCCATGCATGCGACATATCAACTTTATTTCAGATACTTCTCCTTTTGGAAAACAAGCCCACAGTTTCACGGGGATGGTAGACGCATTCTGAGTTGCAGAAACAAGCATCCATCCATTCCACAGGCACAGCAGCAAAGACAACATCTTCGAAAGCATCTGAGAGAGAAAAACACAAAAAGAATCTCCAAAGCCCCTATTGTCTGGATGTGCAGTACTTACTTGAGAAAGTATTTTATATGTTCTTGCTGCCTTTAAGCCAGAGTATTAATTTCTTCTTTACAACTGCATCAATTAGTGACAGAAAATCTGGTAATTCAAGGACTACCTGCATTTTTAAAAAAAGGTTCTATCTGCTTTAAGGAGAAGGAGCCCATCTAATTACATTAGTTAAGACCTTATCTTTATTCAGACTACACTACTCAAAAATATGTTATAATTGGACAGAGGCCAACTTTACATCTATTAAATCTGAACCACAACACTTAAATCACCAGACATATGAGTGATACTTCTTGTAAAGGGCTCTGTTCTGTACCAGCCTACTACCGGCCCTGCAGATAAGGCAGGGACAACCCCTTTACAAGAAGGCAAGAGGCTGGAACTAAGCCTGCCAAATTTATGGACACAAAAGCAAACAGAGCAAAAACAAGACACGAACCATGAAACAGGAGCTATTCAAACGGTTGCCTTCAGCAAACCAGCCCTCCCACGCATTCCCCTTTTAAACAGTTCAGGGCTTGGCTTCTCTCTGCCTCCTTCCGAGGTGCCCCATTGCCTTCCTCTGTTTACTCCTGATTGACTGCCTCCTGCGTCGGGCATCCTTGAACAGGGCCAGCTGTGGGTCATCTTCATCCATGCTGTCAGGTTCACACAGCTGGGTCTGCGTCGTAACCAGGTGGGAGGGGCCTGGCTGAGGGCTCTTATCAGCAAGCTCTCCAACACCCTCCGCAACCTCTCCAACACCCCCCCTCCTCCTCTGAATCGTCCGACCCAACTGCCGAACCCACAGGCTGACCCTGAATCACAACAGGCTCTGCAAATTAACCAATGGGCTCTCAATCTATACTTTCTTCTTATAGAACCAAATATGCAAAACTTTTTATCAGCTCAAAAATTCCATTAGATGCTTCCCTTCATTATCATGTAGGTTAATAAAGTTTTTTTTCATATCAGTTGGACACATACATGTAACAATATACAAGTGATTTTCTATTGTTTTCTTTCAAGTTGCTTTATTAACCCATCCATATCCTAACCAACCTTTAGCTTCCAAGACCAGATAAGGTGCTTATGCACACATCCTTATGGATTTGCTTTCTTCCTACCCCTAGGACAAAAAATACCATATATCACTTCCCATATCTTTGCCCCAACACTGATACTGTTGCCACAATTATGCAGCAAAATTAATAAAACTCCCTGCATACAAAAAAGCACATTTCCTATTTGGTAACTGGTTCATCTGGACTAGGAAGAAAGAATGTTTGCAGCAAGAGATAATGTTGCATATTGCTTTTTCCCAGCACAAAGAACCAATCTTAGCTTTGTTTTCTTATCTCTACATCTTTAGGATATAGACTAGGGTCCACTGGGAGTGAGAAATCTTGCTTCCAACACCTTTCTATTCCTAAAGTGATATGCTCCTAGGCATCCTTCTCCCTTCTTGCAGCTAGCAGTTACTCTCTTAGCAGCATACTATACTTTCACTGCCACACCTGATGCCTCCCAAGAAAAGTAAAGCATGAGAGCCTAATCCAATGCTACTGTACAAGAGTCGCTACTGGACACATCAGCTGACGCCATGCCGTGCTACTGCAACTTCTGTTCACCAAAGTTGGTTATCCATCCTTCTCTCTGTCTGCCCTAAAGCCTGCTGCCATTGCTATTATCATCATTAATTTCACTTGCACGTATTCTCTACCTTCCCACTAGTGAGAAAGGCCAGAGCCAACCTGGGATCAGCTTCTGCAAGAAAGCAGAGCACCAAAGGGATTTGGAAGGCATATGAGTAGTATACATTCTTCACAATTCCCACAATGGAAAATGTGGAATGAGAATGTGTAGAGGGCACCCTGCAGATTGCTGACATTTGTGAGGTTTTCTCTATGGGACACACAATGTTTTACTGTTTCATTAGTGAAAAATATTATCTTCCTGATTTGGCTTCAGCCTACCACAGAAGAAAGCTGGCAATGAGATAGAGATTCCATTGTGAGGAATGGTCCTGAACAACCAATATGTGAATCATCGCCAAACCAGGATAAGGAAATTGTAGGAATGAGCCCACAGCCAGCCAGATCCTACCACCTGCTGAAACAAATCATAAGTCTTTAATCAGGATCTAGTCCATGTTCAAACAGTTTCAGTCCATGGTTTGCCTTCATTTCTGTTTTTCATTACTTTCATTACTATTGGCTTCCCAGCTGGAGGATCACTCAGAAGTAGTCTTATCAATTTTCCAGGCTTGGTACAATGGTACAAGGTTAACTTGGAAAGATGAGAAAAAGGGCATGTGGTTCAGGAAATAAAAAGACCTGACAAGACTAAAAAAAAAAATCTTCCTTGTCCCCACAAAATCTTGCCTGAGGTTGTACAGACAGCCTAAGAACTATAACATTTATTTCCCACAGTTCTACCAATTAAATATTCATGATATTATTAGAATACATATCCAGTATAAAGTCACAGAGGGTGTTATCATAACACTAAGGGTATTTGAATTGGGAGGCAGCAACCTTATGCTAAACCAGGGGTGTCAAACTGCCAGCCCGCAGGCTGGATGCATCATGCCAAAAACGCGCCCACCCCATCGCTGGCAACGGAGATAAGTCGCGATACATCATGATATGTCACATGATATTGTTTGCACCCCTGTGCTAAACCAACACAATTTTGTCCATCCCTATATTAATCTAACAACCTTTATCTACTGTATCTCTCTCTGCCTTACAGCATTGTACCAGTGGTAGCTATTCCTTGCTTTACTCCATCTTCTTTTTTAAACACATATCTCATCCAGCAGCAAATCTTTACCAAGCTTTTTGCCCTTCTACAAATTATTAAGACTTACTGAATTATCAAAGCAATTATTTCTTACTTCCTTCACCAACCATATCAGCACCATCACGTCTCTCAATCAAAATAACATTTTCAGTGTATAAAGCAAAGATGAGTGAATAAATGCATGAACAATTTACATACCCTTATAATACTGCAACCAAGAAAAACTAGTTCCATGGGGAAAACAATAGAGTGTACTGGAAAGGATACTGAACTTAGATTGGGAAGACCCAGGTTTAAGTCCACCTCTGACAGAAATTCCCTTTATGACTTTTAGGTAGTCACTATTTCTTAGTGCAACCTACCTTTTTTGCTTAGGGACAACTGAGACAGGGAATGCAATGTATCTTGCCTTGACCTTCTGAATGAAAAATAAAATCTAAATCTGTCAAATACAAGTATCTGGTGATACATAAATATACTATGAATTTAAATAAAGACATTTTTAATCTATCACATTACCTATTTGTACACAAAAACAAAAACCACAAATCCATCCATCATGCTTTCTTCAATATGCATCACTAAAGGTCTCAAAGGAAAACTACAAATAAAAGGGAGTGTGTAACAGATTCTTTCCCAGACATAGTTTAAAATATCTATAATTAGCAGATAGCAGCACATACCAATTTCAGAAGCTAAGCCTGGTTACTACCCGGATTGAGGATTACTTGGGAATTCCAAAATTATAGGCAAAGAAAACTGAATGGCATGTCCATGAAATTACCAGAAACATAACTTGAAAGAGTTACCTTCAATTAGGTGTATAACTTGAGTTACCTTCAATTAGGTGTATCCATTCTCTCACACACACACACAGAGACAGAGACAGAGACAAACAGACACATACACACACAGAGACAGACACACACACACACACACACACACACACACAAACACCAAGCATTTAATACTACTGAATTGGAAAACAATGCCAAAATTGGGGAGAAATGGTCACCAAAAGATGTGTGCTTTAGTCCAGACATGTCAAATACAAGGCCCGGGGGCCGGATCCAGCCCGCGAAGTGGCTTCATGTGGGCCGCGAAGCCATCCTGGAAACAGTGAGGGAACGGCCCCCACTGCCTTGGCCCTGGCCCAGAGACCCTCCTTCTGCCAGAGACCCTCAGATCTGTCCCACTCCTGCCCAGGCCCCCATAGGCACCCTTGATGCGAACGATGTAGAGCTGGCCACGCCCACCCAGTAGGCCATACGCACTCTAGCCATGCCCACCCAGTAGGCCACACCCACCCTGGCCACACCCACCCGGCCCCTTGAGGGCAACCGCAATGCTGATGCGGCCCTCAATGAAATTGAGTTTGACACCCCTGCTTTAGTCCTTTGCTATGGGATTGTCTATATATAATGTTAAAACAGATTTGTTTACTAAATGAATACTTTATTCCATTTTCCAACCAACTAAAAAAAGATTGCAATACAATGTTTCTATAGACATGGAATATCGTTTGTCCCTCTGAAAACTAAAATGATCACTGCTTACTCATTTATCCCAGTACACTCTCTTGCCAGTACAAAGGACTCTGTTTACTGAAATTGATATTTCAGTAAGCACAAATAAAATGATGGTTGTATGCTAAATATAAAACTGTAATTAAAGTTGCAGTTTACTGTGCATAGTTATACTGGTGTATCATAGTAAGAGTAAATAAAGCATGACATCTGTAATATTTTTATCCTGTCCTTTCTGCCCCAAATGCAAATCAGTATATTGGATGTTTTGGTAATATTTTGCAACTGCTCCTAAATGCAACTTGCAGACTTCCATGGAATACATACAGAGTTTCAAAGAAAAAAAAACGTAGGATTATAATGACTAATACATGTATTATAGGAAGAAAAGAGAATTCTGAATTGGAAAACAAATTTAAAGAAAAGATCTCACCCAGAAGACAACCAAGATTTGTTGTTTAAGGATGCAGTGTACAGATATAAAATATTAGTTTTATATTACAGGATAGTATATTCTTGTTAACCATTAAAGAAAAATGCCTTTTAAGTAAGAGCTGTCTGATAGCGGCACCAAATGCGCAGAGAGGAAGTGGGTTTCTCACCACTGGATGCCTTCTGACAAAGGGTGCACAGTCATCTGTCACAACTGCTTTGATCAAGATTCCTGCACTGAACAGAGGGTTGGATTCAATGTCTAAATGACGCTTTCCAGCTCTATCAGTCTATGACTGAGAATTTTTCTAAGCATGCAGATTTTTTAAGTAAGAGTTTGAAAAATATTTTTAAAGATAAAAGTAAAAATCGGGATTAGAATTAGGATAGCAAAAAAAGAACTGAGTGATGTGTTCCTTCCTGTTTTCTGAATATAACTGAGATTAAAAGACTTAGGAAGAAGTTTCCCGTTGCTTAAACTCTGGAAAATGTTGCTCTCAACATATACACATCCTACATAAAGCCTCCTTTAGAAAATACTTGTAAATGCCAGGAAAAATTACAACGTTAATCTGTTGCATCAGAAGAAAAAAAAAAGAATCTTATAGTCTTAAAACTAACATACTGATTGCAATATATGCTTTGGGGAACATGCTACAGATGTGTGGTACATTACCCCTGATACAAGGAGTTTACATACACATCCAATTTGTTCTTGTTTTTTATTTTTTATGGGCAGGACAATAGTGAGACTAATAGTAAAATAAAATATTGAAAGGATGGTATTAACTTCTACCCTCATAGTGGCCATTCAGAAAATTGTTGCAAGATATGATACATTCCCCAATAAATTTGTTCATCCAATGACTTTCCTCAAATAGCTTAGCAAAATAGATATTGGCGATAATTGTTTTTTAAAAAATTGCAGATGTAATTTCAAGTAGTTCAAGCATGTTTTGCCTTTACACAGTAGGAAAAATGTTCTTGCAAAGTATACAGAGTTGTATTGGTTTTCAGTATTCCATAAATCTGAAGTCTATTAGAGGAACAACATTCCTTGCATCATCTTTCATGTTTCTTACCATATTATATGTCACTACTGCTAATATTACACTGACATTAACAGAACACCAGAAAATTATTTTAGAAGGAAAACATTATAAGTTTAAAATAAATATAATATACCAAAAAGTATTATAGAAATTTGAATGCTTCCTAATTTCCAAAGTTATTAATAGGACTAGGACACCACTAGTGTTTGATTTCTTCTTGTTAATACATAGTGAAGACTGATTTACTTTTCTACAAATATAAAAGCAAAACCTTAATGGAACCAATCCTTTAAAACACTACAAATATTAATTGTGCAACAGGACAATTATATTACTCGTTTTGCAGACTCTAGCTCTATAAAGAGCATATTTTAATTCTAAAACTGCAGATTGATTTCATATATTTTATATTTTTTTAAAGGTAACCTGTTTTTTTATGCAAGAAGAGAGAAGATTTTAGCAGTCTCTCAAATTTCACAATATAATTATTGAAGGTTTTTATATATAATTATTCAGAACACATACATGAAAACATATAATATTGGAAGATTATCTGATCCAGTCCTGACAATGTTCAATCAAAAGTAATATATTTATGTAATCTATTCAAATACATAGCCAAATCCATTTATAGTTCCAATTAAATGATGGTATAGATAGTATAACTTAATCTCTGTCAACAAGCTACATATCATGTAGCTGTTCAGCAGAAATTCATATATAAAAACATATATTAATGTTTTATACCTATTTTGCATATACTGCTTCAGCGGCAGCGGCAGTAGCTAGCACCTGCACAAACAGGACTGCTAGTACATGCGAGTTGCATGGCCAGTTTGCATGTGCATGCAGGGCTAGCAGGCAGTGGCTAGCGCATACACACATGCGCAAATGGGGCCAATAGCATGTGTGGGTTGCGCAGCCCATTTGTGCATACGTGCGGAGCTAGAAGCGGCAGTGGCTAGCACCTGCACGCATGTGCAAATGGGGCTGCTAGCATGGGTGGGTTGTGTGGCCCATTTGCACATGCACACTGCATGCATGCACAAACAGGGCTGCTAGCACTGTGTGGGTTGCATGGCTATGTACATGCATGTGGGGCTAGCAGCGGCGACCTGCATGCACGAACAGGGCCGTTAGCACTGTGCAGGTGTATGCGGCCCTGTTCACATGTGCAAATTTCCCAGCTGCTCCTTTTCCCTCCGTGCCACCAGCATAAAAATGTTGGTGACCTCTGCTATAGAAATAAGTACAAGAATAGAGATGAAGCACCAAAAGTTAGTAGTGATTTTAATATATTAGCGAAAACTCAGATTTAAACTCGTACTCCAGATATTCATTGCTTTGAGATTGAAAAGAGTAATACACATCCACTGATCATTAATGTATTTCACAATTAAACTTTAAATATATATCCAGTATTAGTATCTAAGGCTTTTACAAGGTAAATCTCTGCATGTATTGCTTTGACTACTCAAAATCTGGTCTGCAGTATGCAAATACACTTAAGCTCAAAACTGACATTTAAAAACGTTAAATTATATTCTTTAATAAGGGATTATTACCTTTGTTCGCCTATGATGACAGCCACTCTGAAATTACCATATCAGCATAAGGAATATCCCAAGTGGAGGGAAGCTGCAAAAGAGCAAAACAGATTTCTACTCTATGCATAACAATAATCAGGAAAACTAGAACAAGTTTACAGTTGAATCTTACATATTAGGACATAAATATGACTGTATTCAGTAAAGCTTACTTCCTAGTATATATTTGTATGGTAAGGATTTTTAATACATGGCATTGCAGCATATTCCACTATAGCAGGCATGTCAAACTCGCAACGTCATGTGACGTCGCGTGACGTATCAGAGCTTTTTCCCCATTGCCAGCAATGGGGTGGCCGTGGTTTCGTCATGACGCATCCGTCCCACGGGTCGGCAGTTTGACACCCCTGCACTATAGCAAATGCAATCATATGCATATTGCATAATGGCATATTTATTATGGGACAAGAAAGCTGGGATACTTTATGAATCCTAAGTGCAGTGCTTGAAGCTCTCTTAAAGGTTTTCCACACAGGACTCAGATTTTTAGCTGAAACAATGTTAAAAGGAATTTTATTTATCAGCTTACTTTGATGAATTAGATATAATCAGCCAGACCTTATGCCAATTTTTAAAGTGCCACAAATGCTGCAACAAATCCAGAAAAGTAAGGTATATATTTATTACATCTCTACTTTGAGTAATGAATGAGTAAAAAGTGTTAATATTCTATAACTAAGACCATATGAGGATTTCTTAGCCTTGCAGTCATCAATCCTGTTCATATTAATTGGTTTACTCTAATTTATTCATGTAATTACAGTTTCAATTTATGCAATAAAAGCTGTGCTTTTTAAAATCAGCTTTTAGTTTTATGCAGAATAATTCATAAATTAACATATACAAGAAGCCTGGGGCTATTCTATTTCGGCAATTTCAGTATCTGTGTAATACACAAAGTTACAGCAGTACCTAGGTTTATATGTTCAGCCCTGAGAAAGAGGAAACTTAATTTCTTCTTTTCTTTTCTTACTATACTAAAAATTAACAGCTACTTATTTAGTAAGCTTTTCCTGTTAATGATATAAAATTAAATATGATAGCACTGAATATCTTTCATACCTGACACCTCATAAATGTTGCTGAACCCTCTTTTTTTGTTTTCAAAGAAATGTTGTCTCCACACATTAGAATTCTGCAATGAAGTACATTGTTAATAGGCGAAATAACAGATATGTACATATTTATTTTACCTTTCCCTCCTGCCTATTTGGAAAAAATATCCAATTTTCTAACACAAAAATACAAAATGAAAACAAATTTTAAAATTAGAAGCACTACATTAAAAACAATTACAAAAATTCAAGGGCAGTATAATGTAGTCAACACAGTGCTGGACTGGCAATAGGGATACCCAGGTTCTAGTCCGCTTTCAGCCACAGAAGGAAGGAGGAAATGTTTTGTACGTTGCCCTAAGCTCCTGAAGGATGGGTAGAATATAAATCCAATAAAAGAATATAAATCCAATAGATATAATTTACTTGGACTTCAGTAAGGCATTTGATAAAGTAGATCACAACCTACTACTTGATAAGATAGAAAAATGTGGGTTAGATAGCATCACCACCAGATGGATTCGTAGCTGGCTGACAGGCCGTACTCAGCGTGTGGTCCTCAATGGAACTGCATCTACATGGAAGGAAGTGTGTAGTGGGGTGCCCCAGGGCTCTGTTCTGGGCCCAGTGCTCTTCAATATCTTCATTAACGATTTGGATGAAGGCATAGATGGGGAACTCATCAAATTTGCAGACGACACCAAGCTGGCAGGAATAGCCAATACTCCAGAAGATTAAGATACAGAAGGATCTGGACAGACTCGAACACTGGACACTATCTAACAAAATGAAATTCAATGGTGAAAAAAGTAAGGTTCTACATTTAGGCAGGAAAAATCAAATGCACAGGTATAGTATAGGTGGTACCTTGCTCAATAGTAGTAACTGTGAGAGGGATCTCGGAGTCCTAGTAGACAATCACTTCAATATGAGCCAGCAGTGTGCTACAGCTGCCAAAAAAGCCAACACAGTGCTAGGCTGCATTAACAGAGGGATAGAATCAAGATCAAGTGAAGTACTAATACCACTTTACAATGCTTTGGTAAGGCCACACCTGGAATACTGCATCCAGTTTTGGTCACCACGATGTAAAAAAGATGTCGAGACTCTAGAAAGGGTACAGAGAAGAGCAACAAGGGTGATTAGGGGGCTGGAGGCTAAAACATATAGGGAACGGTTGCTGGAATTGGGTATGTGTAGTTTAACGAAGAGAAGAGTGAGGGGTGACATGATAGCAGTGTTCCAATATCTCAGGGGCTACCACAAAGAAGAGGGAGTCAAGCTATTCTCCAAAGCACCTGAAAGCAGGACAAGAAGCAACGGATGGAAACTAGTCAAGGAGAGAAGCAACCTAGAACTAAGGAGAAACTTCCTGACAGTTAGAACAATTAACCAGTGGAACAACCTGCCTCCAGAGGTGGTGAATGCTCCAACACTGGAGGTTTTTAAGAAAAGACTGGACAGCCATTTGCCTGAAATGGTATAAGGTTTCCTGCCTGAGCAGGGGGTTGGACTAGATGACCTCCAAGGTCCCTTCCAACTTCTTCTTCTTCCTTCTTCTTCTTCTTCTTCTTCTTCTTCTTCTTCTTCTTCTTCTTCTTCTTCTTCTTCTTCTTCTTCATCATCATTATTATTATTATTATTATTATTATTATTATTATTAATTATTATTATATAAGAATTAAATAAAATACCTACGATAACATCTATACTATTCAACATAACAGAAATAGTTATGAGAAATGCACATTTGGAGGAATATACCATTCGAGTTTATATAGGTGGTAGGAATATCAACAATCTCCGATATGCAGATGATACAACATTGTTTGTGGAAAGCAAGGAGGATCTGGAGTGGCTAATCCTGAGAGTCAAAGATGAAAGTGAAAAATTTAGACTGCACGTTAACATCAAGGAAACAAAGATAATGACAAGTCCAAAGAATAGACAGGCCAAAGTGCAGACTGACAATGAAACTATCAAAACAGTAAAGGAATTCATCTTCCTAGGTTCTAAAATTGACCAAGTTGGTGGCTGCAGCCCTGAGATCAGAAGGCGTATAGCCCTTGGAAGAACTGCAATGTCTGGCATGAATAACATCTGGAAAAGTAAATACATCAGTCTCATAACTAAATGCAGATTACTTAATACAATAATTTTTCCAATTGCTACTTATGGCTGTGAAATTTGGATTCTGAAAAAGGCAGATAGGAGAAGGGTGGAGGCCTTTGAACTGTGGTGCTGGTGGTGACTATTATTATTATTATATTATTTATTAAATTTTTATACCACCCTTCTCCCGAAGGACTCAGGGCGGTGAACAGGGCATATCTTAAAACTACAAAAATACAAAAATTAAAAAAGAATTAAATTATTGCCCACAATAAAAACAATAAAAATATATATAAATATTAAAACCCTAAGTGATTCCCCATCAGGCCAGGCCAGCTTGTTCAAATAAATGGGTCTTTAACCCGCGACGGAAGGAGCGGAGATCCGGTGCCAGCCTATGCATTGCAAAGGCTACAAAAATAACAAACGAAGAAGTCCTAGACCAAACCTCCCAAAAATATCACTTGAAGATAAGATTGCCAAAGAAGAGGCTGTCATACTTCGGTTATGTCATGAAAGCTTACTCACTGGAAAAGTCTATCATGCTGGGAGTGATGAGTGGAAAAAGGAGAAGGGGCCATCCTAGTACCCAAATCTATGAAGAGGCAGTACAAGACAGAGGGGCATAGAAAGTGCTGATGCAGTGTCCGAGGGTCGGGCACGACTGAATGGCTGCCAACGATGAAATAAAATAAAAATTGTTCCAAAATCAGAGATAAAATTTCTAAATCATGCTCTAACTGGAAAACCTTCTTCAACTGTGAAACACCTATACCGCAATAGCAATTTTCAAAAGGAGAAGGAAGAATTAAGTTATTCAGATTTAACTACACAAAACAGAGGTACTGTGAGTAAAGAAATCAATTATTGTATATGAAGGCTCACAACTAATCTTAGAGTTTCCCTGAAGGACCAAATATGCAGCTTGGCAGTTGTCCTGGATTCAGTATTAAGGGGAAGCTCGGGTAGCAGTCAGCAATACTGCTTACTAAATTAGACTAGTATACCAGTTGTAATCCTATCCAAAGGAAGATTTTGTTTTAGCTATCTATGCACCAACAATGCTGAAATGGATTATTATAATGATGCACTATATTTGACGTTATTCTAGAAAATGATTTGGAAGTTTCAGCTGGTGGAGAATATGTTGTTCTTATACTGCTGAGAGCATAGTACTTATATCATTATATTACACCAGCTGTATTTCAAGCATGTTTCTGTATTTCATGTGCTGGTTAAGGAATACTTTGACTCATGTGGTTAGGATGCTGGGTTAGAGATTAGCAAACCCACGTTTGAGTGCAGAGTGCTATTGTGCGGCAGAGTGACCTCCCGGTTTTAGGCTTAAAGCTTCAAATAGTCTGAAACATAATGGCTGAAAAAACATTTTTATTCATATCAGCCTGCCTGTATTTTAGAATCACAACACAAAAAAGGGATTGCTCTGCCAGTTCCAAATACATGTCTGCGGAATATGCCACTTTGGGCAACATAATACTGTAGACCTTCTTCTTGCAATCATGCAGAAAAGCAGTAAAGCATATTTGTGTATTCCTGTCAAAAATTCGTTTATTAAGTTGACAAATGAAATATTTGCTATAAATTTAAATGGATTCTAATGTTTTTATATTAGGCTGGGAACTTTAATTCTGCCCGTTAGTTATTGACTTTTTAAACTTGAAAAGAGAGCTGATTTCATTAAACCTAGAGGGAGCTTGGAAAGAATTCCATGGATGAAAATCCACAAGGGAAAAACAACCCAAGAAGTTTGGGAAACTTTGAAAAGTGAAATTATAAAATGCCAGTCTAGTACATACCAATGAAGAACTAAAATAAGAGATCTGAAAAAGAAAGCAGTACGGCTACATAAAGAACTCTCTGAAAAACTGAAAGACAAAAAGGACAAGTATAAAAAATGGAGAGAGGGGCACATAACTAAAACAAAATATCAGCAAATAGCTTGAACCTGCAAAGATGAAGTAAGGAAAACTACTGCTCAAAATGAACTTTGGCTTGCAACAAATGTCCAAAATAACAAACAAACAAACAAACAAACAAAAAAGCTTCTTTCAACCTGTAAAAACAAGAAAAAAATTAAAGAAACAATGGTTCATTAATGTAGAAAATGGCAAGGTGACAAGCAGCAGGGAGAAAGCAGAACTGTTTAAGTCATATTTTGCATCTGTCTTTACACTAAAAGAAACAACAGGCCAACCTACCAAAAAAAAATACTGAAAAATGTATATTAGGAATGCAAATCAAAATAAGCAAGAAAATGGTAAGAAAATACCTATCCACTCTAGAGGACTTCAAATCACCAAGACCAGATGGATTACACTCCAACTTTCTGAAGGAACTGGCAGATGAGATCTCAAAACCATTGAATCGTATCTTTCAAAGATCCTGGAGCAGCGGGGAATTACCAAATGACTGGAAAAGGACTGATGTGGTTCCCATGTTCAAAAAAGTAAAAAAAAAAAAAAAGCTGGATCCAGGAAACTATCAACCTGGCATCAATACCAGAGAAGATTCTGGAAAAATCAAGCAACGAATCTGCAAGCACCTAGAGGCAAGCAAAGTAGTAATCAGAATTCAACATGGATTTGTCAAAAACAGATCATACCAGATAAATCTTATTGCATTCTTTGACAATCTTATAAAATTAGTGGACCAGAAAAATGTGGCAGATATAATTTACTTGAACTACAGCAAGGCATTTGATAAAGTAGACCACAGCCTATTACTTGATAAGATACGAAAATGTCGGTTGGACAGCTTCACCATCAAATAGATTTGTACCTGGTTGACCAACCGTACCCAATGTGTAGTCCTTAATCTACATAACCATGCAGTGGGGTACTTAGGCCCAGTACTCTTCAATACCTTTAGAAATGATTTAGAAAAGGGGATAGAAGGGGAACTCATCAAATTTGCAGATGATACCAAGCTGGCAGGAATAGCCAAAGTTCTAGAAGATAGGTTTAAGATACAAAAGGATCTCAACAGACTTGAACACTGGGCCCTGATACTAACAAAACAAAATTCAATGGGGAAAAAGGTAAGGTTCTACATTTAGGCAAAAAAAGCACCAAATGGATCAGATGTCTCCAACCTTTCTCGGTTGGCGGACCGGAGGGAAAGGGAGGGGGAAGCATTTTACGCACATGCACGGACATACAAACAGGACCCCTGTGGTAGATGGTACCTGGCTCAATACCAATAACTCTAAGAAGAATCTTGGAGTCCTAGTGGACAAGCAGTGTGCTGCAGCTGCCAAAAAAGCCAACCCACTCCTAGGCTGCATTAAGGACAGAGTCAAGATTATGTGAAGTGTTAAATACCATTTTATAAAGCCTGGGTAAGGCTATACTTGGAATACTGCATTCAGTTTGGGTACCATAATTTTAAAAAACGATGTTGAAACTCTAGAAGGAGTTCAGAGAAAAGCAACAAAATGATTAGTGGACTGGAGGCTAAAGCATATGAAGAACGGTTTTGGAAACTGGACATGTCTAGTTTAATGAAAAGAAGGATCAGGGGTGACAAGATAGAAGTCTTCCAATATCTAAAGAGCTGTCACAGAGAAGAGGTAGTTAACCTATTCTTCAAAGCAACCAAAAGCAGAACAAGAAGCAATGGATGGAAACTAACCAAGGAGAGAACCAACCTAGAACTAAGGAGAAATTTCTTGACAATTAGAACAGTTAACTGGTGGAACAGCTTGCCTCCAGAATTTGTGAGTGCTCCAACCCTGGAGGTTTTTAAGAAGAGACTGGACAACCATTTATCTGAAATGGTATAGGGCAGGGGTCGGCAACCTCGGCTCTTTTATGACTCGTGGACTTCAACTCCCAGAATTCCTGAGCCAGCATAGCTGGCTCAGGAATTCTGGGAGTTGAAGTCCACGAGTCATAAAAGAGCCGAGGTTGCCGACCCCTGGTATAGGGCTTTCTGCTTGAGCAGGGGGGGAGGGGGAGGGTTGGACTAGGAGTCTTCCAAGGTCTCTTCCAACTTTGTTATTCTATTAAATCAAGCTATATTTGCTTTCCTTCTATGTGTAAATACCAGCTTTGTATTCTTGCAGATGTAACTTATTTAAAAGAAACTATGCTCTTGAGAGGGATTTCTATACTATTACTAAGCATGTAGAAAAAAGCAAGCATAACTAGCTTAGCAATCTTTATAGCCGTAGAAAAGCCCTTTTATATTTACTCTTTCCTATAATTATTAAGGGTATTAGATCCCTGCCTTCTTTGTATAGGTGATCTTATTTCAAGATCTTTAAAAAGGTGTATTTTAATATGGTATTCCAAGAATTAAATTTACAAAGCAATCTTAAAGATATATAATTTATACTGAACAAAACAAAGTTTACTCTAACAAGATTATGCAGAATTGCAGCTCCAATTGTAATATCCTATACTGTATATATTTATTAAAAATGATTTTGTGTTTAAATGGGCTTTCTCTCAGGTAAATACAGCCTGAATGATCCCTACCCCAATCCACAGTATCCTCTCTCTGCATATCAATACTGCAGCCACTACTATAGTAACATTTCATTAAGTACATTTTTAAATAAGCCCTAATGGTTTAACACATATTAAGTCATAAGTCAATAATTATAACCATGATTAATTAACATTGAGTTCCTATTTTATAAGAAAAACAAATTACCTTACACATTACCTCAATATGGAACCCTGTTTAACCTACTTGTGGCACATCATTAGTTACTAATTTTATAACAAATTGATAATAATATTTGCTACAAAAATAGAACAGTTTGAATATTTTACATCATTCTGTAACAGTAGTAGAATAATGAAATAATTATTTATAGGAAGTAAATTGTTTTTTTTTATTCCACACAACACCCTCCCCCAAAACTAGGGTTAAAACAAAGAAGCAACATATTACAGAGAAGCTTTCAACTTCTCTCAAGATTATATACCATAGTTTCAACCTCCCATATTTACCCCGCCTTTAAATAAAGCACCTTCAGTTACAAATATATATAACAAGTTTTAAATTAAGGTAAATTACACATTGACTAAATAAAAATTAAGCAAATCTATTATTTCCTTGCTTATCAGAGAAAATTAGCTACTAATCTATTCTGAAAAAGTATGACTATATCCCAGAGCTACAAATGTGTGATAGCCAGGGGTTTCCATTGTGCTGAACATTAGGATTGCACAAAGATCTGGATTTGGTGGACAAAATTACTCAGGATAGTATGTACGGTAAGTACTATGTAATATTATCAGAACATTTTAAAACCAAATGTGCGTATTAGCAGTGGAGGGCAGCCAGCCAAGCCCAGAAAAAAATACAGCTTCTGTAAGATGTTCATGCTAGAAATGATATCAGGGCCATACATGCTGCAAATCACATTTTGTGTTCTGAATGAAGATCACTGCACATCTCTACAGTACTTAATATTCAGCACTTTTTCACATGGATCTTTCAAGTTAATCTTACTTAAAAACAACAACATACTAGCTACTAGCCAATAAATGGGCTACAGTATAATACATTAATCATCTTTACAAGTATCTGTCCAGATTTGCACTTTAGAATGAGGTATGGGATAAAAGTTTAGAGTGGCACATAATCTGAACTTCCAGTGTAACTTGAAACCTGAAAAATCATGATATAATAGGATTGAAAAATGGTGATATTGTACATCACTGGCATCTATAACAGAATATGTGTGTTTGTATGTGTTGTTCTCTTCTCACAAGACCCAGAAGAGCTACAAAAACACATACAAGAGCTGCACAAAGCAGGACACCCATTTGGCTTACAAATAAATCTGAAAAAGAACCAGGTTATATTTAATAAATTCAACAAAGAAAGAATATATATATATATATATATATATATATCTGGAGAAGAACTAGATATAACAGATCACTACATATTTCTTGGCCAACGGATCTCAGTGGAAAGTGATACAATAAAGGAATTTGAACTGTGTGCTAAATGTGGTTGGCAGGCATTCGGCAAGCTAAGCATAATTTTCAAGAACCTCTCCCCATGCCTGAAAAGTTTTAGATCAGTGTGTGCTACCTGCTCTAACATATGTTGGTGAAACATGGATAGATACTAACCTCACAATCAATACAAAAGCTATGACATGCTTGGCATTACAAGACAAGATAGAAAGACCCATACATGGATTAGAGAACAAACAAAAGTATCCGATATCATCAAGAGAGTAAAAGAATTGAAATGGAAATGGGCTGGTCACACAGCAAGAAGAACTAATGGCAGGTGGACCAGGGCAGTCATAGAATGGATCCCACTTGATAAAAAGCATCCATGAAATAGACCTAAAACAAGGTGGATTGACAACATCAGCAAGTACTGAAGGCCCAATTGGCAAAAGAAAGCTCAGGACTATACTGATTGGAAACATGTGGAAGAGGCCTTCATCCTGCAGTGGATAGACAATGGCTAAAATGATGATGGTGGTGATTTTTCTCTCTCTCTCTCTCTCTCTCTCTCACACACACACACACACACACAGAGAGAGAGAGAGAGAGAGAGAGAGAGAGAGAGAGAGAGAGAGAGAACTGTGCTAAAGTCTTAGGCTAACATTAGATTTGCTGTTGTAACAATGATATAATGAACATATATAATTATGTCTCAGTCACCTTATTAGAATACAACCAGAAAATACAGGAAATTTTTAGGCAGTATTAAAAAACAAAAAACAACAAAAACAGCTTCTATAGGCTAAAGTGGCAAATATGTAGTGTGACCTCCCCTTATGCTAGAGCAACAGCAGATAACTGGCTTCCATAAATGTAAATGCAATGGAACCCTAAGTACTATTACTGCTAACACCTGTATGTACTCTACTATTTCATGCCAAAATGACTGCTGTGCAAAAAGTTCTATTAGACCAGTTTGTGCAAGACATTCTTCAGCATTACATACAGTATAGTCACATGTTGTATGAGAGTAATTCACTGGCAGCTTGCTAATAAAACCAAATTTCAATCAAATCACTCTAATCAAAATTCCAAAGATCACAGAATTTGACAGAGATAAAAAACATACTTCTGCTTCAGCAAGGCCACTCTCAAAGGGAAATCAACAAACAAGCTGGATATTCAGGTTGTGGTATTCATGCTGGTATAAAGAAATTTGAAGAATCAGGAGAAGTCAAGGACCAAAAAAAAATACGACTGGAAGGCTAAGGAAACTTTCAAATTCTGATGAGAATTTTCTCAGTTTCTTCTTTGAGAGACTGGAGGAAGTCCAGCAAAGACCTAGGTCAGAATTTGACAGCTTTATTGGGATGCCAAGTTGACCCTTCTACTGTCTGAAAAGGTTCATCAGGAATGGTCTCTGCAGAAAGGTAGCAATCAAGAAACCACTTTTGCAGAAGGGAAACAGGGTGAAAAGGCTTAAGATATGCTAAAGCTCAAAAAGATTGAGACTTTTACACAATACTGTATAATAGAAAAAAATACCAAAAAATACCAATAAGCAATTTGGGGGTGGGGGAGTACATGCATGTTGTATTGCTTCTTTTTAAATAGATGTAAGACAACTGTCCAGATAAGAGCATACCTATTCATCAGGGAGAAAAATGGTCTTAAACTGAAAGGTACAATACAAAAATATATTAGCATCAAGAAAAATGTCAGAAAATTTAAATGTGTTTTTCTAGACATTTTTTCAGCCTTAAAAGTTAAGCAAAATGAAGGTTGTGATGGGGACTAAGACAAAGAAACTATAAAAGAGAAAAAGTAAAAGGTTCCACAGTCAGTAGTTGGTAACATTATTAAGATGGAATGTAAGACAGAGATTAAATAAAGTTTACTAGTTAAAAACAATTATTAGGCTGCACTAAGATATACAAGGGACGTGGTGGCTCAGTGGGTTAGGACGCTGAGCTTGTCGATCAGAAGGTCGGCAGTTTGGTGGGTCGAATCCTGAGTGCCGCGTAACAGAGCACCTGTTACTTGTCCCAGCTTCTGCCAACCTAGCAGTTCGAAAGCACGTAAAAATGCAAGTAGAAAAATAGGGACCACTACGGTGGGAAGGTAACAGCGTTCCGTGTGCCTTTGGCGTCTAGTCATGCCGGCCACATGACCACGGAGACGTCCTTGGACAAGCGCTGGCTCTTCGGCTTTGAAACGGAGATGAGCACCGGCCCCTAGAGTCGGAAACGACTAGCACGCATGTGCGGGGGAACCTTTACCTTTACCTTAAGATATACAAGGGAAAATTTTAAAATAGCCATTCCCTCATTACTTATTTTTTATTAAATAAACCTCTTCACACTCTAAAAAGACTACATCCTTTACTACTAAGGGCTGAAATTATGTATAGATTTAAACAACTTTTGTTCACGAACACTGATATTAAATAAAACTATTTTTTGTTTAATATTGTATATTAATATTGTTTAATATTGTATGTTTGCCATATGTTAAATAAATAAATAAACAAAAGTATCCAATATCCCTTAAGCTAGCCCCAAGTTATAGTTTTTCAGATCAAACTATTACAGTTTTTTCAAATGTAACAGAAACAAATTGGGGCAAAAAAAAATCTACATCAGCATTTGTTCTAATCTCCTAAAGCTTGAGCTCTATACAATTCTTTCAAAGGAGAATAAAAGCTCCCTGATGACAAGCTCTGGAGACATTATTAGGAGTACTTCAGTGATTCCTAAACATTCTTAATTAAATTTTGTCAACAGTTTATCAAAGCAAGGATGGGTAACTTTAATATTTGGAGGTTGTAACTGCAAAGAGAACAGACACATTGCACATATGGGAAGAGGAAAATATTTTAAATGTATGCTTTAAACTGAAGGTTGTTTTGGGGGGGTAAAATGTTATATTTACTTTTTAAAGAATTTGATATGCATTTACATCTAAGCGTAGTATAAGACCTATTTTATTCTACAACAATGGTCTTGTGTGGTACATTGGGCTGAAACAGAAGTACTGACTCAGAGTCACCCAATGAGCTTGCATGGTTGCTATCTACATTCTATAATTGCATAAACCTCTTTATTGTGCAACTGGTTTCCTTTGAACTATGTAATCTAGAAATTAGTAGACAATACTCCTCTTAAGATGCTGACAAAATTCAAGAGAGGGGAAAAAACCTTTATTTTCAGATAATAGTCACTTACTAGACTAGAAAAAATAATGTGGATTAAACTTCAGCCTTGGAACCCGTGGCAAACAAGTTTTACCTGTATTATTAGAATATTTTATTTTGGGCAATTGACAGGACAAATATTTCCAATCTCACTCAAAACCTATTTATATTTTTATATCCTGCATTTAAGATGAACTACATTTTAAATAGGAATCTCAACTTCATCATAGTCCCAATACTTTATTTTGCATGTTATCATGCACAAGATGAGACATTCAGCTTTGCAAACCTTCTGCATATTTATTCCTGTTGATCATTATATGAATACATAAATAAAATGAAGCATAGGGTTTTTAGTCAGAGGAGAGTTCCTGAAATTATCTGTTGCAACTATTACTGGGAGAGAAAATAGAACCCTTTAGCTCTCTCCATTAACTTACTTTTGCTCAACTGATTCCTGCATCTTTTCTATTATGAAAATAGGTGACCTACTTTTGGATATTTGGAGATTCTGCATAATTTTGAGAGAACAGTTTAATAACCTTTGATGACTAGAGTGTTATTTCAAGCACTGAATGCACTCTGAGAAGGCAGAAGATAAAGATGCCCTCAAATTAAGCTCCAATTCTGATGACCAGTTGGGCAAAAAAATATAATTTTCTTAACAGCTCTGTGTCATTGTTTTATTTCATTTGTTATTTTCCAAATCTGGTTTACAGCCCTGATATTCCTTGGTAATCTTTCATTCTAACCAGCCCAACTCTGTTTAGTTTTGAGTCCAGATTCCTACTAAGATCACAAACACACACCATGCACTTTTAGAACTCCATTACTCTTTAGGTTGGCACTTGATTTTTTGTTATCTCTCTTTTCTTTACCACAATGCAAAGGAAACAAAAGATTTCCTTAAACCAAAAAAAAGAAAAAGAAATAGGAAATACTACAATGTCTAGCTAAATGTTTGCTTAGCATATTTCTTCCTGTGAAAATTTTGCTCCAGTACCAGTTTTCTTCAATATACGGTAATAATGCCCTCCAGATGTCCTCATGTGTAAATATTAACATTTAAAGTTTCAGTAAACCAGCAACCATATTTGGAATCTCTGTTTCCACCCCTCCCCCCCATATACATCTTTCCCAGAGGTACCTCATTATTTTTATGTTAGCAACTTTTAATACGGGGAAACTATTTTTCAGATCTAACTTTCAAATATTTCCCACATCATTATTGTATTGCAATGCTATGGAGCAATGCATCTGGAAACATACCTGAGATAATAGCTTTATGTGCCTATCTTCACAGAAGTTAGCCTGCTCTATTCACTGGGACTTGCTCTCATATAAATGTTTATATGAGGACCCAGATTGTTGGGGGCAATTAAGCTGACTTTGTAATAATGACGCTTGGGGTGTGTGTGAAAGCCCTAATAAGCAGGCATATACATAGAATGAAGGCTACTGCTAAGCTTGTAAGCCGCCCTGAGTCTTCGGAGAAGGGCGGGATATAAATGGAATTAAAATAGAAAAATAAATAAAATATATGCAATTTCAGTTTTACCTACTTTAACCACAAACCAATTAGAACAGATATACACAAGAAAAACAACAGCTAAAAAAGCACTCTCGTCTACACAGTAGAACATTTGATGAAAAATCTATCAAACAATTAATTTTGAGTGGACCACAAATTAACGTATGGAAATCAGCAAAAATTAAAGTCTTCAGTAACAATCATATGAACCTGCTTTGTCTTGTCTAAAAACCTATAGTTGCTATTCTTTGTATATAAAACACAAACTTATTATGTTGAGAAAAAAACAAATTATAATACATCTTTTAAATATTCATTAAAAGTGCTGGGATTGTTGAAAATAACAAGATCAATTTCATGTCCATCACTAGAACTGTATTGATTACCTCTATACATACCCAGATAATTCATACAATCCTAGAAGTTCATCAACATTTAGAAACACATGATGTCAAGACATGGCCAAAGTGATCCACTTGCACAACCAAAGAACTTCACAAAACAGCTATGAACAAGCTTAATCACTTTTTTATAATTGTATGTTCTTGACATTAAAAAATTCATAGATACCTTTATCATAATTCTCAACTTAAGAACTGCAACGCATAATATTGGATTAAAATATATTTTTAATAAAATCAAAAATGATTCTTTAGAACTAGTATGAACAGAGATGCACTGTATTAGACTTTACTGTACACTGTGCATTTATCTTCAAAGTTGGGCAAGGAGAAGAAATAACAAAGGGTTTTCAAAGTCAATTCTGTAGCATCATTGAGATATGTGGAATTAAGCAAAAAATACTGTATCAGGCTTAAAACAAAATAAAACATTTCAGTTATCTACAACTGTATTTTCGTATTGTGAAAGCTGCTATGCTTTGGGTTTATAGCTATCTGAATGTCACCAAATAGTTTATTCCAATTTGAGGTAGGACAACCTTTTAAAAAACAAATACTATTCACTTTAGTTATAATTATATATACAATTATACATTTGAAGGTTAGGGCATCCATTTTAAACTGAACGTGTGTTCTCTCTTATGGGATCAGAGGGGAAAAGCAGAAAGGGAAAACCTATGTTTTACCTTTTCATTTCCTACTCTTCCTCCAATCCCAATCATTTCAAAATTTGAGAGTGGATTGTCAAAAACATGCCCTATCTCAAATGAAGTAAAAAAAAAAAAACAACCATACGGGCAGAGGTGGCATCACATCCTTTGCTCTGGACAACATAATGGGAAAGACTGAGCTCGGTAACAATGGAGAAGAGCGATGCTTATTTTTGTTTGCTTGTCCCAGGGGTAGGCAACCTCGGCTCTTTTATGACTCATGGACTTCAACTCCCAGAATTCCTGAGCCAGCACAGCTGGCTCAGGAATTCTGGGAGTTGAAGTCCATGAGTCATAAAAGAGCCGAGGTTGCCTACCCCTGGCTTGTCCTCTTCTCTGGAATTTCAGTAGGGAGGGCTGGGATCATCATCTGCCTGAGAAAGTCAGTTACGGTTGCTTTGAAAAGATACCAGTAAGTTAATTTCTTTATCACGAGCACTGCACTTTGTCTTATCAATGGGAGAGAAGATATATTTATGGTAGGTTCCGCCTCCAGTACCTAAATAACTGCCTGACCTTGCAACCATCCACCTTTCTACCTGAGGCAGCGAAATACCTTGTTCCTGTCTTCCCCTGAGGGGGCACGCAGAGAAACCTAGAGCAGCGTTTCCCAACCTTAGGAACTTGAAGATGCGTGGACTTCAACTCCCAGAATTCCCCAGCCAGCTATGCTGGCTGGGGAATTCTGGGAGTTGAAGTCCACGCATCTTCAAGTTCCTAAGGTTGGAAAACGCTGACCTAGAGGACTCAGGTGCTTGCTTACATTCCCGCCAATACGCCTGCCATGCCTAGATGGCAGAACCCTCTGAAGGGGCAGCGCGGCTGGGTCAACCGGTGCTCTTTTTTAGGCAACACCGTAGGCCCGAGTCCCGCCCGCTTTACCACCAGGCCAAGAGACGGCGAAAGTCAGCAAAGCAAAGGCAAGTCTATTCTCCCACCCTCCCAAAAAAAAAACCCCAAAGAAACCAGGGATCGCCTGTCTTCTCCGGTCCCCAATCTCAGGGCATCCTTGCCGGCACTTCTATTTACCGCGCCGCTCTGAGAAGCCAGAAACAGGTTCTGCCTTTCCCCTCGATTCCCTTCAGCGCTCGTCCCCGGATCCTGCGCTTAAGCGCGGTCCCCTCTCCGGAGCTCCAGGGCAGGCGGGTGGAAATCGCGGCCGCTCGTGTAGCCCAGCGTTTCCCAACCTTAGGAACTTGAAGATGCGTGGACTTCAACTCCCAGAATTCCCCAGCCAGCTGGGGAATTCTGGGAGTTGAAGTCCACGCATCTTCAAGTTCCTAAGGTTGGGAAACGCTGGTGTAGCCGACTTCACCGGGCAGCGAGCATCAGGCCAGCCACCTCTCAAAAGCTGGAAGGAGGCGGCCGAGGCCACACTCTGGACGCCAAGCCCAAGTGACCGGACCGAAACCTGACCCTGTTCCGCTCAGCAGAGGCTGGACGCGGCCGGCGCCCACAGTCTTGTTCGCGCGAGGTTCTGGGGCCTTCTTAAGCGCCCGCAAACGCCACTCGGCGATCCCTCAGCCGCCCGCCGCGCCGAATGCGAAATCCCGAGCGAGCGCCGCCGCCTTCTCGGCGGCTCTCTTCACGCCGAGTTGGCCCCGGGGAAACCCGTACCTCACCTGCCGGCGGCGAGGCGCCCACACTCCCGACCGGGTCACACGCTCGGCAGAACTTTTGTCATTCACGCCCTCCCCCGTCCCACGGGCCGACAACAGCAGCGGCGGCCTCGCTCCTCCCGACGTCACGCATGCTGAGCCTGACGCTTCCCGCGCACTTCGCTCCCATTGGCTCGCTGGCGGGCCGAGGGCGGCATTAGCATATCGCCACGACGACAGCCCAAGCCTGTTCCCGCCTTCGACGAGGAAGGGTTGCTTATCGCAGCGTTTTCCCAACCTTAGGAACTTGAAGATGCGTGGACTTCAACTCCCAGAATTCCCCAGCCAGCTATGCTGGCTGGGGAATTCTGGGAGTTGAAGTCCACGCATCTTCAAGTTCCTAAGGTTGGGAAACGCTGGCTTATCGCAATCGAGTCAGCTTTGCTTTCCGGGGCTTCTTCTTTCACCAGAGCGGCGTTCTTGAGCCTGTGCGTGGGTGTCAACAGGACTCTCTGAGGGAGGAGAGATTGCTCAGCCAGGGTTAAGAGCGCGTCGCTCGGCTCTTTCCTGAAGCAGAATCGGCTCCGCACGGTTGTCGCTGACAAATGAAGCAGGCAGTCCCCCCAACGAGCCAGCTGTTTTAAAAAGTAGTGCGAAAGGAGTCTCGGAATTTAAGTTGGCACTTCGGGACACCTGCAGCTATTTCCGGGGTGGGGGGGGAGGGAGAGAGAGAGAGAGAGAGAGAGAGAGGCTTTTCATTTTCATTGCAGTAATTTATAACAAGCACCCCCAAATTAAGAGTTCCCTAGATACAGTTGTCTACACAAATTCCGATCACCAGGAATTTGTTAAGATAAAGCCAAACAGATTTAGAATTTCGGAGAGAGAGAAAAAAATCACACCTCTTGTTAGATTTAAGAGATGAACTAATAGCAGCTTGTTCCAGGGACATTTTCAACTGTTATTGATTTTTTCCTCTTGTGCTGTGCAAATACGGGTTCTTAGTTATTTTGAAAACATGATTTTTTTTTTAAATTTAGCCTCCATCACCCTGGTCCTCTGTAGATATTTTACTTGACATTCCCCATGCATTAGCTGCAAGTCCCTGCAGTTTTCTTGACAAGATTTTCAGAAGTGGGTTGCCACTGTCTCCTTCCTATGGCTGAGAGTGATTGGCCCATGCTCGCCTAGCTTAATAAAAGGTCTGGATATTCTTAAATTATTCTAGACTCCAGAATGTAGCTTGGTAACTGGGGTAGTGATTGATAATTGAACCACATATATAAGCCTTCACAAATTAACTTCTCATCATATTTTTCACACATCCACCTGCTGAAATGCTGAAGTAGCAGTAGCTCGTGAGAAAGTTTCTTTATGGAACATTACTTCTTTGAAAAATTCACCTGGTCCTCAGTTATGTTTTCTTTTCTGGTCACAGGCACAAAAGTTTCTTTAAAAATGAGCTGAGTTTTACTTTATGGGAATATTTTTGCTCTTGGTTGCATGTTGTTTTAAACATCTTACTGACCACTTTAAAAACTATACTAATATGCAAGGATGCAGCATTTTTTTCTTAAATAACTAACTACAAACTAGGATATGAAAGAAAATACTGCATACCAATAGGTGTAGGAGGTACACTTGGCTACTACCCAGGTTATATTGACCATAGCACGCATGAGCAGCCTGCATATCAGAATAGAGCTGGAAGGGACCTTGGTTTTCTAGTCCTGCCCCCTGATCAAGCAGGAGACCCTATAGTACCATTTCAGACAAGTGACTGTCCAGTTTCTTCTTAAAAACCTCCAGTGATGAAGCAAATCTGAAAGCAAGCTATTCCACTGGTTAATTGTCCTCACTGTTAGGAACTTTCTCTTTAATTCCAGGTTGCTTCTCTCCTTGATTAGTTTCCATTCATTGTTTCTTGTCTTGCCTTCTGGTGCTTTAGAAAATAAATTGACCCTCAAATACTGGAATACTGCTATCACGTCCCCCCTAATCCTTCTTTTCTCTACACTGGCCATACCCAAATTCTGCAACTGTTCTTGATATGTTTTAGTCTCCAGGTCTTTATTCACCTTAGTTGCTCTTTGCACTTTTTCCAAAGTCCCAACATCTTTTTTGTAATGTGGTGACCAAAACTGGATGCAATATTCCATATGTGGCCTTACTAAGGCTTTATAAAGTGGTACTAATACTTCACAATATCACATCAAACTCTTTTGTGAACCCTAGACTCTTTTACAGCATGGTGTAGTTGTTGCTATATGACTAAACCAAAATTATTTAGATAGTAACAAATATATTACACAATTTCCTGTTTTTAAATATAAAACATATATTTGTATTTTCTAACTCCTGAAATAGATTACATATTAAAATAACCCCCCAAATGTTTACCTTCCCAAACCGAAGAAAATACCTGTCAAATGAAGCACTATCTCCCACTTTGTATCATCATCTCTCCCATTGTACATCACTATTCTACCCACTACAGTCCTTGTTCCCCCCAAACACATTTTGCCTCATCAAAAAGTTAATCACTCCTGGTTTATAGAATTTGATATGGTTGAGGCAGGCCATAAAGAAAGAAACAAAGAATACATAAAAATGCTGCATGACATAAAAGTGAGGTAGGACATAAAAGTGAGGCATAAAATATGCGTGTATTAGTTAGAAGAACAAGGAAATGGAAGATGCCAAACCACAAGTTCAACTGTCGGTCACACTCGTAGGCCAGCACAGAGTTCAGTTACAGCTAACCACATATGTCTCGTTTGTAGCTAACCACAAACATGGTGCCAGAAACTTAGATGCTTAGCAAGACACCTGTGACCTTTGCCAGAGAAAAGGTTGCAAGACATTTAGCTATAATTTAGCATTGCTAAGAAGGGCTAGGGATAAGCTAGAAGGGACCTAGAACTCATGTAACCAATCAGAGCTCATAAGTTACATTTCCGTGTTTTGCTACTTTTGGAGACTATATATGTACTTGCTTTTCCATGAAAAGGTGTTCAGACATTGATATTGCTTTTTGTTCTGAACCTTTTGCACAAAATAAAACAAACTTCTTTTGATTCTGGGGTCTGAATCTCTTGATTCTGCAACATGGTAATCTGTAATTAAGCTTCTATTCCAATAATTTTTTTCTCCACTACATTAATTTATCTATTGAAATTTTGAATAACACTAGCTACATTCACATAACATACTAACTGAAACATGATTTACTAAATTAACCCAACTGTTTAGGTAAATATTCTCTGGATTCACAAAACATTAAGCATGAATTAGCCAATAACATTTTAGCCTAGCCACTGAGAAGCTTAACAAGCAAGTAAAATTTCAGCCACCAAAGCAATATCAGAAACCTTGCAATTGAAAGATGCTATAGGAAAGAGGACAGGCTTATGCCAGGCTCCACGTATTTGTAACATGGAGATATTATACAGAAAGGAAAATTAAGCAGAAGAGACTAAACAGCAAATAGTACACATTTTGAATTATTTGAGAGGGACAAACATAAAAAGAGAGGCCTAAAATGCTGCAAAATCCGATTCACTGTTGTGTGATATACTAGCAGCCATTTCATCATCATCATCATCACAATTATCTGTAATGAGCAGACTCATTTCTCAATCTATTTTATACCAAGTTAAAGTAGGGTTATCCTTGCACTTATAAAGTTCATATGCTGAGGGGAACATTAGATCAGAAATTGTCTTTCCTATAATTTATAGTGTGAAAGATTTTCTCCCTAAAAATGGAAAGTATTTACCATTTCACCTGTAATAGATACTAAGTCTACATTTATGAGGTACAATACTTCCCTTTTCTTCATTTTCTTCTTATATGGGTAATGAACTCCTAGCAAAATCCTAACCAGATCAGACTCTCGTCTTTGTAAAATCAGCCCAAAACAGCTAGCTGCTGCCACCTAATGTGACAATTTCAGAGTAGAATTACTTCTACTTTGAAACAATTTCAGAGTTGATAGATGTATATCAAGTCATCATTACTCATAGGACATACAAAGTATCTGTCCTGATTAAAAACATTTTATAATATTTTCATCATGCTTCAAAACCCTACTTAATAAGAGCAATAAAGGAACAATATAAGGGAGGATACCTTGCTATAAGCAACAGTGGCCTCACCACTTTTTTTAAAAGATACTCTGAAACTTTCTCCATCACATGACAATGGAATAAGATTGTGTTTATTCTGTATTTTACTTTCCAGGTTGATGTGATTTAGTTAAATATGAAGAATCTGAAATTTTAAAAATATGCATGGGAATAGAATTTTATCTTTACACATAGTAACAATGTGATAAGATCTGGCTTTGCATTGCCTGCTGTCTTTCAAAATAATTCTTAGCTGGCACTTAAGATTCATTTTTCTCAATATTAGCTACGGAAACTTAAACAACCACTTATCAAAGAAAACAGTGGCCTCTCCTCTTCAGGCTGGAAAGTCACTTGTTAGGAAGTTTTAATTTGGAACTGCAACTGAAATATTCAGCTTAAAAGTTTATATTGTGCAATACATCAACAGCATAATGAAACCAAACATCAATTTTCTATCTTTGTCACCTTTTCAATTAAATGCTGATTTGTCTCATTAACAGTAGGAACATAACATTTTCAACAATCATTGCATAAACTCTGGTTATTTCCTTTCAAGTTACTAATCACAAGGTTAGTTAAATGACACAGTTAACTAATGACACTGCCAAAAAGACTCAATTTTTATAACACATTTCAATTGTTCAGACAATATATTTTACAATTATTTTTTTCTAGAGAGAATGACAGAATTCTTGGCATATTACACCAGTAATTATTGTGGCCACCAACTGGTAGAACTTTTAATACCATAATATGGTACAGCATTACCAGAACTCTTCTTCATCTGCTGAGACCAAATAGAGTATGCTTTGGGGAAACCATAATCCCATATTTAAATCATACTTTTTCAATATGTATGTGTAGAACTTCAGGGTCAACACTAGCCTACAAATTGATCTGCCAGGATCCTGTGTGGTTTAACTGCAGAGAACATCACAACTCTTCTCTATACAATCTTTACATATGTTCAGTATTTATAGACTATAATAATCATTAAGCTGCCATGACACTTATTTTCTGGTCCCTAAATTTCAATTCAGTGGAATTATTTTTCTTCTGAAGCTAAACAAGGGGCTTCTGAGCCAGGATTATCTTTTGCTGACATCTGCATCTGCTTCTCTGTCTCTCCATTTATGTCTTCTTTGCTCCCATTCTTCACAACATCAGATTTTTTTTTCTCCAGATTTTGTTTCAATTTGACAGATGAATCTCTTTTGGACAGGATTGCAGGATTAAAGCCAGGGAATCCTCCACTAGCCATAGTACGCTTTTCTATAAACCAGAAAAGAAAAGCACACGGGAAATTAATTTTTATTTTCAGAAGTTAAGGGACAAATTACTAGGCATATGCCCATCACTGTTACCACAGGTACACAGAATGCATGTGTTTTAGAAATTATAAACTGCCTCTCTTGAAGCAGAATTTATCAATGGTAGGAAATAATAGCAAAGAACATACAAACAAATGGAATATTCCAGATTGCTGGACACCAACCTGGATATCTGTTCTCTTGTAGAAGAACAAATAATCTTTGAAACAATTGTGGTCATAAATGCTGGAGGAAGATCAAACCCAAACACAATGTCTATTCAAAAAGCACAAGATTATTCCTTGGCAGCCAGATAATTATACATTTGTGTGTGCTTAACTTGCAAGCCTGAAACAAGGCATCTGGCTACAGTTGTATAATTTGCTTCATAGCTGCCTCATACCTCCTGGAGCAATGGGATGCATCAGTCGGTTCATCTGAACATTCCAGTGCTTTACATTGGTGCTGGCTTGCTGGAGCTTCTGCTGGGCTATCTGCAATGGAAGAGGAAAAAAAGAGACTTGGGTGCTATCTCTGTTTAAAATCTGTGTAATTTCTAGGTAATCAAAGTGGTAAACACCTAATGAATTATAAATCAACTGAATGCAGTCATCACACCTACTGAGAAAAAAAGTTATTATATTGAGCAGCAAAAATACAATTAAGCAGAAAACAATACTGTTATCAATGAATTTACTAAGGAGAAAACTACATGCCCACCATCAGGGCAAGCTGCTATATATAAACAGGAAGTAAACCCCACACTACTTACACTGATGATGTTACCTAGTTGGGTAATGAAATGTCTGCAAGTAAGCAAAAGCAACAAGGATTCCACAGTAAAACCCTGAACTATATATACTGCTCAAAAAAATAAAGGGAACACAAGAGAAGACATCCTACTATTAAATACAGTACATTGTGTTGTTTAAGTGTTCCCTTTATTTTTTTTGAGCAGTATATATTCTCTTCTACTGAAAAATGAAAGTGGCCTAGAATGTTACATGAAGACATAATTAATCAATTAAGAGCATTTTCTGTAATCACTTCTGGCTAGCAGGAAAAGGACTGAAAAAGCTGAAATTGTAGGAATTTCTTGAGGCAACATGTTATAAGTGCCAGCATTATATATATATAAAAGACTGCCTCCTTGAAAGGTCATCACAAACTCTGGGATACAATTCTCAGGGTTTTTCAGACAAGATTTTATAAAAAAATTGTATCACAGAATTTCACAGGAGACAAATATTTATCAGCTAATTGTAATCTCTTGTTATTTTACTATTTCTTCTCTAGTTTTTTTTTAAAAAAATATAGAATGTCTATTAAGAAGGGAAACAGAGAAAGAGCAGGACTCCCTTTTTTTGAAATTTGTAGATAGAAAATGCCCCATTAAGGCACAGGGAGAATTGTCCTGAGGGACAATTGGTCATGGCAAAGAGCAAAGAGTTCTGTTTCTTTGTCGCATTTTTTTAACCTTTGAAATATTTTCTTAACAAAGATATTTAAGTAGATATGTACAAAACAATCCAGGCAGAGAACAGCTAGTTTTGAATGGTCCATGAATAGACATGTTTAATCCAGGCACAACTCTGAAACATGCATACTTTAGGAGAAGCATTTCAGAGGGAGGGGGAGAGTGGGAAAAATCCAAGGACACTGGTTGCTAGGATGAAATGAAAAAAGGAGTGTTGGGAAGATTAGGGAAGGGGCAGGGCAGACCATTGGAGCCAAGGACTATTTACTTACAGCAAAAAGTTTGAAGTCTCTTGAATCACCAGACTCTGAAAGGGCTTACAAACAATATGCAATAGGTAACAATACAGTAAACAACAAATTAACATGATCAGTATATAAGAAAAAATCATAGCCAACAATACTCAACAATTTGAGTATTATAAATTCATGATGTCTCTAACATGGAACAGGATTCATCCCAAACTCAGGTACCTTTACCCATTCTTGCTTCAGTTGCCAAATGCATTATAAAAAAACAAGTTTTTTTTAAAGCTTTTGGAATGTTAGAAGTGAGGGCATGTTTCTTATGCTTCTAATGGCGGACATTCCATAGGTTAGGCGTATCTGCAGAGAGGATTCACCTTTTGTCTCCTTTGGTCAAACCTCATGAGGAATGGGATTCTCATCAAGCACCCTCTATGGCTGGGAAATTCTGGCAGTTGAAGTCCCTACATTTTCAAGCTGCCAAGGTTCAGAAATACTACTCTACCTAAATAATTTGGGCAGGCAAATTCTAGTTAGAGCAAGCAATTTTGAAACTGAAACTTTAAAGCTGATCACCAGCCCCTCAAAGTGTAATAAAATCAAAATCAGGAAAATTAAAAGTAGGGTTGTGTTGAGCTCTGATGAGGTTTTTTTTAAAAATCACACAGTGAAGTCAAGATGGCGAGATCAGATGACATACGGTAAGTAACCAGCTGTAGATAGCCAGGGAGACAGCCTTGAAGCAAATACTCAGAAATCATTATGTAAATAAACAGGATGGAAGCATTCTTTAAATTCTGGGAAAGCTGGTAGTATTAAGAAGAGACTCTAAGACTCCTTCCTGATTCACTGAAGATTGAAGGATGCAGAAGTACAACAGACTTGCAAGATTCTATTAGTATAGCCCTGTTTCAATAAAGTATAGTTCTGATCGTCCTGTGGAGTGTGGGTCTCATCTGGGTCTCTCTTGAAGGGCTGACACTAGATCAGATTACGGTACCCATTTTGGATCAGCATTAGGGAAAATCTAATCTTCTGCCTCAATTTGCAGCCACATTTACAGTATCTGTAAGTTATGCTTAGCTACAGTTCTTTAATTCTATGCAGCAGACACTAAGGAAAATGCAAAGAAATCTGAAACTATTCTTGAATGGAATAATGCAATATTTTCAAATGATGGGCACAATTTCCCAGTTTCATGCTTTGTAAGCCCTGAAAAATAAACGTTAGAATTAAAATGACTTTTAAATAATTATTTTCAATTTTAAAGACTAAATGGCCAAACCTGTTTAAGAGGATGCTTTTTTTTTAGATTTTAGATTTCTTGAGATCTTGGCATATTATTATTTTTATTTTTAAAAAAACAGAATAACAGGTTAGTGCATGCCATCTAGTGGCATAATACTGTCAATTCATAGTGAGATTAAAGTAAAATCACCTTCCACGATTAGGGCTCAACTCCTGATGATTAACATGAACACATCCATGCATATTTCTTGGCATAATGGGAGGCAGTTTGACTGTAACCTTTTTCTGGAACATTTGTTTCTGAGTTCTCAGTTTATCCCTTGCCCCTCTCAAAAAAACCCCTGCACTTTAAAGTATTTATTTACACAAATAAATAAAAATATTTGTAGTAATGGTACTTGATACTTGAAAGTACCAAGGAAGTAGTGGATTCCATGAAGTGTAGCTAGAAAAATAGCAGCATTTAGTAGATTTGTAAGCATTGATTCCAATAGTTTCACTAAATCAATTCAATGAATGGTATCAATCTTACTGAATCAATTCAAACTTCTACAACAATACTTTTAAAATGCAGATTTTTCAATATATGAATCAACGATCATTTTGACTGACAACTAAATCAATGTGACAACTATTTAAAAAGTTCGGTTTTGAAATTCCTATCTGTTCATTCAATTACAGTGGAGGTATGCATCTGAGATCATCTTTTCTATAGTGTATTTACTCTCTGCCTGGGGACTCTTTAGCTTAGATTGGATAAATTAATTGACAGTAAATGAATGGTTAAATATAAAAATAATAATAAAATAACATATTTTAAAATAAAATAAAATATTTAAATATTTTTAAAAATACGGTAAATACTATTTATTATATAGAAGAGGAAGTAATCTTGCTTTAAGTATGCCTTTTGGTCCTTTTAATAGTATAATAAAACCAGCAACAGCATTTGTAAGATCACTCAGATTTATACTTTACAAGTGTACAATCTAAGAGTATTTTGATATCGGTGGTAATCTCATTTTTTCAATATTGAGCAAAGTTTTTTTAAATGGAAATGCTAGCTACAGCAATATATAATGACATGGAAGGTCTGCCTTTATTTGTTTGTTTTCTACACGTCCCATCTCACCTAAATGACTCTGGATGGCTTACAGCATGTAATAAAATCACATAAATACATGAATAAAAGCACAAATTAAAAACAGAATTAATACTTCCAAATAGAGGTTAATACTTCCAAATAGAGATAAAGATCAATTTACAAAATTCAAAAGTCTAGGAGGTTAACCAAAGGAATGGGAGTGTCCTTAGGCCACCAGCCACCCCTAAGACTGCACCATACTTTTAGACCCCACATGCTTATTGGCAAAGCTACATCTTAACACTCTTCTGGAAAATCAGAAGAGTTGAGGCTTGCCTCAACGCTGGGAATAACATGTTTCATAGGGCAGGGCTCCCCGTCCCCTGGGTCATGGATCAGTACCGGTCCGTGTCCTGTTAGGAACCAGGCCACACAGCTGGAGATGAGCTATGGGCGAGTGAAACTGTGTGTGTGCGGGATCTAGGTTGCATGCTCCTTCCCCCCCCCCAGTCCGTGGAAAAATTGCCTTCAACGAAAGCGGTCCCTGGTGTCAATAAGGTTGGCGATTGCTGCCATAGGGTATGAAATAGAGGATAACAACCCTTGGCATTAATAAAAACTCTTCAAGAGAGGAAAAAACAGGCACAGCTCCAGTGCTTACCATAACATCTTGGTCCATCCTTTCCCTATTAAATCTGACTTCTTCTAGCTGCAGTTTAGTTTCTTCCAGAAACTTGCTCTTGTTTTCCATCTCTTGCTTGAGAGCCAGTTTTTCATGTTGAGCCTTGATAATATATTCTTCCTGTTCTTCCTTCAATTTCATCAACTGCTTCAGTTTTTC
This sequence comes from Vipera ursinii, assembly GCF_947247035.1. NCBI lineage: Eukaryota > Metazoa > Chordata > Lepidosauria > Squamata > Viperidae > Vipera > Vipera ursinii. The sequence goes on from NC_139516.1 coordinate 47,993,143, forward strand.
CTCCTCCTCTGCCAGCAATCTTAACAAAATTACACAGGATTTAATTCCTTCTCATTCTGTGAGTGATTTAGCGTCAAAAGTTTGGATTACTCCTATGATTCACAAGCAACCCGTAACACTATGAAAGAAATTAGTAATTCTGCTCTGCAAAAGGAACAGATTGTCTCCTCTCTGGGAACTGTCTTGGTGGAGCAGTGGGCTAATGCCTCCTTAAGTAACACCAGCTGCCTGCAATTAGTGCAGGTTCGCATCCCACCAGGCTCAAGGTTGACTCAGCCTTCCATCCTTCCGAGGTAGGTAAAATGAGGACCCAGATTGTTGGGGGCAATAAGCTGACTTTGTAATAATGCCGCTTGGGAAGGGGCGAAAGCCCTAATAAGCAGGCATATACATAGAATTGAAGGCTATTGCTAAGCACATTGATTTGTGCTTTAAATTGTAAGCCGCCCTGAGTCTTCGGAGAAGGACGGGATATAAATGGGATTAAAAAAACACAACTGTCACTTATGGCATCATGAAGGGAGGGAAAAGGAATTTGCTGAGAATTCTCATTTTAAGGAATTCACCCCTGCTTCTTCTCTCCTCTGGTCTTTTTCTGTATCATCTTGCGCCATTTCTATTCTACTTATTTCAAATGAGCAGCTTCTCTGTGGTGGTAGATACCCATGTTTACACCCTAGCATTTGAGAGATGCCCGTGTTTTAGCACTCCTGATGACCCACCTTTTCATTCAGGCTTTTCCTGTGAAAACTAGCTTACTCTCTTCTTATGTTTTTCTTACATATCTTTTACACTTACTGTTTTTTATTCATTACCATCTCATTTGCTAATATTTCAATGTTTTTCCTTCACTTTAATTATGTATATAACTATACATAATTATCTACTGCCTTTGAGATATTTCAAAGTAGGAATGTTGTAAAAAATAGACTCAGTACAGAAATATTCAGAATTATGTCATTAAAATCATTTGACTTTTCTTATTCGTCTTTCTTAGTAACCCAGTTCCTCCCAGAAGTCACAATATATCAATGCTTTTAGAACTATGCGGGAAAGCAAATCTAGGCATTCAGAAATGCTACCTGGCCTGTTCATATCTCAGAGCCTCTTCATCTTGACGAGCTTTAATCTCCTGCTGCAGGGCATCTTGGAGTCGTTGCTGCATGTCTTCCAGTTCTGCGATGCGCTTGCGCTGACGTTCTGCCTCTGCCTCCTTCAGAACCATCTCTGCTTGCATGGAAGCCCGAGCCTTGCAGGTGGGTAAAGTAAATGCAGTGAGGAGCCAGAATATATCCCTGCTAACAGCAGGGGGCAGTTACTTAAATGAAGCCTTGTCCTCAGCAGTAGCTGGTGAAGTTGGTCGCTGGTAAAGTCTCTGGTTTTATCTGGACATCAACTATTTTATTATTTTCCATATGTAGCCCCCCCATTAACCTTTTAGATTATTAGATTATAACGATGGGTGGAGATGATGAGAAGGCAGATATAAAATATAAACAGGTCATGGTTCCAAATATATCATTTGGTGCAAAACTTATTGAAATGTTATGACTTATAAACCATTTTGATTTTAAAAAGGAATTGTGCTATCAAGTCCATGTTAACTCTTAAAGATTATGTTAGTTACATCTTCCGCAGGAATTGTTTTAGAACTGTTATAAGACAATTAAGTCATTGAAATCAGTAAAAGTGTTCAAACAAACCATTAAAAACAGCAACTGATAAGATCATAAGAACGCTCAGGTGAATAAGTAGGTTTCTAAAACTGAGTGTAAACACTCCACAGTGGGGCACAACTTAAAATCTATTGGAAGTTTATTCTACAAGAGAAGGGCCACCTATACTCGACAGCTGATTCAATATTAGCATTCAGGAGAACCATTAGCAGGATTTCTTCTTACAGTGAAAAGGCCTAAGAAACCTACATGGAAATTAGGGGTTCCTTAATATAATATTTTCACGATCTGTTTAGGCCTAACAAACAACAATACATCCTTGAAAATGATTGAGCAGCAAATCAGCTACTAGCGCACAATGTTCAGTTTTTGGTGCCCAGTAAGACACTCTGCTGAGTCGCAGATTTCTGTTATAGCTGCAACCTCTTTAAAGCCACAAGGCAAACCCATATATTGCCCTTTGCAGTAACTGAATTTGGACTTCTTGTGGCAAAGTTTTCTTTGCCCAAGAGAATCTTTAATAGTAAGACTGTTCAAAGCTGATGGAAGATGCTCTTATTCATTGAGGTTCCTGGAACCTCCAGTGTTAAAGCTGAATCTATATGCCTATTTGTGCAAAACAGGTAAATCACTCAATCCTAGAACAAAGAACCTTAATTAATTGTTAGATTTATAGCACACTTTTCCTCTGGAAGATCAACAGAGCTTATATTGCATTATTTCCTCCGTTTTTTTTGTTTCCCAAACCAGCAATCCTGTGTGGTAGGTTGAATGAGAGCAAGTGACTTCTTAGTCCCACATGTAGACCGCTAGGTTATGCTGGCGTTAAGACTTTTGCATTACCTTTTGTGGCAGACAGAGGTCACTGTTATCCTAAATTGGATGGCATGATTGTTTAGACGAGTCTTCTACAAATTCAACATTCTTTTCTGCTACTGTTCATTTCATACAGAGGCAGAGTACTACCTGACGCACTAAAAATTAGAGCTTTGTCTGCATTAAAAAGGTCAAGAATATGCCACAAATAACAAGAAGTAGAAAGCTCATGGCAGGCCCTAATTTATACTGAACTTATTCATGAAGGCAAGCAGTTTACCTTGTTATTAAGAAGCTTGTTACAACCTGTACAATATAACCCATAAATATTTAGTCTGCTTCCTTAGGCCTACCTACATAAGAAACTGACTGAGGTTGTATATCCTCCTTCAACACATTCTGTGTGGTCATACAACATATTTGCCCATTACTTCCCCCCCCCCCCCCGTTTACTCTTGATCTGTTTAATCTGCCCTTAGCTATTTAGGGATATCATTAAGAAAACCATGTTTAGAGTTATTAGGCAATGAAATGATGATGCTCAACTTTAGTTAAGTGAGGCAAACTTGCATTACTTTCTGCATTTCAAATAGATGGATTCTAACTGAACCAGAAAGTTTACTCTAAACGCCCCAAAAACTTGTTTTACATGAAAAGAAGCCAAGGAGCGGAGCAAACCATTCAAAAATGGCATCAGATTCGAATCATTTCTATTGCACTGATTGATATAGTATCTTTAACAGGCTCTGGCTCTCCCAGGGTCTGCTTTGAGCGTGCACACCTGCTCTGCTTCCTGAAGCTGAATTTCCAACATCTTCTGCATCTCCTCGTGTTGCTGCTGGCGCCGTTGCTCTTCTTCATGGAGTAAAAGTTCTGCTTGCTTCTGAGCCTCTTTGAGCAGCTCCAGTTCCTGCAGCTTGCGCTCCTTTTCTTCCTGCAGCTGCTTCAGGCGTTGCATCTCCTCTTCCTTGGCAGCCTTCTTTCGTTCTCGCTGCTCCCGCTGCTCCCTCCTCTTCTGCTTTAAGTCCTTGTGCAGAGACTTCTTACCTTCTCCTTGGAGACGGATCGCCATCTGGATGGCTGCCGAGGGAACAGAAGCGTCAGTAGGCCCCAACCCTTTGCTCTCTTAGTCAGAGAGACACAAGAAGGAGCCCCTTTTCCCTCAGGATATAAAATCAGTCAATCACAAGTGTTAGATCAGTAGGCTGCAACTTGCCAAAACAAGATTCCAGAGCAGCAAAAGTGCCAGCTGTGAACAGACAAGCTTACACAACTCAGTGTAGTTTGGGAAACATTTCTTTTCTTTTACTTTTAGTTCCATTATTATTTTTATTGTTTTAACTGTTTTCAATAGAATGGATGTAATTTTGTTTAAATGATTTTGCCATTCTACTGTGGAACAGTCTTCCCAAGGAAACTTGTATTTCAAATTGGGGCAACCGCCCTGCCCCCCACTTCATACTTGTTTAATTTGGGGTCTCCACAGGGATCTCTATAAAGATCACCAAAAGAACATGGTTAAAAGAACCTGCATTCAAATCCGAAACTAGTTCCAGCATTGACATTAAATCTAAAGCACAGATGCTTTTTAACCTTTAGTAAGAATACTAGCAATCTGATTTAGTTCAGTCATGCGCTACAAGAAGATGGCCAGTCCATAAAGAAATCTGCATTAAAAAAATGACAGACTTGCTGTTAAACAGTTCAACCTTTTCCTCTCAGATCATCTCAATAGAAACCGTGATGCAGCAATGCAAAGCACTATGAGAATACTCACCCAGGGTCCACTCCTGCCTTTGCTTGGTATCTGAGGCGCTCATTTCATAGGTTCGTGAAGATGTTTTCACACAAAACATGCAACGTTTCCCATCTTTATCAGGCAAAATCTTTGAATCAGAAAAGAAGAGAAATTTAAAAGTTAGCTATAATCTCAAGCGCAACAGTGGAGACTTCATTATTAATAAGCACAAAATCTGTTGCTTCCAACCTAGTTGAAGATGGCCCCCTTTTCCTATGTCATCTCCCAAGTTAGGAGCCACCAGATTCCTATTACAATTTTACAGACAGGCTACATAAATAGCTTTTTTTTAGCTCATTGAGACAACATTAAGCATATTAATATAACCATATTAATCTCCCAATGATTGAAGTGATATTCTTACCTATCACAGGAGTAGAATAATTGGGAAAACCTTACAAAACCTTAGACGTTAAATTCTTCTTTGAATCCTCTTTTTTTTCTAATGGAAAATTTGCCCCTCACTTCTCCACCTTTACATAAATAGAACCGAATCCATATTCAAATCCTAATTCTTCTCAAGCTCTTAATTCTAGCCAGAATATGTGAAAGACATCACAAAGACAATAATAATGCTGATAAGCAAATAATTTATTCAGAACTGAGTTATGCAAAAATGCAAAATAGTTTTAAGAATTTGGGGGTGGGGGATAGCCATATTGGTTTCTTATTGTACACAGTAAGGCAGGTGACCTAGGCAGAAATGTTCAAGAATGGTTTCCTAGAAAATAGGGACTGAAATATTTTTCAATAAGAGCAAAGATGTAACATTTAGAAGTCATTCAAAGAGAAGCATCCCTAATTAACTTGAGCATAAATAAGGGGAGGAAGTGCAACACAATCAGACTTCCAAGATTCTTTTATTATAACCAATCTCAATAAAAGTAGTTTTAACCTTCATGTGAGGTTTGAGGCTGACAGTTATAGCAAAACAATTGAGATCCTTGTGGCACCTCAAAATTAGTGAACTTATAATGGCATCTGTTATTCAATCTATTCAGTTAAGTTGACCTGAACTCCAATCTATAAACTGTATTAAAAGCTTCCTATACTTTTTAGTTACTTTTTGAAATTATTTTGAGATATTTCTTCCATCCTTGAACAGAACTGTACAGTTTTTAGAAGTGCTTTTTTCCTTTATTTTTAAAATAAAATATATCTTTTTCTTCCCATGCGAAACAATTTCTAGGGAAGCTATGTTATTCATGCCTTAGTTACTTCTTATAATTGTAAATGGTATAAAATGCAATAACTAGACTGGTGACCAAGCTAACAGGGCAGGATTGATCACATAATTTATACACTGTCCAGTGATAGAAGCTAGAAGCTCACAACAATCAGAAATATATTGTCATTTATTCTCTGAGAACAATATTGACTGTGTAAATATTAATATTTGCCAACTGTTATTATCCATCTAACTGGTATTTGAGTTTCCAGAACATAAAATGCATCTCCTTGGGAATTCTATTTAGACTTCTGATTCTAGATTTAAGAAATTTGTAAATAAATAAATGATTTTATGGACAGAACTTTAAAAGGCAATTATTTTAGTATATGTTTGATTTGTTTGATTAATATTCCTTCCAGTCATGATGCCACCACAGAAATAATTCTGTGTTCCATGATTGTAATGGGCTGAAGGAATAACCCTGAGGAGAAGGAAGAGCAGCAACCAAGACAACAGTCAGATTAAAGAAATGAGAGTCTGAAGCAGAAATGTAATTTGAAAAAAGTCTCTGGGGGGGCATATTCAGACTTGCAAAATTCTGTTATCTTTTTATTTTCTTTATATATTTATTTCCTGTCTATTATTTTTTATAAATAACTCAAGTCAATGAACACCTACAATATTTCTCTTATTTTCTCCAAAACAAAAATCTTGTGAGGTGGGTTGGGTAAGAGAGAGTGTCTGGCCCCACTGTTTTCATGCCTAAGGTGGGACTAGAATTCTCCTCTCCTGGCTTCTAGCCTGATGTTTTAACCACAAGACCAATCTGGTTCTCATTATAACTACCTTATCATAAAAGTAGCATTAGCATTCATAATTTGGTTTCTTAGTCTGGTCTACCTCGAAGGGCTGACAATAATTTTGGAATCAGAAGTAGCCCAATTGCCTGTTGAGCATGTCATCTTGTACTACTTCTCTTTTAAGACATAGGGAATGTCAGAAATCTGCCTCTTGGTTTTGTGAAGACTAGAGCATGTTCCCCACTCCAGTGCATTAAATTTCTGCAGTCACCTTCCCTCCAGTGAGGTAGTGGAATTAATTTGAAGGATGTTTTCTTTGGTTCTTGCCTCCTCTGCCTTATTTATTGGGGGCTTCTTTGTGTTGGTAAGCCAGGAACTTTAGTTGTTGCTTTTCTATCTATATTCCATCTAAAATGGAATATAGATAGAAAAGCAACAACTAAAGTTCCTGGCTTACCAACACAAAGAAGCCCCCAATAAATAAGCATTATTATTGTCTTTGTGATGTCTTTCACATATTCTGGCTAGAATTAAGAGCTTGAGAAGAATTAGGATTTGAATATGGATTCGGTTCTATTTATGTAAAGGTGTAGAAGTGAGGGGCAAATTTTCCATTAGAAAAAAAAAAGAGGATTCAAAGAGGAATTTAACTTCTAAGGTTTTGTAAGGTTGGGGGTATGGTCTGGGGAATGAAAGGATAAAAATAATCTGTCTTAAATTTCCATGTTCATTGTGGACCAAGTAAAGGCTATAATGGCTTGTCTCTCTTCTGGGTCCTGGGCCATCACAGGAGGATTTGCTGGATGTGTTCATATCATTCCAGTTCTACTGCCTCTCAACCCATGTTTCCTACTGGGTTCATCTTCGGTACAAAAAATGCATTGAATTTCTATCCTTTCTTTGGAGAAAACAAGCAAACTGCCTCTTTTCTGCTGATTTTTTTTTTTTTTTGCCAATGGTGGGGCAAGCTCATTAGAGGCTGAATCAATATTCACAGTAGATAATACACAATTCTTTTTCAACTGGTAGGAGTCCCTGTGGATTTTACACCATTAGTTGTTGCTTACTATAGGAGGTGGTGCTCATGTCCATTCAAGGGCTATTGTGCCAGCACTGTCCAAAGACATTTCCATGGTCATGTGGCCAGCATGACATCACTGAGTGCTATCTTCTTACCTAAGTGGTACCTATTTATCTACTTGCATTTGCATGCTTTCGAACTACTAGGTTGGCAGGAGCTAGGACAAGGATGGGAGCTCACTCTTATCATGCAAGGCTCGAATCTCAAACCTGGACTGTTGGCTTTCCAGCGAACAAACCCAGCATCTTAACCACTGAGCCAAGGCCAACTGGTATACATTTACATACTCTGTACACGTTGATGTAATTAATAATCTAGATCACCTTAAAAGTTCTGAAAAGCTAAACCAAACTGAAGAACAAAAATACCACCAAGCTGCATGAGATTTTGGGCTTGAGTCATTACTAGTACCCTCTGCTGATGGGAAAAGGGGGTCACTACTTTTTTTTTTTTTCAGTAAAAGCAATTTCTATTTGGAGTAGAGTGGAAGAAAGCTGCTGTGGGGAGAAAGTTTGCGCTGTTTAGGGAACAAAACGTTTTCCATTTTTTAAAACTCTTGAAAATATAAATCTTATACTTGTTAGAAATGTAAAACTAGTGGAAATTTACATTTTGGCTTTTACATATTGTATTGTCTTCAAGATCTGAGGATACCTGGAGAGCATCACATTTTAAAACCTGGCTTAAAGTTGAAAGAAAAAATGCCACTCCTCAGGAACCAATTATTTCCTGGCATCAGGTTAACATACATTACTAATCTCTTAATAAAACAACATACTAGTGATGATTTCATAAAAGGCCAACATGCTCTTTGTGCAACAAAAAATATCCAATTACCTCCACACATGAATTTCTGTCCAAACAAATGCTCCCTTTCTTTTCTTTACGTTCTTCACTCACATAATATGAGAGATCACTAGGCTTCAGGGTAAACCATCGCTCACACCAGTTCCTTCTTAGTTGGCCTTTCTTCCACAGATAGCCCTACAGTAGGAATGAAGAGGAAAGCAGGCACACCATAATCAAAGATTTATACAAAAGCTCTTTACAAAAGACCATTTAACAAAAAATATATGTCACAAAAAGAGGCCAAATCACATTCAGGCCAAATCCACAGTATGGGCTGGCTGCGAACTATGCAATTTGACCCATTACCAAGCAACTATGTGGATACTATGCATCACATGTCAATGCAGGGCTTCCAAAGTAGTGCTTGTCCTATTCCACTGAGAAGCAAAACCCTTTAGTGGCAAATTGGATTGCAAAGAATTGAGCTGGTTCCACATTTGAATATTCCTCTTTGTTAACCATTCTGCATGAATAGAAAATCAACACATTTGGCTGAAAGGTAAAACCAACCCCCACCTACTCACCTAGATTAATTTCCTTATGTTCTGACTTTTTATATAGAGGGCTATTCAGAACAGAGATCCGTCACTTGTAGCCCAAATTGTTTCAGTCTGTTCCACCACTTTATTTTTCTGTACAAGTAAGAACAGCCTATTTAACTATGTTTAAGATATTTCAGCATACTGTATGTTGGAATAGAACAGCAAACCAGCTAGGCAATCAATACCTTATAATAGTTCTGAAGGGATAAATGAAAGTGGAGAAAAAGAAAATATCACCACCTCACATGAGATTTTGTGCTGCAGTCTTGGTTGCTTCTGTATGTGCCATAGACTGATTCTCCTCCACCCTGGTTTGCTCCTACTCATATGATCTGTGGCTGTCAGGAATACTGACTCGCTTTCCTTCCTCTTTGTGCAGAGATGCTGGCAGCAAGGTGGAGGGTTGGCTATCTCAATCATCCCCAAATTAAAACCCTCAAATCAAAACTCAAAATCCACACCCTTTCATTTCAAGAATGGGGATGGTCTTAGGGTTCAGTTACATGCACCAGATAAGCATTTTTGAGAACAGGAGCAGGAACAAATGCAAAGCAGAACCCAGCTATGAACAAACTTTATTTCCTGATTGTGAGCCAAACAGGAACATGTAACAGTGCTGTATCATGCCATTCAACTACTGGCACAATGGGGGAAGTCTGTATATGGCTAATTGAACAGTCAAGCGTGCTTTCTGATGCAATAACGGTCACAAAGGAAGAGTGCTCTCTTGCAAGCCAGCTCTGTCCTTCTCTTCCTTGTGATTTTTTCCCTGCTGGTAAAGATGTAGGAGACTGCACATAATCAAGGAAGATTCACTGGTCTCTAACCAAGTAGGAGTTTTCACTTTTCTTTTACAGATAATTCTCAACTTAGAACCACAATTGAGTCCCCAAATTTCTGTTGCTAAGGGACACCTTTGCCCCCATTTTACATCCTTCCTTGCCACAGTTGTTCAGTGAATCCCTGTGATTTTTAAGTTAGTTACACAGTTGTTAAGTGAATCTGGATTCCCCACTGACTTTGCTTGTCAGAAGGTCACAAGAGGGGATCACATGAACCTGGGACACAGCAAACATCATAAATATGAGTCAGTTGCCAAGTGTCTGAATGTTGATCATGTGATCATGGGGATGCTGCAACAGTCATAAGTGTGAAAACAGTCATAAATCACTTTTTTAAGTGCCGTTGTAACTTGGAACAGCCATTAAACAAACTGTTGTAAATCAAGGACTATCTGCACTTGCCAATATTTTTCTCCTCTCATTACTGTCATAAATTAGATAATATTTTCCACCTAATTAATCCAGTTGATACTGTTATTTGATGGATAACCAGAATGCCCAGCAAATGCTCTCCTTGACAAGACAGCAAGGATTTTCCTAAAGAGAAAAAAGCTGCCACCAGATCATAATTTTTCATAATCCCAGCCAGACGCTTAACCGAAGCACATGGACAAGAGATAGCTTGGTGTCTCATTTTAAATCTCATAACACAGGAAATAAAGTAGTCATAATTGATTTAGTGCCTTCAGTGGCCTTACTCTTAACTTTTCACCTATTTTTTAATCTTTTTTTTTAAAAAGTCAATTGAGAGATAATTCTTTACCTGTTTGAGCACATCTCCAATGATCTCTTGGTAAACCTCTTCAATGGCCATGCTAATGGCCTCACGCTCAAGTCCACGTAGTAATCGGCCAGAGTTCACCAAATCAAGAAATTGCCAAACTGTCAAACCATTCTGTTGCTGGGTCTCTTGGGAAAGATAGTCATCTAATTCCCCACTGTTAAACTCAATGCTCATAGCTGTACATATCTTCTTCAAGAGGTATTCCACCTGAAAAAAAAAAGAGTGACATCAGGGTAAAACAACAGCCAAACATCCCACCTCTGGAACAATGTCGTCCTTTTACATTCATGTACACTTTCTCTTTCTAAAGTGACATGGGACACGGGCAGGCTAAAATAATATAATGGTTAAGGTGTTGATCTGGCAAGAGGGAAATCAGGTTCAAAACCACTCTCAGATACTTCACTGGGTGTCAAGCCCAAAGTAACAGTATTATCAACACATACGGTAATCAAGAAAGGAAGATTTACAGTATTTTTAATGGCATAAAATCAAGAAAATGGGTTAAATTACAGAGGGTTGAAAATTAAATACGTATGTATACCAGCCTACATTTAGAATTTGAATTAGAATTCTTTATTGGCAAAGTGTGATTCGAGACAAATTCACACACAAGGAATTTGTCTCCAAAGCATAAACTCTCATTGTATATACAAGCAACAAGTGATAAATCATGATCATAATCATCACAAAATACATTCATCATAAGATACAACACTCAGTGATAGTTAAAGGATACTAAATAAGCAATCAACATAAATCATACTAGAATACTAAATAAAACAATTAGTATAAATTGTAAGATACAAGCAACAAAGTTATAGTCATACAAGAAGATAAGGAAATAGCTAATAGGAAAGATAGGAAGGATAATAGTAATATAGCCCTATTAGGTAGTTTGACAGTGTTGTGGGAATTAGTTGTTTAGCAGAGTGATGGCATGGGGGATTACAGATTGGAATTGGAATATTCTTTATTGGCCAAGTGTGATTGGACACACAAGGAACTTACCTCACTTAATAGATAGCCCTCACTTAACATTCATTCAGCAACTATTCAAATATACGACTGAACATTCAACAAGAGCTGAACAAGTGGTACTTACACCTGGTCCTGGAAGTTACAACTGTTACAGCAGTCCTGTTGTAACATGATCAAAATATGGGTGCATGGCAGATGCTCGCATTTACAACCATAGGTGCATTTCAACTCTCCTCACAAATCTAACTCTTAGCAACTGTGAATTGTGTGTGTTTGGTATCTCCCCTTCTTCCTCCCCCCCCCCCCCACAACCCACTACAAGTATCTATTCTGCATCTGCTCACGTTTGGTTTACTTTTGGAAATGGACAAAAAACGTAGACATGTAGAAATATGTGAGCGGTGCGGGGAAGCTACCAATCTAAAATAGATGTTGTTGCTTCAGGTATCTTGGAGTACATATCTTGGAGAAGGCACAGACTGAATGCCATATTTTGGTTGCGGAAAGGAGAGCACTGATAGGCCTAGTCAACTTCAGAATAGTCTGCAGGGAATGAGAAATGGAAGCAGTGAGTGATATGCGGAAGTGCCTTAAAGTTCAGGCTTTTTTTGCCACTTGGTATTAATCCTACCCACTGATTTAGAAAGGTCACATGCACACTGGAAGCCAGTGCTGACAGCTAAAAAGCTAGAAAAATCCAAATCCTGCTCTTGTGGCCTTAAGAGTTTACTCAAGCACTAAGGAAGTCATGTGATTACTTCTCTTTTCCTTCTTTGAAGTGGCAGGTGCAGCCTACAACAGCAGACTACACAGATTGCACAAAGCTCCCTTTACTTTTGCCTGGGCTTCTTTTCCAGGCCAGTCCATCATTGGGAGAATGATTCCATATACAGCATACAAAGGCACCACAGAGCTACTGTACGTTCTTTACAATTTTCTCCCTTTCCAAATAGTACTGTACTGCTTGGGCTTTAACCTCTTGCCTTATCCAGTAGATCAGTATTGTGAATTTCAACAACTTTAAGATGTACGGACTTCAACTCCCAGAACTCTCTAGCTAGCATGCTGGCTGAAGATTTCTGGGAGTTGAATCCATACATCTTAAGTTGCAGAGGTTGAGAAACACCGATAGAACAATTTTCCAAATATATACAGCATAAAAACTGAATCACAGCACTGAAAGAAACCATAGAGACCCTTTGCTCAGTGCAGGATCCCTCACAGCATCTCTGACAGATGACCAGGCTATGTTTAAAGGTCTCTAGTGAAGCACAATTCACCACTTCATGAGGCAGTCTGTTCCACTGGCTAACAATTCATACAGTCAGGAAATTCTTTCTAATGTCTACCAACTTGTAATTTTAAGCACTGGTTCTGGATCCAACTGGATCCATTTCCTCTTTTGTGTGATAATATTTAAGATATTTGAAGAATACTACAGTTTTAGCTTTCCTTTTTGTAGGTTGCTTATTCCTAGTCTCTTTAACTATTCTTCATAGTGTTTGCTTTCCAGACTCTTTATCATCATGATAGACTTCCTTTAAATACCTCACTGTCCTTTCTTGGACTACGTACCCACAACTGAACACAATGGGCAGTTTCTTCTCCTTCCTCTTCTCTTAAAGAAAGACTTTGGCCTCTCCAGTCTTGACATGGTAAGCTTGTTTCTGCACACTCTTTTGTAGATCATTTTTGTTAGGTTTTTTTTTATTATAATAGTAAAATACAAAACTAAATTTAATGAAAGAACAGAAAATAGAAATAGAAAATAGAGAGGAATAAAAAGTGCACGGAAAAAGGAAAGTTAAAAAAAGGACATAGGACATAGTCTATCCATAGAAAGAGAAATACTAAAATTGTTGATATTTTCTGATTGCATGCTTCAAAATTCTCAATTTTCAATATTGCCATTTCCATTTTATCCAGACTCTATTTAAAACTTTCTCAGAACAAAAACATGTTTAGTTTTTTGCTAAATTTTCAGATTCTTTAAATTTCTTAAAATTATTATTTTTTTCTTTTATTTAGGATTAAAGATAGGCTCACCCAGAATTTAAACTTGTCATTCTGAAAGTCTCTAATAGCTTAGAAGTAGTTTATGAACAATTTCTGAAAATGATTAGAAAGTGAGTTTGCAAACTTAGTACCCTTTAAAAGATTCTGCCATAGTTGCAAGCAGATGGCTAATCCTGTCATCTGCCAGCTTTCAAACCCACTGAAAACTATCCTGTTTCTTTGTAAAGCAGCAGCTATCTGGAATACATGTGGGTAATCTCCTGTCCTCTCCTTACCCAGAGAAGTTGCAAGGACCTGATCTACTCACCAGTTCATTAGCTCTTTGCCATGGATATCATATTCAGTTCAACATACTTTCCCCACAATTTTGGTAACTGCACACTTGATAATTCTAATCATGTCTGACACAGTGAGCACTAATATATCTGAGGTATGTGAGTGCAAAGCCTACTTCTCCCTGGAAAACTGCTAAACTATCACATAATATGAAGATCTGTCGTATATCAACTAAGCTGGTTTAATTAGCTCTTCTAAATTTATCAGGAGTTATATTTCATATTTATTTCAAATAGTCATGCCCTATCTTTTAGTACTATATATCCAAAAGATTACTTTCAATATAAACTTATAAACTCAAAAAGTCTCCATTACATGTCATCACCAAACCATTCTGCCAAACAGGCTTTGTGTTAGCAAATCAAATGATTGAGCCAATTCTAAGAACCCAACAGGACTTATCCTATTGGGTTCTTAGAATCCAAGAAGAAACCAGCATGGTTGCCCAAAGATCTCTCTGATAAACTGAAGACAAAAAGGACAAATACAAAAAATGGAAAGAGGAACACATAACTAAGGCAGATTATCAGCAGATAGCCCGCAACTGCAAAGATGAAATTAGGAAAGATAAGGCTCAAAATGAACTAAGGCTTGTGACAAAAGTCAAAAATATCAAAAAAGTTTCTATCAACATATAAATAATAACAAAAAAAAGTCAAGGAAACAGTCGGTCCACTAAAGAATGAAGATGGCAAGGAAGTAGCAGGTATTAAAAAGAAAGCAGAGCTGCTTAACTCATTATTTGCATCAGTCTTCACACAAAAAGAAACTATAGCTCAACCTACCAAAAACATAACCGTAAAAGACAGACTAGAAATAAAAATTAAAATAAACAAGGAAATGGTAAAAGAACACGTCTGATCTTGATGAACATAAATCATTGAGACCTGACATCCCAGAGTTCTGAACGATATTACCTCAGAACTATTGTATCGTATCTTTCAAAAATCCTGGAGCACGGGGAAATTGCCTGAGGATTGAAAAAGTGCTGATGTGTTTCCCATCTTCAAAAAAGGAAAAAAAGGAAAAAAACAAACAAACCCAGGAAACTACAGACCAATCAGCCTAACATACTGAAAAAGATAATAAAAAAACAGATCTGCAAACATCTAGAAACAAATAAAGTTATAACTAGAAGGCAGCACAGGTCGTGCCAAACCAATCTTATTTCTTTCTTTGACAAAGTGACTAAATTAGTAGGCCAGTAAAATGCTGTGGACATAGTATACGTAGATTTCAGCAAGGCATTTGACAAAGTAGACTACAAACTACTTCATGGCAAGCTAGAAAAATGTGGGCTAGAAAAGCATCACCACCAGATGGATTTATAGCTGGCTGACAATGGGCCATATTTAACAAAATGAAATTTAATGTGGAGAAAAGAAAGCTTTACCCTTAGGCAGGAAAAACCAAAGGTACAAGTACAGATTAGGCGAAATCTGGCTCAAAAAGAGTAATTGTGAAAGGGACCTTGGAATCCAAGTGGATGATCACTTAAATATGAGCCAGCAGTGTACGGCAGCAAGAAAAAAAGCTAATACAGGTAATTCCAAAGTTACGTGAGTTCCCTTAGCGAATGTTCAAAGTTGCAATATAACACCCGCCCCCCCCCAAGTACTTACGACACAGTCCCAAGGTTATGAATGTTGCAGCACCACGGGAATCGTTCACCCTTAAGAATGACTGAACCCTGCTTTGGTGCTTCAGGCCTTTGGTATATTCACAGAGAATGGAGACCTAAAGTACTGCAAGATCAGTAGCGCCAGATCTCATGCTACTGATCTTGGGTGATCTCACGTTACTTTAGGCCTATGTTCTCTGCAAACGGAGGCCTGGACAAGATCTGTGGCAAAAGACTTTGCAAACGTAGGGAAGGCTTGAACCATCGAAGCCTTCCCTCTTGTCTGCAAAGCCTTTTGCCATCTTTGCAAGGGCAGCCTCCAGAGGAGAAGAAACCATGGATGGAAACTAATGAGAGAGAAGCAACTTGGAATTAAGGAGAAGCTTCTTAATAGTGAGAACAATTAACCAGTGGAATGAGTTGCCTTCAGACGTTATGGGTGCTTCATCATTGGAGGTTTTTAAGATGAGACTGGACAGCCACTTGTCTGAGATGTTATAGCGTCTCCTATTTGAGCAGGAGGTTGGATTAGAAGACCTCCAAGGTCCCTTGCAGCTCTATTCTGAATGAAAGGGCTCACAGATTATTTTTTTCTGATACTGAAGGTGTGATGCTACTATTGCTTACAGGAGGTTGTTATTTGTATTCTCCTATCATATCTCTTAAGCTTGCCCTAAGGTAGCATTGTTTTTGAGCAACACTATGTTGAAGCCACATTGCGGGAAGATTCAAATAACTTCTTCACATGGAGAGCACTATCTTGGTGCATCTTTCAGTGCCTCAGGCTTGGATCTCCTATGCATCTCACAGCCAACTAGCCCAAATTTGAAAGCCTACCACTACCCAGTTGAACCCAGAATGGGAAGGAAAGAGCATTTAAATTCTCTGGGCTCAGAACTGCAATATCAACAAAAGTACTGCTCCAAGATGTTGATTTTTCTCTCCAAAACAAAATGTTAGCTGAAACTCGACTCCAAACAACTGTACTTTACTGAGAAATTTTTTTAAACACTTTAAAGAAACAGGAAATACTTTGGTGGAAACAGGAAGCCTAGTTGGTGACTTCATATTCATGCAATGCTTTTTTTCTGCTGAAGAATAGTCAGGGGCGAGTGGGATGAGGCAATCTAGAAGACAGCAGAGTGTGAAGGAAAAGAAAGTTGACTACATCCACCTGCAGATGTTAGACAATATGAGGGAAAGTACAAGAGCCAGGAAGAGGATATGTTCATTACTGGCTAGTGTACAGCTAGATTTCAGGCCAAAACAAGTGAGGTGTTATACCTTAGATAAAAAAACTTTCCTCTTATCAGCAAGCACTGTGGAATTTAGAGTTTGTACTATTATTAGTAATTTTACTTCATTGGGCAGTGTTTCTAGACTACAATTAATCATTTTAAAGAGTTAATTATACAGAGTCATTAATTGATTATAGAATCAAATTAGCATGGTGGTTGAGAGGCTGAACTGGAGCTGGGAAATCGCAAAGTCAGACTGCTATTAAGCCACAGAAGGCACTAGATGATTTTGGACCAGTTTCTTTCTCTCAGGCAAATACAGGGTAACCAGAAGTAATCTTTCATTTGATCTCCACATATACTCTGTTTCAATCTCCAGAGACAAGGGAAATCGTGCATGCAATAATACTTTCTTTTTGGATAAATACATCAGTGAGCCTAGAATGGGTGCTGCAAGCCATAGCAGCTATTCTGTGCATAAAAGAAAAAGATTTAAAACACATCCCACATCCTGTCATTGTGTGTACTAGGTGATTTTCTATCTCTGTCCCCAAATACGCATACATGGTGTTACAGAGTCTGCATGCATGACTAACCTTAACAGAAGCCTCAAACTACTCATTTCCTGGCAATTGTTCTTCAATTTGAGTAGTTTGTTTGATAGTTTAGGATATTCATGTATTCTCTACTCATGTACCCATTGATAAAGATAAAATGAATCTAAATATATATCTTTAAATAATGATTTCTATTGGGGGATTTCCTTACAATGTATAACTTATTCTTAAAATGCAATATAATAACTTGCAAATAAAAACTACAGTTATTGGAAATACACTAACTCATCCATCTATATTCCAAACTTCTGTTTTTGATTTATAAAATAAATCAGCTGCATCCAAATGTACAGTGACATCTTTGCAAAATGTATAAACAAAAAGCTAAAAACATAGGCCCACAGAGACAAAAATGAGGGCAACCCCTTCAGAGGGAGACCATAACAAAATTAAGGAAAGATTTTTATCTAATGTTAAGTTATGGAGGGCTTTTTCAAAAGAATTATCATCCGGAAACACAAAATGCAAATTGGAGTAATTTATCAGATCACAAGATATTGCATAGTACAGATCTGCAAATCTATATATAAATATCTGGATAGGTTAGCTGCAGATACTTGCCATGCCACAACACTGAGCTTCAAATAATCACCATAGTAATATAATTAAAGCAAGGACAATTTTTATTGAAAAAAAACCTTTAATGCAATCATACCTCATCTGGGACCATAACAAGAGGGTATTTGTCTTCAGAGAGAAAGTTAAAGAGGCACCATAGTTTGAAAGCATCTCCATGGGATACAACACTGTTCCCATTCCTATCTGGATTATAATTTTTCTTTGCTGTCAGTGTCCAACAAAGTTCATCAAAACTCTCCTTGACAAAAGCTCCTTCTGCTACCTGCAAAAGCAAAGCAGAAGTTATTCATTTTTATTGAGAGACAATTGTTTTCCAAAATAGGGTGAGAAACCCCAGGCAACAGATAGTTCCAAGCCTCTAATTGTTAGCAAAATTTGGCAGCAAAATCAGCCACATCTGCTTGTCAAATGTGTGCCAATTCCTTCCAAAGCCAGGAAAAAACATCTCTTCCACTGGCACGCCAAAGGGCATGAAGGCTGAGTTATGAGTTATAAATATAATAATATTCAGTGTTTTTTTATAAAAGAAAAAGGTGCCGGAACTCACACATGTCATACAGCCCACCTTGCCTACCCTACAAGGTTCCATCCAAAAAAGGTGCCGGAACTCCGTTCTGAGCATTATATGACAAAAAAAGCCCTGGTAATATTTAATCTCCGAGAGAGAGATGGGCAGTACCTAAATCTGACAAATAAATAAATGACATAAATCAGTGCTGTATTTTTTTTTTGCCATCAGTGTATTATCTCTCATGTCATGGCGATGGGGGAGGTGACTATATATTATAACTGATGGTTGCTTGCTAGAGGTAAGATGCAGACTTGAGCCTTCTTGATGCACAATTTAATCTCTTTATCACAATGCTATACCAGCTTTCTGCTTTGTGTGCTTTGTTCATTTCCTCTATGCAAAAATATTTGGGTTCAAGTAAAGTAGTATATAATCGCTGACTGGCTTTGTCACTGAGCTTAGGATTTGTTTGCTTAATTATTTTTTCATAATTTGGACAGCTCTATGTATTTATGCTTTACACCAATTTTCTAGCTGTTTTTCATGATGTAATCAGGATTTCTAGCCCACACACATACACTGTCCCTTTGCTAGCGTCTGCCATGTTCTTGGTATCTTCTTGTCACTTACTTTATTACAGGCAAAAAACTATTTGGGTAGTAGACATGGCACCAATAAATAAGCACTTTTACTGCAATGGGAATAAAGCTGCACTGGTCAGCCAATTCCTCTCTATCAACATAACAGCCTAGATCCTCGTTATACCTGTTATAATCTTAAGTTTCTTCTTGACATCTTTCCCACAACCTTAACCTCCCTTGGCCTTGTATTTCGTACGCTTAACATAATTAATATTTCTTCCTGGAGAAGCTCTAACTCTCGATGTACTCTAATTCTTGCTCCTCCTCCACTGATGGAACTATCTATAAAATCGTAGTATGGGACCCACATGTTCTCCTTCTTTCTAGGGATGCAGTTCTGTGTTCTATGGTAACTGTAAAAAAAGTGGAAGTACTTTAATGTGCTTCCATGGGAGGAAAGAAGCAGACTCTTGGCTATCTTTTCCTTTCCAGTGAAGAAAAAGAAATTTCTTCCTAGTAGTGCTGAGTATAAATAGGTTAGTGCTTGGTTAATAAATAAACCCTACCCCCAGGTCTAGGAGCAAAGCCAAGTTTTCAAATATGTGAGAATATGATCAAAGTGAGAGTTGTAAAGATCACTACTTTTGACCTTTCACTGAAGAGAATAAATCCTTCCCACAACAATGCAGCTAATCCCCTCTTTCTTTCTATCTTCCTCCCTATGCACCATGCAGGCCTTATTCTTCCTCTTCCTCCTCCCCGTTTGTCCATTTAAATATTTATTCCTTACTTTAAAGGTCATAAACTGATAATTTTTTTAAAATATATAAAGAGTTCCTTGGGATGGAGCAAGAAATACTGGAAATATTCTATCACTAACCTGCTTATAAACTAGCCAAACTGATTTTTCTGAGTTTCATACTATAAATAACTTTGAACTTTAGATCATAACAATATATGGACTTCTGTAAACATGGCTATAATTATATATACCTGTAGCATGCAGTTAACATGGCTGCCATTATCAAAAGATAAAGATTTGATTATCATGGGATTTTTCTGATGTTTTAAAAAGTGTTATCTTAAAGGTTTGGAATTATAATTCTGACTGTTCTTCTGCTGTAAGAAAGGAAGGAGATATGAAACATGTAGAGATGCAAGTCTGAACAACTTCAACTCCACCATCATGGTCATGGAACTGTGGTCAAACTAATTCCAGATCAATTTTCAGAAGTTTCAGGAACATGATATTCTCAATACATTATAAAGACAACATACTAATCCTTAAGCAAATTGTATTCAGAATTTTCCAGTTTTCTCTGTTATTGTTGTAAATTAATTTTCCCCAATTGCTTGCACTCAAATATATTATATTACAATATACCCTCCCATAGTTCCCAGTAAGCATAACTTTAAGCCATTATATTTCATATACCAACACATCATGAGCACATCAAGGTTGGGCATACTACTATAGGCCCTGTTTCACACCTGTGCTGCACTTTTTTTTAGCACATTCCTGATACAGGGCTTTCCAACAACGTGCTCATTAACTGTTGATCCCAGAAAAATTCCTCTGCTACAGAATAACAATCTGTCTTGATATTAGACAACTGCTCATTCAATTAATAACATTTTTCTTCTATGTAAGCCACATAAACATGTAGCCATGCTATCCTTTGGGAGCAGAAATCTGAAGGCTTCTCTTTTTATGGAATAGAGATCATTTTCCTTCTTACATATGCAAAGTAATTGTAAAAACAAAGAACTCACTGGTCAAAAAGTCTTCCTGAAAACATTAACCTCCCAGCAAAAGCTGGAACTACCAGCTTATCCAAAGTATCAGAGAGGCTGAGCTTCAGGCTATCAAAGTGAATGAAAGAGAAAAAGGCTTACCTTGTCCAAGATATACTTGTTGAGATATGGCATATATCCCTGACTCGATACTGGACCATCATCATCATCTTTGAAATGCTCCTCCAAAGCTACAGGATCATGGGGAATACAAAGCACAGTGTAGAGGTTGTGAGAAAGCACCTGGGACAATAAGGGAACAAGTATTCAGTAATGAATTAGACACAATATGGGACACCATGCTTCTTTAGTTTTTACCTTATTGTCTCATTCACATACTAAACGGGATGAACTTAGTGGCTGTCATTCTCACATCCTTAGGGAAACTATAATTGGGCCTATTTCTGAACAGACATATGAACAACTAGCATATCTGCTAATACATCCATCCCCAACATTATTGACTAGGGAAAGGCCAGATCAGATAACAAATTATTGCAGTCCCTTCTCCCTTAAAAATTATTTATCTGAGCAAAGATAAAGTAGTCAAGACTTTTAGAACCTTCCAGAATAGCAACTAACATCTTACAACAATAGAATATACAGCCTTGAATGTAAAATAATGTACACAATGTACTTTAACCCTTTCCCACTGTACTACTTCCTTCTCTCAACTAAAATGGGTTTGTATCTTTACATACAGAAGACATTCTATAATGCCTGTGTGAAGACTCTCTTCTGGCTCTGCTCAGGAAATGCAGTGAACCCACAAACTAGCCAACCCTATTTTAGCCTCGTGCAGGTTTTCTTAACCAGGGTTCTGTGGAACCTAGGGTTCCACGAGAGGTCACTAGGGATTCTCCGGAAGATCATGATTTCAGAAAAGCAGACACCGAACAAAAACCCTTCAACTTCAACACTGAGTTGGATGCCCGAGCATGCAGACCCTATGTGGAAACAAGAATTGTGCAGGCTCATGTAAGCAGGGAAGTGACCAAAACACCAGCTGAGGAGGGAGTAAGAGGAGGGAGGAGGAGGAGGAGGAGGAGGAGAAGAAGAGGGAAAAGCATGCATCTTGGTTCTGATAGTTTTCCATTTTATTTTGCCAGAAGGAATATGTCAGGATCAAACATGACCAGGACTAATCAAATGGAAGTTTCCTTCTGCAAAATCCTCTACTGATATGTACAAAGTAATAGTTTCCATTTACAATTCAACATGCAGAAGACTTTCAGAGTTCAAGGTCCCAACCCACTTCTGTGCTTAAAGAAAGCAAGCCGTGCTGTATACTTATTCAATTGACTGTTTAGAGCACTGTGAAGTAAAAGGGAAAAAAATCCATTTAATTATTCATTTAATATAAAGATACAGTATAAACTCTCCCAAACTGGAGTACAACGTTTAAAATTCCCCACCCAATAAATACTATTTCATTAACATTTCCTCTATCAAGTATCCTTTGATTTATTTTTTTCATTTACAACAGAACATGCTCACGGTGAAATCTTCTATACACCCATTCAGAAATTAATAAGAGTTCAGTTGGACTAATTCTCCAAGAAAGTGACTGCAATCTGACGGACTTAAAGGTCTCTCAGTCAGAAGTGTTGACATTAGACATTCTCTATGATGACAGGCCTATTCCAAATTCCAGCCAGTATAAATGTATGATTAGATGTGGGGGGGGGGGGAAGGGAAATCAAGTGGTTTCTCAGCAACCAAACAATAGAATAATTCACATGGATGAACACACTCCTTTAGAGAGGTTCAATTCAGGTTCATCTGGGATTTGTAGGACCTATGTTTATGTTAACTTATCAAAGAAAGTATTTGTGTTTTGCACAGAATGCATATAAGGGGCTTCTTCATTAAAAAGGATTGCCAAAATAGGGTCTGAAAACACTGATATACTCATTTTACCAGCAAATGGAACAATATGAAAGTGTTT
Organism: Vipera ursinii; assembly: GCF_947247035.1. Taxonomy (NCBI): domain Eukaryota; kingdom Metazoa; phylum Chordata; class Lepidosauria; order Squamata; family Viperidae; genus Vipera; species Vipera ursinii. Next base: position 48,015,724 of record NC_139516.1, read on the forward strand.
TACAGAACCAATAATAATATAATAATATAATAATAATAATAAAATAAGATTTTTTTAAAAAAATCTCTAAAGTGGCTAAATCTTGCACAAGAGCATGCAGGATTTCAGGTAAGACTGAAGCTTCTTAAGATTTGAGGCAATCCTAAGTGGATTTGGTGTTTTTGTGAGAGACTGAACACAAACTGCAATAATCAAAATCTTGCAAAACTGTAGCCATTATACCCTTTCATTCACCCCCTATTATAACAGAATGCAGTTATATTTGATACCTTAAAAATCTGGATTAAATTTTGGATTAAAGAAAAGAATTTTCTCAGCTAAGAAGAATTATGTAATAAGATTTTATTAGTTAAAATATAGCAAAGATGAAATAAATCTCAAAAACTACAATTTTAGGTACATTTTCCTGATACAGTGGAACCTACTCCTGAGTCAACATAGGGAGGATTGTGCTGCAAGCATCTTATCTTAATCTTTAGATAACAAGAGCTGAAAACAAGTCAGGTAACTGGATTCAAGTAAGGCCAAGTGATATAGTCGCTTTTATACAGACTTTGACCTAGAATTATCAGTCAAGCTAGTGTGGGAAGTCAGCCCCCCGCCCCAGAGAAGGAAATATTAAAAGGGCAGAATATATTTCCCTAAAGGATTTTAAAAGCAGAACCCAACCCTGCCCCCAAGTCTCTCTGTCCCAAGCAGAAACCAGGTCTGCAGAATTGCAGATGTCAATCTTGTCAGAAAGACTGGAATCAGGAAACTGGGATAGGAAGAAAGATCCCTAGAATCAACACCAAAAATCTAAGAGTCATCAGCCACAGCCCCAGGGTAGCAGGATATGACCCTTGGGACATAATAGAATTAACCCACCACCATTAGAATACCAGAAAGGGACACCTAGACTCAGGTCGGAATACTTGACACGGGAAATACAAAGCCTCAAACAGGAACAGGAAACAACTTCAAACAAAAGCCTCTAGAGCAGGGGCAGGCAACCTTGGCTCTTTTATGACTTGTGGACTTCAACTCCCAGAATTCCTGAGCCAGCATGGCTCAGCTTGGAAACCTCTCCCTTCCCCTCAGCATGGCTGGCTCAGGAATTCTGGGAGTTGAAGTCCACGAGTCATAAAAGGTTGACTCAGCCTTCCATCCTTCCGGGGTAGGTAAAATGAGGACCCAGATTGATGGGGGCAATTAAGCTGACTTTGTAATAATGCCGCTTGGGGGGGGCCCAAAAGCCCTAATAAGCAGGCATATACATAGAATGAAGGCTACTGCTAAGCTTGTAAGCTGCCCTGAGTCTTCGGAGAAGGGCGGGATATAAATGGGATTAAAATAAAATAAAAAAATAAAAGAGCCAAGGTTGCCTACCTCTGCTCTAGAGGGTATAAAAATCCACTCCCTACATGTGCTTGCTCTCTTTTTTCTTCCAGAGCCATATTTCTGTCTGGCTCTCCTCTTCAATAAACTACAATCTTCTTTCTAAAGCAGTCGCCATGTTGTTTATCCCCAGCTTGGACTGAACCACGATGAAGACTTTTCCTTCAACACTAGTTATATATTGTTCTTGTCACAATCGTCAAAACTCTTCCCCAAATTTTCAGGCTTCCTTCACCTTGTCCGTACACATTTTCATTGTTCTCCTTCATGTTAAGCACTGCAAAAACTCCCAAAACACATTTCAGATAATTATCTGGCTTTGGGAGAACTACTGGATGTTATGGGATAGATTTAAAAGGACGTTTAACCCAAACTGCTTAAACTCAAAGAAAGGATATAAAAAATGATCAGACTTAAATCTAATTCAGGTAAGGCAACATTTTTTTGGCCAGAAACACATTTAAGGTATAGAACATGTTCTGCATGCTTTTCCAAAAAGGATGCCTTACCTATTTACAAAACTATTGTGATAGTAGATATGGCTACTTACAAATTGTCCAAGTAATAGAAGTTTGTTTAGCTTGTCTTATTCCCTGGTATTCCCTACCATTCTCACTTATTTTGGGTTTGCCCATGTTTTTTGAGCAAATTTTTGATCATATTTCCAACACCGCTGTGGAGAGCCACCAATTTTATCTTCTAAGAATGGTATTGGTCTTTGTGTTTAGAGATACTTATATAGAAAGACAAGGCACCAAGGATTCCACAAGGCACTTTGTTCTGTAGGCTATCAATTGCCCACTTCAGAAATTTTAAGGTAGTTGTTTATATGGTTTTTAAATGCATGCAACGTATCATAAGCTGCCTAAGGCTTTGGGACTTAGTAGTGTATACATTTGTAAAACACAGTTAAAAATAAATGGAAATTTTCACAGACATTTTGTTCTCTGTGGAGCCCACACTGTTTCAAGCCCCCCTTTTTTTTTGTTAGTGCACAAGTGATGACTCCTGGTGAGTGCCTGGACAGTTCCTATAGTGTTTGTTTGGGGTTTTTTTTGGCAAGATTTCAGAAGTGGTTGGCATTGCCTGCTTCCCAGGGGTTGAGAAAGAATGACTGGACCAAAGTCATCCAGCTGGCTTTGAGCCCAAGGCAGTACTAGAGCTCACATAGATACCGCATTAGCCACTACACCAGTCTGGCTCTTAGAAACTCCCAATCAAAAGTTACGCGAATGACAATAGTCATGATCCTATTGCTCCCCAGTGAATAGCTTCTTTATCAATATTTTTGTATTGAATCCCTCAAATTACTGGCTTTCACTACAATTTGGGATGGCAAATGCCATATTTATTTATTTATTTTTATTACATTTATATCCCGCCCTTCTCCGAAGACTCAGGGCGGCTTACAAGCTTAGCAGTAGCCTTCATTCTATGTATATGCCTGCTTATTAGGGCTTTCACACACACACCCCCAAGCGGCATTATTACAAAGTCAGCTTAATTGCCCTCAACAATCTGGGTCCTCATTTTACCTACCTCGGAAGGATGGAAGGCTGAGTCAACCTTGAGCCTGGTGGGATGCGAACCTGCACTAATTGCAGGCAGCTGGTGTTATCCTTAAGTAGATGCCTACTCTTCTAGCTTCATGGAAGAGGGAACATCAAAAGCCATAATAAATAAAATTTGATAAATCTGCTGTGATATAACCATTTCCCTCTTTTTTTTCTGTGCTAAAAATCCCACTAAACGTTTAAACTCACCTTCATATGCAAGTTATCACTGTCTGATCATTTGGGTTGCTTTTTTCTGCATTTTTTTCACCTCGAGAATAATAGTGTTCAGTATTCAACGTTCACACATTTAATATAAATAAGTGATAATGCTGGCCATTACGTTATGTTTTGCCTTCCCTAAGAATCAACAGCAGTGGTCTAATGTTTTTAATTACAGCCATATATCTGGTCAACATTTGCATCAGTTAATGGAATTTCAAAAAAAAATAATCACTCAGGATCAAAACTCCAGAAAAACATTTTTGATGGCTGGATGCTTTCCTCCATGGTTCGTGTAACTTTCCTCCTAACAAATATGTAAAATATGTAGGAAAAATAACATTATTAAAAATGTAACTTATATTTAAAATGTATGTTTCAAGTTTAGACTGACCAATTTTTAAATAAAGGAATAAGATCTAAAATGTTTTTGTACCTTCCTTCCATCCAACTTTATACTGGTAGTTTTGATTAATAAAAATGCTTGTTTAGCCATCAACAAACATAATTTGCTCTAGATATAAAGCAGTGAAGAGGAATGTTCTTTTCAAAATATTGGCACTAGCTGAATTTTCACAATTTTTCTTTGTTCCACCAAACCAATTCCCTTTTTATTGTAGGTGTTAGGCATATGGTGTTAGCTACAATGTTGGGTTGAAAATATATTAACCATAATGCTATGTCTTTAAGAAGTTAATTGGCCAATGGGTGTGTAAGTGTTCTCATGGCCATAAGAGGAAGCTAGGAACGTAGCTTCTCTCTCTCTCTGAATTCACTGATCTCAACTATTACTGTTTTTGCTCTGCTGTTGGTTTACTACTGTTGTAAACCTGAACTGTGTATTGACCTCTGGACCGGTAAGAAGACTTTGTAGTTTGGATTACTCCTTGGACTGTTGCTATTGTTTATGACTTGGACTGTTTATCTTTGACTGTGCATTTTTGTTTTTACACCACCTCAAAGTAAAATACTTTTTGCTTTTACAACTCAGTGTACTCCTGTGTGTGCCTCTTACTGCTCTCAGTACCCTTCCTTGTCTGTGCAACCCCTTGGTAACACAAGGAGACCTCTGCACAACAAATTCCTTAACAGTAGGTCTGTTTATTGCCTTATGGCTATAAACGTTTTTTATAAAGCTGATCTATTTTATAGCTGTTGGATAAATGTTTTCTTTATGACAAATTTATTTAATTAAATTTTATGACCTCTATTACATAAGAATACTGATAGATTCAATAAAACATTTTCTTAAAACATTAAACATAAAGGAGTCTTGGCACATTGAAAAATAGTAAGCTTTTGTGAGGAAGGTTTACTTGATAACATGTATTAGATCAAACAGTTTACATAGCGGATACTCCAGCCAAAATGGGTTAATATGCCACAAAATTCTTACTTTGCCATAACCGCATGAAAAAAGATGTCCTACTTTCTTCAAAAACGTAAAAGGTAAAGTGCAATGTTAACATTAATTATAGTTTATTTTATTAATTTTTATAATGTACTGTATATAGCTGCCCATCTCACTGAAATGATCTGGGTGGCTTACAAGAATTGTAACACAGAAAACCCCACAACCTGATAATCCCTAACATTCCAGAATAAACAATAACACCCCCTCCATGAAAAAAAAGCACATCAACAACAGCAAAACTCTTCTACCATAAGGCCCAAATGCCTGGGGATACCTTGCAAAAACTAACAAGAATGGGACCATCCAAGGGAGATGTTGTTCCACAAGATTCTCATTGCTATTGAGAAGACATGACCCCAGGGTCCAACAAGATGGCACTGTTTGATAGAAGGTACCTGGACGAGGGCCTCTCTGCTAATTTAGTGGGGTAAGCAGAAAGAATGGGGTATTAACCCACGCCTTACCCATGCCTTATAGGGCTTTATAGATGAGAACCAACTTTATTCAAAAGCCTACTGGAGCCAAGATAGTTCATGGAGCAACTGTGATATATGGGTACTATGAGAAATGCCAAAATCTGCCTATGCCACTGCATTCTACACCAGCTGCAGCTCCCAAATACTCTTCAAGGGCAGACCCATGTAGACCAAGATACAGTAATCCAGGCAGGAAGCTACTGTTGTGACTCAGGGCCAGCCTGTGGGTCCGGCAGCCGGCTCAGATGTATCGGATGACTCAGATGAGGGGGAGGAGGAGTGTGTGGGAGATGAACTGGCTGATGATGGCTTGGAGGCTTGGCAGAGCCCCCAGCCGGGGCCCTCTTCTCAGCTGCGTGAGCCCGATAGTGCGGAGGATGATGACCCACAGCTGGCCCTGTTCAAGGACGCCCGACGCAGGAGGCAGTCGAGCAGGACCAAGCAGAGAAAGGCTGCGGGTCTCCTCGGGAGGAGGCAGAGGGAGGCCACGCCCTGAACTCTAAATAAAAGGAGTGTTTGGGGAAGGGCTGGTTGCTGAAAGCAACCCTTCCGTTTGAGGATTCAAGTTCCAGTGTTTTGTTTCTTGTTCTGTTGTTTGAGTAATAAATCTTGGCAGACGCTTTTCAGCCTCAGACGCTCTCCAGTCTCTACTGTTTGAATAGGGGTTTGCCTTATTACAAGGCCGGTAGCAGGCTGGTTCAGAACAGCTACTAAGGGAGAGGTTATCATAAGCAGGATCTACCAGTCTGGGAATGGTGCAGAAGATGAATCTGGGCAAAACGCAAACACATCAACTATGTCTCCTGTCTGCTCCTGACATGAGCCAAGAGTCCAAAAGAACCCCCAAACTGTGTACCAACTGTTTGGGGAAGTGCACTCCCTGCAGAGTTAAAGATGGAAAACCCCTAGAGCAGGGGTGTCAAACTCAATTTCATTGAGGGCCACATCAGCATTGCGGTTGCCTTCAAGGGGCCGGGTGGGCATGGCCTACTGGGTGGGCATGGCTAGAGTGCGTATGGCCTACTGGGTGGGCATGGCTAGAGTACGTATGGCCTACTGGGTGGGCGTGGCTAGAGTGCGTATGGCCTACTGGGTGGGCATGGCCAAAGTGCGTATGGCCTACTGGGTGGGCCTGGCCAGCTCTACATTGTTCACATCAAGGGTGCCTATGGGGACCCGGGCAGGAGTAGGACAGATTTGAGGGTCTCTGGGCCAGGGCCAAGGCAGTGGGGGCCGTTCCCTCACTGTTTCCAGGATGGCTTCGCGGGCCGCATGAAACCACTTCGCGGGCCTAATCCGGCCCCCGGGCCTTGTGTTTGACATGTCTGCCCTAGAGCCAAGGGGCCTTTAAACTCACAAACAGTCTTCCCAGGATTTGATGACACAGCTATTTGCTGCTGGAGGCATTTATACGCACTTACATTATGTGCTATGTAAGATAGCAGCCAAGTGAGAGAAGTGCAAAGTTTTTTTCTTGGAGATGAAAGAAGCATTGAGGGAACATGTGAAGGAGGTGCAAAACAATTGCAACTGTGAGTCTCATCCCCAAAGGATCAAGAAAAATAGTCAGAGCGACCCTCCATGTTTTTCAATCTGAGTGGTCCATTCAAATACACGATATGCCTTAGTTGTGTTTGAGGAATTATCCAAAGGAGCAAAGCCCCCTTCCAATATTCATCTGAAGAGGCAAAGACTTGAAAATGGGTGCAATATAGGGTTGCATACTCAGCAGCAGCACCTCCCCATCTCTATGACTGCCCTCTGCCTTGCACAGGAGGAGGTTAGGCTTCTAGATTCATGGTGTTTGTTTCTACATTTTTATGTATTGGGGGCTTTCTACAGTATTTTTCATAGGTTTAACGTCCTAGAATTTCTGGGAATGGGCAGCATTCAAACAAAAGCTAAATACTATACATCCAGCTGAGAGATCATAAGAGGAATTGTAACTGTGTTTGCTGAAATGTAAGCACATCTCTACAATGACCTGGGATCATAAAGCAGGATCCTGAATTCCATAGAGAGCTTTATTCATTTCCAAGTGAGTACAGCTATCCTATGAATCAGATGACAGCTGGAGGGAGTAGGAAGTTAGAGGCTACCCACTGTTCCACTAGGGCTGTGGTGGCGAACCTATGGCACGCGTGCCACAGGTGGCACGCAGAGCCATCTCTGGGCATGCGCGCCGTCATCCCAGTCCTAGGCCTTTAGCTGGGTTTTATAAAACCTTTTTGCTTTAGGCCTCCAACGCTGTGTGAAAAAAAAGGCTCAATCAATCAATCAATTTCAACTTCTGACGGGAAAAAAAGATCTTGCAAAGTTGGAATTGATTGATTGAACTTTTTAGTCCCACCCAGTCTGCCATTATCATCGCAGCCATGCCCACCCAATGGGCCACAACCACCCAATGGGCCATGCTCACCTGGCACCCGATGATACATAAGTGGGTTTTGGGTTGCAGTTTGGGCACTCGGTCTCTAAAAGGTTCGCCATCACTGCACTAGAGCATTTTCAGGCAAATGCTTGAAGAAAGCCAATCCTTCTCTTCACTTGCCATTCCTATTCGTCAAGGTAAGAAAGAGAAAAGATACAGGAAATTTCCCTAAACCTTAAAGCAATGAGGAATGATAAGACCTAAAAGGAGGGGCCCTTGAGATCTTACACACTAGATGGAGAGACCTAGCATTTGGCATGAATCTGCAAAGGATTTAACTTTCATGCAGTATGTCATGACCCCACCAACCTTGAGCAGCAAGAAAGACTCAGAGAAAGAGAAGAAAGGGCTGCTAAAGAGTCATTGCAGGACATTTTTTTCAGTGGTATTTATAGCATTTTGCAGTATCTTCTAGTCATCAGTGATGTGATATAAAGCGTGTTCTCAGTACTGCTACATTGGCATAATAACAGACAGCAGGTAGAGGATACTTGAAGACATTATAGATCTTTAGTGATAAAATAACCACAGAGGTGGTACACCCAGATAAAGAATCTGTCAATAATTTTGAGCTGAAGTCTATCAGAGAGGAGGGCTCTGCATCCTGAAATTCCTAATATAGCATTCCATGTGTCAGATTACCTAAAAGAAAATCACAGGCAAGGTCAGGTTAGGAAAACTGAAAGGCAGTGACATGGTAGGTTCTGGGTCAGGGAACTGTGCCTTTAAAAGTTCTCAATTTTTCATGAAGGCAGCAAAAGCCAATGTGGTCAAGATGGATAAAAGGCCAAACTGCATTCCAATTTTTATTGAACAAATTGTGTGCATGGAGCTATCCAAGGTCCTGCAATTTTACAATGACCCTTCATTCCACTTTCATGGCCAAACTGCCCTTGAGTGATGGTAACATCCTGAAGGCAGCTGAAACATCCAAACTGTTTTAAAATGTGTACAACCTTACAATTTCCCCAAACTATTTTGAGCTTGTTTCTGGAATGTTGAAACAATGTGCTTTTGCAAAATGGACTAAGGGGAAAGAGAGGACATGATCAGTTAAAAACCATTGGTCAAAATACAACATGTCTTATCTATCACCATCTCATTTCATGGGATGCTTCATACTATCTTGTTTGCTCAATTTTGTTTTGTTTTCTGAATTAGTGAGCATACTACTAAATAAAGCTACTGCCACCTGTTGTTTTTATTTTCTGAGGAAACTTAGGGGACATTTGGGACCAAAAGGAATTATTGGACAGAAAGGTGATGTTGGATGATGGCATTATGGTCTGTGGCATACCAGCTTCCTATTTCATGTGTGTGGTGTGTTTGTGTATGTGTGTGTGTGTGTGTGTGTGTGAGAGAGAGAGAGAGAGAGGGAGGGAGGGAGGGAGGGAGGGAGGGAGGGAGGGAGGGAGGGAGGGAGGGAGAGAAAAAGAGAGACAGAGATCAGGCTGGGCCAATAGTAAAATCAATAGAAAAATATATGATCACATTAGGGCCTCAGATACTATATTGGGACTTCCGTGGAATCAATTCCATTGTGCAATCATCCTGAGATTCCTGATTAAAATGAGGAGCTTTATTTAGGCATTTAAGAAAAGAGGATCAGAGCAGCATGCCACTTGTTAAAATTCATTCATTCATTCATTCATTCATTCATTCATTCATTCATTCATTCATTCATTCATATCCAGTAGAACCTAAATCAAGAACATGTCCAATAAAGTACAGTCCAGTAGCTAAGATTTCAAGCAGAAATTACAAATCAGATTGTATCCATGCACATTTTTCACTCTGTTTACCTTTAAAAAAACAAATTAGGGATTGATTTCCTTAAAACAAATATTAAGAATTTAGAACAGAGATTTAGAATATCCTTGAGAATATTCCATGCACATCAGCATAGATGTATATTTATCAAAAAGGCTTTAGCAACATTTCCTTTGCATTGTGCTTTTGAATAATATCAGTTGTTTTCATTTATTTTGTTGAGATTTTGCAATATATGAGCAGGGAAACTCAGCAACATTAGATGTAGGTGTTATTTGTTTATTAATTTATAAAATTTAGAAACCACCCATTTCCCTCACAGAGAAACTCTGGGCAGTGCACAAATAAAACATGAAAACATGAAAACTGAATACATAAAATTTAAAAAGAGGCAAAGATAGTTAAAATTCAACATTAAAAGGTAACTAAAAGGCAGGGGAAGGCCTTCAGGGAGCAAACTAGCCCTGAGGCTATGTGCTCCTCTCTAAGCCCAAAGCAAGACGATAGAACCATGTTTGTATTTGGATTATTTTGGTTCTACCAATACATTCCTTTCTATTGCATGCCCCTCCTATACTAATAATTCTGTTCAGGGCAAATCAATATTCAATGAATGTCCAAACTTACTTGGCTAAAACATCTATCATCAAATATGGGCTGATTCCAAAACTAAGCCAAGCTACTAGCTAAATGACTGCTTTAATTCCCAGTCCCAGACAGGGTTTTGTAATCTGAATTGTAACAACACCTCCTTTTTTATAAACGAGGGGAGACATCAGTGGTTGTATAAATTTGACAAATACACAAACATATATGAAATCACTGGAAGGACTGTAATGAGCAGTGTGTTCTTTGCTCTAATTCATACTTGCAGCTGTGCTACTCCCAGTGCCTCCTGGGTAGGAAACTTGTTGATTATGGGTCCTGCTTAATAATTAGTTACTTTCAAATATTCATTTCTCTTTCTCCCTTTTTTTCTAGTGATGTGTCTGGTTTTTCAAAAAACATATCACTTCAATGTTTTCACTAGTTTGCTAGGGTTTCTGCACAGAACAGGTGGACAGAAAATTCAGCTCAATGGCATACAATCCCATCATGTTTCATGTCTTCTGCAGATTATGGCTGAACTCCATACAGTAATATTCATCCTAGGGTGGACAGCAAGCAAGCTTAAAGCTTGAGGCATTTGCTGATTTATAGGTAGTCCTCATTTTACAACTGTTCATTTAATGATGGTTCAAAGTTGGGATGGCCTTGGAAAAAGTGGTTTACAGCTTGTACTCACACTTATGATATTTGTATGACCCTTCATAGTCACATGATCACAATTTGGATGCTTAACAACCAGATTACATTTACGACTGCTAGCAGCATCTTGCCATCACACGATCGCAATTTGTGGCCGTTTTTGCCAATTTCCAACCCACAAAAAAACACCCATTGGGGAAGCTAGATTTGATTAACGACTAGGTAATTCACTAACTACAAAGGACGCAGTGGCTCAGTGGGTTAGGACACTGAGCTTGTCGATCAGAAGGTTTGGCGGGTCAAATCCCAAGTGCCACGTAACAGAGTGAGCGCCTGTTACTCGTCCCAGCTTCTGCCAACCTAGCAGTTTGAAAGCACGTAAAAATGCAAGTAGAAAAATAGGGAACACTACGGTGGGAAGGTAACAGTGTTCCGTGCGCCTTTGGCATCAAGTCATGCCGGCCACATGACCACGGAGACATCCTCGGACAAGCGCTGGCTCTTCGGCTTTGAAACGGAGATGAGCACCGGCCCCTAGAGTTGGAAACAACTAGCACGCATGTGCGGGGGAACCTTTACCTTTACCTAATTCACTAACTAACCTCTGTAAAAATTGTCATAAAATCAGGTCCAACTCGATTAATGACCACAATGACTTACATCAGAAATTCCAATCCCAATTTGTGGTCGCAAGTCAAGAACTACCTGTAGTACCGACGTTTAACTCTAACAAATGGAGTTGCTGGTTCGTTCATTGTTGTTTATTGGTTCCAGTGTTGTCTTTCGGAGCAGAAGCATGCTCCCTGAGGGAGCAGATCTGAGACTCTGGTAAGTAGGTGACGGTCAGGGCCAGAATGTCCTTTGCCCAGCTTCAAGTTCTACTTCTACCAGCTGCAACCCTTTTTTGAGGCTCTTACAACAATCAGTTCTGCCCTCCTCACTACATGATTGGACTACTAAAATGTACTCTTTGTGGGGTTGCCTTGGATGACCCCTCAGGTACAAAATACCAACAAGCCTAGAGGACGACAGTAACTAATAGATCAGAAGAGTTCAGTCAATATACCAATACAAAGAAGGGACGAGTGTGAAAACTATTGTACAATATTCTTAATTTCACATGCTAATAAAACAATTCAGTACAAGTTAGGATCCTACGTGGAAAAGGAGGCCCTAGACGCTCAAACTGTAAAGAGTAAGAGATGCTATTCCTCTATGCATGCCAGATAAGTGAGAAAGCCAGAAATGACCACAGGTAGAGAAACCCGCCTTAGAATTGAAGAGAAACATACTGAAGAGACAGGCAGCTTCTGCCTTTTAGGATCAACTGTCAACTATAAAGGAATAAGCAGTCAAATATACTTCAGACTAGCACAGGGGTAGGCAACCTCGGCTCTTTTATGACTCATGGACTTCAACTCCCAGAATTCCTGAGTCAGCATAGCTGACTCAGGAATTCTGGGAGTTGAAGTCCATGAGTCATAAAAGAGCCGAGGTTGCCTACCCCTGGACTAGCACCTGGAAGAGCAAGCCATAAAGGTCTTGGAAAACGCATCCAATTTTGGACAAAAATGCACATTTGGTTAGAAAAGATGTTAGGAAAACATGTAGATTTTAAACCTGAACTTTTCTTACTAGGCATAATACCAGAAAAATCTGATAAGCAAAGTGTGTCTTTAACACTGCATGTACTAACAACAGTGAGGATTCTATTTGCTCAGCACAGGACGAATGAAGAATCACCACTAGAGATAAATCAAGAAGATATTGGGCTGTGCTGAAATGGACAGACTTACATTGAGGATCAAAGGGAAAGAAGATACAGAATATTTTCAAACATGGCATTTATTTTATCAGTGGTTGGAAAAAAGGGGTAGAGACTAAGAATGTGTCTTCTATCATTAAGCAAACAAATTAACCCAGACAACGCTATGTTTATTAAGCACTAATCAAACATAATAATAGAAAATTAATTTTTAAAAAAATTAAAAAGAAAAAAAAAGAAAGAAAACGCATCCACGTGCCAAGATGTGCCTTGAAAGCCAGAAGTCTGCAGGCATTCTGTGAAACCAAAAGTTGGAAACTGAAGAAGTGTGGTAGGAAGAGTATTGATGCTTTTGAACTTTGGTTTGTAAACTCCTGGGAATACCATGGATAGCTAGGAAAGCAAAATGGATCACTGAAGAAATCAATCCAGAGTCTTCACTCAATTAACCAGTTTAAATTATTGAATTTTGGACAGATTATGTGAAGATATAACTTTCTAGAGAAATCTATAAAGTGGGAAAAGTGGAAGGAAATAGCAAAAAAATGCAAATATAGTTTGGTTTGGGCAAATACAGTTGAAAGAAAAGAAAGCAGAGAAAAGCAGACAAGAAGATCCTTATTTAGGTGAATTCAATATTGGTCTACAGCAAGTATCTACTCACACACATTTAACAAAGCACCCAAGCGGCCAGAAATTCTATTTTTTTTCAAATTCCCAAATCAGACAAAAAGTTCTAACCACATCAAACAATCAATCAAAACTTTTACAGGTCTCCTTTAGCATTGTGTGACAAACGGCATTAATCAAGAGATTTGCCTTTCGCTGCACAAGTTCTTTTTCACAAATCAATGACAAGAGAAGAGGGAAGGAGATAATCCACATTTGGACATAGCTGAAAGTGAAAGTGAAATCACAGGTGAAAAAGACTATCTGCTCTAGAATGAATTTAAAACCAGACATATTGCTGGAAGGCAAAATCACAACATTCCCCTTTACTTATTTCAGCCATGTTATGAAATCACTGGAAACGCAATTGTGTTTGGAATGATCAGTGATGAAAGGAAATAAGGTTGCAAAAAGCATGGTGGCTAGACAGCAACAATACCAGCCAGAGCATAAAACAGCTGAAAGAAGTCATACAAGATTGGAAAATGTAGAGAGCTGGTTCATAGAATCACTGAGAATTGCTCAGTGGGTTAGGACGCTGAGCTTGTCGATCAGAAGGTCAGCAGTTTGGCGGGTCGAATCCCGAGTGCCACGTAACAGAGTGAGCACCTGTTACTCGTCCCAGCTTCGGCCAACCTAGCAGTTCGAAAGCACGTAAAAATGCAAGTAGAAAAATAGGGACCACTATGGTGGGAAGGTAACAGCGTTCCGTGCGCCTTTGGCGTCTAGTCATGCCGGCCACATGACCATGGAGACATCCTCGGACAAGCGCTGGCTCTTTGGCTTTGAAACGGAGATGAGCACTGGCCCCTAGAGTCGGAAACGACTAGCACGCATGTGCGGGGGAACCTTTACCTTTTACCTTTAAATAGACAGGATTACCATCAACCCTGACTTGTACTCAATGTCCATTGTGAATGAGGAGTGTTGGAAAAAAATGCTAATTCATTCTGAATCTCAGAGAAAATCCCTCCACATATTTGATTGTGCTAAGGGCAGGATAGAAGAATCTAATTCTATTGCTTCAGGCAGGTGGTAGATAAGCATTCTGGCGACTTTCCTGATCTTTAGCATACTGGACTTGTTCTCTAGGCTGAATGAAGAATTATATTTGGCTTTTGTGTGGCACAGAACTAGACTCTAAAACTGGCACCAGCATGAATTGGGGAGGAATATTTACTGCAAGAGGAGAATGTCAGCAACTTTTCTTCCCAATGACCAGGAATGCTTTGAGACACTGCTGAGTCCGGAACAATCCTTCTGGCTTCAACCCAGAAATTTGCCTCAAATGTTAAAATGTGACAAGTTGCTGGGGTTTTTTTGGAAGAATAAAGGGTATTCTGTAAGTCAAAATACCACTTTATTGCCAGGATAAAAGACACTCTTCAGAAATCTTCAGTGGAATTAGTCCATGTAAACTGATTTTACTGTCCCTTCGCAAATGTTTCAGTGCCATTTTGATAAGGATTTCAAAGCCCTGGATGTAGGATTGTCCACAGGAGTAAAAATAGCCAAGACCACCTCTGCAATGGTGGAACCAAGGTCCTGCCATTTTACGTGTGTTGCATGTTCAATGGACATAAAAAAGGACTGGACTTCAATCATATGGTCATGGTCCCCACCTTGACTTTTTTGATCCTCTGTCACTAAGATACCCCTGCTTGGATTCTAAGTAGGAAATGAGGAATTCATATTGTAATAAAAACATCATAAACCCTTGGGTATGTGCCATTACCACCACAGGGTCATGGTGCAGTTTAGCCATCTATTCTTTCCGAAACAGAGTTCTATATCTGTAAAACAGAGTCAACAACAATAACTAGCATTATAGATTTATCACAAAGTTGAAAAGAAGGAAATTATGAGAAGAATTTTAACTCATGTGGTTGGTGTAAGGAAAAATTGGATCATACCGCATGCAGAACAAAGAACTCCTTGAAGGAAGATTAGGGTATAAATATGCTTGAAAGCAGAATAATTGTTGAGGGATAACAACATGCAGAATTCATGCCATAGCATTTCCATTCAATGGGAACAGTTAGTAACAGGGAATGGGGAAGAGTTTTGCATGAGGATCTGAACAGCCACTTCCACTCTGAATAAATCAGATGTTTCCCTATTTTTCTTCTTGCAAAGCACTAAGTCATGATCAAAAATTTGGGAATGCTATTACATTAACCTGTACTAATGTCACAGGTACATATGCCATGAGATACATATGCATTCATGAGATGTATAACTGCCCCAGATGGCACTCATGGAACCCCAACACTACATATAATAATATAAAAAGAGTAAAATGGCTGACATTTGGAATGATCACCAAGCCTCACAGGATGTTAGTGCTGCCTGAAATGTTGAAAGTAAAGAAAGCTAAATCTTGAAAGTTTTAGTAATCTTCAGAGATCATAGGCTTTTAAGTAAATAAATAATATAAAATTGACTGACAATGGATCACTTCATGGACTACAGGTGGCTCCCTCAAGACTGTGAAGTAAACAACTATGAGCTGGATAAATAAGGATCTCAGGAGAAGCTGACAATTGTCTACCTACTGGATGATTTCCCTAGCACATTCTTAAGAGGTATAGCATACCTCTTCATAATAAAGGTGGGATATAAATAAATAAAATAAATAAATTACACACCTGAAATATATTTTGCATCCCATCTAATTTTATCTCCATTCCATGGGAAATCCTAGAGTTAGTCTATCTTCTACTTTAGGATCTGCAGTAGAGTACCTGCCACACATTAGTACAGGTAGTCCTTGATTTATACCTGGTCGCTTAACACAATGAACTCAAAAAAAGTTATTTACAACCCATCCTCAAAGTTATGATAGCCATATCATCTCTGTGGTCACATGATTGCATTTCGGGCACTTGGCAGCCTGTTCTCATTTATGATTAGTTGCAGCATCCCACGGTCATATGGTTGTGTTTTGTGACTCCTTTGCCATTTTTCAGCAAAAATGCAAATCAGATAATTTGGATTCAAACTTACAGCTACGTGATTTGCTTAATAATGATGTGACTTAATAACCATAAAAATTTTTGTAAATTATTGGACTACCTGTAGAACGTAGGAATGCTTCAAGTTCATATTTTGGGGTTATGTTTGCAATGAAAAGTAGGTCAGCAAATTTATAATTTTATCAAAACTAAAGTTTTTCCAGCCTACAACCACTACCAGCTCTACAAATTAAACTTTTTCAGTCATTTCTCATTGTTATATTAAATGAAGGAATAATATAACACCACCTATTTGTGTGCCAGAAGAGCATTTTCAATATTGAACCACAGTTGAACCTGCAGGTGTTACATTGGGGGGGATCTCCTTTTTTTGTGAAGGACAACATCGGTGTTGTTAGAATGAAGATAGATTAGGTTTTTAGAATTAAACTTTTGTCTTGCAGTCTCTGTCTGTTCCCACATAAAATTAAACAGGAAACTAAAGCTGTTTCTGATCTGGGTACTAAAATCTGCTGGCAAACTTGACAGATCAAATCTCCTTGACCCTTTGATCTAGGAGGCCATTTTCAATCCATACACATCTTCCCCCCCATGTTGTCTGCAAAACTGCAGAAGCTTCTGAGCTTGAGACAAACTCGGCACATAATCAAGCCTAATCTGGAGAGTTATGGGTAGCTCTTCCTGAATGCTAAACCATACAATAGGCAATGCGCCAGAACCACAACACTTTGAAAAACCATCCTATCTTCTAAATTCTCAGTGAAGCAAAAAAAGATATGGGGGGAGGGGGAGCTACAAGCAGTGGCAGTCATAAACAATGATCAGCTACTGAGGCCAGCTAACATATGTGGACATTCACCTAACAAAGAATACTGTTAATGAGATTCTCAAAGGATGGCTCATCCAGAACAATGCTGCTTCTATCTTCATATTGTCCTCCCTAATTTGTGATTGGTTATTGCTCAAAACTGGAGAGTAGGAGGAGGGAAGAACACAAAACATATGATAGACAAGTGGAAGCATAGGCTGAGATTAGATAGTAAAGCTGAAATGTTCAGACAAAACAGATTTTTTTTGTTATCAGCAATTCTGTAATTTCAGTTCACTTCAACCTTTGCTCAGAAACTGTATTGATTGATCAAGTCAAGCCAACATTTAACGTGCGGAGTTAATAGCACAAGTTTGAAATTATCCAATACTTTTATTTTTAATTGGTAGACTTATATCAGCTTAATAGATTTCTATTAAGATGTCTACCTTCTGCACAGTCCTGAAATTATAATCATAATCAATTATAATCATGTACATATATGTGGCTCAGTGCTATATGGCCATGGCTCAGAAAGACCAACATGTAGGTATGTTATGTATATAAGTATGATGTATTATTTTTGTCCCACAATTCCTCCATTTATGGTTCTGGACATATATGGTTCTCCTCTTGCATTTTATCCCTCAGGCATGCTTATTTTTGCAACACACTTTCTGTAATAATCCAAGCAATGAAAAACAGATTCGCCCATGATTTCTTAAAAAAAGTGAGACTAAGTAACGGCATGTAAAAATAACCTCGAGAGACAGGACAGAGATGCAGTCAAGGAAACAGTCAGATACCCTGCAGCAGGAATATGGATGGGATAAGAAGCTCTAGTTTCTTGGGGACAAGGAGAGGGAAATACTTTCAGATTTCTGTTAATGTAAGGTTATAATAAAATAGGATCATCTCATTGAGTTGTGTTTCCTATCAGATCCACCTCGTAAGGCTGACAGAATTGGAGTATATTTTTGGTGCTTTACGGTTGTGAAATATGGAGA
Source organism: Vipera ursinii (assembly GCF_947247035.1). Classification (NCBI taxonomy): domain Eukaryota; kingdom Metazoa; phylum Chordata; class Lepidosauria; order Squamata; family Viperidae; genus Vipera; species Vipera ursinii. The sequence goes on from NC_139516.1 coordinate 48,033,439, forward strand.
AATCATTGTTGTCGGCACTGTGCTGCAGCACATTACAAATACAGGTAATCTTCAACTTATGAGCACAACTGAGCCCAAAATTTCTGTTGTTAAGTGAGCGCTGCCCATTTTTACCATGTTTCTTGCCACAGTTGCCGAGGGAATCACGGCAGTTGATAAGTTAGCAACCTGGTTGTTAAGTGAATCGGGCTTCCCCATTGGCTTTGCTTGTCAGCGGGTTGAAAAATGTGATCACATGACCCTGGGACACGGCAACCGTCATAAGTATGAACCAGTTTCCAAGCATCTGGATTCTGATCACGTGATCATGGGGATGCTGCAAAGGTGGTAACAGTGAAAAACGGTCATAAGCCACTTTTTTCAGTGCCGTTGTAACTTTAAACAGTCACTAATGAACTGTTGCAAGTCGAGGACTACCTGTAGCTCCTAGACTACTCAGTTCTAATATTCTTTGCACTCAGAATATGATTAATTAAATAATACAATAATTATTATTGTGAAATAATAATTCAAATGAATATATAAAATTAAGAAGTTAGCTATCTGTTAATAGCAGGAATGTTTTGTTTAATAATAATTTGAATCAAGTAGGGCACTTAATTCTTATATTCTTATCAAAACAACCAGGTTACAGAGCATCTTATTCCACCCTTCTGAGATAGTGAAGAAAGGAGATTGCTTCTTCTAAAATGATACCTCTGCAGAAAATGGGCACACAAATTAGTGAAGAAAACACACCTCTGTTCGTTAAAACTGGAGAACCCAAACAAGAGTTCTCAGTGCATTACTTTCCCAGCAGGTGAAAATCTTAAGACAAGGTTTAAATAAATAAATAAATAGATGTATGTATGTTTTACTTAGCTGGGCCTATTTGGAACAGGAAACAATTAGGCAACATGTATCAGCTGACTTATTCAAATTAAGCTACAATTCTAAAGAGCTGAGTTATCATTTCATGCACACTGGACCCTGTACTCTCTTTAAATGCTTTTTTAAGATTAGCATAATTACAGCAGACACAATGAAGTATATTTTTAGATTAAGTGTTAACTCTAATTCAGTCAATTAAAGCATGTGAAAAGAGCATGAATTAATTTAGAGACATATTTCGTTTTCCCATCATAATTTTGCTCCAAGGTAAAATATTTTACCCGACACTAATAGATTAAATTAGAAACTTCAAACATACAGACTGTAAAATGATTTAGAAAAGAGAGAAAGAGAAGATCAAGTACTACATCCTGTCTTGTTACAACATGTAAAACATCCAGACAACAAAATCATCCTGCACTTACAAATCCCATCTTTCTATTGAAATTTATAGCTGTGAATGTAGTTGTACTTTTTATGTTAAATATTTTTCTATAACTTCAGCCTTAAAAGCTTTTAATCTCTTGGTCAAACTATTATGAAGAATAAGGTTCTGGAAATATGCAGTGTAGGAGAGGTACAAGTCTAAGTCTGTAAAAATTAATGAATGTTGACTTGGAGTCTGCATGAAAATGTTTCAAGCCACATTCACTAATTCCACACAAAAAAGCTCTCATTCTTCCATTCTGAGTGGGCAAATATCTGACATTATGGCAGATGTGCTAACAAATCAGGAAATAATGTTCTCAAGTTACATAAATTTTGGGAACAGGTAATAATTCTGGATGGTTACAGAAAGAGCAAAAAATCTCCACAAATCAGGGAGGATGGTTACTTTTAAAAATATGGGTCACTGCAAGCAGATGATATACTAGCAGAATATATAATTAATTTCATGTTTACTGTATCATAAACAAATTTCTGGTGATAGTGGACACCTTTGAAACTATGATAGTATATCTGCATGCTGCCACAAAACAGCTGTCAAACAGACAGCTTGCCAGGTCACAATAAGATTTTTACAGTGGGCATGATCAGTCACAAAATGTCTTTTTATCAACGGACAACCTGATGAAGTTAATTGCTGCTACTTAGCCCAATATGCTACCTCCTATTAATAGCGAAAATTCCATGTTCAGTTATTTTGAGGAAAGAAATAAAAAAATAAGCCTGGCAATATTATGCACAACTCTGTGGTATGCCCACCGGTGGAATACTATCTCCATTTCTTATTATTAAAAGAATCCTGCAAAAATACAAACCATTTTTTTCCAATATTGCAAAAAGCAGTCTGATAGAGGTGGGGCAGAAGTGATTCCATTATGACAATCACAAAACTCCATATTTATTCCTTCATCATTTTCATCCCTGGTTTCCCAAACTCATTAGCAATCTATGGGGATGGGCTTCAAAACCCGAGCTTCTGCAGATATGCAAATCCAAAAGCAAGCACTGGCTACTAGAAAAGCAAGAGCCCTCTATAACTAAAACAGGAAGAAAAATCTTACTGATGACATTAAAAATTCCATGTGTATCCCCACAGGAAGCATCTCAGAGACACTCACTATAATTTTTAAAAATGTTGAGAAGGAACATATCACAAAGATCCTAGATACACAATCTCGTGCAGTTAGGATTAGTTTTTTATTTAGCAATAAAACACAGGTGCAACACCACTTCCATTTGTGCTCCTCAACAGCTGGTATTCAAAAGCAAACTGTCCCCAAATTCAGGAAGGGCACACATGATGACTAGTAGCCATTGATCGCCTTATCCATAGTGAATAATCCCATCTTAGCACCTTCTGAATTGCTGTACAGGTCTCATAAAAGTAGCACTAAACAAGAAACAGAAAGATGCCCTGAGGTATGTAGTATGCATCGCATACTGTGATTTCTTATTTTTTAAAGAAATATTTTTTGATGACAGAACTGAACATTTGTTTATACTCTTTTGATTTTAAAAAGAGAAGCATTGAGGACTGTGAAGATATTAACTGCAACTTGTCTACAGAGCTCTATACTTAAATGCATACTTCCTACAGATAATCACCTGAAAAAGTTAAATACAACTTGGATTTTGCATTTAACCTATTTTTTTTATTCCTAGCATTTTCCTACAAGTCCGCTTTTATTTTTCAGATAAAGCGTTGATCCATTGGTTGTGACAGGAATAATTGACCAAACAGCTTGTTGCCTGACACTGTGAGCTGAGAGTGACAGGCCCAAAGTCATCCATCTGACTTTCATGCCTGAGGCAGCACTAGAACACACAGTCTCCTGGTTTCTAATTCTATGAAACAATATTTTTTAGAAAATATATTTTCAATAGTGAATAAAAAAACAGCAGGAGATTAAAAATATTCCTGCTAATCTCATTGACTGTTATAAAAATTTAAATAGGTCTATATATTGCATACTTCCTGAAAGAAGAAATCCCATTGCCCATAAATGAAATAAAGATTGTTTGATCTGTTGTTAATAACTGTAGCAATGTTGTTACATTTTTATATAAAATAAACCACAATGAAAATGTTCGAGCCATATTTCTGAAAACGTAGGACCCAGGTCACTATTTCAACTGATGATTTAGGCCTCAGCATATGGAGGACAGATAATTTGGGAAAGCATACTACTAAGAGATCCACAATGTAAGAAAGACAGATGTAATCTAAAATAAATCAGGTCACATAACGTAGTGAGGGGAACAAAAAGTATGTTTGTATTTCAGACTCAAAAATATCAAATAAGTCTTCCAACTACAATATCTGAAACGGTTATACCTACTCTACAGCATTCAGATTAATGAATTGCTAGCTTCCTAACACAAGCTAACACAAGCATATAAAATCATTCCTGTCAGCACTATTCCATGAAGTAACAATGACGTAATGGGAACCATGGCTCAGAATTGGTGGTTTTGCCTCACCCTTTCATGCCTTGCTTTAACTCTGCAAGACTAATAAACACAAACTGAAGCTGGCCCTGAATAGATTTTTTTTCTTAACAGCTATTTGAAAACCCAATATCAACACACACACAATCTTATATTAAAAACACATTCAAGATTCTGCTCTTGGATCTGCCCAAGAAGTAGAGAAAGATGCAATAAAAATCTTTGGAGAGAAGCACAACCCAATCTCAAACTCTAATGCAAGACAAAATTTCTGTGGACATTTTAAAACAGCATATTTGCATCTGAAAAACCACATTTGACATGTCATGTCCCTTGGGTGGAAAAGCTTGCAAGAACTTCTTGTAACTCAGCAGTGTGGGAGTTTGCTGGAGTGCTAAGCACTGGGGCAGCTGCACACTGCTTGCATTCTTTTGGCACTGTGGAAAATGGTCCAGAATGACCAAACCATTTTCCATTGGTTCAGCTGCTGCATTATGTAAGAGAATAATAAGGAAAGACAGCCAATTTATATCATGTTAGGTGCATCTCCTTAGCGCTGATTTCACAAGGTGTCACCCTATTTGCATCAAAGTAAGAGCTCTATTTGCCCTACTTTTCTTGCATGTATTTACATCTCATCTTCTTCTCCCACACCTGAAAAGACATTCGCCACCCCCACCCCACCCCACCCCAATTTTACATGGAAGTATCACTTTTGCTACTATTGAAAAGTTATAAATACGGGAGGGAAAGGTTCTTTCCCCTCCCCTCTAAAGAAAATAAGAGTGTTATTACTTCCATGCAACGTTTTTCACGCTCACCGCGGGAGGAAGAAACTTTCCTGTACAAGAAAGAAAGAAAGAACGGCCAAGTTTTGCAGAGTGATTTGCTCTGCATAGGAAGAACCTGCGGGACGGATCCAAGCCCGTTTCCACAAAACCAGAACAACGTTTGCGCTTTAGAACCAGATTGATTGATTTTATTTTATTTTCCGACAGCACCTGACCGAGGCTTTAGGGGAGCAAAGTCCGCAAAGCAGGATGGAAGATCTTCAACTGACATCTGTCGTCCCGACAGAAAAACAAAACAAAAACAAAAACAGCGGATCGATTTTGCCCTCCGACCGCCTCTAAGCCCACAAATTGCGCTTTCCCGGAGCAAAGCTAGTAGATCCAAAGCTGGACGCGGGTTCTTCTGACCAAGCACGCCGCCTTGCTCGCCTTGGCAAAGACTCCCGCCCTTCCCGCCCGCGCCTCAGAGGCTCTTGTGGGTTGCTGGCTTTTTTTTTTTTTTTGGTCTTTTTTTACTCACTTTCAGCTGAGATTTGGAGACTTTGCCGCTTTTCTCGGCGTCCAAAGCCGTGAAGGCGTACCAGATAGATTTTAAGAGCTCCGTCCGCAACTCCATGATGCCTCCAGGGCAAGGGCACCAGGCACAGAATCTGCTCCGCTCAGCCGGGGAGGAACCTCCCTCCGGCGGTCGCGGAACTCGCGGCGCGCCGTTCAAAAAACAGCTCACGGCCGCCAACGGGGCGAGCTCCGGAGCTGTAGTGCCTCCCCTTGGTCGTCCAGGCCACTTCACCGGCCTCCTCCGGCTACGTTTTGGCTGGTTTTTTCAGTCGTTTGGAGAGGTAATAAATACACAAAAAGGAAGGGGGGGGGGAAAAACCCGCCTTCTCATCTCGTTAAATCCCAAGGAAGCATCCGATATGGGTCAAGCGGGCAAGATTCTAGCATCCCTCAGTCTTTCCCTATCAGAGTTGCGGGAGCTTTAAATACTCCGGATTTAAGCTAATTTTAATATAACTTCTTCAGTTAATGATCCAGGGGTCTTCAAACTTGGCCCTTTTGTGACTTGTGGACTTCAACTCCCAGAATTCCTCAGCCAGCCATGCTGGCTGAGGAATTCTGGGAGTTGAAGTCCACAAGTCACAAAAGGGCCAAGTTTGAAGACCCCTGATGTTAATCGAAGCTTGGCAAATCAATTGGGCGGGATTTAACGCGCATCCGAAGAAGTCTTTTTTTTTTCCCCTGCCGTTGCTCACACAATCAAAACGGCACCATCCAAATAAAACCGAGAAATAGGCAGTACCCCAAAAGGTACTGAAAATGGGACGAGGGACAGTAAAAAAAAACCTAGAGAAAAAAAGTGGGAGGGGAGGGGAGCAGCTCTAGAGCAGCGTTTTCCAACCTTAGGAACTTGAAGATGCGTGGACTTCAACTCCCAGAATTCCCCAGCCAGCTATGGCTGGGGAATTCTGGGAGTTGAAGTCCACGCATCTTCAAGTTCCTAAGGTTGGGAAACGCTGCTCTAGAGGGACTAAACATGCTCTGCAGTGCGTCAGTGTTTGAGTAACAGGGCGGGAGGGGAGGAAAGAAAAGGACAGAAATACGTTTTTGGAGATAGGATTTAAGTATTAGTAGCTGTAGTCATCACTTTGGGGGGGGGGAAATCTGTTTCCTGTTATTCAGTCGGTGTTACATTAGAGGTAGATTGCAGTTGCCCTTCTGTGAAAAATGCAGAGTCCTAACTATGCAGGCAATGAAAATACCATTTAAAAACAGCATTTTAATCTTGTTTGCTAAAAGTATTATCATTAAGATCACACTAAGATGCTGCTTTTCATTGGTCTATATGGCACCAGCTCGTTTGGAAACGGCAGATGCAATCCTGTACAGCTAGTCCTTGACTTACAACCATTTGTTTAATGACTAGTTACAACAGTAATGAAAAATGTGATTTAAGACCATTTTTCACACTTTCAACATTGCAGCACCCTCATATGGCATATGATCAAAATTTAGACATTTGGCAACTGGTATATATTTATGATGGCTGCACTGTCCCAGGGTCATGTGATCACCTTTTGTGATCTTCTGACAAGCAAAGTTAATGGAGTAGCCAGATTCACTTAACAACCATGTTGCCAACTTAACAATTGCAGTGATTCATTTAACTGTAGCAAGAGAGGTCATAAAACGGGGGCAAAATTCACTTATCTGTCTTGCTTAGCAACAGAAATTTTGGGTTCGGTTGTGGGTCATAAGTTGAGGACTACCTGTATTATTACTCTAAAAGCTTATTAGTCTTGCAGTAAAATTTTGCATTACCTACTTAATAATTGGGAATAAATCCTATTAAACACACTGCTAGGATTTATTTAGGTTAAAAATCCAGATGCTCTTAGTATGCTCAACTATTTAAATAGCAGAGCTTACAAATCCTTTTAAAAGGGTTCCCCCATATAATATTTTTTATTTGAATCAGTAACTGTAGCAAAACACGATTTATCAAGCTGGGAGAAAACCTTTGGATATTGTCTCTGTTACTTTATTAAAGTTAAGTCCATTTTTCCAAAAAATGTCAAACATCTTCTGAATGTTTAACAATGGCCAATTTTTTCCTTAAGTCGCATTTTACTAAATGTATCACTTATGGCTTGTAAAGATATGTCCATATTTAATAGTGTTATTAATTATAGAAGAAAATAACACTTCTAATATTTTAATCACACTGCAATCAGAATAGCAAGAAAAACAAGTCCAGTTTGTTCTAATAACATCAGAATTACCGGTAGATTTTGTAAATACATGAAATCATTGACTTCAATTGAATGGGGTAAATTTTCTTTTCTCAAAAATTCAGCTCAAGGTATAGTGTGATCCATGACTTTTGGAAAGATAGGTAAGCTCCATTGAATTCCTTGACACTTTCTGTTCAGACAAGATTGGTTTGAATTTTCAGGTCTAGAAATGTGTGTTAAAAAGTTAATTCTCTTTGAGATTAAATATTACTTGGTGCAACCATATTATTTTGCCTACAGTTTTCATCTACCAAATAATCCACAATTGAGTGTTTAACCAGTTTAATCAGTACCATGCCTTTGTTTTTAATAGGTATCTACTGTCAGTTAAATATATAAAGATCGTTGTGTTTTCACACTAGAAAAAAAACAACAGCTGATTTGTCTGTTGCTGAGCATTTATCAACTGCCCGCTGCTGGCAAATTTATCTCTGCCTCACTTGTTGCTTTGCATCATTTCATCTAGGATAGGTTCCCATTCTCAACCCTGCAGCAGCCAAGTGCCAGTTGCCAGATTTAACGGATGCTTATCTGGGAAGTCAGATTGGTGTTGAAAATCCTAGCAGCAGTACCTATTCACTTTTCTTCCTTTAAAGGAAAAGAAGAAAGGTATTGTGAGAAGTACAGGAGACGATGAAAAATGTGTGCATTTTGGATCTTTTTTTTTCTCTGAAAATTGTGAAGATATTTATGACTACTACCAAAGATAAGAACGAAAAGGAGAAGAGTAACATTTGAGATTTGGCAGCAGCTTCATTAATTTTCTTTATTCTTTGACCTCATTCTCAAAGGGATTAAAGTTCTGATTTGTCAGAATCAGAGCACAAAGAGAAACACTCATTTCACTTAAGCCAATTTCTATTTCAGTGTTGCAGCTTAACCACATACTGTAACATCGTTTTGGAATTAAGAAAGGGGCAACAGCTGAGTAAAATTTCACAATTGTGTAATGCAATATTTCCAAGGTTACAAGCCTAAGTAGATGAGGTCCAACCGAAAAGTCAAACAGCATTGTACATGTCAAAGCTTGTAACTGAACAAGAAGAGTACAATATTTTTTCATGAGTTACAGCAGACAATAATGCAAAAAATCATCAGTTGCAAATGTAGATGCTGCTTTTGAAACAATCTTCTGTGTCCATCAACTTTACTGGACGCAAACTTTTCTTCTTTCTGATTATATAACATGCATTTTGTTGGCAGAATACCATCATATGGGGCAATCTGGGACACGTGGGCAATCTGTAGTCTGAATACTGTATGCCCCATAAAACCTCACTACTTTTTGTGGATAATCAAGCAACATTTATAACCATTGGGAAATGACCATTTTCATTAGGATTGGATCTATACTGAAAAATCTCTTTTCTCTACCACCACAATTCTTGATAAAAATTACTGCTTCTTGGCTATTAATTAGCAACAAGAAAACATGTTTTTTATATTAACCCCCTCCTGATCTTGTTGTTAGGATTTTTGGGGGTAGGAGAATCTATATTTAATTTACCAAATGAACTAAATATATGGGACCAAAAAAGGAATAGAATGGTAAAGCTGAAGCTATTACTGAAAATAGAAAACAAGTTCAATTTTTTATTAAATACGTATCAATACCATCTCTTCAAAGTGAAAGAAAATAAAACATTACACAGAACTAATTTAATATACCTCCAAGTTCAGTGTAGATTTTTACCTGTCTGTTTAGATTCTTTCTAAGATTTAGAGGTAACCCTGGTAGATTGGGGGGTGGGGAGGAAAGCTTCCATAATGCTATTGCCTTTTCCCATTGCTCTACATCTTGGAACTTCCACTGATAATCCTATCTAGAGGGCACTTCATTGCTTTCATACTTATACTTCTCTAGGACAGCGTTTCTCAGCCTTGGCAACTTTAAAATGTGTAGACTTCAATTCTTAGAATTCTGAGTTGAAGTTCACACATCTTAAAGTTGCTGAGTTGAGAAACACTGCTCTAGGATATGGACTAGCTGTGATCCCTTTCTGGACGTTCACTGCTAAAACATTTTTAAGTTATAAAATTCTGACATGATAAACGTTCTTGTTGCTGAAATCCAATATAAGTCCAACTTTAAATGTTTTCTAATCCAAAAATGGTCATTCCATTAATATGTACCAGAAATGAAAAAGATCCAAATGATAAGACAAACGCTATCTCAGACAAGTTGATTTCTTCAGGCTTATCACAGATCCATTTGTTTAAAAAGTGTCAGGCAAAAATGTTGCTTCATCATCTGTTCTTGTCAGTTATCAACATCTACAGATTAGCAGTTAACAATTCTTAAAAAATTCTCTCCAGGTCCCATGGGGACTTAGTTACTGGTCATCTGACTCCTGAACTGCAGGCTACTGTGCAATCTGTTGTCTATCCAATTACTTTTATTTCTACATAGGTCTTCACTCCTATCAAGTGTTCAAGATAAAGTCTCAACATCCATTCTTCAATGTAGTGATTTTTCAGAGTTGCAAGCTTCTTGGTGAACTGCTGTAGGTATCAGGTTGATTGTACTTTCCAGGATTTGTTACATTTCCAACTAGAAAAGAAATTGATAAGACATGATTTTCAAACATTCGAATTGGCATGAACCTGCAGTTGGAGGGGTGATAAAGAATACAAGCAGCAATCGGTTAAGGAAGAAAAATGATTTCTGATTGATTCCGTAACTTTTGCTTTGAAAACTCTCCCAATTTTCAAAGTAATTTGTACAACACTCTTGAACTACTCTCAGAAAAATGTGAAAGATGGGCCAATAATGCTTTCAACAATCTCTTTGCATTCTTTAGTAGTCAAAACTACATTTGGGAGTTGCTAGGTGGAAGAGACCAGATGATGCACAGGTGAAGCAAAAATGACTTTCAGATCCATATATTCAAATATATTCCATTTAATAGAATTGTATGTGGTAAGGAGATAAATACAAAGTATTGCTCAAAGGGCTTCTCCTAAAATATATCTGCTCAAAGAATGTATATAATGCATAAGAGGCAAACACATCCGAAGCAAATAACTCCTTCACATAGCCATGATTGCCTAATATAGTAGCTGCAGTTTGTTTTGTTTTAAAAGAATAACTATTTTAAATGAAGGATGAAAGTGGTGAGTGACTCCTTTTTTCATCAGTCTTGCAATGCAATAAGAACCATTTGCCTTTTCCAAATGAGCTGGCATTTTCTTCAAAAAGATAAATTTAGCTGTAGGCTTCAACCCCAACCTAGTGTTAGTCTGTGGTGTGAACTGGCTCTAAGATAAAGTAGGGATGTGAAAGAAGGCAACTTGGTTTTGGTAGAAAGGAATATGATGAAAAAGAGCATGTGCTAAATTTATTTTAAAACAAAAACATTGAATGTCAAATTAACAGTTTCTGGCTTTGCTTTACATAAACTGTTTAAACTGACAAGAGCTGCTGTTTATTAGTGGTTATTATTGGAACACATGCAGAAGTAGAAGTAAGGCAAGGAGGAAGCAAAGAAAAGAACATGCTGAATTATGTGGAAATATAAAAAAATGCAGAGTGGGATAAAAAGATATATTTGAGGAACATAAGATATATATCATTCAGTTTTAATAATATTTTGCATGCCTACATCCAAATCAGTTTTCCCATTCTAATGTCTTGAGGTGTATTGAAACTCAATTTCATCATTCTCAATCAGGATGGCTATGTGTTATGTATACCCAGCCAACTGTAATTTCTTGAATATATCATGACTTAACATAATGTGTGGACCCAGTTGGCAAACATGTTTAGAATATGGGTAAATCCAGTGAATTTTACTATAAAGGTAAAGGTAAAGGTTCCCCCGCACATGCGTGCTAGTCGTTTCCAACTCTAGGGGCCGGTGCTCATCTCCGTTTCAAAGCCGAAGAGCCAGCGCTTGTCCGAGGACGTCTCCATGGTCATGTGGCTGGCATGACTAGACACCAAAGGCGCACGGAACGCTGTTTTACTATATTTTACTATATGGGGATTTTAAAGAATCCTGATTTTGTGGGGTCCTCTAAGGTCTTACAGCTCAACTTTATACCTTTAGCAACTTACTTTATGATTTACTGTCTTATCTTCAGGAAATTTAGATTTGTGCAGGTTCGCATCCCACCAGGCTCAAGGTTGACTCAGCCTTCCATCCTTCCGAGGTAGGTAAAATGAGGACCCAGATTGTTGGGGCCAATTAAGCTGACTTTGTAATAATGCCGCTTGGGGGGGTTGTGAAAGCCCTAATAAGCAGGCATATACATAGAATGAAGGCTACTGCTAAGCTTGTAAGCCGCCCTGAGTCTTCGGAGAAGGGCGGGATATAAATGGAATTTAAAAAAAATATTCTTCATAATATTAACCTGAATCTACTTCTCTGAAGCTTTAATCTATTGGTAGTTGTCCTGACATCCTACACCACAATGTATAAATATCTGGAGACTGCTATCACTTGTCCCATAAGTCTCGTCTTCTGCATGTTAAAGATTCTCAATTTCTTTAAACCAGGGGTATCAAACTGCCAGCCTGCAGGCCGGTTGCATCATACAGAGGCTGCGCCCACCCCAGCTCCGGCAATGAAAAAAACGTCGCGACACATCACATGAGACAAGTTTGACACCCGTGCTTTAAACTTTCCTCACTGAACTTGGATTCCAATTCCCTTGTCTTATGCCCAGAATTAGATGCCTAATTCCAAATGTAGAGCAGGGGGATATAATAATTTCCTAGGATTTGAAATCTCTGTTCCTGATAATCCATCCCCAAAAATGCCATTTGCCTTTTCATCAGATGCTTTGCACCATTAGCTCATATTCCACTTGTGTTTCACTAAAAATCTGAATTGAGGTAAACTCCAACAATTTAACCAATTTAACAGATGAAATTCCTGAGACGTCCTTTAAATATCCCAAGCTATCTTCCTAATACTGCAGTCCTTTTTGAAACTAGATAATGCCTCCTTAAAACTAAAGCCTCATTTGCAATAATATTGTGGCTTAAATATTATGTTTTTAGAACTGCAACTAAAAACTGTAAATATCTGAACTCTCAAGCAATAGTTTTAAGTGTTTCTGGAGTACCGTATATACTTGAGTATAAGCCGACTCGAGTATAAGCCAAGACCCCCAATTTCACCCCCAAAAACTGGAAAAAGTTATTGACTCGAGTATAAGCCGATCCGCCGTTCTGTAAGCCTCTGCCGCCAGCAGAGGCTCGATCCGCCATTTTGCAAGCCTGAATACACAGGAATACCCTGTGTGGCCGCGGCTCGTCGGCAGGTCTCCGTTCCTCCTGCCGACCTTTGGGGAGGTTTGGGCGCCTCCCCAAACCTCCCCAAACCTCGGCAGGTCTCCGTTCCTCCTGCCGACCTTTGGGGAGGTTTGGGCGCCTCCCCAAACCTCCCCAAACCTCGGCAGGTCTCCGTTCCTCCGCGCAGACCTGCCGAACTTTGGGGAGGTTTGGGCGCCTCCCCAAACCTCGGCAGGTCTCCGTTCCTCCTGCCGACCTTTGGGGAGGTTTGGGCGCCTCCCCAAACCTCCCCAAACCTCGGCAGGTCTCCGTTCCTCCTGCCGACCTTTGGGGAGGTTTGGGCGCCTCCCCAAACCTCCCCAAACCTCTGCAGGTCTCCGTTCCTCCGCGCAGACCTGCCGACCTTTGGGGAGGTTTGGGCGCCTCCCCAAACCTCCCCAAACCTCAGCAGGTCTCCGTTCCTCCTGCCGACCTTTGGGGAGGTTTGGGCGCCTCCCCAAACCTCCCCAAACCTCGGCAGGTCTCCGTTCCTCCTGCCGACCTTTGGGGAGGTTTGGGCGCCTCCCCAAACCTCGGCAGGTCTCCGTTCCTCCGCGCAGACCTGCCGACCTTTGGGGAGGTTTGGGCGCCTCCCCAAACCTCCCCAAACCTCGGCAGGTCTCCATTCCTCCTGCCGACCTTTGGGGAGGTTTTGGCGCCTCCCCAAACCTCCCCAAACCTCGGCAGGTCTCCGTTCCTCCTGCCGACCTTTGGGGAGGTTTGGGCGCCTCCCCAAACCTCGGCAGGTCTCCGTTCCTCCGCGCAGACCTGCCGACCTTTGGGGAGGTTTGGGCGCCTCCCCAAACCTCCCCAAACCTCCCCAAACCTCGGCAGGTCTCCGTTCCTCCGCGCAGACCTGCCGAGGTTTGGGGAGGTTTGGGGACGCGCCCAAACCTCCCCAAAGGTCGGCAGGAAGAACGGAGACCTGCCGAGGTTTGGGGAGGTTTGGGGAGGCGCCCAAACCTCCCCAAACAGGAACGGAGACCTGCCGAGGTTTGGGGACGTTTGGGGAGGCGCCCAAACCTCCCCAAACAGGAACGGAGACCTGCCGAGGTTTGGGGACGTTTGGGGAGGCGCCCAAACCTCCCCAAAGGTCGGCAGGTCTGCGCGGAGGAACGGAGACCTGCCGAGGTTTGGGGAGGTTTGGGGAGGCGCCCAAACCTCCCCAAACAGGAACGGAGACCTGCCGAGGTTTGGGGAGGTTTGGGGAGGCGCCCAAACCTCCCCAAACAGGAACGGAGACCTGCCGAGGTTTGGGGAGGTTTGGGGAGGCGCCCAAAGCTCCCCAAACAGGAACGGAGACCTGCCGAGGTTTGGGGACGTTTGGGGAGGCGCCCAAACCTCCCCAAAGGTCGGCAGGTCTGCGCGGAGGAACGGAGACCTGCCGAGGTTTGGGGAGGTTTGGGGAGGCGCCCAAACCTCCCCAAACAGGAACGGAGACCTGCCGAGGTTTGGGGAGGTTTGGGGAGGCGCCCAAAGCTCCCCAAACAGGAACGGAGACCTGCCGAGGTTTGGGGACGTTTGGGGAGGCGCCCAAACCTCCCCAAAGGTCGGCAGGTCTGCGCGGAGGAACGGAGACCTGCCGAGGTTTGGGGAGGTTTGGGGAGGCGCCCAAACCTCCCCAAACAGGAACGGAGACCTGCCGAGGTTTGGGGACGTTTGGGGAGGCGCCCAAACCTCCCCAAAGGTCGGCAGGTCTGCGCGGAGGAACGGAGACCTGCCGAGGTTTGGGGAGGCGCCCAAACAGGAACGGAGACCTGCCGAGGTTTGGGGAGGTTTGGGGAGGCGCCCAAACCTCCCCAAACAGGAACGGAGACCTGCCGAGGTTTGGGGAGGTTTGGGGAGGCGCCCAAAGCTCCCCAAACAGGAACGGAGACCTGGGGAGGTTTGGGGAGGCGCCCAAACCTTCCCAAACGTCGGCAGGTCTGCGCGGAGGAACGGAGACCTGCCGAGGTTTGGGGAGGCGCCCAAACCTCCCCAAAGGTCGGCAGGAGGAACGGAGACCTGCCGAGGTTTGGGGAGGCGCCCAAACCTCCCCAAAGGTCGGCAGGAGGAACGGAGACCTGCCGAGGTTTGGGGAGGTTTGGGGAGGCGCCCAAACCTCCCCAAAGGTCGGCAGGAGGAACGGAGACCTGCCGATCTTTGGGGAGGTTTGGGGAGGCGCCCAAACCTCCCCAAACGTCGGCAGGTCTGCGCGGAGGAACGGAGACCTGCCGAGGTTTGGGGAGGCGCCCAAACCTCCCCAAACGTCGGCAAGTCTCCGTTCCTCCGCGCCCTGCCTGCCTGCTTCTTTCCGCTGCGGAAAGAAGCAGGCAGGCAAGGCGCGGAGTTTGGGGAGGTGCGCGCGCACCTCCCCAAACCTCCCCAAACTTCGGCAGGTCTCGGACGGCGGTGGCTTGGGAGAGGTGCGGGCGATCCCGGAAGCACCAAAGCCTCGGCCGCGCACAAGTCCTCGGTAAGTTTTTTTTTGTTGACTGGAGTATAAGCCGAAGTGGAATTTTTCAGCCCAAAAAGTGGGCTGAAAAATTCGGCTTATACTCAAGTATATACGGTATGCTGCTAGCCCCCCAAATTTGCCACCTACATCTGTTACTATATTGTTTGCTTCAAAGGGGTTATCAAGTTGATTCACTTCTCACCAAGTGAAGGATAACAGAATATTTCTCTGTAGGAATTAATAGCTGAAGCAAAATCATTGTACTACTGATCAAATAATTAATTACAATTATGCCTTCTAGATGCTTTCTATTCAAATAGTTTAAGTTAAATGAACTATCTGTTTACTTTTATCAAGCCAAATTATACATTTAATCCTTTTATGTGCTGAAAGGAAGATCTGAGGGGAACCCTCATGCACAAAGATTTTATCCTTAAAATACTAGGGAGACACAGTTGATGGAATATGTCCTCCTGCTTGGTTATTTTTTACATTTGTCAGGACTTGATCTGCCTCATATTAACAGCAATATCAAATATAGTTTATATACAGATAGTCCGCAATATATTACTGTAATTGAGCTTGAAAATGTAAAAATGTTGTTACTTAATAGAAATTTCTAGGATAATTCATGCTATATCCATATTTTAGATGGCAGCCAATACTAAGTCAACTTGTGGCTTAATTATGAAGGTATTGTATTATTCTCAATACATTATCAAAAGTTTATAGGTGTTAAAACAATTTATGGTTATATTGCTTAATGCTTAAGTATTTTACATTTAGGATTTTTTGATATACTATCCATGATTGAGATAGGAACTCCAAATAGCATGTGTCTACCTGAACAGCATCATGAATACCATTAGTTATTGCTAGCACTGTCAAGTGGTGATCATAGACAGGCTTTGAATGAATCTTCAGACACTGGTGTCCCAGAAGTTACTATTCTGACCTAAAAAATATCACATGGGTATAGCAGCTACATTTAAAACATTACTTTCTGATACTATGTCCAAGCGAAATATTTTCAAGATCTCTATATAAGATGTATCCCAGTTCCAACAGTGATAACAACAGTCATAGCATTTGTACCACTGGAGCTTTAGTTCATGGTAAGTCAAAATATTTTAACAAGCCTCTAATTCATACTAAAACTGCTATCCAATCATTTCCTCTGTTTTCCTTTAAGATGCCACAAAATCCTTAACATGTTTGCTAGTAAAGCTAAGATTAAGAAAAGGTTATGTGAGAGTTGTAGGCAGATAAGGTGGTAAAATAATCCCCTATTGCAATTGTTTCCACTGATCTGCCTTGGATACCCCTAGCCCAAGAATACCTCCTCCCATTGACTTTCATACTTGTTCTACACCATCCTGAGAAACAAGAGCTGCTGCTGATGGCATGGAATCTTCCTGCACTTCATCTTCCATCTTCATAGAAACAATACATTGACGTTTCAATGGAAGCTCGCTGTTATTCACTGTGGTATCTGAGAGAGCAAAGAAAGAAGAATTGATGGAGAGCATTCAAATGGCTTTGTAGGCAGAGAAAACTGAACGCAAAGTGAAAACAAAGCTGCATGCCAGCAAATTGGAGAGCGATGAGAATTACAAGGCTACCTTGTGTGTTTACTCACCTTCCATCTGATGTTCATAGAGACCTTGCTCACTGTCATCCAGCTCCCCATGCACAGTACGTTTATGCATTGCCAAAGTAGAAGTTTGCCGATAGGTTTTGCCACAGTGGTTGCAAGTGTATGGTTTGCAATGTGTGTGAACTACGTGGTGTTTGTAGAGGCTAGAATATTCTGTGAAGCATTTTCCACAGCCTGGTACCATGCATGCATATGGCTTCTCCCCTGGAACAGAATTAGGATTCAGAGCGAAATCAACTTTTTATTCACGGATTCATGGCCTAAAGGTTGAAGTTACTGCTGGAATAATACCAATTTTACATAATGGGATTCCTTTCCAAGTAAACTTGCACAAGACTGCATTTTAGGATTATTGTGAATGTAATCTACATGCCAGACTACAGATTTATAATTCAAACTCTACAAGTCAGATTAATCTAGCCCCTTTTTCGGCTAGATATAGAAAACATTTTGCCTTTTAAAGAACAAAAGAAAAAATCAGTGGGAAAAGGATGGGGCTAGCTATAATTCCTTGCAGCCTCTGAAGAATATCTGAAATCACCAAAAAGCTAGAGAGGAACCAAAGGACCTTTGCTTCAGGAATCCTGCTGAAATATGTAGCACATAACTAGGAATTAAAGCTAACTTTCAGACTTTTTCAGTGCTGTGCCAAGTCTTATTTTTTTTATCTTCTATACTGTATAGGTATAAAATTGGGGGGTTGATTTCAGCCTTTATCGATGCTCCATGCTCTGTCCAGGAACTTTTCCCCTTTGAATTTCCTTGAGATGATCTTATGGCACTGTTGAAATTATTTAAACTTTTGCATTTTGACCTTTTCATCGGTAGAAAAGCGAAAGAGCCTCGTCTTGCACACTGAGGTTAGAGTAAGGTGTTCAGTAAGAAAGGTACTGGCAGCAGAAATTGTCAAGCTGTTATTTCAAAGTAAGAATCAGGGCCAGCAGCCCTTTAGGAGAGAAAGTTTGGATTTCCAGCCTTTCACCCTGTGAGCTTCAACATAGCTATAGCTACTTTAAACAGGAAAAAAGAGTCAGACCCATCTCTTAATAGCCTTACCTTATTAACTTAAAAAAACTATTGTTTGGGGGGGGGGCATCTCACAGGATGAACAAGATCAGCACCATTCTTTATGCGCTGAATCTATAAATGAGCCCTTGGAGCAATTTATGTTGGCCCTAAAAAGGTAAAAGGTAAAGGTTCCCCCGCACATGCGTGCTAGTCGTTTCCGACTCTAGGGGCCGGTGCTCATCTCCGTTTCAAAGCCGAAGAGCCAGCGCTTGTCCGAGGACGTCTCCGTGGTCATGTGGCCAGCATGACTAGCACGGAACGCTGTTACCTTCCCACTACAGTGGTCCCTATTTTCCTACTTGCACTACCCATCTGCAAATAACTCTGAGCGGCTCATAATATAACGAAACAATATTTTGTTCAAAGTAAGGCAGACAAAAATCAAGACAGTTGAAGGCTTTGTTTAAAGTTTACCTGTATGGATTCTCATGTGATTTTTGTAGTTGGTGGCACTGGTGAAACCCCTTCCACAGTTGGGTTCTGGGCACATATATGGTCGCTCTCCTGTGTGTGTTCGTATATGGACCTTGCGTATATTGGAGGTGGTGAAAGAGCGGCCACAGCCTTCGAAAGGGCACCGGAAGGGCCGCTCACCTGGATCGTGAGACCAGATAGAAGAATCCTTAGTCAATCATTAAAAGCCATAGGAAATTCAAGATACCGGTAGATTATTTCATTTTTTCTTTCCAGCATATCATACTACAGATAGTCCTTGGCTTAAAATCACAACTGGGACCAGAATTTCTGCTCCTAAACGAGGGACTTTTTAAGTGAGTCGCATTCAATTTTATGAACCTTGTTTTGCTACGGCTGTTAAGTGAATCCAACTTTCCCCATTGACTTTCCTTGTCAGAATCCAGCTGAGGTCACAAATGGCTGGGTGATGTAGTCCTCACAAATGGCGACCACATCATCCAGGACGCTGTAACCATTGTAAATGCATGCAGCTGCCAAGCACCCAAATTTTGACAACTGTGGGGATGCTATGACAGTCATAAGTGTGAAAATTGGTCATAAATTACTTTTTTTCAGTGCCTCTGTAACTCTGTTTGGTTGATAAACTAATGGTTATAAGTTAAGGACTAACCTATAAGTGGTATGAATACCTTTTTGTTTGGCAAGGTTCTTTGATCTCATTGTATTTTTAGTTTAATTTTGCACAGCCAATTATTAAAATGCACATAAACATGGATTAGCTGAACAACTTAGACTGTCAAAGTATTATTCTTAGAAAACTATCACTAGTTACTCTAACCACCTAGACTGAAAGTAGAGTTGAATCACATTTGCCCACCAGTGTCTTATTTTACAGACTGACTGTGATTAGTGGGCACACAGATTTTTTTATAATCTCTACTCTCAGTACCACCTTGTTTGGGATCAGCCACTCACTCAGAATCTCTGGAAGTGAAACTGCATAAAAGCTGTAGTGAATGAATGAATGAATGATGTAGAACAGGCAGGTCAAACTCGTGACGCCACGTGACGTATCACAACTTTTTCGCCATTGCCGGCAGTTTCAGTATGATGCATCTGGCTCGCGGGCCGGCAGTTTGACATGCCTGATGTAGAACATCAATATGCAGCCTGTAGCCAGAAGATTTGCCCCCATATCCTCCCTCTTCAACTACTTATTAAAGACAAGCCACAATGCCACTACCATCTCTCTATCTGCCTCTTCCTGAGTTCTGTTAAGTATTTTTTTTCTTACACATTTACTTTAAATCTCGGAATCAACTGAGATGCAAGAGGGCAGGGAACATTCTAAGTGTATGCTTCAGAAATATGTAAGAGTTAAAGAATTAAAGTTAACAATGTAAATAACATAATAATAACACAGTTACTTTATTTGCACATTTTCTCTAGCTTCATTTCTTCTGTTCTTCCAAAACTTCAGGTTCTGCTAGCCCTAAATTAAAACAATAGCCCGCACAAGAACATACCGGTATGTGTTCGGATATGTTTCTGGAGATCTCCAGAAGTCTTGAAGGCTTTGGTGCATAAATCTTCTTGGCACTTGTACGGCTTCTCACCAGTGTGGGTTCTCATATGGCTCTTTAGACTATATGCTGTCAGGGTAAAACTTGTATTCTAAGCACAATCACAAAGCAATGAGCAAAGCATAGCAACATAGAATAATAAAAGAATAACAGAGTTGGAAGGGACCTTGGAGGTCATCTAGTCCAACCCCCTGCTCCGGCAGGAAACCCTATACCATTTCAGACAAATGGCTGCCAGTCTCTTCTTAAAAACATCTGGAGGCAGGTTGTTCCACTGATTAACTGTTCTGTCAGGAATTTTGTCCTTAGTTCTAGGTTGCTTCTCTCCTTGATTAGCTTCCATCCATTGCTTCTTGTCCTGCCTGCAGGTGCTTTGGAGAACAGTGGCAACTCCTGAGATATTGGAACACTGCTATCATGTCACCCCTAGTCTTTCTCTTCATTAAACATAAAAACTGTAACTATTATAGCTCTGAAGATAATCAGAACTGAATTTATATTTTTTTCATTACTATTTATAGCTCAACAGTCTGTGGATTTCTAAAGCTACATCTTCATTCTCAGTCATGAGTAATTCCATTGGAGCAACACAGTTTTCATTTCACAGCAAATACCTTACCTGTAGCAAAGGTTTTCACACAGTTTGTAAAATCACACTGGAATGGACGATCACCTGTATGGGCACGCTCATGCACCTTCAGCAAAATAAAGGAAAATGTCCAGGCTTAGGCCAGTGAGAACAGAAGAGGCTGGCACTCATATTTTTCTTTGCAACACTATCAGAAGTAGTTCTTCAGTTCTATTCTGTTACGGTATTTTAGTTTTTTGTTTTCCTTGCATCAATGAATACTTACTTTTAAAGTTTCAATATGGATGGGAGTTTAAGTAGTTCATACTATAAATAAATTCATAGATATGTGTATTTTAATATTTGCTAGTCTAAATCGATTAATATCCATGCCTGCTAAGCTGTATTTCACAGTCTGAACTGAGAGTAGAATACAGTGATTACATACAATGTAACTTTTTTCAAAAGCCAAAAAGCATTTGCACATAACATCAATTTTATTTACTTCCAATTCAAAAGTTGAATTTTTCTGTCTTCCTTTCAATCATCTCTAATTGAAGTCCCTGTGGTTTACCTGGCAAAGTTTTCCAGAAGTGTTTTGCCATTGCCTCCTTCCCAGGGCTGAGAGAAAGTGACTGGCTCAAGTCACCCAGTTGGTTTTGTGTCTAACTAAGGTGGGGACTAGAACTCAAGATCTCCCAGTTTCTAGCCTAACGGCTTAACCACTACATCAAGGAGAGACAGCTCAATTTATTTTTAAAATTAGAAAGATTGAAATACATAAAAAACCAGTTTCAGACCATCTGATGCAGTGGTTACGGTGCTGGATAGTAACTAGTAGACCATGAGTTTCAGTCCTCCTTTGGACACTGAAGCTGGCTAGGTGACTTTGGGCCAGTCGTTCTCTCTCAGCCCAACCCATCTCACAAGGTTATTGTGAGAAAAATAGGAGAGGACATTAAGTACACTACCTTGAATTGTACACAATAAATTTAATAAATACATCAAAAGGCTAAGTATTTTCAAGTAAAACTAATGCAGAAAGTGGGTGAATAGGTTGTAATCCTACGAATGCTTTATTGCAAGTGTATTTTACTAAGTAAACTAAGAGCAAAGCTTTCAGCAAAAGATTATAGCTGTCTTCAACCACTTGTTTCCTGTCTCTCCCCTCAACATCATCAGATAAACTGCAGGCTTACATGTCCTATTGGTGACGCCCATGATTTCCTGTTAGCTAAGTTTCTGTAGTAGTGCCATAATGTATTTAGGGTGAATTGTGGGGAGACAAGAGAGATCACCTTCAAGTGGTGGGATGTGGTGAAGATGCGGCTACATCCACTGACTCTACAACAATAAGCTTTGTCAGGAGTTCTTGATCCATTTCCAGAGCTCTGCACTTCTTCCTCCTGGAAATCCTGCTGGGAAAGGAAAAAGTCAAAACCTGAATGATGCTTGCAATGTTTAAAGTAGGTAGGCCTGGTTTTAAAATTTTTATTTCAAGCCATTTTTGTAGAAAGGCAAGACAGAAAAATGTTCAGTAAATGCATGTCATACTTATTTTTTTTTATTCTTACTAGAATATATGTGTGTACAAAGTTATCTTCCATCTTTGCCTTGAGGTAGGTCTTTCTATATGCTATTTTACAAGTGGAAAGCTGCATTCACACAAAATTATAAACAATTGTAAATTGTTAAAGATTTTAAACTATAGTTTGTTGTACACAGTGTAGTGGCTTGATCTGCACATCATGTCAAGTCATAATGAGCAATTTTGTAGATTCCCTAAAAGAAAACTGCACTTATAGTTTAGTATTAGTGCATGTTATGTATAGTATTCAATAATATTCACTATAATATTGTTATATACAATATTCATTAATACCCTTCGGATCTTTTGGGAATATAGGTCCCAGAATTCTTGCTCAACTAACAGCTAACCAGTATACTATACATAATTTTCTAAGCAGGCTGATAATCAAAATTAAGATAAAAGAAATATCTGTAAGTAATGCATAAGGCTGACCCAAATGTTGTTGGCTGTCTTGATTTTTGATGAAGTCATATATTTTCTGAAGGGTAGGATATTTCAGTTTGGGATGTTGTTCAACTCAGTCTTGATGAAGACTCTTATTTATGTTGTGATTTTCCCCCTGAACACAATAGATTGTGTTGTGTTTGCCATTCTGATTACAATAGTAGGGGTGAATTATAAAGAATGAAATATGTAATATACTATTAAAATGCTTTTGGTCAATTTTTAAAAAAATCCCATTTATATCCCGCCCTTCTCCGAAGACTCAGGGTGGCTTACAATCTAAAGCACAATGTGCTTAGAAATAGCCTTCATTCTATGTATATGCCTGCTTATTAGGGCTTTCGGGGGCCCCCAAGCAGCATTTTTACAAAGTCAGCTTATTGCCCCCAACAATCTGGGTCCTCATTTTACCTACTTCGGAAGGATGGAAGGCTGAGTCAACCTTGAGCCTGGTGGGATGCGAACCTGCACTAATTGCAGACAGCTGGTGTTACTTAAGGAAGCATTAGCCCACTGCTCCACCAAGGCTCAAATTGAGCTTTGTGTTACTGGCATACTGCATAAAGATACTAAAAATGGAAATATTTCCATTAGCAGGGAACTGCCTGTGGCATGGGTATAATATGACCAAGGTTAGTAAGCTAATGTACATCTTCTCTATTTTGCTAAAAATGTTGCAAGAAGACTTTGACTGTTCCAAAGGCATGCTAATATGAGTAAGTAGTTACTGTTAAGAAGTAGACATTAGGCTGGATGTGTTCAGGTACTACAGCTCTTTAACTCAAATGTGTGATTTCCTGGGACTACGTGACTGCCATAAGATCCATTTGTAAGGAGATATTAATGGGTATAGCTAACATGCCCATGTTCTCTCCAAAGTACCTTTATTGCTTTAGTTCTGAATAACTGCACATCCCTAATCAATATCTATGATACAATCTGGTGATGACCAGAGGAGATGAAAGACTATAACTTAAAATACAAGAGGAACAAATGGTACAGAACATAAATTCATGAATACAACAAGAAGAAAAAGAGTTTTGTTACATTTCTGTAAAAATAAGAAAAGGGGGAAGGACATAACAGTTTTGAATGAAGGCTGTCTTCTGATCTTCTGGAATGGAGATGGTAAAGAGTCATTTGGTCAGTTTGGGCAGCTTTAGAAACTTAATGAATGAATACAATACAACACAGGGAAGTGAGGGTGTAGATTAAAATAAAAAATGTAGGTTTAAATAAAGCAATAACGTACAGATAAAGTGTATGTCTTCTATATGATAATGATTCTTATCTAGGCATGTTAGGGAGCTTTTGCTGAGGTTGAGCCAGAGAGCCTGAGAAGTGTCATACAATGATTAAAGAACTAAACTACCTATTGCAAAGTCTGTGGCTCATAGTTTGCCACTCTCATCAATTTATTAGGCTGTCTTATGTAGTTGTTCTGGCTAAGGAACACTGGAATCGAATTCCATACAACTGCTCTGGATGAGAAACCATGTATTAGAATAACAATATATACACTGTATATTTTGTAATGTTAACAGGCAACTGTATGTCATAATATTATACTGTTATTGCTTTGAACTTGTTCTAACATCAGGAAATAAATGGATTTCCATTTTCATAAAGAAGATTTCCTTTAATTTTATTAGATTTTTATTCCATTTTCCTCCCACATAAGTCCAGTATGATTTCAAAAGGAGATGTGAGGAATTAAATGAAATAATCACAATAATGCCAACAATATTTAAAAACAGCGAATAGAAAAATTAAAATTAAAATAATTTTTAGAAAGCATAAAAGCAAAATAATAATAGGCAACATGGCTCTAAAAGATGCCATTGCCACTTACAAATATAAAGATTTGGGGGAGAGGAACTAACTTAGATATTATCAGTAATGTTGAGTCAAAAGTTTATAAATAAATCCTCATTTTTCCCTAATTATGGAAGCACTCTTTAGGCAGTCTGCTAAATGGAACTAAAAAATTTAAGGATAGCCTTTGGTTAAGAAAAAAAGATCAAGTTAAGTGACAACAAGACCTGTGTGCCCTACACACTGACACTCTGCGCAGCTACACACTGACACTATGCCTTGTAAAGATATAGTATCTGTTGAATTGCAAGTCAATATATACAATAAATAAGCTGCCCAGTACTCTAAAATAATGTCAACAGGTATTTAGCCTAATTATATCTAATACTATAGTTCAGCTGCTTCCCAGATACAAGATGGCAGGTTTCTGAATTGTTGTCTCAAATACCAGAATAAAGCAAATACAAAACAGATTTTTTTTAAAAAAGAGCAGTATTGTATATTTTTCACTCTACTATAAAGTTTGAAGATGGAAGATGAATAACCATATTCAATATCTAACTAAAATATAAAACAATCTAAACAATATACTGCTTCTCACAGCTCTAGTATATAGATGTTTCAAGCACAATCACACACACACATGTAAACTGAATGACTAAAGAAAAAAATGTGTGATGCTTGGCAGTGATATTCACAGAATATCCAAATAGCTTGAATTGTTTAATGCTTGGGGTTCACTAGTCTATTGTACATATGCAATTTCATCCCATATTTAAAGTTTTTGCATATCTCTTTCTGATTTCACAACAAAACATTGAATTTATAGCAGTAGCAGATATGATAAGTCTTTCCCATCCAAATGGCACTTATGATATCATAGCTGAACTGCCACCTGAGCATCCAATTGTACAAATTAACAAAGCAGTCAATACATATACAGATATGTGCACAAAGTTCTCATCAGTACAAATATATATTGTTCTAATTAACTATCAAACTCCTGACTTCAGATGGCAGGGTTTATCCCCACAGCTCACAGGGGAGCTCAACCGTTATTTGTAGCAATGGACCACTCTTACGTACACCTAAGAAATGTAATTCTCTGAATCATGTTATGGTTTAGATCTTCATAGAAAAGCAGAATATTCTCACCTTGCTGGTGCAATCCTCCAGAGTGGTGTCAGTACCTAAATCAAAAGCATCATTTTTCTTCCCCACTGCCAATTCCTCCAGCCCCACATCTGCTTGCACTGCCAGGATGCTGCCACCCGTTGTCGTGGGAACAGGACGGTGTATGAAAGCTGTGGATCCATCTTCCAGCTGGATGGCCTCCAGGGTGCTGGGGTCAAAACCCTCTGAAGTGAACCACAAACACTATAGCACCACATGTTAGCTCTAATCACTATTTATCTAATCCTTTGATCATTTAGAGCTAATAAAACTCTAAGGGTTAAGGCCTTCAATAGTAAAGTCTAACTACACTTTAGAAAACGTTACGTATCAAAAATCTTGCAATTGCAAGATTTACAATCAAAGGTGGATTTGTTTTTTCAATAGATGAGTAGTTTATCATTTATGGCTGTAAAGAATGGATTAGGGGAAAAAATGACATAGTGTAGCCATATTCCCAATGTTCCAAAGCACAGAACAGAAACAAATAAAGAAGTCATGCACTTTCCCTTCCAACTCTGAACTTCCTGGTTAATTCAAACCATGGTTTACCCACCAAATTGTGGGTTTCAATGATCAAGAAATTCTCAGAGAAGGAGAGTGTGCAATAAAACATCTTACTATTGATGTAGGCTACCCGGAAGATCTACAGTAAAAGTAATCAACACAAATAGAGCCTTGGTGGAGCAGTGGGCTAATTCCTCCTGAAGTAACACCAGCTGACTGCAATTAGCGCAGGTTCGCGTCCCACCAGGCTCAAGGTTGACTCAGCCTTCCATCCTTCTGAGGTAGGTAAAATGAGGACCCAGATTGTTGGGGGCAATTAAGCTGACTTTGTAATAATGCCGCTTGGGGGTGTGTGTGAAAGCCCTAATAAGCAGGCATATACATAGAATGAAGGCTACTGCTAAGCTTGTAAGCCGCCCTGAGTCTTCGGAGAAGGGCGGGATATAAATGGAATTTTAAAAAAAATAAAAAAATAAATGTTTTATCCAGGGGTGTGCTTTAAAAAAAAAAAGCAACACACAATGACACCTATAATCCTACTGCTTAGAGGCTTTTTATGGATTATTTATTAAAAACAGGAGTCAAAGACTGAGAGCTACCTTTAGGAGTGTACAATAAAACATCTTACTATTGATGTAGGCTACCCGGAAGATCTACAGTAAAAGTAATCAACACAAATAGATGTTTTATCCAGGGGTGTGCTTTTTTTTAAAGCAACACACAATGACACCTATAATCCTACTGCTTAGAGCAGGGGTCTTCAAACTTGGCCCTTTTATGACTTGTGGACTTCAACTCCCAGAATTCATCAGCCAGGCATGCTGGCTGAGGAATTCTGGGAGTTGAAGTCCACAAGTCATGAAAGAGCCAAGTTTGAAGACCCCTGGCTTAGAGGCTTTTTATGGATTATTTATTAAAAACAGGAGTCAAAGACTGAGAGCTACCTTTAGGAGTGTGATGTATAAAAGCCATGGTGCCATCTTCTAGTGCAACAGGCTGGCCATCTTCAAATGTAATCGATTCTGTAGAATGAATCAGAATATACATAGGCACACACATGATCTCAAATAAATCAACTTGCCTAGCTTTTTCGTGCAACAGAACAACAAGGAAAGCTTAGCAAGAATAAGAATCCCCATCACTGTTTACTTCTTTTGAAGAATAGCCTCTTAATCAATTCAGCCCTAGGTATATTAAAAATATTTTAATAATAATAAGTGTGCAAAAGTGCAACATAGAGTCATTCCATGAATTAAATGAATTAAGTAAAAATTATTCAACATTTCTCTGACTCTAAATTAGTTTAGATGTAGAAGCAAAAGCACCAGCAAGTGTAAGGCACTGTTTGTTTGTTTTTAGTGCAAAGATGGCACTCAAAAAATACATCCGTTTGTAATCAGAAGTCACTTTTTCAGGTGAATTTTACACTTGAGAATACCCTATCCCCAACCTGGCAATTGCAAGCACATTACTTTTTAATTCCTATATACTATATATGTCAGGGGTAGGCAACCTTGGCTCTTTTATGACTCGTGGACTTCAACTCCCAGAATTCCTGAGCCGGCTCAGGATTTCTGGGAGTTGAAGTCCACGAGTCATAAAAGAGCCAAGGTTGCCTACCCCTGATATAGGTTACTTAACGACCACTCATTCACTGATTGTTCAAAGTTACAACAGCACTGAACAACAGTGCTGTTCCCCCAAATTCTGCCTCTCCCAATATTCCCACAATCTTGTGAGGGCAATCTGAGCACTTGGCAACTGTTCTCAGCCTTATAATAGTTGCAGCATCCCATAGTCACATAACTGCTATTTGCAACCTTCCCTCCCAGCTTCCACAAGGTGTTTAAAAAGGTGCGTGTAGGCACTACACTGGACATTAAAGCAAGGACGAGGCACTTACAGAACTCCTGATGAGGCTGAATCACAATTTCCAGCAATACTAGTATAACAACTTTAGGAAGACCACAAGTTCCTCATTTTGCTTTAAAGAGACCACAACAGGTATTATCAGCAATTTTACTTCACCTTTCTGCAGAGTTACTTGTTGGAAAAAAGCTGTAGAGCCATCTTCAATTTCAATCATTTGTCCTTCAATTAATTTCTCTTCTGAAACATGAATTTTGAAACACGTCAATTTTCTAGGAAGCAAGATTAAAATTTGTAGCCGCATATCATTAAAACTTCTTATTAAGGAACATGAACATAATCTTATACTTTATAATTATTTTTTTATGAAACATATTATCAGCTTTATACGCAGGATCCAGAATAATAAGTTCAAAGGGAGCATTAGTAGAATTCTTGTTTTCTGCATTTACCTTTATTAATAAATATATTTCTTTCATATAAGGAAGTAGGTAAAGAAGACCCTAATATCACTTAAAATATATTTAAAAATGTACTCTTATGCCAGGTACATTTGCAATTAATAGTTAAAATCATAGTTTAAACACAGGAATGAAATTAATTTTTTCTTCAGTAGACTAAAAAACATGTTAGAAAATTTCTTATGATAGCTGACACAGAAAATACTTTCCAGCTTAAAGTCAAAATACTGTTCTTTCACTTCTGCAGCAAATTTCTAACTAAACTCCCAATGCCAAAGCCAAGTACTTTGCTTATTGCAAGAGTACCATACTGATGATTTAAAGGAATCTAATTTATTAAAACATGTGTATAGCTTTCTCTTCTCATCATTCTTATCCACCTTTTATCAATAACACAATTATCAAAGTGTTAAGTAATGTGAAGCAAAATATAGCCTATAAGTCTATCCTACAAAATTGGTTTCTTCTGAAAATTACTGAAAAGAACTATTCTATAGAGTATTCTTTTAGCACAATTACTGAACGGAACAATCATGCTGACACTTAACACAGCAGCAGATATTTTATATAACAGAAATACCAGAGTATACATTTCTTCATACTTACCTTTGAAGATCTCAGGGCCTCACGTTGGGGAAAAAGGGCAGGCCCCTTGTCCCTGGGCTACGTGGCTTCCTCCAGGAAGCAGCTACCATTTTCAATGCTCCCACAATTCCTTGAAATTACACTAAAATTGCAGTCTCTTTGAGGAGGTCGCCCGCCGCATGGCCCAGGGGCAAAGCACTTCATCCTTTTTCCCTAATGTGGTCTGCACAGTGCTGAAGAAAGCTCCAGAGGTCTTCAAAAGGTAAGTAAGTGATGGGTGATGGGAGGGGGGGGAAGGAAACCTATGTCTTGCAGGGACCCAGGGGAGAGATACTAGTCCCAAGGGTTGTGGGGACCCCTAGAGGTAGGAACTGGAGCACAGGGGGTGGGGAGGCCTGGGCCAGATTGTCCTGGCATTGTGTTAGTCCTCCCATGGCCTTCCCCAGCCCTGGGGGACCCTGTGCTCCACTTAATAACCTGTGTACTAATTTGGCTAGTGCACAAGGGAGAGCAGGAGTGGGGGTTATTAAGAGAGGCTGTCTCGCTTAACAGCTGTCACCACTTAGGACTGTAATAGGAAGGCTCCATTATGTTTGAAGGTTGCAGACTACCTGTACTATTAAAATTTAATACATTTAAAGCAGAATTTTATTTAATGAAATATTTATCCAATATTTATCCAATGTTTATACTGCCTTTCACTCTCTCTTGTGTGTAATGCTTTGATCGTAGGGTTTCTGTTTTGCCCCAGTCTCACTGACTACAGTTGCCACAGCCTTCAACTGACTCACCAGCTGCATCCTGCTGAACATAGGCTGTTGTCCCATCAGAAAGGGTCATTGCCTGTAGACTCAAGTTCTCCATTTTGTTCTGGAAGCAGCTCCTTAGTCATGTATTCAACACTGAAAGTTGTTCCCACTGACACAGCTATAATGAAAATGAAAAGGTATGTATATTTGTGTGTACGTTTCTTGTCCCCACTTACTATTAAGCATAAATATAAACATGGGCAAAAGTCATTAGAAAGGATTAACAAGACCAACCAAATGGAAACAGCAATGCACATTGACTATGCAACAAACAACAACACAAAAAGAACAGTTGTCTTTTTGCCCTACAGCTGTTATTCCTCAAAGGCACTGGCAGCCAATGTTAAGATACTGGAGAATATGAGCATTCTTTTGTTCCACAGATCTATTCTTACAATTATAAAATAATGTATATAACTTTTGGTGGTAAGCAGTGATTTAAAAAGTACATTAAAATAAATACATGCATAACTGAAACCAGAATTTTTTTTTCTGTTAGGCAGATTCCCCTGAGGTACAACTTGATATTTGGACAAAACCAAGAGGAGAAAAGTAAAGATACCTTACCTTACATGGCTAATCAGTGGTTTCATGCTTTATACCAAGTGAAGAATTTTCACAGATCAGCAAGCTGAATATTAAGCAACCCAAGCGTAAAGGTAGCTTGTCCTAAGCCTATCCTTTATTTCTTTTTACACCTGTGGAAAAAAAGTTAAGGGTCTGAATAGTTTTTTTTATAGAAAGTGTCTTTGGCATGGAAACGTAAAATTGGAAAAAGCCAATTAGACCAACATATATAAATGGAAACATCCTTAAGTAATAACTATCTGGCCTCTATTAAACACATCCAGCAAAGATTTTACAATTTCCATTGATAGTTGTTTCTACTGTCAAACTACACTGGGAATTCATCTGGAAACATTTTTCCTGTGACTTAATACTTCTACTTTGTTTTCTGGGACAGGCCGGCCTTTTTGGTGCGTGATATTGTTCCAGGAATATGAAAAGTGCTTTCATATTTATTTCCCTTTAGTCTTGTTTTCTCCAACCTTAATGATACCACTCTTCACAATCTATTCCAGTGATGTAGAGATTTTTTCCTGCAATATAAGCTAGGCAGAGGTCCAAAATTTAGTTCAGAGCTGTAGATTAGCCAACCATAATTGGCTCCAGCTGAAATAGATTGGTATATGGGTGCTAAAGAAGCTAGGGCATCTTTATTTTTACTATACTGCAAAGCCCAATCTTCATTATTTAAAATCAATAGAAAAGATGACATAACTTATATTTTTACTGCCTGTTTTTAGAAATAATATACGGTAAGTGAAAAAAATTATCTAAAACAAAACATATATTTCATTTGTGTCACTATGAAAACAGATTGATACTATGGTGGAATTTACTCTAGAAAATTGATTAATAAATCATAATAAAATAAACCCTCTCCCTATTTACTTAATTCTAAACGTAAGATTTTGCTGCTGGTGGGAGTTGGTGGATCTCAAATTCTAATAAAGTTAAAATAGATTTTAGAAATCTACTTACTCCACAGCAATATGTCTTGTTATGAGAACTGGCTAAATATTATTCATTTACTTTTGTAAAAATGAAGCACACCCTTGTGTGATCTATGAGATGCAATGGTGATTGATTTGAAGCCCAGTAATATATGAATAGGGGACGCGGTGGCTCAGTGGGTTAGGACGCTGAGCTTGTTGATCAGAAGGTCGGCAGTTTGGCGGGTCAAATCCCGAGTGCCGCGTAGCAGTGTGTGTGCCTGTTACTTGTCCCAGCTTCTGCCAACCTAGCAGTTTGAAAGCACATAAAAATGCAAATAGGGACTACTGCGATGGGAAGGTAACAGTGCTCTGTGCACCTTTGGCATCTAGTCATGACCACAGAGACGTCCTCGGACAAGCGCTGGCTCTTCGGCTTTGAAACGGAGATGAACCCCTAGAGTCGGAAATGACTAGCATGCATGTGTGGGGGAACCTTTACCTTTATAATATATGAATCTAAGATAGAAAGAAACTATCTTAACAGAAATATATAGGAATTTTTTTGCAGATAATACAGCAAATAAGTTTTTATCTGGTACCGAATCATGTTATTTGAGATACCAACAGGAATTATATTAACAAACTCAGTTTTAAAATCAGGTTTGTGGCTGCTTTTCATTACATTTAATTACACAATGGCAGGTATTCATAGTTAACAAAAATGGTAGAGAATTATTGCCAGTTCCAGGATTCCAAAGTAGAAATGGCATGGTATTATCCTCTTCAAACATATAAATGCATCTTTTATGTAAAAGATTCTAGAATGGGATGTGGTGGAGATGGGAAGTTTTAGAAGTCAGAAAATTTGGACCCAACTTTTCTGTTTCAACTTCTGAAACAAAAGTTTATTAGATTCTTATTCCATCTTTATTACTTTATTAATGACTCAAGATGATGAACATACCTAATGCTACTTTCTCTTATTTTCCCAACAAGTAACCTGTGAGGTGATAGCTGCCCATCCTGTAGCCAATAGGGTACAATAACTTGTACCAAAAATAGTCCAAAAAACCTGAACTAAGGTTGAAGAGTTTGGTGATGTTCACACACACTAAACCAGTGCTTCCCAAATCTGTGTAAATTATCTGAAGTTAAGTAAAAGTGTTTTTTCCTTTGGTCAATGAGTTCATCTGTCGCTACCCAATTACAACAGAAACATTTAAATTGACTTTTTTTGCCGACATTAGCTTTCTGATAAGTGATTCCGAGTAAGGAAGGAAATGATTTGGGAAGCACTGGCCTAAGTCATGCATTCCTTAACCACGACTGATTGAATCCACAGATTAAATTGCAAACCACACTGCACTACTAGCAACATCTTGTTCACGCAAATGAACAAGTCAGCCAAATTTTGCCTTGCGTGTTCTGTGAGCACAGACTTAATATTTGAACCGAGACGCATATAAGGTGTTTCCCGTTAAGTTTCCTCTCCTGAACAAGTTTTAATTAGATTCCACGAAGAACTTTTTTCTTCTGACTGACTGAACGGATACAACCAGCAAAATCTTTTCTCAAGAGAACCGGCCACTGATGTCGAAGGCTTAGGCCGCGGCATTTCTGCGGAAGGTGACGAGTTAAGAAGGTATTGACCGAGCAGACTGAAGCTGGCAACTCGGGCAACCTCGGGCACTATTCCCACATGCAAAAAAACACAACCGACGCAGCTTCCCCTCCCTCTCAAGAGAATTCCACTCTGGTTTGTGCACGCCGATTGCAAGCTAGGGAAGCCGGACTCGGCAGGGCTTTGAAATGCGGGGTTGGGGAGCCAAGATACGATCGCAAAGTGGAGGGTCGCGCAGCGGAAAGCACCCGCTCCTAAAGAGGGGCCTGGAGGGTCTCCCCTCTTTCTCTTCCGAAATTCAGAAAGAAGAACCAATTCAAAAGGCGTCGGCGGGGGGGAAAGAATCCACCACCCCCTCCCCAACGGCTAGGGTTGAGCATCTTTCCTCTTCCCCGCCTCCCTATCGGCACCGACCTGTGGAGGGCCGAGTCCTCCGCCTGACCGCCATGCACCGGCCCTCACTACAGCTGTTCGCCCCGCAGCCTGTATGCAACCTTCGAAGCCCGGCTTCTTCTACTGGTTCACTGCCTTCTAACCAGGTTCCGGGGTTTCGGAAAGTTTCCGGAAAAGGAAAACAGAATCCGCTCTTCTTGGCAGGAGCATTTCCTGTTATGCGCACAAACCGCGGTGAAGCGTCTGCCCTTTTTCATTTGCGCCTTCGGCTTTCGGCGGAACTCTAAGCCCGCCTTCCAACCGAATGCAAGTCAGATTAGGTCTGGCTTCCGCTTCTGCATTTCCAGATCTGTATCGCGTCACTAAAATTCGTCAACCGCATGGTTTTCTTGGGCGCCTTTCCTTTAATCGGTTTAAACACAGAGACGTTTACTGTGTTGCAATTTTTAATCGTTGACTTGGCGTTCTTTCTTTCTTTCTTTCTTTCGAGTATTGTAGTAAAAGCGGGTAACTTGCTGTCATTGGTGTAATTCCTGCATGGGACTCGGAATGCGTAAAAACCTGAGTATTCTCGGGTAGAAAGCAATGCAGCAGCTCAACTCGCAGACGTGGGCATCCGGATCAAGCTTGTTTCCTTTGCAATTAAAAGTTCTGCCTGCTTATTTGTCAATTGGCTTCTCGCTATTCCGCCCGAGTTTCAGAAACTTTATGTTGAGATAAGTGTGGTATACAACTGTAGTGGAAAAATAGAAGGTTGGGAGGAGATGTGACAATTTTATCTCCTTGCGCACGGTTTGAGATTGAGTCATGCTTTTCAAACAAAATGAAGATAGTTTTCATTCATAACCAGGCTAAATTTTATAAAAGCTTTTAGGATTAAAAGGGGTTTTCTCCTTGCCAGCGACTCTGTTGCCTCCTTGAAGTAGCAACTACATGCCCGTTAAGAATATCAATAAAGTCTTCGACTCGAGCCTAACGCCTGCTGATTTACTGACATATGCACGGTCTGTGCAATTTTCTTAGCAACATATGGAAGTGATTTTCCAGGAACCTCATAAGTTTTTGGAATTCTAGTCTCACCTACAACTCTAAATTTTGAACTCAACCTCATTCAAGTATTATTTTTCACATTTTTCAACCGCCCATCTCCCTCAGATAGCTACATGCTGCCATCTGCTGGGTCTTATTTGTATTCCGTCCTTTATAAACATTTGCAGTAGTATCAAACACGTGGTGTATAAGATAAGATAAACTTGAGGCAAAGGCACACATCAAAAATGAAATTTAGTTGCCCACTCTCAAAGTGAACACGTACATGACACACACCTAAACATACT
This sequence comes from Vipera ursinii, assembly GCF_947247035.1. Taxonomy (NCBI): domain Eukaryota; kingdom Metazoa; phylum Chordata; class Lepidosauria; order Squamata; family Viperidae; genus Vipera; species Vipera ursinii. The sequence continues at coordinate 48,067,899 of NC_139516.1, forward strand.
ATATACCACAGCCCTACATATACATAACAAATAAATATTAAACACTGTCCACCTTGAATACATAACTGAAGGAGGAAGCTTGAGAATTCACAAGTTTAATGCTGTATGGAATGAAACTATGGCTGAATCTGGATGTTGGGCTTCGGATACCACAAAACCTCCACCCAGAAGGTAACAAGGAAAACAGGTCATGAAGAGGATGTGTAGTGTCCCAGATAATCTTATGGACCCTGCTCAAGCAACGCTTCTGTGCTATGTCTTGGATGGGAGGGAGGGAGGGAACTGCCATTGTCAACCTCCCATCGCCCGGTTTGCTCCCACAGAGTCGGCCGCCTCAGGGTTCCGTTGGCTAGGCAATGCCGGCTGGCGACCCCCAGGGGGAGAGCCTTCTCTGTGGGCATGCCGACCCTCTGGAATGAACTGCCTCCGGAGCTGCGAACGGCCCCTGACCTTTGGTCCTTCCGCTGTGACCTGAAGACATGGATGTTCCAACAAGCGGGCCTGGACTGACTATGGTTTTAAATTTGGCTTTTATTGGGTTAAATTGTCATTTATTTATTACACCCATTGTTTGATTCTTTTTTAAATTTTGTACTTTATGTTTTTTAATTTTTATTGTTGTGAGCTGCCCTGAGTCCTTGGGGAGAAGGGCGGCATATAAATTTAATAAATCTGAATCTGAATCTGATCTTTTTGGCCATTCTCACCACTCTCTGCACTGCCTTCCTGTCTGAAGCAGTGATGCTTCCAAACCAGACTGTGATGCTGTATGACAGGATGCTCTCTATCGTTCCCCTGTAGAAAGTGATAAGGATAGAAGGAAGATGTGCTTTTCTCATGTGACGCAGAAAATGCAGAAATATGCCATACAATGCAGTGCAGTGCAGATATGTACATTGGGGAAACGAAACAACCACTTCATAAACGCATGGCACAACATAGGAGAACAAACCCATCAGGACAAGAGTCAGCAGTCCACCTGCATTTAAAAGACAAAGGGCACTCTTTTGAAGGCAGCAAAGTCCACATTTTGGACAGGGCCACTGGTTTGAAAGAGGGGTCAAAGAGGCCATCTATGTCAAAACTGAACAGCCCTCTCTCAAGAGAGGGATACAACACTGCTGAGGTGACACTGATGACACATATAAACTCCAGGCAGCCTCAGCGACTCTCTAAAAGAATGTAAATGACCAGCTATCTGGAAGGAGTATATATCCTTTCATTCCCTACCATCCAGAAGCTTCTTGGATGAAAAGTGAAACGTCTTCAAACAAAAAAGTCCAATTGCCTTGTGAAAAAGCATCTTTGGAACAACTATGAACTGGATGAATGAGGATCTCCATAGACATTTATCAATGAAAAACTTTTTAAAAGCTTGATTCTAAAAGAAGGAGGAGGGATGTTGTGATGGAGAGATTTGAATATTTGGAGAAAGGAGCTAAAGCTGTAACATCTGTTCTACGATCAGTTCCCTCCCATAGAAACAAGCCTCAGTTTGCAACCTGCTATACTAATTGTTATTAATATAAGTGCTTCAAATGAACTATGGGATTATTTTATTTTTAAATCACTATGAGTTTAGTGGAGGTAGTGACATCAAAGCTATTATCTTTTTTCAACTTTTAAGCCATTTATTGTGGCTTAATGCAAAACTTGTTAAGAGATTGTCAGCTTAATAAACTTCTTGAATCTTAATCCCCTGCTTCTGCCAACTTGTTATCACAATTACAGGTGAAACTCAAAAAATTAGAATATCGTGCAAAAGTTCATTTATTTCAGTAATGCAACTTAAAAGGGGAAACTAATATATGAGATAGACTCATTACATGCAAAGCAAGATAGTTCAAGCCGTGATTTGACATAATTGTGATGATTATGGCGTACAGCTCATGAAAATCCCAAATCCACAATCTCAGAAAATTAGAATATTACATGCAATCAATAAAACAAGGGGTGTACATAGAACAATATTGGACCTCTGAAAAGTATAAGCATGCATATGTACTCAGTACTTGGTTTGGGCCCCTTTTGCAGCAATTACTGCCTCAATGCGGCGTGGCATGGAAGCTATCAGCCTGTGGCACTGCTGAGGTGTTATGGAAGACCAGGATGCTTCAATAGCGGCCTTCAGCTCTTCTGCATTGTTCGGTCTCATGTCTCTCATCTTTCTCTTGGCAATGCCCCATAGACTCTCTATGGGGTTCAGGTCAGGCGAGTTTGCTGGCCAATCAAGCACAGTAATCCCATGGTCATTGAACCAGGTTTTGGTGCTTTTGGCAGTGTGGGCAGGTGCCAAGTCCTACTGGAAAATGAAGTCAGCATCCCCATAAAGCTCGTCTGCGGAAGGAAGCATGAAGTGCTCCAAAATCTCCTGGTAGACGGCTGCGTTGACCCTGGACTTAATGAAGCACAGTGGACCAACACCAGCAGATGACATGGCTCCCCAAATCAACACAGACTATGGAAACTTCACACTGGACTTCAAGCATCTTGCAGTGTGTGCCTCTCCATTCTTCCTCCAGACTCTGGGTCCTTGGTTTCCAAATGAGATGCAAAAGTTGCTCTCATCAGAAAAGAGGACTTTGGACCATTGAGCAAAAGACCAGGTCTGTTTTTCTTTAGCCCAGGTAAGACGCTTCTGACGTTGTTTGTTGTTCAGGAGCGGCTTGACAAGAGGAATACGACATTTGAAGCCCATGTCCAGGATCCGTCTGTGTGTGGTGGCTCTTGATGCACTGACTCCAGCCTCAGTCCACTCCTTGTGAAAGTCCCCAACACTTTTGAATGGACTTTTCCTGACAATCCTCTCCAGGCTGCGGTCATCCCTGCTGCTTGTACACCTTTTTCTTCCACACTTTTCCCTTCCACATAACTTTCTATTAATGTGCTTTGATACAGCACTTTGGGAACATCCAACTTCTTTTGCAATTACCTTTTGAGGCTTTCCCTCCTTATGGAGGCTGTCAATGATGGTTTTCTGCACAACTGTCAGGTCAGCAGTCTTCCCCGTGAGTGTGATTTCTACTGAACCAGACTGAGAGACCATTTAAAGGCTCAGGAACCCTTTGCAGGTGTTATGGCTTAATTAGCTGATTAGAGTGGGACACTTTGAGCCTAGAATATTGCACCTTTTCACAATATTCTAATTTTCTGAGATTGTGGATTTGGGGTTTTCATGAGCTGTACGCCATAATCGTCACAATTATGACAAATCACGGCTTGAACTATCTTGCTTTGCATGTAATGAGTCTATCTCATATATTAGTTTCCCCTTTTAAGTTGCATTACTGAAATAAATGAACTTTTGCACGATATTCTAATTTTTCGAGTTTCACCTGTAGGTGTCAACCAAAACTTGGCAGCAAAAATCTATGCAAATAAGAGGGGCAGTAGAGTTGATTCTTTCTGTACCATATGGTACTTACTCTAGCTAGTGTTCATCCAGATTTTAACCAAAATACATAGCCCTAACAACCCCAGCAGAAAGAAATGTGAAACACTCATGCCGTTTTTTATTAGAAGTTATCCACATTAGAAGCACCCCTACTTATCAGTAATCACGAATATCTGGAAAATAACAATATGGGAGGAAATTTCTCTCTTCCAAACCATACCCGAAAGCCAAGATTTCAGAAATCAAACAGTTCATTTTAGATAAACTTTATTTCTTAGTAAGCAAGAGCAGGTTCTGCGGTCCTTTTGCCACACGATTCTAATAGTCTGCAAATTTTAGCAATTTGGTATGCCAGAACAGCAAACTTACACACTTTTGACTAAGGGGTAAGTATAGTAATATACTAGCAATAAGGTCCCCAAGCATTTATTTAGCCAGAAAGATTTGGCAACTCACTGATTCTTCAGCTTTTAAAAATACTTCACCTTTGCACTGTAGCAATGAAAACAATAAAATAATTATCTTTAATAGCAATGATTAGAGATTGCAAAAGAAGGGATGGCGAGATGAATGTAATTTTGACAAGTGTGTAGGCTTCATATTAATGGAGGAAAAGCATTATCAAATAGTCCCAAATCATGGTTATATCCAGTCACTAGAAATAATGTACTTCTGATTTACAGTTATTGGAAAACACAGAATGCTATTGTAAAAGAAAATTATAAAATATTATCAACAATATTAAACATATTATCAGATAGCTTCAAGTAATCTGTGAACTTCAAATTGAGAAAAAGTATTATCAAATAATTATCAAGTCATAATTATATCCAACCTCTAGAAATAATATGCTTCTGAATTACAGTTGCTAGGAAATTAGAACGTTATTGCCTTTCAATCCTGCTCCTTAGTTTACTACAACTTTCTGCTTGAAAAAGGTTGCTGGAGGAAAATACGTTATTGGTGTTACCCAGCATGTTTTCCTATGTTCATTTATAGAAAAGGGTCAAAAGAAAAGGTGTGCATCATTTTTTCCCCCAAAGTGATATTAATTTTGATAAGTTATGCCAGAACTATGCAAAACAGGAGGGCTGCCAGATAAAATATCTCTGACTCTGGTGCTTAAAGTATGCCAATCCTCTTGAAGGCTCAGCACCTTGAAGGGTCTCTCCTATACAGAATGGGACAACTTGTCACAGCCAACTCGCTGCGGGATAATTTAATAATTCAATTTAATTATTTGAAATAAAAAATTATTTAAACTTTTGTCCTACACATTTCATTCTGTCCCTCCTTTTGCATCCTTTCTTTAAAGATTGTATTCCAGCATTCCTTTGATATTAGTGTAACTCTTGTCTCACAGCAAATTGGCCATGGTGAGTTGTTCCACAGCAAGTTAGCCGCAACAAGTTTTCATAGACCTCTGAATATGCAGTGCAGGCCAACAACCCTTCTGCCAGCCCTATCTCTTCAAATGGCTTTGTAAAGTCCCTATGAGCTACTACTGAGAGATACAGTAAGACCTGACAACAAACCTAATTTCTCTTTCTGGAAAAAAATTGCTGAACATCAGTGGGTCATAGTACTCCAGCTTTTAGAAACAGTGAATAATGTTGGGAGTTGCAGCTTAGTAACATCTAAAAACGATCCCCATCTCTGGTACAGGAAAAGACGTAATTATTTTCATTCATACTATTGGCATGCTTTCCATTTGTGCTATTTTTATACAATTTTAATTGCTTTTGTATTGGAGGAGTTACATTGTTTTTTTTAGCAGAAAGGCATAACAGGCAATAATATGCATTTAACAATACAAATACTATGTGCAGGCTTTGGAACCTATAATTGTTGGTGCCCACAAACTGTCTAGTGTAAAAAAAATTGGCTAATTTCCAAAGAGAAAAAGGTACATAAAGGAAGGGAGAAACAGAACTGCAAGCAGCAATAAATACGCATTAGCCATTTTACAAGCAATGGGAAAAAATCTGGAAGATCAATGAAACACCAAGAAATTCCATTTAATAATTTAAATGGACAATATGAAATGCAAAATTTTATTTTTACAAATCAGATACAATTTTTTCATCAAGTGCAAATAACTTTACGAGCTACACCCTTTTTCATTATTTTTCAAGGGATACTGGATGATGACATATGGCACAGCAACTATAAATAATTTAGCTTTATTGTTTATATCTGGTTATATTTCCTATTTGAGATGGACTTTTCAGCTTGTCATTTATTTTTTACTTTTTACATATTGATACAGGCAAAATAATCTCATAACAGAAACCAAGTAGAATCCAAAGCAAAATCCAACACATTGTTTTTCTTCTCAAAGCTGTCCCTCATTTCTGGTTATGTCTCTATTATTTTTCTCTAAAGTAAATAATCAACTACCTCTGTCCTCTTCCACCAAGTAACCGAATGCTTGTAAGTTCAAGAAAATGCTGCATCCAATTAGCATTTATAATAATGGAATCTCACCGACTAAAATACTAGAACTGTGTTTACATCAAAACCACTTCTTTTTTGGGTGCAAGCAACCAGAACCACTTGTGGATAGGCCCAAGCTGATATTTTATTATTCAACCACCTATATTACAAGTATCTTGCCAGATTGTCTGCCTTCCCTTGGAAAAAGACAGATACACCTTAGAGGTGGATCTTAAATGTTTCCTTCTCCCCCCTCCCCTCCCCCCCCAGGATGGAATGTCTCTTTATTCCCCTTGGCAGGCCCCTTTCCCTCTGGGTCCACTACATTGTGTTTCATGGCTGAAATGTGAATTTGGTACAACTGTTTCTTGATTTTGGATCAGGTTACAAACAAGACATAGAAAATCCATAGCACACAATACTGGTGAAAATTGACAGTATCGTACGTGAACTGATTATAATTGCATACCACTTTCCATAATTCTGATTGCTAAGTTAGACTTAAGACTGCTTTTCAACGTTAGCATTTGCACTTGCATATGAATCAGTGCTTGACGGACAGTTTATGTAACTGTGGAGTCCTTAATGATCTCTGAGCTTGGTTGTTTGCTGGCAGACATTTCATCCTTGGTGCTAGAAGGGAGTGGAGTTTGCTCTCTTTTTTATATACAGTAGCTTGCCTTGCCCGTTTATGTATTTTGAAATGGACAAGGAAAAAGCACTCGTGATGATTTCGTATCAACAAGAGCCATTCTAAAATCCAAATTCAATACAGGATTCAGCTTTGTAGCATGAGAAAGCAAGAGCACTTCTGACTAGGTGCAGAAAACATTTCCCTCCTCACTAAGAATCCATAGCTACATTTTTGGAATTAGGAGGGAGAAAAAACTTCAAATTAAAAGGTATGACTTCCCAAAAGACCCCAGACCCTTTACAGACCCTGCAGCTTATTGGAGCATCAGAAAGAGAACCTAGCCATCTCTGTATAATACTTAGAACCAAACATTCTTCTACTTGCACAAAGCCAAATTGTCAGAAAGAGTGAGATTAAGCAGCATGTTGAATGTGTTAAAAGAGTTTTAATATCGGGACAGATTCCAGTATATGATTCGTGATATATTCTTTAAAGATGCCTTTGATAGTCTTTGAATTGAACTGACTTTCAGGAGCCACTTGTTATCAAAGCATAATTTCACATACACAAACTCTATCTTTAGGAGTTATGTTGCAGTTTACTGTAGTGAAGAAAATAAAATTCCAAGAGCTGAAAATGTAGTCATATTTAGTCATCATTCTCCCAATTCCACGTTTGGATTCTTTTCTTTTTCTCGCATATGCACACGCACATCCTCTTTTCTCAGGCAGGTATAAATATTGTAGTTTCTAGTAGAAAAAAAACCCTCTAAATAATATAAAGACAACTCAAAATGATTGCACTTAATAATATGAAAAAGGTAGAAAGGAGAGCATCCTAGTGCACATTCACTTACTCCTGCCCTTCACACCACTTGCGTTCTTATCACTGAGTTACTCTTTGGCAGAGCTTACAAGAAGTCTGATCTCTCAGCACAAATGTCTGTGGGGAAAATTATATCAGAAAATCTCACTTTTCATCAACTTCTGCTCCCCCCTCCCCTTTTCCAGACATTATTCTGTATGAGTAGGTGGCTAGGCTAGGCTTTTAACACCAAAATCCATCATGAAGTGATGTTCTTCTAGTCACCACACTAGCCATTCCCAACAAGGGCAATTTCTTTTCACATTTCTGTGTTACACTTTTTTATTGTACGATCTATATCCATTGTATCCCCTCCCCCATGTATCTTGTTTGATCCTCTCTGCAAGACTGCTTGATTCATTTTTCAATTAAAAGCACAACAGTCTGATAAATAAGGCAGAAGCTTCCACATTCCAGGTGTCCATTGCTCTCAGTTCTTTACAAAAGTATTCAGATATTGCTTAGCAGTTGCTCAGAGTCTTCCCATTTCATTGGTGTCCCAGAAGCAGAGGCATGATACCATAGCAGAAGTACTTATTTTTGGAAACAGTCATGCAGAGAAATGTATCCAAACAGCATCTTTAGCAGCTGCCTGGCAGCACAAGAAGCCACACATGATGGCATACACACACACACACAAACACAGACACAGAGACACAGACAGACACAGACAGACACAGAGACACAGAGACACACACAGACACAGACACAGAGACACAGAGACACAGACACACACACACAGACACAGACACACAGACACAGACACACACACAGACACACAGACACACAGACACACACAGACACACACAGACACACACAGACACACACACACACACACACACACACACACACACACACACACACACACACACATATATATATATATATATATATATATATATATATATATATATATATATATATATATATATATGCGCTGAATTGACTGGGAGATACTGGTCCCAGCAGAGGACTTTTGTGAAAAGTGTGTCACTTACTGAGATGGGTGATCTCAACAGACTGAGGCTTCAGTATGGAAACACAAGGGAGGGGATTTAGTTCCTTGGGGCCAGTTGTTCCTTCCATGGCCAAATCATCAGTAAATTTGATTTGAAGAAAAGCCAAGGAATGACCAATTATTGGATGCATCTGCATAGTGAAGATGGCGGATTTCTATTTGTAGAAAAAATTCACCGAAAAGTAACAATAAGCATAAGAAAAAAAGTTTTCTTGGCAGCCGAGGAACCCGGAAGGTTGGTGAAAATGTGAGGCTATTTGTAAGGTCTAAGAAAACTTGAAACTTTGGAGCGGAGGAGTTTGATGAAAGAGCGTGGTAGCATTTCCTTATGTTTTTCAGTGTATTTAAAGTAGTTTTGTGGATGAGCTAACACGTCAAAGAAAGCCTTGATTAACTTCTTGTCCTGTAAGGGAAGTCAATGACAACTTTAGATGTAATCACAAGACTTGTAATAGTCTATAGAATCTTTGACAAACAGATAGCTAGCCTAGAAACTAGTACTATAACTAGCAAGGTTGAGAATGGAATCAATAGTGGAATCACTAATCCAACAGATTATTTTATATGCACCAAACCATTCCAAACCAATCAGCAAGAAAAACCATGAAATGTATCCAGACCCATACTGTATGTCAGACATGTCAAACACAAGGCCCGGGGCCCGGATCCGGCCTGCAAAGTGGTTTCATGTGGCCTGCGAAGCCATGCTGGAAACAGTGAGGGAACGGCCCTCACTGCCTTGGCCCTGGCCCAGAGACCCTACTCCTGCCAGAGACCCTCAGATCTGTCCCACTCCTGCCCAGGCCCCCATAGGCACCCTTGATGCGAACGATGTAGAGCTGGCCATGCCCACCCAGTAGGCTGTACGCACTCTAGCCACGCCCACCCAGTAGGCCACGCCCACCCTGGCCATACCCACCTGGCCCCGAGGGTAACCGCAATGCTGATGCGGCCCTCAATGAAATTGAGTTTGACACCCCTGCTGTATGTTATAGTGAGATACAACACTATTAATTCATGTACGATAGTGTAGCTAGAAAAAAATTTGAAATCATTATATGATAATACCATGGCACATATTTCTTTAATAACATATTATTGGGGAGAAATATGGAAGACAATAAGCTCCATCTGCTCCTCTGTAGCACATAGGTTGTCCTTATATCTGCTAGTAATAATAAATTCAAGGGTCATAATTATGTTGATGTGGCAGTGATGGACTGGTTTCTGACATATTTTGTGAATTGCTGTGCTGCTTTGTATATTTTACAAGTTGTAGCCAGCTTAGAGAAGCACATATTGTGTTGGTTTTGTGCTAAGGTATTTTGAGTTTCTGTGAGGCCCAAAAATACAAAATTCATTTGCTCCCCTCTTTTTCAATTTTGCTCATTGTACATCTATTTTTTTTCCACATCCATGAGTGGAGAAAAGCCTACAAAATTAATAATTATTTGAATTATATATAAACTAGCTAATTTTCCTGATCTCCATGAAAGCTTTGCAAAGTCATTCTAAATGCAGATATATACTCCCCAATCCTGAGCTCTGGTAATAAATTTTAAAAACATAACTGAATGACAGGTTTTCTGAAAGAAAATATTTTCATTCTGAATGAAAAGTATTTTCAATCTGTTTGAAAAGTATGGTTCAATTTCAAACTGCGTGTAAGGAGAAAAACTGCCACATCCCCCAACTTTATGTTTTTCCACTAGTATACCATGGGGGGGGGGGGGAAAGAGTCTGCTACATATGTTAAGCATAAGTGCAATACCATTATTACAAGTGTACCTTCTGTTATATTTTAAATTAAGTAAAAACAGAGGTATTTCTATAACTTCTTCAATTCCTCAAGCTACTATTTCCCCAAAGGGAAAGGAACAATTTCTCTCAAAAAGCTGGAGCAGGAAGGAAATCATTAAAGCCCTTCATCACACAACTTGATGTGGATTTGCATTCATAACTTCTACAGTCGTATCTGAAAAAAGAGGTAGGGGAGAGACTAACTGAAAGCCGCTTTCTAAAATGTACACTCGGTGAATTGCTTTCGGGCTTTTATGTTAGCATTTTCTATTTCTCCTCACATTACAAGGAGTTCTCCAAGTTCTCTAATAAAAAACATACATCATTAGATCCGCTTTCAAATACGTTTAAAATATGAGATGCATAGAAAACAACGCACATCAGCATATGTGTGCTAAAGCAGCGGCCCCCAACCTTTTGGGCACCAGGGGTTGGTTCCACGGAGAGAGGATTTTCTGTGGATTGGAGGGGGCGCGGTTTCACATGCTACCTGCATCCCACGGATGGGGCTTTACTTGTTTGTGTGGCCCGGTTTCTGGCATGCCGCGGCCAGGAACCAGTCCACAGACCAGGGGTTGGGAACCCTTGTGCTGAAGGATACCAATGTGTCAGATCCTTATCCAGTAATATAAAAAATAGCCTTACCTTCAATATTTCCTGATGATTTTCAGATGCATAGAGTCTGCCATCTCGGACAATGTCTTCCACCAGCTGTTCATAATCCTCTGTATTATTGGGTAAAGTGGTCACAAAGATACAAGAAAAGCGGCCAGTAAATTTATTTTGAGTGCAATGTATACATACTATACATGAATCTTGAAAAGATTTTGATAATCTCCAGAGTTGCCTCAAGGAATTTGGAGGGAAGGCAGAATAAATAAATAAACCTCTAACTAGAAGTTGGTAAAATAGCAATGAGGAAAAGATATTCAGATGCCATGATACAGTATATTATAGCAATGGTTTTCCCTATGACACTTCCCTATGGAAGCACGAGTTGGACTGTGAAGAAGAATATTGTCCTTTTAAACTTTGGAGTTGCAAAGAAGTCCGGAGACCATCGCTTGCCAGGTAAACAACAGATCAATCCAGAGTTTTCATCAAGGAGAAATGACCAGGCTCAAATTACATTTTGAACACATTATTGGAAGACTTGGCCCTCTTGAGAAATCTATAATGCTGGGAAAAGTTAAAGGAAAGAATGATAAAAGACAACAAGCTGCAAAGTGCACGGAATAAATTAGAACAGAAATAGGTGCACAGTGGAAGACCTGAAGAACCGGATGGAAAGCATATCAACCTGGACAAAATCTTCCATATGCTCTGCAAGAGTTGGAACTCATTTCATGGTAAATCATTAGCATCAGAAAGAGAAAGTGATAGTAACAAATTCATCTGCAAGATCCAAAGACAAGCATTTCTGAGAGAAAGGTGAATGAAGGAAAATGGTGCAGAAGTAGATAATAGTTCTAGACATAAATCTAGAGTTACTGAGACTATAGCAAGAGATAAGAATTTTATCAGTTTAACATTTTTGATGCATATCGATCAGCAACCTAAAGTGCTTGAGAATATCCTTCTAGCATTAAATTTTTTTGCAAAAAACCTAGTCTTCTAATAGCTATTTATAAATGCGTGTTTAACTAGATATTAAGAAATAGAGGGAAGCTTGATATTGTATTGCTTGCTATATGAAGCAACTGAAGAATCTTGCCATAAAGAAATACCAAAATTTTAAAAAATTAAAAGGAAGATAACAGACCTTGGCATTGTTTATTTTTATGATTAATATCCCCTCTCCCCACCTACAGATATTAAAAGGACACTCATTCTCATTAATTACATTAATACATTGGTCAGAAGTAGTCAACTTCTTTATATACTTGAAATAATATTTTACTGCCAGAAATCTTATTTGGAGAATTGTATTTTGCCACCCATGCTTTCTAGTATCCGTGTACGTTGCATGAATACTGCAAAGGCTAAAGAATTAAATGTATAAGTTATTTGGATGTTTGTATGTGTGAAAGTTTTTCAGATGTCCATGTTTAACATCAAGGACTGGGACCAAATGACATCAGAAGAAGGATTAGGAAGCATAGGTCCACAAGGTGCCTATATACTAAAAATATCAGACTTCATAGCATAGCTTTATAACTTTCTCATGCTTACCATCATATGTGACATAAGGAATTTGGAAGCCTTTGGCGCTGTTAGCTTCACTGGTTTTAAAGTTAATCCATAATTTTCGGGACCTTGCAGTGAATGCTATAGGCCTCTCATAAGTCTGGCATGTCTCATAGGTTGTGATGGAGGGTGGAGATGCTGTAAAAGAAAACAGATCATGTTACATAGCGGGTTCTTTGATGCAGGAATGAAGACGCGAAACGGAGTACAGGGTAATTCATCGTTTATTCGTGCAATGACTGTACTGGGGAAAATGGCTGCAACCAGCCGCAATATATAGTCTAGCCCCTAGGTGGCAGCCAATAGGTTTGAATCAACCATTGCCGCCTGGAGATAGCCAATTGCAGCACAGAAGACTTGTAGTATGGGTTGCTGGAGAGCCGTTAGCTGCTCCAGCAACCCATGTGGTATTCCCTCAAAAAGCCCAGTACATAACAGATCATGTTCATACATTGTTTGGAATCACACAGCTCTTGCACTATTAAACATACAACATTTAAACATCTTCAGGGATGAAGGAAGATATGTACGCAATGAAAGGCTTTTCTTTCTTTTGCTAAAGATCCTTACATTTGAGAGATGAAAGGGAGGATATGTTTGAATTCCACTTTTTTTTTTAAAAAAAGCATATCTTACCAAGATGTGTCATCGTTAGTTGAAATTTCTAAAAGACCGTTTAGATCTGAAATAAGGGCAGACCCATTCACATGAGGACATTTTTGAGGATTGGATCTTAATACCTCAAAGTTTCAAATTTGGGTATGTATATATTTAGTACAACAGCAAGACTACCCTTCATGCAACCACAATACGGTATAGTTGCTTTGTCCTTCCCATTTTAACAGATTTTCTGGAGGAAAAAATGATGGAAGGAGGGGGATAAGAAGAATATAAATTAAAGTTCATGTGTTGATTTCCTATAGATGTAAATGAGGGACAGATACTACACAATAAAGTTCTTGTCTGAAAACTTGGAGTGCTCAGAGACTCCCACAATAATCCTCTTGAAGGATGCAGACTTTCTGAGTGATAATTAGTAAATCTTCTTATACTCATGGATTTCTCTGAAATACATTTTTAATGTCATTGTATTCCCAGTTTAACTCTATAAATATATTCCAATCCAGGGAAAAATCAGATCCTGACTATCGGTATCCGGATGGCTGTCATCACTGTAAGGCATCAGTTTCAATGTAGAAACTAAAGACCCAAACACTAAACTCTTTAGGAAGTGCTAGAAGAATCAGCTATTAGTTTGCTCATTACTCCAATGAAGATGAAGGAGGATGGTGCTACATCTACACCTTCAACAGGGATCTGCTGAAAGCTAATCCTGTAAAGGTATATTCTGTATGGTCCCAAGGAAGCGTTGGGTTACCTACAATTTTTCCGCATCACCAGGACATCCCCACATTCATCCTCAGAAGGCAGGAAGATTTCAGGCACCACAATCAAAATCTTGCGCTTTGGAGGTGGGTTGATGTTCCAAGTGCATTCCACATTTGCAGGATAGTTTCCAGGATAATTGGGAGACTCAATATAGCCAGTGTACTCCCCCAGTTCCCCACCACATTGACGGTCTGCAAGAAAACATATAAAAAATACTGGAATATCGGCTGAGAAACTGGCAATCTGCCTTGTGAGTGTAATACAATGTAAATGTGTGTGCATGTGTGTGTGTGTTGTGTGTAACATACACAAAAATAGGAAAGTCAAAAAAGCCCAGATAATTTCAGATAATCATATCTATACAAATTAATTCTCCATTTTGTTCTTCCAAAATCTATACAACTCTTGCAAGACAACACATACTTTTGCACTGTGATACAGAAGTTGAACCATCGAAGTCTGTTGTGGTATTCCCAGGACATGCAATACAATAGTTTTGACGGAAGTCTGGCTGATAGGTGCCTATAACACAACGAATGCAGCGATGGACACTGGTGTTGTAATAATGGCCTGGAGAGCACTGAACTGAAAATTAAACAAAATTTTTAAAAAACAGTTTAAATAGAATAGAAAAAACATTAATTGGTTAAGTATATTTTTAAATAAAAAGTCATTTTCAACAGCAAATACAATAAAGCAACAGAATGCCTTCTCCTTCTCTCCTTTTCTTCATTCTATAGTATTTATAACTACCTCAAAACTAAAGGACTCTGGGAAACATACAACACCATCCCAAAGAAAAAATAAAAACATAATAATTTTTTAAAATCCCATTTATATCCCGTCCTTCTCCAAAGACTCAGGGCGGCTTACAATCTAAGCACAAATTAATGTGCTTAGCAATAGCCTTCATTCTATGTATATGCCTGCTTATTAGGGCTTTCCCCCCCCCCCCAAGCGGCATTATTACAAAGTCAGCTTATTGCCCCCAACAGTCTGGGTCCTCATTTTACCTACCTTGGAAGGATGGAAGGCTGAGTCAACCTTGAGCCTGGTGGGATGCGAACCTGCACTAATTGCAGGCAGCTGCTGTTACTTAAGGAGGCATTAGCCCACTGCTCCACCAAGGCACAATGAACAATTAGTTCAAATTTAACATCAGAAAAATAAGATACCCCTGCAAATAGATGTTCATAACAAGTCAGTCAGTACAGTGATATAAAATATTTGACTTGTTTGAGGAATTACAGAAAGGTGGAGATGGCATAGGGGATAGGAGATATCCACAATGTGATGGCTCCTATAACATTTTGCTCACATACCTTAGAAATGGAGGACTTTTCAATAGTCCCTTGGTCAAAGATGGGACCAAACAGGTTGTTTTAATTCTAACAAGGATTGTCCAGTATATGCCAGTGCTGCTCCACCAAGGTCTTTAAATAAGAACCACCACTTTAAATTAAGCCAAAAAAACCTACTAGTAACCAATGCAGTTAATCCATTTTATACTAGCTTCTTTTACCAGGTCTTCTCCAAAAGTACTATGTAAAGTGCATTGCAACAGTTCAGGGCATTCTGCTCCAGATAGGAGTATAAGTGGAACACCATGGCCTTCTTGTTCAAGATTTCCACCTGCTATTTGGGCAGGATTCACAATTCCATGAAGATCAGGGGAAAAACACAACCTTGTCTAGAATAACTATCGAGTTTGCCAAGAAGTGTACTGACCATTAGCAACTCCATATTGGTAAGATTTAATTTGACTTGTTTTGCTCCACCAGAACCTCACAGCCTCCAACATCAGTTTAAGGCTTTCATGCCATCACTGGCTCAACCCAGAAAGGCAATGTATAATTTAATATCATCAGCCTACCGGTGACACCTCATGCCAAATTTATGGATGACATCTCCCTGTGGTGTCATTTACTAAACAATATGGAGACGGGCCCTGAGATTTCACATTGGAGTTTCCAAGGACTTGAACATATCTACCTTCAAGATCACTGACTGAAAGTAGACAGACAGGCAGACAGACAGTCAAATACAGCTGAATTCCAAAATGGCTTCTTCAAAAAAGTGTCCACAACCACTTCCTGAAAAGCAGGTCCAAAACCTCCTCCCTCAAGAAGCATTGATAACCTCCTGTAACCAATCACTCATGTGTTATCTAGACACACGAGGAGGGGCATGGATTCACCATGCAGAAAGGTGTAGAGATCTAAGGAGATAACCTTGGAGAAGGAATCTAGAAGCAATACCAAGTGAAAAAGAAACATGTTAAACTAAAATCTGATACTGCCACAGGCATACCTTTAGTATCACAATCCTGGAAGGAAAAAGCTCCATCATGCTTGGTGGTCAACCCTCCACCACAATGGAAACATAATGCTCGGCCAGCTTCAGGTTGATAGGAGCCACGCACGCACAATTGACAGGGTTTAAAGCCATTTACAGAATATTGTCCAGGAGGGCACTGACCTATGAGCATTCAGGAGAGAAAAAAAACATTAATTGCACTAAATGAAGTACATTCTCTCCAGATATGGCTTGCAATGTGATGAATTAGCTGTATGCAAGAGGCATTATAATACATGAAACCATAAAGAGGACTATGGAAACCATCCAGGATCCAAGAAATTACCTATGGAAATACTATGTCTCAGCGCTGGATCAGGGTAATGGCACTGTAAGGAGACAAGCCATTATCAGAGCTTTTTTATTCAAATCCTGGATGTGATTTGGACAAAATCGTTATTAAGCTGATAACAGTTATTTGGCTGCCTCAGCTTCACAAGGGCTTTTGTTGATTGCTTTGTTGTCAATGCATTCATTATTTGAAAAGAATGATGAGAAACTGAAACAGCAGAAACATAAAAGGGAAAATGCTTGACTCATACAACACATCTTGCCTCTCTGTTATTCTTCTAGGGGCATTTAGTGGCAACAATTATTTTTCTCTCCACTTTCAGAGAATCAGGACACCATGTGGAAAAGTATGAATAGCTATAGGCTCTTGTGAATTAAGTATTTCATAGCTGTACCAACTGCAGGGCAAGACACTTTGCTGGGGAGGGGGAAATGCATGATTTAACAGTTATCTTTGAGAGTACTTCTTCTGAGGTTACATCGAGATATCATGAAAGCTTGCAACACCAATATGATGAGTAATTGCAATAGCTGTTATTCTAAGCTTTTGGGACACATTTCTTAAATAACATAAAGGTTTAAGGTTGTTATTAGTGTGGAAGGAATCCTTACAATACTTTTTCTGAGCATCTTGATTATTATTAGTAGCAGTGTATGGTGGAGACCACAATGCTATTGCGGAGTAGTTGTTTGGTTGCCAATTTACCAGCTCTGTTCTAGGACATGCTCGTGCACTTCCCAAAGTGTGCCACAGGAGGATGAGTTGGCTTCGCACCAAAGACAAGTGGCTCTTCCTGCAGCAGCATCCTTGGCCCCCCCCTCCCTTCCCTGGAATCACCTCGTAAAAGGGTAACACAACTTGGAAGGTTCAAAGCTGGCAGGAATCTATCTGTACAGACCTCGAGCTTGTCTCCCCACCAAAGTGGTACCTATCTATCTACTCGCACAGAACATGCTTTAGAACGGTTAGCTGGACAGAAGCTGAGGCGAGTGACAGGAGCATACCCTGCCATAGAGTGCTAAGATATGGAATTGCTGGAGCAGAGACTATCTGCAGCATCATTAAGCCACTGAGCCACCACACCTCTTAGGATCTTGATAATGCCAATCTTTTTTGAAACACAAATAACCCTTCTTCCTGGCACTTCTGTTATACAAATTCTCCCATGTATTAGGATCTTGAACTTCAGTTCTAATCTTAGGGACTCCTGTAGCTCATGTCTGTACCTGCGCAAGCGCTTATATTTGTTGCTCCAGTAGGCCCAAAAGCATCACTCCCAGGGCAAAGGTCACAGGAGAGCTGGCCTTCTTTCTCCTGATAGGTCCCTGGAGGGCAAAGGACACACTGCTCCATCTGGCCATGGTAGTATGTTCCTGGAAGGCAGCTAACTAAGAGAAAGGCAAATGTACTAGTGATATAGGTAAAAAGACAATATTCAAGTTAACACTTCTCTATTTTGAAAGGAAGGTACTTTATCCTCCCCAGTGCCTAGTGCACCCTAATAAAGCTTAAGCTTTTAAAAGAATGAGCATAATAACTCTAGCTCTCGTAGAAAAGAAATAGCGGTTGCCATAGATGTTAAAAGCTGAAAAAAGGATATTTCAGCAGCAGTAGCACTAAAGGCTTGTAAGTAATGTGCAAGTGGCTCTTCAATTCTTTCCTTCCCTCATGCCCCACTGCCTTAGCCGTTTTCTTTTTTCTTTTTCCCTTACCACACTTGGATGCCAGCCTCTGCTGTCCTGGCCCACAACTCTCCTGTCTCTCAGGAGACAAGCTCAGCTTCCGGGCCACCTCATATTCCATTCCTGAGACACGAATGAGAAATCGCTCCTGGTTTATAGATTTCTTCAAGGCTTTGATAGCTAACTTCAGCTTCTTCTCAATCTTCTGCCGTACACAGTTCAGACTGCAGCTAGCTAAAGATAAATGAAGGAGATTAAGTCATCTTTTAGCACTGGAATGAGGAAAGTCATGTTGAAGATAATTTTGTATTCTTTCCTCATATCATTTCATTCAATAGCAATCTCATGTCAGGGAAAGGGTTACAACAAAGCAATAGGTCAAATTTTGCATTCAATAGCAATAGCAATAGTATTTAATATTATTCCTTAGTACCGTACTTATAGCCCTCTCTAAGCAGTTTACAGAGTCAGCATATTGCCCCCAACAATCTGGGTCCTCGTTTTATTGACCTTGGAAGGATGGAAGACTAAGTCAACCTTGAGCCAGTGAGAATCGAACTGCTGCAGTCAGAATTAGCCTGCAATACTGCTCAGCGGTGTTTGCTGTTGATTTAATTGTAGCAGTTTGAACTAAATAGTGGAAACAATTTACTGGCCTTTTTCTACATTTACATCCGATTATGCTCACTGGATGTCTCATAGTGGTTGTGGCTGGGCTGTCTGAAACTCAGAACCCACTCAAAATAGTCATTGTGGGGTTTGCCATTTTGTCACACTGTTCTTCTTGTTTTAAAAGTTGGAAAACATTTAAATCAAGAACATGCACAAGAGTGTTGTAAATTTGTTTAATTCAAAATTAAGGAACTTAATTTGTTATCAAACATAGTATGTTCTCCTGAAAGTCTGTAAAAGAACTTTACAATAAAAGTAATTCATAAAGCTATTGCATTCTTTTAATATTTGATTATAGCAGTTTTTCTCAATCTTGGCAGCTTGAAGATGCGAGCGCTTCTGGGAGATGAAGGCGCCAAGGTTGAAAAACCCTGAACAATAGTTTTCAGAGGCTTTGTAGATTGCTTTGGAAAGTTGTAATCAAATGGATATGCATTACCATATCTGGTGGAAATATTCATTTAATTATTCCTTTGATTTAATATTTTTTAGAAATTTACAATTATACAACAAGCTGTGATTAATTCTAGGCTAGGTATATTTTTTCTTTAATTTGGCTTGCAGTGGCTAAATGATATGAACTAATTGTATAGTTTACAAAAACAACGGAAAATTTAAGAAATATTTTTCTTAGACCAATAGATATTTAAAAATAAGCGAAATAGCATTGGCTGGAAAATGAATATAACAGCAAAGTTTTTTTTTAAATATCTTCCATCAAACATTATTTTACTCTCATTTAGTTGCAAATATCAGTTAAGTAATTCTGAATTGATTAATTCCACCCACATATATGATTTTGGACCATAACATTGAATATGAATGTTTAAAATTTTGTATTTTTCCAAATTACTAGTGTATGCATATATAAACACATAATTTCCTAAACTATGCAGTTCTTGTGTAGTTTATTTTTTTCCAGGCTGTTTTGACTTTTGAAATTTTGTTGATTACTGTTTTTGAAGAAAGAATGCATAAAATATCAACATCATAATGCAATAGGTAAAGGTAAAGATTCCCCGCACATGTGTGCTAGTTGTTTCCAACTCTAGGGGCCGGTGCTCATCTCCGTTTCAAAGCCAAAGAGCCAGCGCTTGTCCGAGGATGTCTCCATGGTCATGTGGCCGGCATGACTAGACGCCAAAGGCGCACGGAATGCTGTTACCTTCCCACCGTAGTGGTCCCTATTTTTCTACTTGCATTTTTACATGCTTTCGAACTGCTAGGTTGGCAGAAGCTGGGACGAGTAACAGGCACTCACTCTGCTATGCGGCACTCGGGATTTGACCTGCCAAACTGCCGACCTTCTGATCGACAGGCTCAGCGTCCCAACCCACTGAGCCACCGCGTCCCTATCATAATGCAATACTGTAATATTAATATTAATATTTTGTTTAGTATTATTATTGTATTATTGACTATTATTGTATTATTGTATTATTGACTATTGTTTTTGTATACAAAAAAATTTATATTTTGTATATTGCTTAGCATTGCCTTGACTGAAGCAGTTTAGATACACACATACACACAAACACACACACAAACACACATTTTCCATGTTCTTTTATCAACATGATTAGCGATAGTGACTGCAAATAATTTTAGATTTGCTAAGAAGAGATTGTTTTCTTCTTCAAAAATGAACTAATATTAATAATATAATAAAGTTCATTCTTGGTCATGAAATGCCACTCATCACAAGGGTTATAGTCTATGCTGAATTGTGATAAGATTCCTGCTTCTGGTCTGTCCCTGTTCACAACATATTCCTGCCCTTAAAAAAAAAAGAAAATAGTGATAAAGATGCACTATTATTGGATGATGATGATGATGATGATGATGATAAGTGAATTTTCAACTCCCACACCCCATTTCCCAGTCTTTTCTGTCACTTACTCTACCTGTGATCTCTTCAGGTTTGATTTCAGCTTCAAACTCCAGGGTGATGCGAGTCACCTCTTTGTTGGGAGAGTTGCGAACCCGACGTCCTTTGCCTTTCTTTGATGAATCACACTTTAGGTTCACAAAAGACACTTGGCAATCTGAGCAAGGGGCTGATCCACCTAGTAGAACCAATGTCAGTATTCTTTAAGGAACATGTAATATTTTCAAAACCTTGACAGGCATATTCCTCTATAAACACTAAGTCCTTCCCCGATGAAAGGACTAAAGAGAGATATGAAGGCATTCTAGATAATGGACCCCAGAGCTCTAGCAAACATCTCTCAGTATTTGGCTGTGGTGAAGGAAATCCTCAAGAACTTTCTACTTAAATCATGCATTTGGAATTATATTCAGCAAGACCCTTTCCAAGAGAAATCTAGATTTCTCAAGCCCCAATCTCAATCTCACTCTCATTCTCCTTTTGCTTTTTAATTAGTGCTTTATGTAGTTAACTATAACACAGAAGGCATAGTCTCCTGGTCATAAAGCCCATAATGGGACAATGTTTTACAAAACTGTAGCCATAAATGCATATTGCTTTGTCAGAATTCAAATAGTTTTGTCTGAATTAGAAATAAGTAGAGTACTGCTACTTTTTTTAATCACTTCTTTTTGTTCCTCTCACAAATGGAAACAAATACTGTGATAGCCAATTCTAACAAGTTAAAAGTATAGAATAAGCCACAAGTGGAAAACTTCAGTTTAGACATAATAAACAGACAATAAATAAATAGCAAGAGCTCCTTCTATGGTTTATTTTCTTATAAGGGCTGGAGGATCCATGTATTAATGTATTGCTTTCCTGATTAACTAAGAATTTTGGCTTAGAGGGGCAAGAAAACATCATCTATCTGAAAAACTGGTTCTTGGTTTCACAAAATGTAAGGTTGGAAATAATTCCCATTGAAGATTCTGCCAAGACATACAGAGGAGAGAGTACCTCACCTAGTCCACCATTCCTGCCAGTATCATCCTGCTTGCCTTTCATGTGTGGATGGAGGTAGCACTTAGCATCTTTAATTTTAAAAGAAGCCTTTTGTTTGATTGGAGCAGCAGCAGCCTCTAAAAGAAAAGGCAGATGCTAAGTTTGTGGAGTCAAATGTATTACAGAGGAGCTCTGAGAGCTCAAGACTCCAAGCTTACCAATGCAGGGATGGCTACCATTGCTGGATCTTGGTGGAGGCGCCTGTTGCAGAATTGGGGTCCCACAGCTCACAGTGTAGCTGTTGTCAGATTCTGCAAAGAAGAAGACTTTAGAGGCATGGAGGTCTGGGGCCAGATACCTCTAAACACTTGTCGCATGGATCTATACTTGCAAGCTCAGTCCAGCCTAGCCCAAACCCCATAAGTTTTGAAATATCATTGCAAGCCTGATCTTGCCCACTGATGATTGTAGCCCAGTTTGACCCAGGATTCATAACTATATTATTTCCATTATTAAACAATACTCCAAAGAGCCTGGTGTCATAAAAATACATAAAAGAAGTATAGCTTGTGTCAGAGTGGGGTTAAAACCTGAACAGGTTCCCAGGGCTTATAGCCTTAGGGTCAGGGGTATTCATGAGTCAGATCACTATGCCTACCAACCAAGAGAAGGATGGATGTGAGCTAAATACACAGAAAGCAGTTTTCATGCTTTTCTGCATAACACTTCACGGAGTTTCAGGGACTGCACTGTCAGTTAATACTTGCAGATTGAAAATAGTGATAGGACATTGAAAATATATTTTTTTTAAAAATTCCATTTATATCCTGCCCTTCTCCGAAGACTCAGGGCGGATTACAATTTAAAGCACAAACCAATGTGCTTAGCAATAGCCTTCATTCTATGTATATGCCTGCTTATTAGAGCTTTTGGGGGGGGGGCAAGCGGCATTATTACAAAGTCAGCTTATTGCCCCCAACAATCTGGGTCCTCATTTTACCTACCTCGGAAGGATGGAAGGCTGAGTCAACCTTGAGCCTGGTGGGATGCGAACCTGCACTAATTACAGGCAACTGGTGTTACTTAAGGAGGCATTAGCCCACTGCTCCACCAAGGCTCTTTTGGGGGGGGGTTTGGGAAACAGACTGATAGGCCTGTATGATCTTCTCTTATCTAGGGCATAGAAAACTGGCAGTCAGCTCATCCTAAGTACCAGGTGAACACTGCATAAGCACAGCACTGCTGCGCATACTGTGGGAATCTGAAAATGGTGGACATCTCCCAGTCTCAGCCATTTTCATTGCCAGTGGTAGCAATGAATTGGATTGCCATTTTATACTCTGTCAACTGCTGAAGGATGACAAATACTGACATTGGCACTACCTATAGATTACATTCAATGCTAACACATGGAATACAAGACCACTACTTGTATCTGCTATAAACCAAATATCAGTTGAAAACCTCAAAAAACTATTGCAAAAACTATTAAGCCCACAAAACTAAGGTATGGGACAGACTGTTTTAACTGCAGTAAAAAATGAAAACAAAGAAGACATGGGCTTATATGCATCAACAATTAATTAAAAAGTGGTACGTGTATGACAAAGGAGTCCTAATTGTGCAAAACGGTGCTCTAAAAACATCTTGCAGCAAAGCTATCACATGACAGTGATTTGTGTGTGGGGTGTGAATCTGAGTACTTACCTGGCAGAAAGCGAGCCTTGGAGGCACAGGTGAGGGAGCAGCTTTCCTTCTTGCCATTCTTGTTGCACGTAAGTATGGCTCGTGGAGATACTGTGCCAGCCAAACAAATCTCCAGCTCTGAAGAACAAGCATCAATTGATAGCACTATGCAGATGAGAGTGCAATTCACAGAGGAGCAGCCAGACTCTGCCACTGGGATGGCTACAGTGCAGAGCCACACCTGAATCTCCAGCAGAAACAAATAAGCATCAGTGCACTATTGCTATCTCCACTTGCCTCTGCCATGGGTTATGGCAACAAGTCCTGTTCATGTTGAGCTCTGGCTCATTCAGCTCATGGCTGATATAGTAACCTCTACAGGAATGCATTGCTGGGCTTGAACCACAAATTGTAGAAACTTTAGAAATTAGAATTTCCCAACACAAAGGTCTTTTTTTTTATCTTTCATTTTTATCTTTCATTTAAGGTTTTGTTGCAATAGGCTTGGAAAAAGAAAAAGACTAAAAAGGTCCAAATAATTAACAAAAGAAATAGGACTTTTGAGCAAACAAAAATCCCTGATGGGTGGTATCTAAATTGGCAATGTTTACAACAATCTTCCTCTTAGGCTAGCTAGGGTAATTTTCACCCCAGTTAAAAACCTATCTTGTTGAAATGCATTTTCCCACTAGAGGGCGGTATGATTTCAAGCCATTTCTATATAGTACTCACCTATGCAATCTTTTTTATTCCAGTGAAGTTTGCAACCGGCAGGGCAAGTACATTCGTAGCTACCTGGGGTATTTACACATCCAAACTTGCAACCTCCTTGATTGACACTACATTCATTAACATCTGTAGGAAGACCAAGAAGTATGATTAGTAAACTATTTGGAATCCATAAAAAAACCTTTCTAACTGGAATAATCATTATGACACCTAGGTCTAATCCAGGAACTACAATTGAGGCTAATAAGTGGAACAAAGAGAATTAATGAGATTGAGAGAACGAAAAATGGGTGAAACAACACCAATTACAATCAAGGATGGATAGAAGACTGAGTCAACCTTGAGCCAGTCAGAATCGAACTGCTGCAGTCAGCAGAATTAGCCTGCAATACTGCTCAGCGGTGTTTGCTGTTGATTTCATTGTAGCAGTTTGAAATAAATAGTGGAAACAATTTACTGGTCTTTTTCTACATTTACATCCGATTATGCTCACTGGATGTCTCATAGTGGTTGTGGCTGGGCTGTCTGAAACTCAGAACCCACTCAAAATAGTCATTGTGGGGTTTGCCATTTTGTCACACTGTTCTTCTCATTTTAAAAGTTGGAAAACATTTAAAGCTCATTAATATCTCACAAATCAAGAACATGCACAAGAGTGTTGCGCTGTGGGAGCGCCAGCCCTATGGAACCAACTCCCCCTTGAGCTTCGGATGGCCCCGGATCTCCGGTCCTTTCACCGCGGCCTCAAAACACTCCTTTTCCATCAGGCTGACCTGGACTGACAGGGATTTTAATTATGTTTTTAATTTTTAACTTAATTTTAATTTATTCTACTGGGGCTATTAATTTAATTTCTTTTTAACTTTTGTATTATTGTATTTTATTGTTGTTAGCCGCCCTGAGTCCTTTGGGAGATAGGGCGGCATATAAGTCCCAATAATAAATAATAAATAAATAAATAACAAATAAATTTGTTTAATTCAAAATTAAGGAACTTAATTTGTTATCAAACATAGTATGTTCTCCTGAAAGTCTGTAAAAGAGCTTTACAAGAAAAGTAATTCATAAAGCTATTGCATTCTTTTAATATTTAATTATAGCAGTTTTTCTCAACCTTGGCAGCTTGAAGATGCGAGCACTTCTGGGAGATGAAGGCGCCAAGGTTGAAAAACTCTGAACAATAGTTTTCAGAGGCTTTGTAGATTGCTTTGGAAAGTTGTAATCAAATGGATATGCATTACCACATCTGGTGGCAATATTCATTTAATTATTCCTTTGATTTAATATTTTTTAGAAATTTACAATTATACAATAAGCTGTGATTAATTCTAGGCTAGGTATATTTTTTTTCTTTAATTTGGCTTGCAGTGGCTAAATGATATGAACTTTATAAAAACAGGACACTGTATAAAAGCAGCAAGCAAAATAAGATCCTATTCCAAGATACCCACAAGATTGATAAGGAATTGAAAACAGGACAGGAAGCTAAGAAGAGAAATGGGGAAAACTACAGCTATAAGTTTTACTACCACAAATTGTTACAAGGAAGTAAGACAATCCTTTGGCTATCTGCCATAGTATGTGGTTTTGATGAGCTTACAGGCATTCTACAGTAATCTATAGTTATAGGGATTTATTATACTGTATGGTTGTTGCATTTAGTACTGATCTGGGAACATTTGGCCCTCTACCAAACATATGAATGTATTGTACAACACTTCCTCTGCCTTCCTATGGGGCTATACATGTATGTATTCTGTGTTTTTTATGCAGCACTTTTCCCCTCTCCATTCTGATGACCTCCAGAATCATGCCCAATACAACTGGAGGACGTTAGGTTAGGGAGGGCTAATGGACAGATTATGTTTAACAATTAAAATATTGCCCATATTTCCATGCTTCTCTTTCATCATCCTTCTCCTCCTCCATGAAACCTGAAAGTGAAAATAGTATATAATATAATATAAAAAACCCTTCTCACTTCTTCTTAGCCTTTAAATGACTAGAGAAACAAATATAGGCTGAAAATCATCCTTCATCTTAATCGCAAAATTACTCTGGAGGCAACAAAATACGGGGAAATGAGAATTGCCTTGAAGCATCTTGAGATCATTTCAAGAACCCATTATAAGACCATCCACAGTAGTCCTTTGGGCAGGTAGCAGGAATCTGTATGTCCCTCTCATCTCCCAGACATATGTTTGGATTAAATGGAATGAAAGTGGTTTCATTGGTCTCATTGCACTAAAGCGTGATTTATGTGTTCACCCTAATATTACCTAATCCTTTCTACTTTTTGCCTTGCAACACAAAACCACAGGATTAATCTGGCAGAGAAACATTTTTAAAGTATGTTTTAATTTGGTAGGCCAAACTAGAGCTTTGTGGAAAACTTTGTTCAGAGGTCTATTGCCTTCCGTTTGTATGGAAATAAATAGAAGAAAGCAGATGAAAGAAAAGGAGATTTTCATCCAGGGTACCTTTCCCAACTGTAAGACCCCCAGAAATACTGGGCAACATATCGTGTCATTAAAATATCAGAATGTAATATTTTCAGAGGTTGTAGAAGTTAATCCAGGGGCTTTAGGAAAATGAGCTCACTGTTGGGTATTTCTACACCTCCTCATGCAATTTTGTCCACATAGAAACATCTGAAGGAACATCTGATGAACTCCTCAACATCTGGCAAGTCTACAATTTATTCCTGTTCCTACTATTCCTATTACCCTTTTAGCCTACAGCAGGCATATTTTCCGTACAATCCTCCCGACTCAAGCAAGCTGTACAACACACTCCCTTTTCTTTACATTTTACATCCCCAATTCTATACCACAACTACTGGTTCAGAAGTCCTATCTTTTTTTAGCAGCTTAGTACCCTAAACCTGAGGAAGAGACAAGCATTTTTTAAAGGCAATTCAGGGTTCCTTTGACATGTTTTTGAGAAGTATCAACTAACTGATAACTGATGACATTTTCCTATTAATCAATGTTGTGGTTAGCATTTTTTTAAAAATGTAGATTTCAGCCTGGGCAAATATATGAACTTCAACCACATGCCGGTTGGGGAACTATGGGAGTTGAATTCCAAACATCTTAAAGTAGTCAAGGTTTAGGAACCATGTTGTAGATAATTACTTTAACCTATGCCATCCCTTGTTTTGCCAAGAAAAAGAATTGGCAAGCAGTGATGAGTTAGCCACTTTAAATGTCACTCCTGACATGAAATGGAATGAAGAAAAATAGAGAAAAATAGAGAATATAGAATGGCATGGGATCTGAAGTTCAAAAAGACAACTGCATTTAGCCAGCCTGCCAATGCTATCCTTTTTTTCAGCATTCCTACTACTTTATGGCACATAATTTCACAACCATGGAAATCAGTGCTAAAGGTCTGACATGGAAAAATACACACCAACACAACGACAGCAGAAGAAAGGGGAGGAAAAAAAGGCATAAAGGACCATTTTGTTCTGAAAGCTTCACATACAAATATTTCAGTTTTCCTTCCAAGCTTTGCCAGAGCATATTCCCACAAAATGTGGCATATTCAGGTCATGGCTTTGCTCCCAGCTCTTTGGAATAGGGTAAGTGCTGACTCATATGTCATTGTCAAGGCATTTTTCAGCTTGGCTCCATTCCATCTTACTGTTTTATGTAACTCACTTCTCTTACTCCAAATGAGTCCTAAATTCAGAATACCATCTTCTCCTTGCTAATTAGTAAAGAGGTTATTTAACATTTCACAAACTTGCTGAAGGTTGTGAAGGTTTAATAGATACTAGCTAGATCCAACCAATATGCTGTAATATTTTGGCTTAATATCTGGCTTAGCAATAGGTATGCAGTATGAATGCAGCCAGTTATGGTTTACACTGTATAAATAAATCATAGCTCCACAAGAGCTATGATTTTCCTGTAGCTTCAGCTATAGGAAAAATAGCCAATAATTCCTAAATGCTTTCTTCTGAATTTAGAATCAGAGAGGAAAGTTTTAACTTGAGTAGTAGATGACAATCTTCCATTAACAGTAGAAAAGGAGAAACATGCTTCTTTAAAAATGCCTCAAAGTAGGCCAAAAAATTATTTAGTTTAGTTAATTGTTATAATCTAGAAAACTCTTGGTAAGCTCTGAAGCAAGACATGCATTTTCTTAACTTTCAGATCTATAGTTACCATATCTTATGCTAATTAATTCATTATAGGTCTTTAAACATACCCATTTAGTTGCTAGAAAGGGGGGCACTGAGTCCGTACTCAGTGATAATAATTTCATCATCTTAGTTTGCCTAATTTATTTAAAATTATTTAAAATAATCTAAGCTGATGATAAAGTCAGTAATGCCTTCTCTTCCAGACTTACCATTACCATTGTCCCTCCCAATTCTGCAAATAACTGATAAAGAATAAACTATACAAAATGAGAATAGGGTTTTACATGTTATTAAGTTATATACTTGAGTTTTGGTGCATACATAACTTTACAAACCTCAAAATACTCAGTTGTGTACAAAGTTTAGGCTTCACGAACACACAATAAGTTTCAATGAAGCTCTAAATGAACGGAAGCCAATGTAAACTGCAACATGCTGCAAAATGAATCATGAGAACTTTCTGCAAATTTGCATGCAAATTTAAGGTGCAGTGATTTATAGATTCAAAATAAAAAAGACAGTTAATTTGGCAGGTACAAACCACGGGCTCCTCCAAACCTATCTCAATATAAAAATGAAAATAATTCTTACAAAGCAATCAAGCAAAACTGTAGAAATTGCTTCTAGCTAGCAATTTCAACTATAAGAAATTTTGTTTTTAAAGTGGAATTAACATGGAACTTTTGAGGTCAAGGCAATATCTGAAAGATCAAGAGAGATTCTGGTTAGAACTCCTTGAAAAGTAATCAGATCTACAAAACAGAGCCCACAGATCAATGCAAATGGTTTGCTAAAACATTTACTTGAGGCTGAAGTAGATTTCTACAGATACACCATACTTCACTCTATGCAACAGTGACTTACATGGAACGAAACTAACAATATGGAGCAGACATCTTTTCTGACCTGAATTTAAATCTGAGCTTGGATGTAAAGAGCATTTTAATCAAGTTCTGACATGATCTGGGCCTTCCTTATCCTTTAAAAGCTAGACAACTTTTGTTTATACTACTTTATGATATAATGAAGTGATTTTTACCACAAATCTATCTCAGGAGAGCGTTGAAGATTTTTTATCACTATAATACTGACTATTATCTTTTTATTAATTATCAGAAGACAAGATGCATTTGCCAAAAGTTCCAAGATGAACAATTAGAACATCTGTACTAAAATCACCAAGCAAGTTAAATTATTTAAATATATGAGGCTAATATTCCATTCCTCAGGCAAGAAGGCCCAAACTGAATATGTGTATTGTAGATAGTGCAAAAAAAAAAGTGGCATATTTTTTAAGGTTCTTCTTACTGAAGGAGGCAGTTTTGTGCTTTGTGCCATCAAATTATTATTATTATTATTATTATTATTATTATTATTATTATTATTATTATTATTATTATTATTGATGATGATGATGGAAGGGACCTTGGAGGTCATCTAGTCCAACCCCCTGCTCAGGCAGGAAACCCTATACCATTTCAGGCAAATGGCTGTCCAGTCTCCTCTTAAAACTTCCAGTGTTGGAGCATTCACCACCTCTGGAGGCAGGTTGTTCCACTGGTTAATTGTTCTAACTGTCAGGAAGTTTCTCCTTAGTTCTAGGTTGCTTCTCTCCTTGACTAGTTTCCATCCGTTGCTTCTTGTCCTGCTTTCAGGTGCTTTGGAGAATAGCTTGACTCCCTCTTCTTTGTGGCAGCCCCTGAGATATTGGAACACTGCTATCATGTCACCCCTCACCCTTCTCTTCGTTAAACTACACATAACCAATTCCAGCAACCGTTCCCTATATGTTTTAGCCTCCAGTCCCCCAATCATCTTTGTTGCTCTTCTCTGTACCCTTTCTAGAGTCTCGACATCATTTTTACATCGTGGTGACCAAAACTGGATGCAGTATTCCAGGTGTGGCCTTACCAAAGCATTGTAAAGTGGTATTAGTACTTCACTTGATCTTGATTCTATCCCTCTGTTAATGCAGCCTAGCACTGTGTTGGCTTTTTTGGCAGCTGCAGCACACTACTGGCTCATATTGAAGTGATTGTCTACTAGGACTCCGAGATCCCTCTCACAGGTGAAGCTCTAATATGGGATTCGATTAGAGCCATATTTCCTTGTAGAAACGATCAAAATCTCAAGAGCAGGAACTTCAGAAACCCAGGTTCATCCCCATGTCTTCATGTGGCAACAAATTGATTTACTTAAAGTGATAAGGTTTGGGTAACTATCTTTATTCTCTGATTGAAGTTTAACTTTTGTCTGACGTGCCTAGCTCTTATAATAATATTTAATAATTTTTGTCTGCTAGAAGAGCACATTCAATAAATTGTCTCTCTCCCTCTTTCCAAAGGTTCTGCTTTCTATGGGTTATGATTAACTTAGCATCCAAATCCTACACAATGAATCACAAAACAAGTTCAAGCTAGTCAGCAGTTACTGTAACCCTCCATTGGAACTGTTTAACCATCATACAATCATCCTACAGCTTTCATTTAACATTCTTCCATGCTGGAAAGTAGCTATACAGTATTAGCTTTCCCTATAAAAGGTGTATCTAACCATGTGCTTCAAGGAGAAGAGGAACAGTTGGCATGTTCTGTGATGCTGTGAATGTTATAGGGATTTATACAGTAGACTCATTATCTATCACCCTTTCAATCTATCACCCTAAGACAAATTTCTTCTCAACCTTTTTTACTCTTTATTTGTAGATTGAAGGCCTACTATGAGTTAAATGTAGAATTTTTTTCCATCAGTACACTGACTGTGGCAAGAGATAACAAGGGGATCCCAACAAAACCGGAATACATTTGTCCTGCTGTCGAACATAATCTCTTACTGACTTTATGTTATTGTTTGTTTTATTATGTATGTATTATTGTCTGAATATTTCAGATCTCGTAGACTATTTTATGATCTTTGGCTGTAGTAAGGAATTCATTCATCATGCTAGTAGACAAATTATTCTGCTAAGCAAATAGCAGGCATTAATCATGGTTTAGTTGTGCTGATTTCTCAGCAGCTTTCAGGCTGTTGATCACAGTATTTTGAGATGTTTAGTCAGTAAGGGACTTGGCTAAATGCTCCCAAAAATGGTGCTAGGGACTGCTGTTTGGTTTCTTGAATGCTGACTTATGCCATACTTTGAGATTCTACTTGCCCTCTATGTTTTCTAACATTTATCTGAAGCTGTTGAGAAAACTCTAGGTCAACAAGAGTTTCTGTGCTCTGTCTCTCTCTTTATCTTATACCAAGAAGACTGTTGGAAGTCCTAGATCATTGAATATAGAATATTATTCCATATGCACAGCAAATGCCTCATTTGAACACGTAGTCTCATCCTAATCTTTTTGTGGTCCTAATACCCTGATCAACCACTGACATCTAACACTATTTGCATAATAATTGCTACTGAATCTGTTATTGAAATGTCATAGTCCATTGATCCAATTTACAATTTTGGCTAAGAGCAAAGTTTTCTGATGATAAACATTATATTTATAAATACTAACTATGCAGCACAAAGGTTTTAATAGATAAATTTGTGAGTAACGTGGTTCTCCAAATATATTGTGTGCAATCATATTCCAGGGCTACCTAAGCCAAACAAACTGAACTAGGTGCTCTGCCTAAAAGAAGAAAGAAGATGTTACTCATTGGGAGAGGCAGCAGGATGAAGATTCAAAAAAGAGGTACCAAAAAAGTGACTGGGGTAATGTTCCATATATCGCCAACTATCACACTGATACCTCCACAGTGGGTGACTCCATACAGCATGTAGCCTTTGTGACACAGGCACTGGAAACTCCCTGGTGTATTTACACAGATGTGGTCACAAGTTCTATCAAAGGAGCATTCATCAATATCTGGAAACAGGAAAAAGAGACATAAGCTACAGTGCAATAAATGAAAGCCAGTTTGGTCTAGTGGTTAAGACACCAGGCTAGAAACAAAGAGATTGTGAATTCTTGGGCACGAAAGCTGGCTGGGTGACTCTGGGCCAGTCCTCTTTCTCAGCCCAACCCAATTCACAGAGTTGTTGTAGAGAAAATAGGGAGAAGGAGTGTTAGGTATAATAATAATAAATAATAAACCTTTATTGTCAAAGTACAACATGTGTACTTTGAGATTAGCTGAGCCTTCCCCCGTGCTCTCTCTCCCCAACACACAGTGACAACAAACCCTCCATCCTACCACACCATGTGAACCAACTACACCACACACCGGCCTCCCAAGTCAATTCTGCATAAGTTCACAGAGATTATATCCCATTTAAAAGCCTAACAGCCCACGGATAAAAGCTATTTTTCAGCCTGTTGGTACGGCTGGCTATACTCCTATATCTCCTACCGGATGGTAGGAGAGTAAAGAGATACCGTCCAGGGTGTGAGTCATCACCACCTTGAATTATATATAAAAATAATAAAGGCAGGATAAAAATGAATGAATAATAAACAAAAATGTAGTTAGAATGCCTGGAGATTGGGATTATTTTGCTTTTTTTTTTACTAACCAGAAAGTGTGAAACTGTACCAAATTGTCCAGGATTAGAAGAACATTAGGAGTAAATGTCATTCTAACAGCAATTAACAAGTTTACTTTGGTAGCATGATTTTTCTTTGACCCCCTCAGCCTAAAAATAAGGTACAAATTAAGTTCCAAAATCATTACTGATCGCCATTTCTGGTTAAAATCTCTATTAGCTGTAGGTTATATTACTGCTCATCTTATCACAGTTCTAAATGTCCTGAGGTGGTGAAAGAAATCATGGATGCATATAATGGAGAAGTTTTAATATTTGAGGATTTCAATCACCCCCATGTAGGTTGGGTACATTTATGCTCAGGCCATAACAAGTAAAGTCAATTTCAAGATGCCCTAAATATATATGCCTTAGAATGGATGCAATCCTAAATTTAATTCTAAGGGGTAGCTGTGATAGACACAAAGTATGTTATAAACCAAATGCATATAATAACCACAATGCTGTTGACCTAGCATATGTACAAATGAGAAACTGCCAAGAGGGTCCAACACAGTCATATTTGACTGAAACTTCTGAACTGGTGAAATAGTTGGTGGAAAAAAAAAGACTGAGGGCAAATTCACACAGCCTACTATCCATATCCAAAGTATATGCCTGCATATCTCATCATCCATCTGCATCTGAGGGAGTCCAAGGTTGACTTTTGGCCATCTGTTCTGGAAACTGTGTTTTCTCTCTTATCCTGCTACTGCATATAGGCAATGCAGGGCCATGTTGATGAGCAATATTGAGAATATAAAGCCTTGAAACTGAATATTTTATTTATTTTATTTATTTTAATTCCATTTATATCCCGCCCTTCTCCGAAGACTCAGGGCGGCTTACAAGCTTAGCAGTAGCTTCTGCCTGGTTTAAGGAACATCACTAGAAGGATCGTTCAAAGGACACATTGCTGTATATCTGGCCAGGAATTCACCTCTCATTGGCTGCTGATCCCCAAAGCCTTGACTCCTCATCTCTCTTCTCATACAATGCCCTTAGGGAATTTACACCTCCCACAATGAGTCCCATAGTTAAACCTCTCTCTGAAAATCTAGCTCTTATCCAGCAGCTGTATAAACCTGGTCAACCACTCTATTGAAGCCAAGAGATTACAAAATGCTCTAACATTTTGACAAAATTTAGAGGTCATAATTTTAAGGTATAAAGAATTTTTTTAAAAAAATATTCAGTCAATCAACAATTGATTAAAAATTGCAGGACAAAGTATTGCATTGTGCCTGGCAAGTATAAGTGTCTTTTCACACGTAGATGACAATGAAAGGGCTGGGATTTCAACTGAGGGAACCATCCTCATGGCCTTTAGAATGTTATATTTGAAAGTTCTGAGGATAGCAGTGAAGCATGGACCTA
Organism: Vipera ursinii; assembly: GCF_947247035.1. Classification (NCBI taxonomy): domain Eukaryota; kingdom Metazoa; phylum Chordata; class Lepidosauria; order Squamata; family Viperidae; genus Vipera; species Vipera ursinii. Next base: position 48,101,955 of record NC_139516.1, read on the forward strand.
ATCATGATAAAAGTGCATTGTGGAGGCAGCAAAATATTGGGCAGCACCATTTCCTGTTGCCTCTGGGATGGGAGGAGAAAAGAGACCCAAGGCTGTAGTCTGAAAAGAAAAAATAGCAAAGTCAAATCTCCCCTTAATGCCTTAAAGACAAAGGGTGAGGGTGATTGTTACTATTATTATTAAGGGAGAAACATTAAGAAGTTCTTTATATTTTAACCAGAAAAAAAACATTAGACAAAGGAATGAAAATGCTTATATTGGAATAAATGGATAATTTTCTCAATGGAGGGACATGGAAGCCTTGTAAGACTGTACTGGGATCTGCATTTTTTAAATTTATAAATGATCTTGACTTAAGGATATATAATAAACTTCCAAACTTCCAGTATTCAGGATGGTAAAAAAGTGGCTATGAAAGGCTCTCCAGGATACAAATAAATAATCATTCCAGAGTGATGTATGCTGAAGCAAAAAAATCCTAACTTTACACATGCACTGATGAAGTCTGTGCTGTCTGTAACTAACCTGGAAATGTCTTGGGGTTACATGAGTAATGGCGATACTGACTCAGCGTGTGTGTCAACTGTGAAAAAGACAAATTCCATGGGACACTCATTAAGAATGAGAATGAAAATAAAACTGCCAACGTTGTTAACCATTATTCAACCGAAAGGATCAGGAGGGTCAAATATTTTCCTTATGAGAAAAGGCAAAAATATTTAAGATTCTTTAGACTGGAAAAATAATGATTGAAGGAGGACATGATCAAGGTCCATAAAATTATATATGGCATGGAGAAGATGGATAGTATTTTCAAAATACTGGCTTCAGGGGTCACCCAATAAAGCCAATTAGAAGCCAATTTAGAAGAGACCTAAAAGAGCACTTTTTTACACAGAACATAATTTCCCTATGAAATTAGGAGATTCACTATCTTGGATGGCTTTAAAACAAGAATGAATAAATATTTGGACAACAAGAACATTATTATAACAAGTCTACCAAGATTCAATGATACATCCAGGTTGAGAGCCCTCTACCACTAAATAGTAAATTGTAATGGAACAACAGCAAAAATCTTCTGCTTGTGAACACACTAAAGCATGGGTGTCAAACTCAATTGCGTCACGTGATCTATCGTGACGTATTGCAACATTTTTTGCCTTTGCAGAGCTGGGGTGGGCGTGGCCTGTGTGTGATGCATCCAGCCCACAGGCCACCAGTTTGACACCCCTGCTCTAGAGGAATCAGGTTGGCTATTGTAAAAAATAAAATGCTGGACTAAAATAAGGATTAATCTGATCCAGAGTAGGGCCAATCTAACATTCTTATATTCATATTACATAAAATAGCAAATAGCAAACCAAAGCTATGAATCATTGAAATCCAGACCTCATAGATGGTTGTTTCTTATGCTGACTATCAAAAAAGAAATTGAATTACAGTGTTTCATATGTGATTAAGCTCCATACCTAAATATTCATATTTAAATAACTGCTTCATTATTATTTCCAGTAAGATATGAGAAGACTTTACCTTGGCACGTCCTTTCATTGATAAGCAATTTATATCCCTTTTTACAACTGCATTCAAAACTGCCCACTGTGTTCCTGCAGATGTGGTCACAGCCACCATTGTTCAATCTACATTCATCTATATCTGTAATAAAGAGGAAACACAACAAAACATGCTTAGGTACAAAAAAAGGTGACAATTGAATGAATGCCATATAAATGCCATCAAAGGAGGAGTCAACAAAAGAGGAACAGGACAAATGACTTGGATTTCTCTGTTCAGATTCAATTTAGATGCTAATTTTTATGTGTATCCATACAGAAAGTTCTTGGCCTATGGCCATAATTGGTCCAAAATTTCTACTGTTAAATGATGTGGTCATAAAGCACGATGCCATGTGGCTGCATCACTTAGTACCAGCAATCCTAGCATTCCTTGCTGCTGTCATTAACCAAGAATAACAAGTTGTTATACAAGTACTCACCCTGATCCAAGTCATTCCCAGGCTTGGTGCCGCCCAGTCGCAAGCCTTGGAAAGGTAGAGGACTGCCTCCTTTTCACTCACCTAGCTCCCCCCACAACTCTGGCCTTTTGGTAACCCTCTACCTTGCCTTGTGGGGCAGCAAACAATCCCATAAATCCATGGCTCAAGGGCTGACTGACATGTTACCGCTCAAGAGTATCCAGGTGTGCTGTGCTCTGGGCTGCAAGAAGCACCTGAGCCTCTGTGAAGCTCAAAATCGCAGTCCCAATCTGGCCCAGCAGTGCAGCACAAAAGAGTTTCTTGGGGCACAAGGGCTCTGGGGCTGCAAGAAGCCCCTGAACTGCAATGCAGAGCATCACAAAGTGGAGCCCCAGTCTGGCCCAGCAGAGTGGTATAAAGCCGAAGCCACCCCAGCCCAGTTCTATCCAAAGTCACCTTTGCCATTCTGCACTGCATGCCCATGATCCCTGGCAATCTGTGCTCCGAGATCTTTGCTGCCCTGAGCTCCCTGCCCCTGCTTCACCGCCCCAATTGACTTTCACCTTCCTCTTGTTCCCACTGCTGATGAGGCATGAGCCCTTTGCGAGGCATCTGCTGAGCACATGAGCCTATCTTCCCCAGGTCTTATGAGGAAACTGCCATCAATAACCTGGGGGTGTGTGGGGTGGGAATGCCTCATGTGGCCAGCAGCTGCTTTGCAAAGAGCCAAATTGGGCATGCTTGGCCTTGAGCAGGAACAAGGTGGGGGCAAATGTCAGTTAGGGTGGCAGGGACCATGGAATGCAGGGGCCAAAAGAATATAGATGGGGGGAGAGGGAGCAGGTGGGGAAGAGATGAAGCATCCCTGTGGTTGTAAATGAGGATGAGCTGCCAAGTGGCCAATTTTTTTTATTAATACAAGTTTTATTAATTTTTTAATTTTACATCCAGATCTTTATGAAGCAATGATCTTTGTAAATAGCTCAAATTACATCAACAAAAATTCCCTCTCCAATTCTCTTAGTGATAATAACATAGACAAATTAAATTAATACATTTCTAGTTGTAATACAATCAATTAAAACAATTTTCAAAGTATTTTCACTTATACATATCCATGTCCTGTTTTTGAGTTTTACCTAACTGTAATAAGATGTTCTAAAATAGCCTATAATATATAAATGAAAACTTAGTTTTCGGGTAGCCCACATTTCCCCATTTCAATATATAGTAACTGTCCTGTCCAAAATAGATGCATTGTTCATTTCAATACATTCTTATTTTATACCAGTTTGTTCTGTTTAACATCTTAATAATATAAATCAGTTCTAATAAGTAGCTTTCTTTTCCCTTAGAAGTCTAAAAATTACGGTAAGTATAAATCAGTGTATATCTTTTAAAAATTCCCCTTAAGCCATAAAAAAGAGGGAAAAAAGTTAAGCTCTATCATTGCAACAAGTATATTCCATTTATCCTCTTAATATTTCATCATTGTTAAAATAATATCTTTTATTATGTCATTGCAAAATCTATAATATAATTCAAAGTTATATTCTAATAACTAATCTATTTCATTATATAATAGTTTCCCTATCTAAAATACATACATATTATATTTATCATCCTTACAGTTGATCTATAATTGACAAAGTATGTTTTATTGTTTGTGGCTAATTTTCATTCCCTTAAAAATCTAAATCCTAAATATAAAATTAGTTTACTTCTTGTAACAGTTCCCCTTGGCCCATTAAAAGAGAAATTAAGCTTTATTATTGCCAATCCCCACATTTACAACAACAACAACAACAACAACAACAACAACAACAACAAAGCAATAAATCATTTTTTAAATCTAACTCTCGCTTTCTTCTTGTGCCAGGCAGGCTTCCATATCATTGCCTTTAATTTCTTAAATGTGTCTCCCTTTCTTCCTACACACATTATTTGAATCCAGGGAGACCATCCAATTATCAATTTTTGAAAGAAAATGACCCCTTTATAGTCATTAAATTTTTGTTCTAATAAATCCAATCTCCTTGTTTGGCATAGTACAGTTGTCATTAATTCAATCTGATCTTCTCCTTTCAAATCCATCTGGCTTAGATAAGAAGTCATGTCTAATGTTGTAATTATTGTTTGGTTGGTTAGAGTCTTAATGTACTGTATTTGAGGGTCTTTGGCATCCTCCATTTTAATATTGCTTTCTTCAGCTTCTGTTATTTGTTGGATTGTAGGTTTTATAGTTGAGATCAAAGTTTGGGCATCAAGGCTCTCAGTAGATTGTAGCTGCTGTGTTTTAAAGCCCCCTATTTTGTTGTTGATTTCCTCATCCTCTGTTAGATTTTGAGTTGTCAGTTCATCAGTTGAAGTCAGAGTCTCATTAGGTGAGTTTTTGCTGTCAGATTTGTCTTTAAGTTCAGCTTTTATTTCTGCAGTCATTGCCAAAATTGTATCAAGAATGAGTTTATAGTCAAGTGGTGGGATGTATTCTTCCATTTCTTTAGTATTTTGCAGATAGGCATTTCGTGGAGGCTAATTTAAGAAAAGCCAGTAAATGTCCACCTCCACTATTCCTAAAAGTTGTTTTCAATGTCAGGTGTTCCCAATTTTTATCTTTAAAGTTAGTGTCAAGGGCAACTCTATTACAGCCAGATCTCAGAGTAAAAAAAAAAAGGTTTACTTGCTATACCAGGTTTTGCCACAAGATAAGATTTTGCATATAGAATCCTTTTTTAGTTACCCAAAAATGTCAAAAATCCAAAATAAAATAGCTTAATTAAGTCTTTTGAGGCTTTAAAGTTATAAATCCCCAGGTAGGCAGCCGCCAATTTTTCGAAAAGGGGGGAGAATTTTCCAAGAAAGACCCACAGGAAAGAGATTAGGGAAGTAAGAAGGGTAAGTTCTCACCCAAATCCTCCAGATTGCTTCGTTGTGCTTAGATGGTGCTGTGGCTTTCAGCAGGGAAATGCTTAGTGATCGGCCATGTTAATGGCCAATCTCTTCTTCTTCGGGCCAGAGGAGTACTCTGGATCAAATGGAGGGCTGCCACCCTTCCGTGATCTCAGGGAGCTAGCCTCCTTTGCAGGGTCCTCCGAAGGAGTAAGACCGGACGGCAGTGGGAGAGATTCTTCCAGCACATCCGCCAGCGTCGCGCGCGCAAACTGGAAGCCCCAAGTGGCCAAATTTTGATTACATGACTGCAGGGGTGCACCAACAGCTGTAACTTTGGGGACCAATGATAAATCCCTTCTTTTAGCATCGCCATAATTTTGAACACCTGCTGACTGAATGGTTGTAAATTGAGGTATATCTATAATTCCTTGTGCTGTAGGGTATTTACAGATTAAGTGCTTGTTACCCAATTATCCAGTACTGCTTGAAAATTTTATGATAGTTCAGATAAAGATAAGCACTGGATTTGATTAACTTCCAAACCAAGTTAAATTGGCTTGGACAGATTCTTTTAATATAGATTAAATCCAAAATGCAGCTTTTCTGAAACTTCATTAGTATTTGGGGGATTTCTAAGAATACTGACCAGCTGCGTTTAAGAAGAATTCATAATTTTGTTCTAAGATCCCCACATAAGGAAATGCAGAGGAGAGAGAGAAAAAGAGGAGACTGTAGTATAGGAGTATGGTGGTCCTAGAATTGGGAGGACCCAGGTTCAAATCTCTATGAACTCTTGAAACTCCCTGAGTGACTCTCATTCTCTCTCAACCCAACATATTTCACAGAGTTAATGTTGGGAAAAAAGCTTTGATCATAATAAAATGTAAATATATAGTTTTGTAGACTATACAAATGTGACTACACAAAATTATTTATTGCAATTTTTCTGAGACAAAGCTCATTTATAACAGTTAAGTGAACAAAAGATCACAAAAGATTAATGAAACAATATATCTTCTAAAAATTAAAATAATTTAAAGCAGCAGCAACATAAGGAATCACCACTTTTAAAAGCCAGAAAAACCTTGATTTCAAAGATAGTTTTCATAGGCAATTGAAAGGGCCTGCTGAATAGGCTGTAATAATTTACAAAGGAAGAATTTACAGACAGTGTCATCTATATCCTTTTCAAATGGATAGCACAAGATAGCACCGAAGACAACAAAGAATCAATGCATTCTCTCTCCAACAATTAATTTCAAATAAGAGCCAAATGATTATATTCTAAATTTAGCTATATTTTTAGAATTCTTTTGCCAAAAAAGGTAGAAAGAACATATTCTCTGCCTCGCTTAATTCCCTAAACTCTTATAAAGTTCCTACTATCTATAAAGAAATATTTATACTTCTAGCACATGCCAGAAAATTTACTGCTAGGAAATGGTCTGTTAAAACTGATGAATCCCAGAAAACAAGCTCAAACAGACGTCATCTAAAATTGCTCCCTTGTCTTGCCCCAATCCAACCAACTTCAGCAAGCACAATGAATTTGTCACAGTTATTGTTATTGTCATTGAAATGTATTAGAAATAAAATAGCTCTGAACAGTAATAAAGTCCCAGACACAGAGAATATAGTTCTGGGGTATTATTGTGTTTTCCTGCAACTCCAGCATCTTAGAGTTAATGAGCTCTGAAAAATAATAATGAAACAAATGGGGTCTGGAATCAGTAAGCTGGTTAGACAGCTTTCAGCAGAGGAACTGGGTGTGTTTTTTTTGTTTTTTTGTTTTACTTTTAACTAAGGTCACATTCCCTGGAGCTGCCAGAGACAGAATGCAGACTCCATCCATCCAATGAACTCTCATTTATTTCTCAGCAATTTTTTTTTCAAATTGTTCTTTAAAAAAAATTGCAATTGCACTCAGACTTATACCACTCTACAGCGTTTTACAGCTCTCTGAGTGGCTTATAATGTCAACATATTGCCCCCAACAATCTGGGTCCTCATTTTACCAGCCTCGGAAGGATAAAAAGCTGAGTCAACCTTAAGCCGGTCAGGATTGAACTCTTGACTGTGGGCAGAGTTGGCCTGCAATACGGCATTCTAACCACTGCACCACCATGGCTCTTACAAACCTCAGTTTCTTTTTAATGCAAAATTAATACCAGTTGAGGGACATACGTGTATCCTTTTCTCTGCACCAGAGAACCATTTCCATTTACTAGATAAAGACTTTGGTTGCATTTTACCTTTGCAAGTTTTTCTGTCCGGCTGAAGCATGAATCCCATGGGGCAGCTGCAGTGAACTCCTAGGGCTGCATCATGGCATTTGCTATCACAGCCTCCATTGTTAACAGCACAGGTCTCTGAAAGAAGATCAAAATCCAATTAAAATTATTTTAAAGCGTACATACATTTAAGATTTTTCCAGTATCTTTTAAACACGGATATATGCAGTTCTACAACAATTCTAATGTAGGAATGACATGTCTTAAGAGCTGGGTTTATGGAATGATGGCACTGTTTCTAGAAGCAAAAAAAACTCCTTGGCTTAAATAAAAAAAAATCTGAATACATCACTTAGACTCAAATCCAAACACCTGAAAAGTGAAAGCTTGATTTTCTTTAGGAAGTATTTTTTCTCCTCTAGATTACAATATTAGAAGTGAGTCTACTTGAAAAAAAGAGTGGGGCAGAAGAGTGAGCAGGAAAGTGGAGGATGCAGGAGCAAATCAGAAGCAAATCAGACATCCTTTCTACCTTTAAACCTGCTTCTCCATCACCATCTTCCCAGCAAATATGGAGACAATGTTTGCAGGGGGAAAGAACAACTGTAAGGTTTCTTCCTTTAGCCATCCACATATACATATACCTTCTGTGAGGTTTAAAAATTACGGATCCCATTTTTTTAAGCCTGCCCCAATTATTTACAAAGGCAAAAATCCATGTCAAGATAGCAAGAATTTATGAACTGGGTATCAATGGTTTACGCAAATTTTTATTAAATATGTAATCTCTTAATCCAGAACGCAATAATGGGACAGAACGTTGCAACTGGTCCCCATTAAATAATAGTTTCACAAACGTCAGCTTGAGTATCCTTGGTTATGAGAACAGAAAGAAAGGGTGTATTATGTTTTTTAAAGAGCCTTATCCCTAAAACAGAGCATCTACATTTCCATTTGCATGTTTGTTCATGCTTCTAGAACCTTAAAATAGTCTTGAAAATTGAATTATATCGGGAAAACAAGAGTTTCCAAGCCGCTAAGGAAAAGCCGGCCCGGCCGACATTTGACAGTTGACAGCTGTCAAATGGCCGCCCGAAGCAACGGCGCACGCGCACAAACCAGCCGGCCGCCATTCCCGTTGACAGCTGTCAAAAGGGCTGCCGGAGGCCAACGCGCACGCGCCGGATTTGACAGTTCCCGGAACTGTCAAATCCACAGTCTTCAACCTAGTCCTCCAAGTGAGCCAAACGCTCAGCTGGAAGGAATTCCCTGACAGCCGCCGAGCTGTCAAAAATACCGTTCATCGATTGGCCGCCCCCAGAACGGCGGGAAAAACACTGTTACCTGATTGGGTGTTTGTTTTGACAGTTCCCTATAAAAGCCCGGATTGTTTTGACAGTCAGCTGCCGGGAGCTGAACCGAATAAACCTTTCAAACCTTGCCTACGGTCTCGCGTCTGTCTTTCTAAAGACAATTCACCTGGCGACGAGGATGGGATCCCGGTACTATAGAGCTGCATATTGAGCCAAGTCACCCCGCAAGGGAGTTCCGATCCCTCCCGCTGACAAGTCACTGCTGAAGCCACTTGGAGGGCAAAGGAACCCCTTGCAGCAGCTTGAACAGTACTGTGGACCCAGGCCATGGCAAATTTAGGTCACGTCAGAGAATTCGACGTCCGCCATCCTGAAGGATGGGAGTCGCACTGGGGACAAATTGAAGGCTACCTCGTTGTCAATAAGATAACAGAGGACCGCCACAAAGCTGCCGCCCTCCTTTGTCTAAGCGGGCCTGCCGTCTATGACATCGCCGTAGGGCTTTGCAGCCCTGACCCCATCGCGACCATCCCGTACGCCGTGCTGACCGACCGCCTCAGCAAGCACTTCATGCCCCGTCGGTCCGAGCTATTCTGGCGCCTCCATTTCGCCCGCCGCCACCAGCAACCGGGCGAAACCACCACAGCCTTCATCGCGGCGGTACGTCACGCCGCCCGCCGGTGCCAATTTCCCGACCTGGAAGACCGCATCAGAGACCAGGTTATCGCCGGCCTCTCTAACGAGCGGCTCCAGCGGAAGCTGGTAGCCAGGCCCACGATGGACCTCGCTCAACTCACGTTAGAGATCATGGCCTACGAAGATAGCCACCGTGAGGTCTCTCCGGTGCACAGAGGCAGCCCAGCCGGTTCAGTCCACCACGCCAGGGAGCCGGACGACGAGCAACCAGAGACCTACACCGGCGTCGACGACATCATGTCTCGTTTCAGCAAGATGAGCGCCGACCACGGAAAGAACCGCAGGCCATTCAGACCAGCTGGTCCGGGCTCAAGGCCCACCGCCACAGGGCTGAAACCTAAATGTGCCAGCTGCGGCGGGGCTCACGCCAGAGCCACCTGCCGTTTCAGAAACGCCAAATGCCACGGATGCGGGAAGACCGGGCACATTCGCTCAGCATGCCGCAGTTCGAACCGGGAAACCCTCCACGAGCTTGAGGAAATTCCGGCAGGTAGGACCCAGGTCCCTCCCCCAGCCAAGGGAATTCCCCGGCCCTCAGTCTTGTCTATACAAGCCGAAACAAAGAGGTCGCCCATCCATCAGTTACAACCCAAAATTAAAGTTTGGGTTAAAATCCAAGGGGTGCCCTGCGAGATGGAGGTCGACTCCGGCTCCTCAGTTTCAATAATGTCTTGGGACACCCTCAGGAAAATTGGGTTAAAAAATAGACGCCGTATTCCCCTGCAGCCCTCCAAAATACTCCTCGCAGATTTTCAGGGAGCTGCCATTCAATTAAAGGGACAGGCACAAATAAAAGTAGAATATAAGAAGTTCCTGGGGCAATTAACGATCCAGATCACTGAGGCACCCAGGTCCACCCTCCTGGGGTTAGACTGGTTTGAAGCCCTGGGCATCCACCTAGAAGGCACCAACCGTATACAATCCCAAACATTAGAACAAGTTTGCCAAGCGTTCGCAGACGTTTTCGACGGAACGCTTGGCAAATACACAGGCACCCCCATAGACCTCAAATTAAAACCTGAGGTGGCTCCCATCCGCATCAAAGCAAGAAGGGTCCCCTTTGCGTTGAAACAAAAAATCGAGGCAGAATTAGACCGTTTAATCAGCCTTGGGGTCCTTGAACCAACAGACGGGGGAACCTGGGAAACTCCCATAGTCACACCAGTCAAACCCAATGGTGACGTGAGACTATGCGCGGACTATAAAGCGACGCTAAACCGCGCTTTAAATCCCCATGCATACCCAGTGCCAGCTGTCAGGGACGTGCTGTCAGAAATTGGGTCCGGTTCAATATTTGCTAAACTCGACCTAGCGCATGCCTTCCTGCAACTACCTGTCACCCGAGAAACAGCAGAAGCTCAAACCATTGTCACACACCGAGGCGCTTTCAGGGTAAACCGCCTCCAATTCGGCATCTCAGTGGCTCCTGGCATCTTCCAGGAGGTCATGGAGAAAACATTAAAAGGAATCCCAGGTGTATGCCCCTATTTCGATGACATACTCATCGCAGGGGAATCAGAAAACAATTTAGCAGACAGATTACAAGAAGTATTATTAAGATTTAGAAAAGCGGGGCTGAAACTTAAACGGGAAAAATGTTCTATAGGCGTCCCATCTGCAGATTTCTTAGGCTACAGAATTGACTCACAGGGAATTCACCCCACGAACTCAAAAGTCCTTGCTATCAAAGGTGCCCCTACCCCAAGGAATAAAACCGAGCTCCAAGCTTTCCTTGGACTTTTAAACTTTTACCATGCTTTCCTACCAGGGAAAGCAACAATCGCAGAACCCCTACACAGGCTGCTTGACAAAGGGGCAGCCTGGCAGTGGACAACAGCCCATGAAAACAGTTTTAGAACACTCAAACAAATGCTTTCCAGCAACGCCACCATCTCCCACTACAAAGAAGACAAACCCCTCTGTCTAGCCTGCGACGCATCCCCATACGGGATTGGAGCAGTTTTGAGTCATTTAGACAGCAACGGCACCCAGGCCCCGGTGGCATATTATTCAAGAACACTTTCAAGAACCGAAAGAAATTATGCCCAGATAGATAAAGAAGCCCTGGCAATTGTGGCGGGAATAAAAAAATTTCACGATTACCTTTACGGCCGCCCCTTTGTGATTTACACAGATCACAAACCACTGCTAGGACTATTCACATGGGACCGCCAGACCCCCCAAATATTATCTCCCAGGATGTTGCGCTGGACAACGTTCCTCACAGCATATTCCTACCAATTAATATACAAGCCTGGACACCAAATGTGTCACGCTGACGGCCTCAGCAGGCTACCCCTACCCCACACAGAACCAGACCCAGCCCCAGCGAGCAACATCTTAGCCATCCAAGAGCTACCAGAATGCCCACTGACAGCAACAGACATTGCTGCCGCAACTTCATCTGACAAAACACTCAGCAGAGTGTTAGCATGGGTACACACAGGCTGGCAAACCTCTTGCCCGGGCAAAGAATTTCAGCCATATTTCTCCAGGCAAAGCGAACTAACGTCACACTTAGGATGTTTACTCTGGGGATGCAGGGTAATTGTGCCTTCCAAACACAGACAAAAAGTACTAGACACATTACATGAAGGCCACCCTGGCATTGTAAAAACAAAAGCACTGGCCCGCAGCTACGTCTGGTGGCCAGGAATAGACCAGGACATAGAAAGATACATCGCTGGCTGCTACCTATGCCAAGAATCCCGCCCACTCCAGCCCAGAGCTCCAATTCATAAATGGGAACTCACAAAAAACCCCTGGTCCCGAATCCACATTGATTATGCCGGCCCATTCCAGGGACAGGTCTTCCTCATAGTTGTGGATAGTTATTCCAAGTGGCTGGAGGTTCTCCCGGTTCACAGCACAACGTCTGCCGCAACCATCCAAGCCCTCAGGGGAATCTTCGCAACACACGGTCTCCCCGACGTCATTATTTCAGACAATGGCCCTCAATTTACTTCTCATGACTTTCAGATCTTCACGAGGAGAAATTGTATTAGGCATTCAACATCGGCTCCCTTCCACCCATCGTCCAACGGCCTTGCGGAGGTTATGGTGAGAACCACCAAAGACGCCCTCAAAAGAATCATCACAGGGAACTGGCACCGTCGTTTGTCTCAATTTCTCTTAGCCCACCATTCCACGCCCTGCACATCCACCGGCAAAAGCCCAGCCGAACTATGATGGGGCCGCCGCCTGGTGACACGACTCGACAGACTCCACCCCGACAGACTGGCAGCCGAAATAACACCAAACACACATCCAAAAACTTTCTCCAAAGGACAAAATGTTTGGTCCCGAGATTATGGGGGAAGGGATAAGTGGGTTCAGGGGGTTATCCTGGAACAAACAGGACCATTATCATACACAGTGGACACTGGGACTGGACTCATACAACGCAGACACTCGGATCAGCTCCGACCCAGGTCACTGCCCAACCCCCCTCTGCAACCGACTCCGGGTGAGTCTCCACCAGCCGTCACCCCCGGACCTGACGAACTCCTCCAGGACCCTCAACCACCTGTCGAGCCCCACCAAGAAACAACTCCTCCAGCCACGCAACCCGAAGAGAGCAACCCCTGCCCCCGTCGGTCCAGCCGAGCTAGAAGGCCCCCCGCATACCTCGCGGACTTTGAATGGAAGGGAAACTCGCCGTCTGTTAAAGAACCTGTTAACCTTACTGTTTCAAAATGTTCAACTGTTGTTATGCATAACGTACCTGTTCGGGGGGGGGGGAAAGGGGGTGAATTATATCGGGAAAACAAGAGTTTCCAAGCCGCTAAGGAAAAGCCGGCCCGGCCAACATTTGACAGTTGACAGCTGTCAAATGGCCGCCCGAAGCAACGGCGCACGCGCACAAACCAGCCGGCCGCCATTCCCGTTGACAGCTGTCAAAAGGGCTGCCGGAGGCCAACGCGCACGCGCCGGATTTGACAGTTCCCGGAACTGTCAAATCCACAGTCTTCAACCTAGTCCTCCAAGTGAGCCAAACGCTCAGCTGGAAGGAATTCCCTGACAGCCGCCGAGCTGTCAAAAATACCGTTCATCGATTGGCCGCCCCCAGAACGGCGGGAAAAACACTGTTACCTGATTGGGTGTTTGTTTTGACAGTTCCCTATAAAAGCCCGGATTGTTTTGACAGTCAGCTGCCGGGAGCTGAACCGAATAAACCTTTCAAACCTTGCCTACGGTCTCGCGTCTGTCTTTCTAAAGACAATTCAAAAATAATCTAGTCTAAACCTCTTTAAGTGTAGCAATTCATGACTACAGAATCCCTGTCAGATAGCAACCCAACCAGACACATCTGCCTTATCTTGTGGTCTCATCAAAATGAAAAATTGAGCATTGTGATGCAAGTTTCATCCCTTAAGCATGTGTATGCAACATCATGACACATGTCAAAATGTGTGTAGCTTGTGTTACAATGACACAAGAATTATTCCATCCTTTGCATCTCTCCCATGGATGCCTCTGAATCTAATCTCTGTAAGTAATTATTTTTCTTCATCTTGATATTATACTTTGCAGCTTAGAATAGTGTTTGAGATTTTTGCAGCTAGATCATACTTTTGAATCATGTTCAATTTACGATTTACCAAGACATCCAGATCCTTTTTGTATCTACAGCTACCCAATACTGCTTCGTGCTTTGAATTTTGATGTTTTCTCTCCCAAATGAAAAAAAACTCAATTTTCCTAAATTAGGAACTCTTAAGACAATAATAATAATAATAATAATGATAATAATAATAATAATAATAATAATAATAATAATAATAATAATAATAATAATAATAATAATAATAATACCTGGTTGATACCTAGGATGCTGGCAGCAACCCATATCAACTATTAGTGCCAGTCAGTTTGAGTGTTCAGTTGACTGAGGTTCATGTTTAATGAATAAAAGTTTTATAATAATAATAATAATAAAGTTGGAAGGAACCTTGGAGGTCATCTAGTCCAACCCCCTGCTCAGGCAGGAAACCCTATAACATTTCAGACAAATGGCTGTTTAGTCTCTTCTTAAAAACATCCAATGTTGGAGCATTCACAGCTTCTGGAGGCAGGTTGTTCCACTGATTAATTGTTCTGTCAGGAAATTTCTCCTTAGTTCTAGGTTGCTTCTCTCTTTGGTTACAATCTGTTGCTTCTTGTCCTGCCTTCAGGTGCTCTGGAGAATAGCTTGACTGCCTCTTGTTTGTGGTAGCCCCTGAGACTGCTATCATGTCACACACGTCCTTCTCTTCATTAGACTACACAAACCCAATTCCAGCAACCATTCCTTATATGTTTTATGTTCCCTGATTATGTTTATTGCTCTTCTCTGTACTCTTTCTAGAGTCTCAACATCTTTTTTACATTGTGGTGACCAAAACTGGATGCAGTATTCCAAGTGTGGCCTTACCAAGACATTGTAAAGTGGTATTAATACCTCACGTGATCTTGATTCTATCCCTCTGTTAATGCAGCCTAGCACTGTGTTGGCTTTTTTGGCAGCTGGCTCATATTTAAGTGATTGTCTACTAGGATTCCAAGATCCCTCTCACAGTTACTACTATTGAGCAAGGTACCACCACTATACCTGTACATTTGTTTTTTCTTGCCTAAATGTAGAACCTTATTTTTTTCACCATTGAATTTCATTTTGTTAGATAGCGCCCAGTGTTCAAGTCTGTCCAGATCCTCCTGTATCTTAAGCCTATCTTCTGGAGTGTTGGCTATTCCTGCCATCTTGGTATCGTCTGCAAATTTGATGAATTCCTCATCTATCCCCTCGTCCAAATCGTTGATGAAGATGTTGAAGAGCACTGGGCCTAGAACAGAGCCCTGGGGCACCCCACTACACACTTCCCTCCATGTAGATGCAGTTCCTAGCTCCCAAATATGCCCATAATTAGATTTACTAGATTTTTAAAGTCTAGTTTCTTTATCAACAGCATTTGATTTTAGATTGAACAATGCAAATGATTACATTTCTCCTGCAATCACCAAGAACTTACAAACCGAATATAACAGATTAACAGAACAGCATAGAGGTAACTATTATTAGCACTGTACTATACTTCTTTCTAATCTGACTCTACTCTTTTGTTTGTTTCATTATTTATTTTTTATTTATTTTAATTCCATTTATATCCTGCCCTTCTCCGAAGACTCAGGGCGGCTTACAAGCTTAGCAGTAGCCTTCATTCTATGTATATGCCTGCTTATTAGGGCTTTTACACACACACCCAAGCGGCATTATTACAAAGTCAGCTTAATTGCCCCCAACAATCTGGGTCCTCATTTTACCTACCTCGGAAGGATGGAAGGCTGAGTCAACCTTGAGCCTGGAGGGATGCGAACCTGCACTAATTGCAGGCAGCTGGTGTTACTTAAGGAGGAATTAGCCCACTGCTCCACCAAGGCATCATTAGATGCCGAAGTGAAGAATACCCTTTTAGTAACTAATGCACAGTCAACTTTACTAGTGCATGTTCTTGCTTCAGAATGTAGTACAACTAAAGTGCACAGAATTTGTACTTTAAGAAAATGTGCTGCAGCTGCCAAAAAAGCCAATGCAATCCTAGGCTCTGTTAACAGAGGGATAGAATCTAGAAGTGTTAAGTGTTAGTACCACTTTATAATGTCTTGGTAAGACAACACATGGAATGCAGGTAGTCCTTGACGTACGACCACAATTGAGCCCAAAATTGGTGTTGCTAAGGGAAACATTTATTAAGTGAGTTTTGCCCCATTTTACGACCTTTCTATCCACAATTGTTAAGTGAACCACTGCAGTTGTTAATTTAGTAACATGGTTGTTAAATGAATATGGTTTCCTCATTGACTTTCCTTGTCAGGTCGGAAAAGAAGACCACAAGACCCTGGGAGCTGCAACCGTCATAAATATGAACCAGTTACCAAGCATTATGAATTTTGATCATGTGACTATGGGGATGCTAAGTATGAAAAACAGTCACAAGTCTCTTTTTTCAACACCATTGTAACTTTGAACGGTCACTAAATGAACAGCTGTAAGTCAAGGACTACCTGTATTACAGGGGTGTCAAACTCAATTTCATTGAGGGCCGCATCAGCATTGCGGTTGCCCTCAGGGGGCCAGGTGGGTGTGGCCTGGGTGGGTGTGGCCTACTGGGTGGGCGTGGCTAGAGTGCATATGGCCTACTGGGTGGGCGTGGCCAGCTCTACATTGTTCACATCAAGGGTGCCTATGGGGGCCTGGGCAGAAGTGGGACAGATCTGAGGGTCTCTGGCAGGAGGATGGTCTCTGGGCCAGGGCCAAGGCAGTGGGGGCCGTTCCCTCACTGTTTCCAGGATGGCTTCGCGGGCCGCATGAAACCATTTCACGGGCCGGATCTGGCCCCCGGGCCTTGTGTTTGACATGTCTGCTGTATTACATCCAGTTTTGGTCCCCACAATATAAAAAAATGTTGAGACAACAAAAAAGATTGGGGGCTAGAAACTAAAACATATAAGGAACAGTTGCTGGAATTGGGTATGTCTAGTAGTTTAATGAAGAGAAAGGACTAGGTGTGACATGATAGCGGTGTTCCAATATCTCAGGGGCTGCCACAAAGAAGAGAGAGGCAAGCTATTCTCCAAAGCACCTGAAGGCAGGACAAGAAGCAATGGATTGGAAACTAACCAAAGAGAGAAGCAACCTAGAACTAAGGAGAAATTTCCTAACAGTTAAAGTAATTAATCAGTGGAACAGCTTGCCTGCAAAAAGTTGTGGTTGCCCCAACAATTGGAGATCTTAAAGAAGAAATTGGATAACCATTTGTCTGAAATGTTATAGGGTTTCCTGCTTGAGCAGGGACTGGAGTAGAAGACCTCAAAGGTCCCTTCCTACTCTGATTCTGCTAATTTTGTATAGCCATCAAAGTCGTGTGGAGTTCTGGACCTCAGTATAAAATAACTTTTGAAAAAATTCAAAATCGTAAGCAGAAATAAAACGTATAGCTGATTCTCTTATGTCTCTCTCTTATATACTACCTTAGGAAGCAGCAGCACCTGGTTGTTCCTTACTGATTTAGAAATCTAAGCAAAGTTAAATATATTAGTATTTAGATGGGAGACCAACTGGGAAATCCAGGACTCAAGGCTAGACTAAGACATGGCAAAAATATATATTTTTAATTTGTTTGATGTTCCACTTTTGTTTATTTTTGTTTTCCTGTGAATTACTTCCCAGAAATAAATTTTCATCCCCAAAAGTTGAAGTCCAATTAAGTACCAATCCAGCATTAAGGTCAGGTAGCTCAGACAGGTGTGCAACAAAGTGATCACTTGATTCCTTGTGCTTTGCTAATTTCCTTCTTCTGCATGTGACAAGCAGGCAGGGAAAACATCACATTACCACATCAAGAATGGGAAGTATTTGGCTTAGGACAATCTATTCATCATATCTTGGCTCTTTCCTATGCCCCCTTCTTCCACACCCCGTTAGGTCAGTCCAATTTGAAAAAAATAAAACAGAAATACATTGGGATCATGAAAAGAGCTCAGCTAAAACAGTGCTTTTATTCATAATTTCTTCTCCACTTCATTTTCTTCATTTATATAGGCAATAAGTGCAAAATTCCAGATCCCTTGCTTCCATTCAGAAGGCACTTGATTGCAAGTCCTGCAAATAGATTTTGTTGCATTTCTTGTATCACTATTTTCAGATCTTTAGGGAGACAGTATCAGGAAGATGGCAGAGAAGGCTGACTAGTTACTAAAGGCACTGAAACAACTAATCCTCCTCACTACTTGTTTAATGTGCAAGGCGCAACAGAATTCATACATTTTGTAGTTATAGTTGGATGTTTTCGATGGAAGGAGCAAAATACTAGTTAACACTGTACAGCCAAAGATGATTTAATTCCGTTGCACTCATGGGGTAGGGGTGAAAATCGTCATGGCAGAGAATAGAATATCTCTAAGAAAGATCCAAAATACCACAGTGAATCCAGATATGGAGAATTAGTATTCTGCAGGATCCAATCTGGGTCGCTCACCCAGGTTTTGTCTTCTGAGCTTTTGGACTCATGCTGGAGGCTATCCTCAAGGACTGAGTCCGAAAGCTCGGAAGGTAAAACTTGTGGTCCTGGTGACCAACCCAGATTGGATCCGCAACATTATCCCGGGACATGTATATTTGCCTTCATTCCTAATTAATACATACTCTATATTTCAATTTCAGGAAATGTAACTAAAGCAATATACAGGGAGGGGGAATTATTTGACCCCCTGCTGATTTTGTACATTTGCCCAATGACAAAGAAATGATCAACCTACAATTTTAATGGTAGGTTTATTTTAACAGTGAGAGACAGAATAACAAGAAAAATCCGGAAAAATGCATTTAAAAAAAGTTATAAATTGATTTGTATTTTAATGAGTGAAATGAGTATTTGATCCCCTATCAATCAGCAAGATTTGTGGCTCACAGGTGTCTTTTATACAGGTAATGAACTGAGATTAGGAGCACTCTCTTAAAGGGAGTGCTCCTAATCTCAGCTTGTTAACTGTATAAAAGACACCTGTCCACAGAGGAAATCAATCAATCAGATTCCAAACTCTCCACCATGGCCAAGGCCAAAGAGCTGTCCAAGGATGTCAGGGACAAGATTGTAGACCTACACAAGGCTGGAATGGGCTACAAGGCTATCGCCAAACAGCTTGGTGAGAAGGTGACAACAGTTGGTGCGATTATTCGCAAATGGAAGAAACACAAAATAACTTTCAATCTCCCTTGGTTTGGGGCTCCATGAAAGATTCCACCTTGTGGAGTTTCAGTGATCATGAGAACAGTGAGGAATCAGCCCAGAACTACACGAGAGGCTAGTCACCAAGAAAACAATTGGTAACATTTGAAAAGAGGCGGTGGTAAGGCCCCTCCTCAAGAAACCTGCATTGGATCCAGCTATTTTAAATAATTTTCATCCTGTCTCCAACCTTCGCTTTCTTGCGAAGGTTGTTGAGACCGTGGTGGCACGGCAGCTCCCTTTGGTCCTGGAGGAAACTGAGTATCTGGATCCATACCAATCGGGTTTCAGGCCCGGGTATAGCACGGAGAAGGCATTGGTCGCGCTGGTGAATGATCTCTGGCGGGCCCGAGATAGGGGTTATTCCTCTGTCCTGGTCCTATTAGATCTCTCAACAGCTTTTGATACCATCGACCACGGTATCTTGCTGCGACGTCTTGAGGGGTTAGGAGTGGGAGGCACCGTTTTACGGTGGTTCTCCTCCTACCTCTCAGGCCGTTCGCAGACGGTGTTGGCAGGGGGACAGAGGTCAACCCCTAGGCCCCTTAGTTGTGGGGTTCCTCAGGAGTCGGTACTCTCGCCTCTCCTGTTCAACATCTATATGAGGCCGCTGGGTGAGATCATCCGTGGCTTCGGGGTGAGGTATCATCAATATGCTGATGATACCCAGCTTTTCATCTCCACCCCGAACCAACCCAGTGATGCCCTTGATGTGATGTCCCGTTGCCTGGAAGCAGTACAGATTTGGATGGGGAAGAACAGGCTCCGGCTCAACCCGGCCAAGACTGAGTGGCTTTACATACCGGCATCTCGTTTAGTCCAAGAGGTTCCATTTTTGGTTATAAGAGGAGAGATCTTACCTCCCGTTGATAGAGCATGCAATCTAGGCGTCCTCCTGGATTCACGACTCAGTTTTGAAGATCATGTTGGAGTCGTGGCTAGTGGGGCATTTGCCCAGGTTCGCCTGGTATGCCAGTTGCGCCCCTTTCTGGACCGAGATGCCCTATGTACAGTCACCCACGCACTCATTACCTCCCATATAGATTACTGCAATGCTCTCTACATGGGGCTGCCCTTAAAGACCACCCGAAGGCTTCAGCTGGTGCAGAGTGCGGCTGCATGGGTAGTGATGGGAGCACCCCGATACTCCCATATTACACCCCTCCTGCGTGAGCTGCATTGGTTACCGGTTGTCCTCCAGGTGAGATTTAAGGTGCTGGTACTTACCTTTAAAGCCCTACATGGCTTAGGCCCGGGATACTTGCAGGACCATCTGCTGCCGGGAACGACTTCCCATCGCCCAGTGCACTCACACAGAGAAGGCCTCCTCAGGGTACCGTCGACTAGACAATGTCGGCTGGCGACCCCCAGGGGGAGGGCCTTCTCTGTGGGAGCACCAGCCTATGGAACCAGCTCCCCCCTGAGCTTCGGATGGCCCCAGATCTTGAGTCCTTTCGCCGCGGCCTCAAAACACTCCTTTTCCACCTGGCTGACCTGGACTGACAGGGATTTTAATTATGTTTTTAATTTTTAACTGTAATTTTAACTTATTTTAATTTTAATTTATTCTACAGAGGCCATTAATTTAATTTTCTTTTAACTTCTGTATTATTGTATGTTATTGTTGTTAGCCTCCCTGAGTCCTTCGGGAGATAGGGCGGCATATAAGTCCCAATAATAAATAAATAAATAAATAAATAAATAAATAAATAAATAACAGTACACTGTGAAGGACTGAAATCCTGCAGCGCCCGCAAGGTCCCCCTGCTCAAGAAAGCACATGTACAAGCCTGTCTGAAGCTTGCCAATCAACATCTAAATGATTCAGAGGAGAACTGGGTGAAAGTGTTGTGATCAGATGAGACTAAAATCAAGCTCTTTGGCATCAACTCAACTTGCTGTGTTTGGAGGAAGAGGAATGCTGCCTATGACCCCAAGAACACCATCCCCACCATCAAACATGCAAGTGGAATCATTATGCTTTTGTGGTGTTTTTCTGCCAAGGGGACAGGACAACTGCACTACCTCAAAGGGACGATGGACGGGGTGATATATCATCAAATCTTGGGTAAGAACCTTCTTCCCTCAGCCAGGGCATTGAAAATGGGTTGTGGATTCCAGCATGGCAATGACTCAAAACACACGGCCAAGGCAACAAAGGAGTGGCTCAAGAAGAAGCACGTTAAGGTCCTGGAGTGGCCTAGCCAGTCTCCAGACCTTAATCCTATGGAAAATCTGTGGAAAGAGCTGAAGGTTCAAGCTGCCAAACGTCAGCCTCAAAACCTTAATGACTTGGAGAGGATCTGCAAAGAGGAGTGGGATAAAATCCCTCCTGAGATGTGTGCAAACCTGGTAGCCAACTACAAGAAACGTCTGACCTCTGTGATTGCCAACAAGGGTTTCGCCAACAAGTACTAAGTCATGTTTTGCAAAGGGGTCAAATATTTATTTCACTCATTAAAATGCAAATCAATTTATAACTTTTTTGAAAGGTGTTTTTTCTGGATTTGTTGTTGTTGTTGTTATTCTGTCTCTCACTGCTAAAATAAACCTGCTATTAAGCATTTGGACTGATTTCTTTGTCAGTGGGCAAATGTACAAAGTCAGCAGGGCAAATGTACAAAGTCAGCAGGAGATCAAATAATTTTCCCCCTCACTGTATTACCAATACTTCAGACTTGGATTAGTTGCCTTCTATCATAAACAGTTATTTCAAAGAGCATCCTTTGAAGGTTTATGGATATGAAAGAGGGCCAACTTGTAAGAAAGATAACTACCTATCATTAAGTGTAACTCCATCTTATTTTCAGGAATGCTGTCTGGGAATAGGAAAAAAAAATTAAGAGACTTTTAGCATCTGCATAATCGGAAGGGAAGGGGAAAAGGAGGGAAGGGTGCATTTTGGGAGGGAAGTAATTCACAAATAGACATAAAGTGAGGGAAAGTGATTTAGAGAGGAAATATGTGATTTCATGATTTTGTCTGCTGTGGGATTGGGTCAAAAAATTCCTGTGTTTGGTAGATAGATAAAAAGAAAAACACAAGTTACAGGGATAAGTAACTCTTATATTCTGAAAGTGTGAAAGTGTGAAATGGAAAAAAAAACACACCCAAATTTAAAGGTCACACGGACTTCCATCCCCATTTATCTGCCACAGATCTCATATTACCGTAAGTTTAATCATAACAATTAGAAATATAGCCTCAAAAGCAACTTTCTCAGGTAGAGCTATAGTTATTTCTAGCAATTTCTCAATATATGGTAGTTACTGGTCCCTTGTTGACTTCTTTTCATTTATGAAATAATGCTCTGATCCCATTAATGGCATAACTTTTATTCTTCTATTACAGAAGCCTGCAGTGATGAAAGACAGGTAACAAGTGAATTTTTTGATGGGTTTTAAAGATCCCACAATATAGAGGCAAGTAACAGAATACATCAATTGATCCTTAGGTTTGAAGAGCTCACGGTTATAATTTCTAGCAAAAGAACAGCGATGAGCACAAGCAAAGCAAGCAGCTGCTTAAAGCCCTCCATTTCAGAACTGGTTTGTTCCTTCTTGAATAATCCTATTGGCTGGGTATCTGTTTCTCTGTTGTCTGGACAATTCCAGGCCTATCTACATTTCACTCAGTAAATGGGGCCATGCAGATTTCAAGAGCAAAAATGGATTTTAGAAAGGGCGGAAGCTGGCAGGTTAAATAGTTAGTAATAGCTGCTGTTCTGGTTAATGCAGCTGCCACCTATTCTCCACAACGTGAACTGAGGCATGCAGGTTAGGAGTGCCCGGTTATTTTATTCCCAAATAGAAGATGTGGCTATAGTTTAAACTCCTCAAAGAGATATAGAACATAAATATTTACCATTAGAAAACGTCGGGGGGGTAACGTGCTGTTGAAGATGCCTCTCCCCTGTTTGACATTATAAAAAAGTGGTTTAGAAACAGTGTCCAGCAAGGAGTTTGGTTTCTTAAAAATGTAAATATTCCCAAAGAACAGTTGAATCATAGATTTTCAGTGATATCCCTCCTTGGTTCCCCATCCCAACTTCACATACAATTCTAGATAAAAACCAAGTCATTTGGCCAATGGATCAATTTAATTTCCTTTTCACCAACAATATTTTTCCTCTCTGTTCACTAGTGTAACTCTCACTTTATTAAAAACTATCTCGTGGGTTTTTATAGGGTACAGGCAGAGAAGAAAAAGATGTGGACAACAGACAGAAATTAGTATTTAATACTATTAGTATTTAAAGGTCTTTTGTAGCTAAATGTAAATGCAGCTTTGAAAAAGTTCTTTTTTATTAGAAGATAGATCAATACCCTTGGGTAGCAAGCAGCATGCATGTAAAACAAATTTGACTGTCCACAATAGCGAAGTGAACAATTTATCATGAAGCCAACAAACCAAGTTCAGCTTGTGAATTAAGCAGCAGTCAGAAGACACAGGACATAGTAGTCCTTTAAAAAAAAGAATTCTAATACATTCACCAGCTGAAAAAACTCCTGCTGCAGTTTAAAATGTGCATTTAAAGGCCCTACCCAAAGACTTAAAAAAGGATCAATAGAAAAGGAAAAAGGATGATAAGGGAAGAAAGTGAGTTCACATAGCACTTAATAACAAAGCTTTATTTCTTTAGATGCAAGTTAAATTAATTGATTTATTTAATCTAATCAAATATAAATAGAGGTAGTCCTCTTTTACCAAACATAATTGGGACCTACAACTTGGTAAATAAGTCACAAAGTAAAACCACAATTGTGCTTATGATCTTCAGCTTTCCATTGCTTTACAAACTTGCAAAGATTATGTATAGTTGCTAAATGAAGGCTACTTATATAAACTTTCAGCTACACTATATTTTAAAGTATATTTACTAACCTATTCCTATGAAGTTTACTTCAAAAGAAATTGCACCAAATTTAATTATTCTAAATGAATAATTACACTCTAACTCTAACCTAATTCTAATAAGTCTGCATAGTATACAATATATGGAACTGTAACCCTAATGAATTTAATATAGCTCATCTAATCTTTGTAATAGAGTTTCTTAGGATAGGAATGCATTTTTCAAATCACCATTACTTTAGGTCTTCTGATATACATCTGAAGAGTTGAACCTGCATGCATCTGTTCATCTAAGAGTCTTGAAAGGTATTTGTTTCTAGTAGATAATTTATACGTTTTCTCTGAGAATTGTATATACCAGATAAGCGATTTGATTCCTAGGAACCATTCACTAGGCATGTAGTCTATGATCTACAATACATTGATGAACAGGCTTTCATAGATTTCCAAATTACTATCAAACACTTGCAAAGTTCACAGAGAAATAGCTAACTGGACAAGCCTAAGCCACAGTTCAACAAGCTGGCAGCAGAAGAGAGCATGCAACTGGGCAGTGCAAACCAAGCATGTGGAACAAATTATTCCAAAGGGAGTAAAGAGAGTCAAAGCGTCTGACTGCAGGCTTGTTAGGTCTAATGAGAACCAAATCCCAGAGTCAAGTAACATTGTGGAGAAAAGACAGATGTTCCCTGAAAATGGAAAAGAGAATAAATGGACACTGATATTCTACTCTCCATTGCTCCATAAAATCTAATGTGTGTCTTCAGGGTCACCTAAGTAGTACAAACGGGTGTGACCCTGAAGACACAGATAAGCCTCTAGGTAGCTTTAACGACTAGCTAAAAGAATGCAAATGAGCAGCTGTCTGCAGGAGTATAAATCTTTCCATTCCCCACCATCCGGTCAGAGATGAAGAAACTTCTTGGATGAGAAACAAAACATCTTCAAAGTAAAGCAAGAAAGTCCAGTTGCCTCATGAAAAAAACATCTTTGGGATTTGATGCCAGAGTCATAGTATGGCTAGGTTGCTTCCGGCACTATATTATGATAATTTGGCCCTTCTTGAAAAAGCTATTGCATTAAGTGGTAAGGGGCAAGTGGTGATTGGCCAAAAGATATTTACCAATAATGCCTTTTCTTGGTTTGTGTGTGATGAGCTGGTTTGATATAATTTGATGATTAAAGCTGCAAGGCTAAAAATGGGAGATCATGAGTTTTAGTATTTCCATAGGTACAAAATCTGCTGGATGTCTTTGGACCAAACACTTCCCCTCAGTCATAGGAAGAAGGAACTGGTAATAGCAAATCACTTCCAAATATGTTGCCAACAAAATGGCATGGATTTATCCAGGCAATTACCAAGAGTTGAGGCTGACTTTGGCATGCATGCATGCAAGCATAAATCATTAGCTAGTTGTAGCTTATAAGAAACTTTACCTGAAGTTTCCCTGAAGACACAGGTTTATTGAAGATATCTAACAGATACAAACTATCTCATTATCATCTAAATCCCGAAAAATTGTTCAAGGTTTAAAGCATCTGAATTGGCATAGGAGTAGAAGAGGGCAAATAAAGTCAAAATTCATAAAGAGGCAGGAGCTTCTTCTGATCAGTTAAAAGACAGAAGAAAGATTAAAGTTTATTTTAGATGTATTTATACCTTTTTTAAACCTCTGTTTCACAAATCCCAGGTTTTGATATTGGCTAAAAATATTCCTGCACAGTACAGATGAGTGGGTGCTTACTTTTGGATATATCAAAAGTGGTTTTTATTTTGGAAAAGGCAACTGGACTAATTTTTTTTTTTTTTTGATGCTGTCACTAACTATCCTTCCATCTCCTACACCATCTAATACAACTGATGAAGTTTCCAGGATAGGAAGCGAAACATCTCAAAAAATCAGTCCAGTTGCCTTTTTAAAAATAAAACCACTTTTGATAAAACTAGATGACTGAAAATCTTCATAGACATCTAGTTTTGGATAAGTCAAATCTACTTATGGAGATACACATGTCCAAAAATTACATCCTTTTGGGACTTCTACAGCATGTTCTATATATCGCTCCTTTCAACATGTCCAAAAACTTCAATTGGTCCAAGTTATTACAGCCAGACTATTAATCAGAACATATTATATAAAACGTGGCTTTTTTTACAATAGTTTCATTGGTCTCAGATCCACTTTGAGACCCGACTCATTCTATATGTTATAACCTACAAAGCCCTATCCAACAATTTTTGAAAGACCATTGACTTTTAAGATCTTTGGGAGATCTTTTCTCATTGAGAATGTGAGAAAAGTCCTTCCCACCAGTTACTCCAGATGCTGCTACCACAGGAAGTGAGACATGGAAAGCTTTTTCTTTCTTTCTTCTTTTTCTTCTTTGCTGGTGATGACCTATAAAGCCCTAAATGGCTTGGGTCCGGGATATTTGAGGGAACACCTGCTGCCGGCATCAAGCTCCTTTCGTCCAGTGCGCTCACACAGGGAGGGTCTTCTCAGGGTGCCGCCGGTAAAAGATTGCCGGTGGATAACACCCAGGGGGAGGGCCTTCTCTGTGGGTGCTCCTGCCCTCTGGAACCAGCTGCCCGTGGAGCTTAGGACCGCCCTGACCTTCGTTCATTCCGCCGGGACCTGAAGACCTGGCTCTTTGAGCTCTCCGGCCCAGGCTGAGAATTTTTAATTGAGGTTTTTCGTTAAGGGATAATTTAATCTTTTTAAATTGTTTTTTTAACTTTTGTATTTTGTACTGTTTGATTTTAAATACCCTGTAAACCGCCCTGAGTCCTTCGGGAAAGGGCGGTATATAAATTAAATTAAATTAAATTAAATTAAATTAAATTAAATTAAATTAAAATTCTTTCTTTCTTTCTTTCTTTCTTTCTTTCTTTCTTTCTTTCTTTCTTTCTTTCTTTCTTTCTTTCTCATGCTTAACAGGCAAAGCTAATTTTATACAGACTGACTCCTGGCTTTTTAACCGGCTTGCTTGCCAAAGTACATTTTAATTGTTTTAATTGAATTATTTTATATTTTAATTCCATTTTAATCTACATTTTATTATTAACAACCGCAAATGCTATTTCTGAGAAAGTCATGATTTAAATTCATTAAATAAAGGAAGCATTAGTACCATCAATATGTGAAACACATTTATAAGTTTGTGCTTTCCATTCTGCTGCAAAATGTGTTAGGTTAGCTGTCTACAAAATTAATGTGTAGCACTTCATTTGCTAATAATTTTTACAGAAGATAAATAGCTGAGGCTTTTCTCTAGCCTTTGACCCTAAGGATAAGGTAACCTTCATTAGGACTGACTCTGCCTAAAAGGAGAAAGTTACTCATTATTTACATTTTTAAAAGCAGTGTTAAAAAGTTGGGTGGAGGAATGAAAAATGCCAGCCACAACCAAATGAAACTGCCATTCAAGGAAGCTGATTGCACTTCCTGCCTTGGTGTGATCTGAAGGGGACCTGTATTAGACAGCCTGTTCTCTTCAAATACACCACATTCAATTTCAAAGTGCTTGGCCAAGGGAGTGAGTTTCCATTTAGAAACTTTATTCCTTGTGAAATGATGAAATATGTCAGGGGAAATGAAGGATCAGAAGGGGGGAATTATAGCTAAAATGAAAAAAGGGCAGTTATAAATATCCAAAGAAGTATCTTAACCTCTTGCCTAGCTATAAATCTATCCCTGTGCTTCTCTATGGAGACAGTGGGATTG
This sequence comes from Vipera ursinii, assembly GCF_947247035.1. Classification (NCBI taxonomy): domain Eukaryota; kingdom Metazoa; phylum Chordata; class Lepidosauria; order Squamata; family Viperidae; genus Vipera; species Vipera ursinii. The sequence continues at coordinate 48,129,408 of NC_139516.1, forward strand.
GAGGTTTGGTAATAACCCTGACTGCACAATTTAACAGTGTTTTCCATGCAGGGCAGCTATGAACAGAAAATACACTACAGTATATGTAAATGGGATGCTTCAGTTGTTACTGCTCTCCTTCGCATTCATACAGCTGATAAAAACCAATAAGAAGACAAACTCAAACTATATAGCCAGCTTCTCAGGTCAATGAAGAGCTGTCCCAGATGGCAAATTCCCTCCATATCCAACTCTGAGAGAATAGGCAGACCAGAAGCATCTTTGTTGTTTATTTAAAGACCCTGGAGGTCACCATCTATGCCAGCTGGGTCTAAATCTGAACTCCAGGAAAATTAAGACTTTCACACTCATCGAGCTGCAGGAGGGCTTTTTCCAGAGTTTGTTGTGAAAATCAGTTTAAAGTGTTTTCCAATTTATTCAACATGTGGGTGAGGCCCTGTTAAGCTATAAAGGAGTCAGATTTCCAGCTGAGTACATTTATTCATGAAGGAAGCACAAAGAAGTTCAATTGTCAAATACTTTTCACGTAAAGTGAAGTATAACCTGACAAACAATTATTACTTCTTAGAAACCAAAACTGTACTAATCAATCATCATACTATATTTACAAAGAGCACACTCCAGTTTTGACTTTGCCAAGTACTCCAACAAAAAAAAAAGACCAGAATGGGTATTCTCTGGAGAATAAGCAATTCAAAATGAGCTACAATTGCACATTTGTTGCATTATGATATCCATACCTGGAAAGTCAGCACAATAAGGAGTAAAACAAATGGGCATGAGAACAGAATCTCTTGAAAGCAGAACAAATGAAAGGAGTCTGCTAGCATTAGTATGAACTCAAAGTGGATGGTTTATGTAAAATAAGAGTCACCAATGAACCATATTTTGTGAGCAGAAACATGCAAAACAAAACAAAAATACATGGCAAGAAAGAAAGGAATGGCTCAAAGACAATACAAGCAGCGAAGCAAAAATTACATATAGTATTAGAATTTCATTTAAGGAAACAGAAACGCTAATCATTATTCCGTAAGAGAAAACTAAAAATGAATGTTGGCCCATATTCAAGCTCTTTCTAAATTATATTTGGTTCAGTCAAATTACTTGGATTTATTTCCAGATATATTTGTTTAGAATCCATGTACTACTTCTTCTGAACTAAAACTGTCCATATGCAACCAAAATAATAGTACTAAATGAATAATTTGAAATATAAGCAAGTTGTATTCCAGCTACTTCGTCAACAGAGAAGCCCTTATATTATTCTAATCCTCAGGGCACGAGGAGGCAAGATTAGTCTAATTAAGTACAATTACAAGGATTGTTAAGCAAAAGTCATTCTTACATATCATCAAGGGATAGAGCATAGGCTGGCATGACTTAGGTCTAAATTCCAGCAAAAAATTGTTACAGAAATTATGTATTTTCCCAGAGGCTCAGACCACTCAGCAGATTCAGTTCAAAGGAACTGTTTTCAAATAAATTAAGACAGAACAAGAAGGGAAACATTTACAGTAATTTGTTTTGATCACTTTTTATGTGGGACTTCATATAAGTATTCTCTTAAACTGCATAGGTATATGAAGCCAGTAACAGATTTGTGCATGCTGTCCATTAATATTATTCCAAAACACATACAAAAATATCAAATCATATTGTTCTATTGCAACAATTATTCTCAGATTGAACCTTTATAATGTCATTTTTTTGGTTGGAATAGGTTACTTTGTTCTGGTAGATCAGAGGATATTATAGTCAAGCCAGGACAGTAGGTATCCTTGAACATGCTAAAACTTCACTCAATACTTTTAAAATTCTATAATTTCCTTGATGTAAGTAATCATGATAGAATACATTTGTGAGAAATCAGAAAATACAATTAATGATGTTATTAGGAAAAATAGAAATTAACAAACAAATGTAATAATTTTGATTTATGTTTATTGATTAGTCGTACTAATAGGAACTGTATTATTTTTTTAAAACCGTTTTAGAAATCAGGCACCTAGGGTGAAATATAGGATACAGGATTTTCTTTGCTTGTTCAATCAAGGTAAGTCCAGTTGGTGGAGGATCTGCCTCCTTCAGCAACCTGTAGAATTTCAGATCTAGATTTCTGTTCACTAGATCTTGGAGGATAGCCATTAGTGGCAATTTCACCCTGAGCTTTCTTAGGTCATTATGGAGCTATCTGTAAACAAAGAGCTAGTAACAGTGCACTCCTGCTCATATTGAACCATCTCTGTTGACTTAACTCTGAGAAATAAGAAGCAACCTGTTTTGAAAACAGTTTGATATATGAACTTCAAATTCCAAATGTACATAATACTCAACTAACTCTTGTTTTCAATTAAACCAAAATGTTCATTATTATAACTTCTATGTTCTCCTAAACCCACTGAACACAATCCCATCTGCTAATATTCCCAACATGGGGAAAAATTGATATTCTGTTTGTGAAATTTGAAGCATAAGTAGGAATGCTTCTCCGCAGCTAAGAGGCCAATTCTGTAAAAGCATTTAGAAGATTTTATTCAAACTATTCCACAGATGCCCTTTCTGTTTAGTTAAACACAGCAGTGCAAGATCCATGATGATAAAGTATAGGGTTAAGAAGTTTTATGTAGCATTTGAATAAGTCTTCTTTTCTTTCTTTTTCTATTTTAGTTTTTCTATATATATTTAATATCACTAAGGTTTGTTTTATCCTATAGAAGCTAGAGAGTGATGGATTTTAGAGTTTATGGTTGTTAGTATATGGTTGTTTATGATTTTTTTTTATATATACCTTGTATTTAGCTCTGGGAAGTGGGGGGGGAGGGGGGGAGGGGGGAGAGGTAGGGGGGGAGGGAGAAGGGAGGGGGAGGGGGGATTTTTAAAGGAAAAATTGTATGTTAAAACTTTTCAATAAAAAAAAAAGATCCATGATGATAGTTTCATATTTATATCTTTTTTAAAAAAACACATAAGGTTGTCTTACTATATTAGTTTACCTGGGGAAAAGTCTCAATAAACTGAATGGATATTTAATCCCCTATTCAAATATTGCAAGCACACAGTACAGATGTATGTAATGTGCATATATTGTATGTATGCACTTGCATGAACTCTTCATCTCAGTTTGATGTCTCCTTTTTCAAAGATGGATTAAAAATGCTTCGTAAAAGCTACAGTTTGCACATTTATTTTTTTCTTCATAGGGGAAGAGAATAACAGGAGAAAAAAATAGCTTCCAGTGAGAAAATACCATAGAGGAAAATGTTAAACTCCCCTCCCTTAACATTGCAACTATAAAACAGATTTTAAAATGGTGGTTCTGCTCTTTAAAAAAAACCAATTGAAGTTCTCATCATTCCTCTAGTTTGATTCTTAGTGACACAGCATGACTGAATTGCTCCTCTGAGCACTCAACTTTGCTGGAACAGCAAAAGTCAGTACTATATTATAGCCTCCTACAGTGTCAGTCTGACATTTCAACAAGATACATGACAAACATTGAAAAAAGAAAATCAACCTAAAGAATTCTCCATGTAGAGATTTATCAGTCATTTCACCATCCTGATTCCTCACATTTGCTATGTGATAGGTCTGTGCACTTCAACGTGGATTTTATGATGTTGGTGAAAGCAGAAATAAAGAATAAGCAAACATGCACATGCAATTCTGAATGAGCATTTGATGCTATTATGAATTTAATGTTTATTTATATATATATATATATATATATATATATATATATATATATATATATATATATATATATATATATAATGAAAATGGCACTGTATACAAGTAGTCATATATATATATACATATATATACATATACATATACATATACATATTCATATACATACACATACGCATACGTATACATACATACATACATACATACATACATACACACACACACACACACACACACACACACACACACACACACACACACATATATATATATATATAAAATGGCACTGTATACAAGTAGTTCTCAGTTTACAATTACAATTGGGACCGGAATTTCTGTCATAAGTTCTTGCAATATTAAGTCAAGTCATTATGTGACTGGACCCAATTTATGACTAGTTTTACAACATCTGTAAGTCTGTGTCATGCAGTCAGTGCAAATCCTGTTAGCCAATGGCGTTTTTGCCACAAATCACATTCATGTGACTGTGGGATGCTGCAACCAGTCATAAATGCAATCCAACTACTCAATGCCCAAATTGTGACCATAGCAGCAGGACAAAGTCTTCAGTTCGAATTTAGGATCGTAATTGACTTTTTTTTGAGGTTTTTAATTCAAACTGTCATTAAGTAGTCATAAGTTGAGGACAACTCATATTATCTTTTTTCTTCCTTTTCCCCTACCATATTTCCTCTCCAACTATAACCAAAGGTCAACTATTCAGATTGAAATAGCAATTCCCAATAATTTTTCTGATTCTGCATTTTTCGGAATTCTATGATGCAATTCTTAGTTTTAAAACACTGCAAAATTATTACATATTTTACAATGCATATATAAATCAGTATTTTACAATAATATATGTATACCAAAATGGGATAAGTAAAACTCATACAGACCAAATCTTTGATTTTCTCTATTTCATCTCGTAAAAATATTTACTATATGTACATTCCAAATTATGGCCAGTTAAAGAAAAAAGTTATCTCCCAGACTGCCCAGGGGATGTCTGTCTTTCTGTGTGCAATAAAAAGCAGACACTCTTGTGTTTGGCCTGCGAATAGGGCAGATTTTTTTTTAAAAAAACCTATCCTATATCATTCGTGCATAACTTATCGTAGAAAATTAGAAATGAAACAAATGATAGTTTATCATTTTAATCAGAAGAGTTTTCTCTATCTGAATGTATAAAATGGATGCCAATAAAAGCAGACAATATAAAATTGGCAACCTTTTCTGGACAGAGGCTGAGAGAAGTACTGAGCTCAGTTCTGTTTGTCCTCACATTGCCAGATTCCTCCAGTAGTAGAAACCCTTTTGCCTCTCAGAGGCCAACGCCATTACTAGCAAAAGATGGAGGGAGAGATGGTGGAAGTAGCTGAGGTCTATCATGTTATTCTATCATGCCCAACGGTTTATGGTGGGTCAAAGTATGTGAATTATCAATTTAAGCTATGTGGGACAATGATGTTTTATTATCTGCATCACAGGTACTATTTTAATGAGTAGATATTTTTACACACACACACACACACACACACACCATCTTCTATCTGCACAGTAGCTTTGTGAGGTAATTAATTATGATGATGTATTTGATTAATCTGAACAAAATGTTGTCAATAATATTAAAGTTGTTTAATCTAAGATACCCTAAATTATGATTTCACACGCTTGCTTTGAACCAAAGCTTATGTATCTCTCGCTTACCTATGCAAGTTTTCCCATCAGAGTGTAGCACAAACCTCACATGGCAACCACATTTTGGACCTTGATCTGTATCATCACAGGTGTGCTGACAACCTCCATTACCATAGTTGCAAGTCACTGAGAGGTGTAAGAGAAGAAGTAAGAAATAATTCCAAATATTATTATCATACTTAGCTAACTAAAAGACTATGTCTGCACAATATAGTAATGCAGAGCTAACTAAATCACCTTTACTGAATTAATCCAACTGCTTGGGTTCATACATCACACTAGGCTAAAATGTTGCAGCCTGGTTTGCATTCAGTGTGTTATGCAAACAAACCCCAAACAGGTTCAAGTTGCCAGATTTCTTGAAATAATTAAGAATTATTGCATTGAGATAAAACTTTATGCACTTCAGAATCACCCATAAAATCATCCAGAAGCATAGCAGGATCAATTCCAACAGGGAAAAAATAATATGGGATGAAATTGAAATGAGGGGATGTTGGGATTTTGAAAATCTGTATAAGAATGATAGTGATATGTCATAGATCCAAATGCAAACAAATGCTATATCAGGCTATGATACTTATGAATTATTTCTTGTATTTTTTTTTCTGAAAACGTGTTCTTTTTAAAGAAGTGCACAACATTTAACTTTTTCTTTCTTGCTAGAATCCTTGGAGTTTAGTGGAATTTAAAATAGCAAATGCAACTGCATATAAGTTCAAACATCATGTCAATTAAAATGCTAATTTATTTTAGCAGAAAATATGTACAATCTCATCACAAGATAAGTATTGCAAACTGGAGGTTTCTTTTATGAGAAAGCTGTTCCTCTTTCATCTGAACAGAGTATTACAATATGATTAATATGACTGGATATATGGATGCAACTGCACCAAGTAACGTTGGCAGTTATAACTCTATGATGTTCTTCTCTTGATAAAGTACACTTCTAGCAAAGAGCCATTATTTCTATTTTAGTGTTTCTAAAACAACTAATTGCTGTTTTGACAAAGGTTCCCCAAGTAAACACTTACATTTGCAATCTCGTTGATTCTTAGTGAGCTCAAAGCCAGGTCGACATTCACAGGCAATGCCACCTTTGGGGGTCTCACGACAGATGTGTGCACAACCATGATTCTTGTTCATGCAGTTCATTCCTTCTAAAAGAGAAAAGAAGCAACATAAAAGCTACCTAAATCAACACAAGAAACAGCAAAAGGAATATATAATTCTGTTCTAGAATGAGCTGTCCAGGCAGTTCATTCTTGCTTAGCTAACCTCTTTATCTATCAACTTAAAGCAAATTTTAATAAATTCAATAGGATTTACTCTCAAGGAACTGCACACCACTGTAGCCATTTTGCTAAGATGACTGTAGTTACCTTCAAAATTCAGTCACTTTTTAGAACTAAAACTCTTTAAGATTCACTGGTTTCAGAAACAACTAAGGCTTTAACTCATTAGAGTTACATGAATTAACATGTACTGAACACAATACAACACAATATCCCGATTTAAAGATAAAAATGACCCGTGGTCAATCCATATCCCCTGGAAATCTTATCTTAAAGTAAAATTTCTGAAAATAGGAAAGAAAAATGAAAATTACCTCCTAACAGTTCACTGGGAAATGAACTCTACATTTGGTGTACTATAGTTGCATTATGCTATAATTTTTAGATATTGTTTGACCTATTAAATTAAAATCTGTGAGACATAATGTGTTGTAGAGCTGATTAACCAGTACCAATATCTTACTGTGCCCAACCCTTAGTACATCATTTTCTCATCAAGTATCCACCCACAAAACAATTAATTTTCTGTGACACCCTCCCTATTATGGCCCTTAGCCAATGCCTTCTCCTTATACCAGCAGTCCAGAAACTCTCAGTCAAAATCCCTGATTTGTTGATCAGTTATGCTACAGGCTCTAGTGTTGTTTCCTCAGCAGAGTCAAAAAAGCTTCTCAAGGCTTTCTCAATAATGGGAATCAGCCAAAGCAGCTTTAGCTACAACACTGCTATCTGACCTTTCTAAGCTGTGAACAAAACAGGGTTCTGCTGACTCACATCCCTGGATTGTTTATGCTTTATTTGGACTTGAAGGACACCATGTTCTGAGCTTTAGCCTCCATTTCTTCATGTTGGCCACCCACTGTAAGAGGCAATCAGAGCCAACAGGGTCACGCCCTCTGCATCATGGCCTGGGTATGCTGAAGAATACTAGGATCCATAGGGACTAGGCCTGTCTACTTCATTGCACAAGGCAGATGTTAGGGTCTAAATGGGATAGAAAGTATTTGTGAGTAAGTTAGACCAACCACAGGACGGAAACTAAAGTCAATCTGTGGTCTACAAAGAAGGACACTTATTTCAGAGAGAGTCCTATTTTTAAGAATAATTTTAATGATATTTTATTATGTTTCATGTGGTTGTTTTTTATTATATTCTCTTTACATATTTTTGCTGCCTGTTTGCTTGATCATCCCATTTGGACAGAAAGACAAGATATCAAATACTCACAGTTGCCTACTGAATACGGCTATATTTTAAAGTTCTGGAGTCACATCTGAAAAAATGATGTATTCCAACTTAATAATGTAGAAGTATCTGTAGAGAACATTTCAGTCTAGTGGAAAACACTTGAAAGATTCCAGTAATTAATCAAATCCATTATCCCAAAACTGATGAGAGTAAAAATTGAGAGAGGGGGCGGGGAGCAATAGAAACTCTTTTGCCTCTCAAGAGGCCAAAGCCATTACTAGCAAAAGATGGAGGGAGAGATGGTGGAAGTAGCTGAGGTCTATCATGTTATTCTATCATGCCCAACCGTTTATGATGGACCAAAGACTGTGAATTATCAATTTAAGATGTCTGGCACAATGTTGCTTTATTATCTGCATCACAGGTACTATTTTAATGGGTAGATATTTTTCCCTCTCAAGTGACGGTACAATGTATGATTTGAGCAGAACCAGTGTGATAGCTTCCCTGAACACCAGCTTGGACAAGGAGGAAGAGCCAGCTTGGGGGATGTTGGAGGGGGATGTGGAGGAGTTGTAGAGAGGTTGTAGAGGGCTCCGAGCCAGGAGCGAAGAGGCCAGGAACAATGGAGAGGTTGCAGGAGGAGTGGCTGGATGAACAGTCAGCTGAACAATGAAAAGAGAGGCGCAGCTGCAGCTGGAGAACTCAGAGGCTGGGAGGGTGGTGGTGTAGGAGAGGGTGTACAGCTGCAGCTGCCCAGCAGAGATGAGGAAAAATTCCCTCCTCTACCTGATCCATGAAAGCGCAGCACCAAGAGGAGGCAGGCACAATGGAAGTCAGCAAGACTACTCATAAGGTGGCAGCCTTACTTCTCCTGATGAGCTGTACCAACCAGAGGCTACTTAGCCCAGCACGGGGAATAAAGCGAAAATGAGAACAACTTGTCTGCTTCTTGCCATGCATTTGTTCAGCTGTTGTGATTCTTTTTGTGGATTTAAACCTTGACTATGCTACTGGATTTGGACTCTGCTTCTTGGACTTGAGATTTTGCTACTGGAAACTTGGACTCGGATTTTGGCTTTGGTGAACTGTGCTCGACTGTGGACTTGTTTTGACTTTGAACTTGGGGTAGGGGGTCTTTATGAGCTTGTTCTGTGTTCCCTCATTGGGTTTGTGCTGGTTCCTGTGTGGGGTGAATCCTTGGAAAAACTATTTGGAGCTGACAAAGTCTCAATAAAGGCTTCGCCCCTTGAGGTGTGCACATGTGTGAGCAAAACAGGAAAAACAAACAATGTATTAATATGATAAAATATAGTGTTATCCTACTATGAAAATGGCTATAGCATTATATGCTGATAGACTAATCAATGTTTGTCTGTAAACAGTCTGTTAAGAGCCTGCAATGATTGAGAAGCACATAAATCAAGAACATATAACAAATAGACTTAAGCTCAGTGACATATAGAACATAATCTCTTGCTAATACAAAAGTAGAACTTTAGCTGCATCTAAAAAGCTGCAGTTGTTAAGTTGGTATCACGGTTGTAAAATGAATTTGACTTCTCCATTGACTTTGCTTGTCAGAAGGTTGCAAAACGTGATCACATGACCCTGGGAAACTGCAACCATCATAAATATGAATCAGTTGCCAAGTGTCTAACTTTTGATCATGTGACCATGGGGCCGCTGTAAAGCTGAAAAATGGTCATAAGTCTTTTTTCCCCCCAGTGCTATTGTAACTTCAAACGGTCACTAAGCAAATGGTTGTAAGCCGAGGACCACCTGTTCACCAAACGGAATGCTCTTCATATTCCTATTTTCAGCCTTTATATATTAGTTTTTAAGAAGAGACTGGACAGCCATTTGTCCGAAATGGTATAGTGTTTCCTGCCTGAGTAGGGGGTTGGACTAGATTTTATTATTTTCATTATTATTATTATTATTATTATTATTATTATTATTATTATTATTATTATTATTATTATTATTATTATTATTTACAGAACATAGTCTTTCTTTCACTCTCAAATGTTGGATGGTGTCAAGCTGAAAGAAGCATAAAAGAAAATAGAAAACAGCTGATCAAAGATATCACATATCACACCAAAGCAGTCCTTGGTATATTATCTTTCTTTCTATGTGGCTTTCTGTTTCTTAAGATTATTTTGCACTGAAAGCTCCCTGTCCGTTCCCACACTGGGGATATGGAATTGATTCAGGATGTCAGTTTAAATATCTGGACAGTCAAACCGTGAACCAGTCAGTGTAACAGCTGAACAAATTACATTTTCACTCTAACAACAACAGGACATGGGGATTTTATTAGGAAGACTTAAAAGACACAACTGAATCAAAAAGATAGCTGCAGAACTGACCTAACTCGGATTTCACAGGATGTCGGCACCAATCTGGAGCCCTTTCATTCCTGACTATTACTGTTAGTCTTGGCAGATGACATCTCTTGGCAGATTTGTGTTTTCAGTTCCTTAACTGCCAGAGAATTGCTGACAAAAGCAGCCCTTTTAACAGGATCCATGCATTCCCAGACCAGCACTTCAAGTGAACATCATTTGCTCATTTTTAATGCCGAACATGAAGATATTTAATCTTTATATTTAAGCAAATTTTAAACAAGAATCTCATCTCTCTAAACCTAATCAAAATTGCCATTACCGCTGTCTGTACCTTGTTTTGCAACCTTCTAAACCAGCAAGGAAGCAAGGTGTGAAGGAAGTAAAATACAGCACTTGGTATTAAAAGGGATAACACTGTATTTAAAGGAGTGGAATAGAAGTGGAGCATGGTATATACAGTAGGTTCTAGAAAATGGCTTCATTTGTTTTTACATTTATTGTATTATTTCACTTTCTTAGAAGCAGAATCTTTTGATTTTGAAATCTTCTTTTTAGAAGCTTGCTTACATACATCTCTATGTCTCTATATCTCTCCTAACAGTTATTTTTAGAATATCTTGTTCTATATATGATTCATTCAACAACATTTTTTATATCTATACCCCTCTCTGGAAGATGTGAATACTGACTGGGTTTAAAAATCAGATGGTTTGCTCCTGTTTGATCCTACATTGTTACCATTTTGATGTAAAGGTGTCTTAATACCTTTATACATACGCACATATGCACACACAATTCCTTTTTTAAAATAATTTTGTTAAACTTATCAAACTATAAAATACAAATGAAATTAAAATAGTAGGAAAAGGGGAAAGGGGAGATAAAAAGTGTAGGGGAAAGGGGAAAAAAGAAAAAAAAAGCATTGACTTTCAACTCTTTTTAGCACAGTAGAATAAAATAGTAACATTACAATCACAACTTTGTACTTTTATGTACTTAGCCGCTTCTGTAACCACAAGCATGTTTAACCAGCAAAACCCAAAGTCAAAGTTTCATTCCCCCCCCCCCAGCCATCTCGAGCACAAAATCCAGAAGCAGTTTCCAGTTAGAATATGTAGCTATGATTCCTATCTATAGGAATCTAAGGAAAGATGTAAGGGCTAAAAATGTGATTGTGATGTTAAATTCCTTCCTCCAATTGTAGACCTGACTAAATCTAAAGACCTTTGGACTTAGCATGTATAAAGGTAAAGGTAAAGGTTCCCCCGCACAGGCGTGCTAGTTGTTTCTGACTCTAGGGGCCGGTGCTCATCTCCGTTTCAAAGCTGAAGAGCCAGCGCTTGTCCAAGGACGTCTCCGTGGTCATGTGGCTGGCATGACTAGACGCCAAAGGCACACGGAACGCCTTAGTGGTGGTCCCTATTTTTCTACTTGCATTTTTACGTGCTTTCGAACTGCTAGGTTGGCAGAAGCTGGGACGAGTAACAGGCGCTCAATCTGTTATGTGGCACTCAGCATGTATAGGTAAGTCCATATGGTGTGTGTGTGTCTCTCTCTCTCAATAGCAAGCCACTTCTGAAAACATTGCCAAGAAAACTACAGGGATTAGTCTAGACAGTTGCCAGGAGTCAACATTATTTAAGGGGGGGGGGCGGGGGGAATGATTTAAAATCTTAATTTGAGGACTGCAATACTTTCTACATATGAATGGCTTTTTATCAGTATCTCAGAAATTTTATCAATATAGTATCGTATGGTCTAGATATAATTTGTTCTTTAAGTTTTGGGCTCTATTGCAGTTAAATCTTTTTTAAACATCTATGATTTTTTTAGGTTTGTTTTCATTGCTTGTATTTATTTAAAGCTTTTATTTTCCTACAGAGATTAAAGGCACATTTTAAAATAGTCTGTTCTGAATGAAAGCTACTCAGGGAATGCATGTATGCTTAGAAGTTTAATTACACATTTTTTTTGTACTTCAATTTCCCCCTACACAGAATCAATGTGGAACTGAGATTGGCTAAGCACAATTATGAGGGAAACAACAGTTCATACAATCCCTTTTATTTCAAAAGGCCTTGGTTCATTTTTTTCACTGCCTCTGGGAATATATTTTAAATAGCACTTGTGTAAGTTGACTTACATGGCAAATCTAGACAGCACACTAAAAAGCAGAGACATCACCCTGTCAACAAAAGTGCGTATAGTCAAGGCTATGGTCTTCCCAGTTGCAATGTATGGCAGTGAAAGCTGGACCATAAGAAAGTCTGAGCGCCAAAGAATTGATGCCTTTGAACTATGGTGCTGGAGAAGACTCCTGCGAGTCCCTTGGACTGCAAGGCGATCAAACCGGTCAGTCCTAGAGGAGATCAACCCTGACTGCTCTTTAGAAGGCCAGATCCTGAAGCTAAAACTCAAATACTTTGGCCACCTAATGAGAAGGAAGGATTCACTGGAGAAGAGCCTCATGCTGGGAAAGATCGAGGGCAATAGAACAGACATGTCAAACACAAGGCCCAGGGGCCAGATCAGGCCCGCGAAGTGGTTTCATGTGGCCCGCGAAGCCATCCTGGAAACAGTGAGGGAACTGCCCCCACTGCCTTGGCCCTGGCCCAGAGACCCTCCTTCTGCCAGAGACCCTCAGATCTGTCCCACTCCTGCCCAGGCCCCCATAGGCACCCTTGATGCGAACTATGTAGGGCTGGCCATGCCCACCCAGTAGGCCATACACACTCTAGCCACGCCCACCCAGGCCATACCGACCCGGCCCCCTGAGGGCAACTGCAATGCTGATGCGGCCCTCAATGAAATTGAGTTTGACACCCCTGCAATAGAAGAAGGGGATGACAGAGAATGAGGTGGCTGGATGGAGTCACTGAAGCAGTAGGCGTGAGCTTAAATGGACTCCAGCAGATGGTAGAGGACAGGAAGGCCTGGAGGAACGTTGTCCATAGGGTCGCGATGGGTCGGACACGACTTCGCAACTAACAACAACAACAAAGTTGACTTAGAACATTCTTGGGGGAAAAGGCTTATACGGTGCAAAATTTGAGCTATTGCTTTCAGTCTTTTATTCAAACTTCTGTGATATTGTGGGGAAATAATGTTTTCTTTCTAATATTCCACACAATAAAATATTCTACCAGATCTCCATCTTATCTATCATGTTCTCTAACAAAGAAGCATTAAGAAAAGCCCCAAGGAATGAAAAGAAGCTTTGAGGTCATACTCAAAGTAATAGTATTACATTTCATTAAATAGTTTTGCAAATACTACTCAAAAAATCACTTCACAAGGGTTCTGACATTTTGGATCTTGTGCTTTTCTTGTTGGTTTTCTGTATCACGAAAGTGTTACAAGAAAATCAAGACAATTTATAAAGTGAGAATGCTATGTGGAAAACTATGTCAGTCCCATCAGACTGTGAAAGTTGCTTTCACTCAATTCTCAGTTTGTTTACACTGAAGAAAATACAGGTTTAAAGGGAGGCTGGCTACTGTAAAGTGCAGACATCAGGTGTCAGTTTTGTGGAAATAAAAAACATAAGAAAACAGAGCCTTCACAAAATTAAAGTGGGAAATTTATTTGACTAATGCCATATTTCAATTCATCATACAGGTAATCCTCAATTTATGACTGCAATTGGGAATAAGTTATTATGGTTATAAGTCGAGGTACACATGCACCCAAACCCAACTGTACATTTTTGTAGCAGTTATTAAACATATCTGTGATCATTAACCAAATGCCATGGTTGTAAGTCCTAACTCATTCTTTCAGAAGCCAGCAAAAACTGTCAAAAACCGACAAAACAGCCATAAATCACAGCCATATGAATGTGGGGTGCTGTAACTGGTCATACAGGTGAGTCAGTTGTCAACCACCTGAATTGTGACTGGGAACACAACATTTTTCCATAGCCAGGTGTGTTTTACTGGCCATAAAGCACTTGTTCTGGGCCCCTTGTAATTTTGAACAGTTATTAAGCAACTATACTATAGTTCTTTCCAAGGTGCATTTGATTTAAATCAAGTCGATTTAAATCACTAGTAAAAAGGCTTGATTTAAATCAACTCGATTTAAATCATAATTTTTTAAAGAGCAACTGTCTAACTCCCTAACCCTCTCAAGCCAGACTACCATGCTATGGAGGATGGGCGGGATAGGCCCGGTCCCCTTCCATCATTTCGGAGCCAGGGGGAGTGACGGCGAAAGGCTCCACTGCCGCTATTCGCTGCTGGAGGGGCTGTCTTCACATTTCACCCAACAGATCACCTGCCCAGTGACAGCCACCATCTCCTACTCCATCAACTCTCCCGTGGCTTGTGCCATGACCAGGCAGCGCAAGCCTCCCCTGCCGCCTCCTTCTGCCAGCCCTCCGTCGCTGCCAGTGGAGAGAATGAGAACGCGGAGAGGAATGGCTCTGCACAGTGATGCAGAGCAGAGAAGAGCACTTGCCTGCCGCCCTGCATCGCCCCACGTCTCCCTTCTCTGTTCTGGAAATGGCAGCCCTGTTTCCTGCCACTTCCCGGCGCTGCTATAGAGTTTGGCACACCAATGCCCAGTTCTTCTCTCTTCCCGAAAGCATTTCTTCACTAACCTGCTTTCCAGCTCTGGCGCGTTTCTCTCCTGCTGCAGGGAGACGGAGTTTGTGGGACTAAAAAGATTTCAGTCAGACCTTCCAACTTCTCACAAAAAAAAAAAGATCTCACAAAAAGTTGGAAGGTCTTACTGAACATTTAAATGTTAAATTTATTTGATACTTGGGTCATTTTTTTCTTTTTTTTTGCACCAATCTTGTTTCTTTGCTGTTGTTGTTAGTATTGGATGTATATGGTTTTTTTTCTGTTTTGTATTTTATTTTTGTTGATAAAACAAAATAAATATTTTTTAAAAAATAGTTTTTTTAAAAAAACAAGATAGTTATAATAAAACCTATTCAATAATTTTATAATAATTGAGACATTAAATCAAAACAAGACACCAAGGAAAAGGCCAAGAAAATATCAAAGCATCTTTAATTCTTATGCATAAGAAACTGTAAGAGATAACGAATGATGAAAAGGGATTATAAAATGCACAGAATTTGATAAATAGCAGGAATAAGGAAATACAGAAAACAATTGGGATGTAGGAAAGGGAAAGATCATGAACAAGTTAAAGGTTATAAGGAGTTTAAACTTAGTATGGCCAATAAAGGAAGGCAGCAAATATTAACAAAAATATAGACGTTATATGCCCCAATTTTAATAAAATGAACTTAAGACTTGAAAAGGATAGATTTAAACTGGATATGAAAACTGGAAATGAAAGCATTCCTTGTTCATCAGTAATAATCAGCATGGGAAACAATGGGAGTCTGAATCAATTTATAGCTGTATCAGTCAAAAGAGAAAGGATGCATTTAAGAAATGTTGTACTTATCATTCTTGCAACCTTAGAGTATGTCTAGAGTACTGTCTACTGTCAAGAAAGAAAAACAAGATGAAGAGAGAACTGAAAAGTTATGGTGTCAAATAGGGAATAAAGGAAAGATGGAAATGAAAGTGAACAATAATTTAGAGCAAAGTTTGATGGGCATCAATTTGATGTTTTAATTAGCCATAAAAATTGGAAGACCATACAGGGAACATAGTCATTAATTTCAAAAAAATTAGGTTTTCCCCTAATATATTTAGGTTTTTCACTCGATGTATTTCTCCCCCCAATAAATAATGGTTATAAAGACATGTTGCTTGATGCATATGTAGAGCACTTACAGTTAATAACTAACTGTGATGTGCCAGGCAGCTATTTATTAGAAAAAAACTGGCAGAGACATAATAAAAGCAGAGAGTTGATTTGGTTTCACTGCCCTTATCACCACAGAATAAGCTCAATAGGATTGCCTGTCACTTCAAATTTATCATGGATCAATCAATTAAAAGTACTTTGAAGTCTGAAACGCAGGTGCACAAATGGATCTCACTTGAGAACTCAAAAGAACAAAGTTACCACAATAAACAACTACACTGGAGAAAAACGCATGGACTGAAGAACAGAAACATTCAAAACAAGATCCTCTACGGCCAAAGTAAACTTGACGACAAGAACAAAGCCTCTTTTTTTTGTTTTGTTTTTCAGGAAGTTATTTAAAACTTCAGAAAACAAACACTGGGGGCGGTCCAGGGTAAAGAACAAAGATGACACAAGAAGAGGCAAGAAGACGCAAGTTCTATGGATTGTTATTGTAAGATTTTTTTCTCTCTAGTATCTTCTACTTCAGAAGCTGCCTCTATTAGGCATTATTTTGAAAGAGACCCACAAGATCTTTGATGCCTGGATGAAAAAGCTTGTCTGGCTTTGCTGCAACTTTTGTAAATGACATAATAATCTCAGGCAAAAGGCTGTCTGCCAGAAAAATTGTACTAAGCAGAAGCTGCTTTCCCACAGCATTTAGAGCACAGCAATTGAGACTAAGTTATATATATTAGGAAATTCAGGTGTCAAAAAAGTTTTTGTGGGTAGAACCAGGAGAATAAAATTTTATTCCAGAACAAAGTGCAGATCAAACCAAGGTTAAAACCAAGAGTCTATCAGAATTAAAGTTAATGCTCCAGGCTGGAAGAGGGTCCAAAGAGGGTAGCCACTGAGTTTTTCTGCTTTTGAAGAGCTAAGGAGTCATTCTGGTTTGGCTAGGCTCTTGTGTCATAGTCTTCTTGGTTCTTTATTCAAGACACAGGGAAAAAAAACAGCAGCCAGGTAAGATTCCAAGCAGATGTAGCTCTGGGAGGGCAGATCCATGTTCCGAAGTCATTGCAGAACAAAACCTACAACTCCTGATTGTACACCCACAGGTAAATGAATGATTAAGTATTTATTACACTTACGTATTGCACAATCAGGATTAGTTTATAATAAGTAAGCCATAAGTATTAAATTGTCCCAAATATATAAAAATAAAACCCATAAAATCATAGAAATAATAGAAGCAAAAATAAGAAGCAAAGTCAAAAGAGCAAACAGAAGTGCCAACCCTTATATAATCACAGCAATATTAATTCTGAAAAGTCATATGGAAAAGTTTCATCTTAATAGCTTTTTGAAGCAATGTGAGGGAAATGACAACTGAGTTATGGGAGCGGGAGGTTCCATAAAGTGGAACCCACATTCTACATATATGGGGAATATTAAGCATCTCCCTGGGAAAGATTGAGGGCAATAGAAGAAGGGGACGACAGAGAATGAGGTGGCTGGATGGAGTCACTGAAGCAGTAGGCGTGAGCTTAAATGGACTCCAGAAGATGGTAGAGGACAGGAAAGCCTGGAGGAACATTGTCCATAGGGTCGCGATGGGTCGGAAACGACTTCGCAACTAACAACAACAAGCATCTCCCACCAGGACAAATGCATAGGATGGACTGCTTCCACCTGAAAATACTTGAGAGCACATACATACATACATACATGTAACAGTTCTCATTTGCCAATCATAGGCTGATATATTTGCTACTAACTACAAATATAGGCTCGTATAAAATATATTGCAATAGTGTGTGTAATGGCTGATGTACCAAACATGGCAGAAAGCAAAATAGGATCAAGACCAATATAATTGTCCCATCCATGTCTCAAGAAAGATCATTCACCACTGTTTCCATCCTATGTCCGGATGTGAATCCTGAATGAAAGGTATTCAGACAATCCACTTCCTCCAGGGTACTTTGTAATTGAAGCCCAACACCCGGTCAACAACTTTCCCTAAAATGAGAAGGCTGGATAACAGTTGTCTTATATAGCTAGACCCAAAGAAGAACTGTTCAAAAGGAGCTTCACCACTGTCTCCTTTAAGGCATCATGTATGATCCTCCTCTCTTAAGGAGGTACTGACAGTTTCCTGGGTGCAGCCTCTCTTACTTCCCAATCACCCCAAATTGTCCAGACAGACATATATTCAAGCCACAAGTGCACAGACCAGAAAGAATCCCAGATGACAATTCATAACAATGATCGATTCACCACTTCAGATGCCATCCAGAGAGTCAACCCTTTTTTTCCAAAATATAAAGCACTGGGCATGTACATCTGGTTTATATATTCCCAGAATTATTCATTCTTCAGGCTATTTCTCTTCCAATTAGTGAAGTATAGTGAGATTTCCCAAGAGAAGACATGAGTCCTAGGTCCACAAGGTTACATTTTCCTATTGAAGAGACCTTGCCTAGGGCAAGGTAGAAAAGATGACCTCGATAAAGATATTTGAATTCCATTACCAAGGTTATGAGAGGAAAAATATATCTTGTCCATAAAGGGCACATAAGTCCGTAAGCCGCTCAGAAAAATAGATCCCTAATTCACAAGAGTATAAGAAAAGAGGGGTACAGCACTATCAGATTCACAAAATTCTGTTGATCATAGCCAATCTCAATAAAGTCAGTTTTATTCTTCCTGTGGAATTGATTTCTAGTGTGGAGTTGACAGTGTGGGAGCTTGACGAGTCAAATTTATGCATCCCTAGCAGGCCTATTATTAAGCACACAGTTTGTTAGCAGGTAAACATTTTCCTGCCTGAGCAAAGGGTTGGACCTCCAAGGCCCCTTCCAACTCTGTTATTCTGTTAAAAGTAATATACAGTATAGCCCCGTATATTATTGTGATATAGCACAAGAGATATTTGGTCATTCCAGCTGATTTACTTTTTCTTTATAAGAAATCAGTGAATCATAAGCCTAAAATGCTTAAATAAACTGGTAGCAGAAATGCAGAACCAAGATAAAGGTAAAATATCTAACCAATTAACAACAGTGATAATCTAAATGTTGTTGCAGTCTTCAGAATTTAATGGGACATTTATTAAACTGGACATGCATAGGATGATGCAGTTTGTAACATACCCTGATCATTAAAATGGGCTATATTCTCCTCCCCACTCTTCACATTTCCTCTTAACCAGTCTACTTCAGTTTGCTGTCTTCAGTTTGCTGTCTACATTGGACAATAGTGCCATTGGACCTCAAAGATCATGTTGAAAATTCCAGGAACTGAACTTCAAAACATCTGGAGAGCACCAGTAAAAGAAGGGTGCTCCTAAACATATATAACAACTAATCTATTCCAGCTTTCTTGGTGCTGGACTACAATTCCCAGTCACCACAGAGTATAAAATTGAGTCACATTTGGGATAGAGCTCAAATCCTTCCTTCTTGCAAAACAAACAATATTCTCTTAAACGTGGTTTTAAGTGTTATTTTGCATTAAGCTTCCATACACACTTGTATGAATATGTCAAAACAAACCTGCAGAACGCAGCTGACAGTGGTTTACTAAATCATATACATATTGCTTTGCAAGAAAGGTGGGCAGGTATACAATAAAAGCATGTCAATTTTGAAATTGACACCCATTTTACTTATTGTTTTAAATGTTTATTTGTCTTTAAGCCCCAAAAATGATCAGAGCTTTGGGGAACTCTGAACATTTTAAAAAAAGTTAGAGAAATTTTTGACACCTGATGCTTCAGGCAAACGTGACTCTTTTCTTCAAAAATTCTAAATGGTTTAGCAGATTAACTAGTCAGAAAATTAATTTATTACAAATGTCACCAAAAGTATGATAATTAAATATAGGAATGTCCAGTGCCCAGCAGCTCCAGTAAGAAAGATGGATTGTCTAACTATGACCACAACCATATGTTAATTAAGAGTATTTTGAAACAAAATACAAAATAACAAAATAACAAAATACAAAATACAAAAAAACAAAATACAAAATAACAAAAAAAACTAAAAAACCCTTGATGAAAAGTGATTTGAATCAGAATAACGAAACCTGTAGTCTCTACATGGGACTTCCCTTGAAGACTACTCGGAGGCTCCAACTGGTACAGAATGCGGCCGCGAGAGTTGTCTTGGGAGTTTCCCGGTACTCCCATGTTACACCTTTGCTCCGTGAGCTGCATTGGTTACCAGTTGTCTTCCGGGTAAGGTTCAAGGTTTTGGTTATGATCTTTAAGTCCCTACATGGCATGGGTCCGCGATACCTCGAGGACCACCTGCTGCCGGCGTCGACTCCCCTCCGCCCTGTGCGCGCCCACAGAGAGGGCCTCCTCAGGGTGCCTCCTGTCAAGGAATGTCGACTGGTGGCCCCCAGGGGGAGGGCCTTCTCTGTGGGTGCTCCGGCATTATGGAACCAACTGCCGGTTGAGCTCCGGATGGCATCAGACCTCCGATCCTTCCGTCGCGGGTTGAAGACCCATTTATTTGAACTAGCGGGTCTGGCCTGATGGGGGTACATGGGTTTTTATAGGCTTGTTTTATTATTCTTGTTTTAACTTGGGCATTGATTTAATTGTCTTTTAATGTTTGTATTGTTATTTATATTTATGCCCTGTGAACCGCCCTGAGTCCCTTTGGGAGAAGGGCGGTATAAAAATCTCAATAAATTAAATTAAAATTAAATTAAATGAATTGAAATTTGTCTCGTCTGCACACTGATCAGTTGTCAGACTGATTAACAAAATAAACTCATTGTATCCTTCTCCATTCACAATAGTTAATACCAATTTGAGTGAATGTTTTGTATTTTACTTCAATCATAATAGGGTGTTTCAAGTGGGGGCATTGTTTGAAGCGAGAGTGAGAAGCAGCCAACTCAGAGCATAAGTAGCCTCTCTCAATTTGGTGTCTTTGCAACCTGTTGGGACAATCACCAAGATTATCAACCAGTTCGGCCCACTTCTGGAGAACATCACTGGGGAAATGCTAATCCAAAAACTTGAAAGCAGGACTTTAATGGCACTCTCTATTTATCCATCCATAGGCCAGCCCAACTCAAATACAGGAACTTTAATTTCCCATCTCTTCTTTAAACCTGATGACAAAGTTAGAGATCCAAAAAAAAGAGAGATAAGCAGAAATAAAAACATTAAAGACCAACCTTCAGGACGCTGGATGCAGGTATGCTGGTTATCACTCAGGAAAAAGCCTTCACGGCAATGGCACTCATAGCTTCCCATCATGTTGACACAGGTTTGTTGGCAGCCACCATTCCCCTCTGCACATTCATCCACATCTATTTCAGGAACCAAGGAGAGAATGAAAAGGCTGAAACTTACTATTATTAAAGAGTAAGAGTCTGAAACTTACAATTTTTTACAAAAAGATAATAATACCATAAAAACACAACCAAATAAAAATAAATTTAAAAAAGGAACAAAACATTACTTTAAAAAAGCCAAGACAACAATAAAATATCTTAAAAAGCTAGCAAAATCATTTTTGACTATCTAGAACCCCGAAGGGAAGGAATACAATAGTTATTTTAAAACAATTGGGATATAAATCCTGTAATAAATTATAATGAATAAACCTGATGAAGAAATGCTACGATAAAGACCTTGTCACATACAGTATACCTAATTAATTAGTGTGTTATGATAAATGAAACAAATAGCATGACTTCTGATAAAATCTGCTGGTTCCAGGCAATTTCATACACAAGGTGTTCTTTCCAATATCCTACCTGCAAAGTGTTTTAAAGCTTTCTACCTCAGACCCAGCTACTTGCATTGGATTGAAAAACAAATCTAAAATTAGTGCAGATGGATCAAGTATATGCCATATTTTACATCACCCTTTTAAGACAACAATAAATAAAGCCAGTCTCTGACATTCCATATTATTTCTTCCACCTTCTGATAAGATTTATTTTTAATGAAATGCAGGATAGATCTGTGTAGATAGGAAATGGCTTAAGTTCTTACCAATTTTTGCTTAAAATGATAAAAAGTGGTATTTTGCTATTTTTAGCATTAACAAATAGTCTTTGTACAATTAAGCTTCCTTATAAGCATGCAAATAGCACTTTGCCATAAAGAAGGGCACTAATGAAACACATCATGTGGAATCTCTGTTCTAATTTTATTTTCTAATTGTCAAATAACAATGGGTTTCCTGTCCTAAAGAGTATTAGAACAGAGATTCCACATGATGTGTTTTAGAAGTGCTCTTTTCTTAGCATTTTTAGTGAAAATGGTTAGCATTGGATAAAGTTAAGGCTATTTGATCTGGACTGTAAAAATCCAAATCCTGATGACTATGAGATACCAACAATGAATTTATGTTTTCTTTTCTGTTTGCTGCTATTTAGTGGTTCGCCAGACTTTTGCAAACTAAAACTAGGATCCAGGGAGTAAAAGATTTTCTTTCTCTACAAAGCAAGATTGGGTGATTGTGATCTTCAAAGAGATTGTTGATTTTCATCTTCCAAGAATGCCATAAAGCATAAGGAAGAATGCTAAGAACTATATTTCAGCAATCTCTCTGAGATTTGGAGAACACAGTATGCACATTCCAGTACTGTTATTTTGGCTGATAGCTTTAGTACCTCATCTACTACATCATAACTGAATTCTCAGAAATTTTTAACCCATGGTTGGCTAAATCAAAGCCCATCAATAGGGTTCAAACAAATATTAAGTCACAAACTAGCAAACTGCATGATGATTAACTGTATCTACCACTAAGCCAGACAAGCCTGAGTCAAAACATTCCCTAGGTTGCATCAGTATCAGATGACTTCACTACCTAATGCAGATTCACCAAACTTAAAACAAATCTAGCCAACTAACTTCTTAAGTCTAACTACAACGAAATGCACCATATAGCAATTGAGACTCCCTAACTAAGTTCTAGCTCTTCTAGTTCACTTGCTCTAAATATCTGATTTCCAGCCTTGTCCCATACTCTGACTTCACTCAAAAGTCAGCCTGACTTTTAAATGTATACACTCAACTTCAAACAGGCTAGGGGCTGGGCAGCATTGCGCTTCTCTTTAGATTCATGCCACCCGGCTCAGTCACACTGCACTGTGAGGAGAGCACTCTACTGCCTGCCAAAAGTGGGCAGGCTGAGGGCTGGGCAGCATTGCACAGGTAACATCGACTCTCATGCTGCTCATGGTATTCCCTCTCCCAGAGCCCACCATATGTGAAGTAGGCGAGGGCCATGTGCTGGCCACTTCCAGGCAATGGTGCATTTTTTCATTCCTCATGAAGGATGCCACTTCCCCAGCTGCATTTCTTGTGTGTTTTTCTCCCTCCCTCATCTCAAATATTTTCCCACCACTCTTAGGAAGGAAGGAAGGAAGGAAGGAAGGAAGGAAGGAAGGAAGGAAGGAAGGAAGGAAGGAGAGGGAGGGTCTGAGGGAAGTCCTGCCTTAGTTCTTCCCTGCTGCCCTTTCACCATCCCCTTGCCCCCTCCTCCTGGCCTATCCTGGGGGGGGTCTCCCATCCTATTGCTAAGGAAGTTTTGGATACAAAGCCAGGTCTCCACACATGGAGAGGGAGTGGGTCTCCCTCTTGACTTTGCCCTCATAGCCATCATAAGCAACCTGGCTAAGGAGAGCAAGCACAGCAGCAGCAGCCTTGAGGTAAGTGCAGCTGGGTGCCCCCTTGGGGAATTGGGACTGGGCTTAGTGCCGTGGGTGCTTGAGGGCTGGGCTGGGCATTTGACCTCCATGCCACCGTCCAGCCCCCCCCGCATAGCCTGAGAGGAACAGTGAGGCTCCTCCAATGGACCATGACTTGGCACTTGCCCCAGTCCCATCTCCTTCTGCCAGAGACCCTCAGATCTGTCCCACTCCTGCCCAGGCCCCCATAGTTACCCTTGACACGAATGATGTAGAGCTGGCCATGCCCACCCAGTAGGACACACGCACTCCAGCCATGCCCACCCAGTAGGCCACGCCTACCCTGGCCACACCCACCCGGCCCCCCCTGAGGGCAACTGCAATGCTGATGCGGCCCTCAATGAAATTGAGTTTGACACCCCTGTTCAACATGAAAGGAGATAATTAGCAAACTGCCCTAGAAAACAGGCTTATGAATTAGTTAAGAAAGAAACAAGCCACAAGATGGTGCTGGTCTGCTACAACTGAAGAACCTTTTGCCTCCCAATGTTTTTTTTAAAAAAGTCAGCAGTTTGCAAAATATTATTACAGATCACAAGATGTTCTAAAGAAAAAGAACATGAACACAATCTGAAATATCAGTGAAGGGTGAAACACAATTCTATAATTTATAGAGAGATTTTAAAAAGGTGAGTTTGAGCATAAAGTAGCAATAGCCCACTTCCTCCTCCTTCTCCTTAATTAGTAAAAATTCTTAGCTACACATATTGAATAGAAATAGTAGTTTCCTGAAGAAATTTTCCTCTACTTTAGTTATCCGGATAATTCCTTAAAGATCTCAGAGGTGGTTGGAGAGATAGAAAACCCATTCCTTACCTTACTCCAGCTTCTTTGTATGGATTTTTCTCTTTGTTCTAAAATTAACAAACTCTTTTTTTTTAACCAGGAGAGAGAACTATCTGATCCTGGGTAAATCTCAGTCTTTCCAGGCAGGCCAGATGGGAAACATAACTAAATGAACTAATTTTACTTTACCGTAAGGCTATCTTAATTGAACCTTGTAAGTCTAAAAGTACAAATCTCCCACTGCCACTTTTAACCACTTGTGCAATTAGTGCAGGCCCTTCCTCAGTTTCTTGTTCTAACCATTAAGCCACTGATTAGGACAGGGGTCTTCAAACATGTCCCTTTTATGACTTGTGGACTTCAACTCCCAGAATTCCTCAGCCAGCGTGCCTGGCTGAGGAATTCTGGGAGTTGAAGTCCACAAGTCATAAAAGGGACAAGTTTGAAGACCCCTGGATTAGGAGCTCCTCCTTCTCTTGTCTGATTGTTTGCTAGGCAGTCTCTCTTTCCTGTGTTCATTTCCACATCCCATTACAATAAGTGACCAAGAGCCATTTGTCATTCATGGGGATATGGGTTTAATCAATGCATCCACAGTCTACAGTCTCACCTGTAAGTTACATTCATAATACTCCTCATCAGAAAAAAGAAAAATGCAAGAAAAAAAATCCTCTTTACACTTGACATTCAAAATTAAATATACTGTATATATTTGTCTTTCTAGTGAAATACATGTTTTCATACATACAAGTTATGTAAAGCTTCAATTGTCAGTCAGTCGATCAGTCTTTCATTACAATACAATTAGCAGAATTCAACTTAAAAAGAAAAAAAACTTACAAAATGAAAGCTAAAAGAAGAATAACTAATCTCACAGAATAGAATAGAGCTGGAAGGGACCTTGGAGGTCTTCTAGTCCAGCCCCCTGCTCAAGCAGGGGAACCTATACCATTTCAGACAAATGACTGTCTATTCTCTTCTTAAAGACCTCCAGTGATGGAGCGCCCACGATTTCTGAGGTCAAGCTGTTCCCCTGGTTAATTGTCCTCACTGTCAGGAAGTTTCTCCTTAATTCCAGGTTGCTTCTCTCTTTGGTCAGTTTCCAACCATTGTTTCTTGTCATGCCCTCTGGTGCTTTGGTAAATAACGTAACCCTCTCTTCTTTGTGGCGCCCCTCAAATACTGAAATACTGCTATCATGTCACCCTGTTTCTTCTTTTCAACATGACTGGTTATAGTGAGTATTAGCTTCAGCTCTAAAACTGCTTAGGAAATCAAGTACCAGTTCAATTACTATTAGTTATAATCCACATAGCATTTTGACAATAATTTCAAAATTACAGATTTGTACATAGGAATATATATTAATTAATCACAAAAGCAATTCTGAGAAAAGCTACACTTTTCAGATTTCTTTAAGTCTTTAATGATGTCAAGTTTCTTTATATAAGAATAATCTCTTTCACTTGAGGTAATGGATACTATTTATTTACGTTATTTTCACTGGTTTTCTAATTAAAAATATTCAAATAGATTGTAAATCAGAAAAAGGTAAAAAGCATTCCTAACAAATTAATTTCTAAACAAAATATTATGTAATGTCATAGTGCTGACGTGGGAAGAGGTCAAAGATTAAACTGGTTCACCTTTTTGTGCATGGATTCTATGAAAAAAAAACCTACTTTGGTATTGTAATTCCTGGCTGAACTTAAATGAGGAAGTCCCTAGACCAGGCATTGTAAACTTGTGATGTCATGTGACATCGCACAATGTATCGTGACTTTTTTCCCATTGCTGGCAATGGGGTGGACGCGGTTTCGGCATGACACATCCAGCCCATAGGCTGGCAGTTTGTCATGCCTGCCCTAGACTAATCATTGTATCTTATCCTAATTTATCCTCATGGGGTTATTCTAAAGGAAAAATGGGATATGTTGTACAGCATTCTGAGTTCTTTGAAAAAAGTTTTATTTTTAAAAAATAAAATAAAGAGAAGGCATCAGATTATCGTGAAATTACACATTTACTGTTAATTCTTGTATTACTAGATATAATTCAAATATCGCAAATAGGGGTTTCCAAGCTTTTTGAGCCAAAATATTGGGAGCAATCAAAAAGCAAACTTATAAAAAGTGTTTACTCCCTCCTCCACCCCATCATCATTTTTAATGCTAAAAATGCTTTATTATGGGGCACACTTTGTTTTATAGCAGGCTCATTTTTACCCCTTTTTAATTAAAGGAATCTATGTATTCTAGAAGACAGAAGAGAAAATATAAAAAAAAGTGGGCAGCATATAAAATGTCAGCTGTTACGCTGATGGCTGGGGCTACCACCCTAGAAACCCCTGCCTAGAAAAAAATACCTAGAAAAAAATTAATCTGGCAGTGTCACCTCTTATATTAAGTGCAGATATTTCTCATACCATTTAGCCATAGTCCATTGGAGTATTGCTGACTAAAAATACAAATAATCTTCTCTTGACTTATTATGGGCCAGCTAAGTGGACAGACTGCTAAATTTGCACCAAGCTGGAGGAAGGTGCCCTTTTTTCCATAATGTCCAGAATCAGAGAACAGATGAGAAATATAACCAGCCCCTTTCTCAAAACACACAGAGGAAATAAGGAGCTCAGTGCCAAAGAAAACCTCTGTGAACTCAAGCATTAAAATCTCAACAGCTAAGTAGAAAACTGAGCCCCTTGGACATCAATGGTGGGGCCATGCAGCAGACTCCGGAAAAGCCAGAATAGCAGGTCGATGACAACATGAACAGACCTGAATATCTGAACAAATGTGTAAGAGGTTAATTAAAATACACATATCAGCTCACAGGCGCACAAAACCCAAATGCACTATCGTGCAGGGCCTCTTGCAGACAGGCAAGACTATTGCTAACTAATAAAATTTTATCCACAAATATGCAGGTTTAACTGCTGCTTAAGTTTCACAATAATAAATAAAATGCCCGAACATTTATTATGGTTTCAAAGGAAGACTTAAGACTTGACTATAGATAAAAGGCTCAGAACAAAGGAAACAACAACCTCTAGCTAGTTTGTGGCGTAGCCAGGGCTTTTTTTCTCATAGAACGCTCAGAACGGAGTTCCGGCACCTTTTTTGGATGGAACCTTGTAGGGTAGGCAAGGCAGGTTGTGTGACATGTGTGAGTTCCGGCACCTTTTTCTTTTACAAAAAAAGCACCGGGCGTAGCAGTATTTTAAAAGGGTACCATGATCATACACAAGTCTTTTTTCATGAACTTTTAGATCTTGACAGGCAAAAGCCATCAAAGAAGAAAAGTGGGGCACATATACAATAATTTGTGTGAGGAAAATTCTACACAATTTTATTTGCATGTGGATAGCTTCTACATGGTTTAGACAGATTTAGAAAGATGTATATTATCCTGATCACAAAACATTATATTCAAGATGCTTCCTTGATATCCTTTCTCAGTTTACAAATCTTCACCATATGTATGTATGCATATATGTATGTATGTGTAAACATTTGTGAACTGCAAACGTATCTCTAATTAGATTAAGACATAGCAATATTGCATCATATGGATTCAGCAAGTATAATCTGATGGTGGATATGTTAATAATATGATTTTTACCTTAGGCAAATTAAGTACTCTGTAGGTTAATGTAATCTTTTGCAGAACTCTCAGCAATAAACTGCTATTCCTTATCTTCAGTTCACAACAAGGTAAGTCATCAGTTAAACTAGTTGATACAAGGCTTTCGATCTACAAGACTTTCCATTTTATTAAAGGCAACTGAAATCATCAAAAGGCTCCCCCAACTTTAATTTAGCAAACAGATCAAATTCCTGGTATGATCTGGTTCAAGATCATTCACAATCTTATTAGAGATAAAGTAAGGTAAGATACAGGAAGTTATTCTATCCAATAGCTGAATTTCAGACAAACTTCTTTTTAAAGTCCAGAAAAAGCAACTCTTGTTTTGTTATCAAACCCACATGTTCACCTTCCCACACTGAAGTCAGGAAATAGGAACATTAAGACTCCAGTCCTCAATATTGCTCTAGATCCCTTTCATGTTCTTCCATTTTATGTTGCTTTATTTCTGACAAATAACCTACTGTATCTTGTCTAGACCATAATTTTGCACAATTGATATTGATCACCACGGAGAGGCAAAGTCCAATACTATCTGGAATTCCTTTCCAATTTTTAGGACAATACCTGGTCACAAGCTGGTGGAGAAAAGAAATAACAAGGCAGGTTCACATCAGACCCATGATGAAAGACGTGAATTAGTTGTCAAGTGCCTTTGCTTTCTAGGCTCAATTTAAAAGACTGATTTGCATAGTTAAAGTCTTCTGGAGAGAAGATCATGATTTTTACAATGACCTATCAACATTCCTAGACAGCATTCTCTAGAATCCATTATTATTAAACAACTCTATCAAAAGTAAATACTGATTAAAAAATATATTTCTTATCAGAAAATCATCTTGTTTTCCCCAGATTTCCTCCTTGCTAAAAGGTGCAGAATTCACAGCTAACCATTCACTAAAGATTGTATTCAAAGTCTCTGTGGTCTGTTTAAAAAGACAAATGCATCCACTCTGGGAAAGAACTGAAAGTCAGAGAGATAAGAGAAGACAGGCAAAGGGACCCCTAAGTGTCCCAGGATCATGTGGTCACTTTTTGTGAACTTCTGACGAGCAAAATCAAAGGGGAAGCCAGATTCACTTAATAACCATGTTACAAATTTAACAAGTGCAGTGATTCACTTAACTATCATGGCAAGAAAGGTTGTCAAATGGGGCAAAATTTACTTCTGTCTCACTTAGGAACAGAAATTTTGGGCTCAACTGTTGTCATAAGTCGAGGACTTCCTATAATGTGATAACTACTTTCATTGCTAATGTAAAGTATGACATCAAATGTCAGTCTGTGGCAGGGGTCTGCAACCTTCACAACTTTAAGATTTGTGGACTTCAGCTCCCAGAATTCCTCAGCTATGCTGGCTGAGGAATTCTGGGAGCTGAAATCCACAAGTCTTAAAGTTGTCAAGGTTGCAGACCCTGGTCTATGGTATCATGAATTTAGTGTTGCTTGTTTATTGTTCTGAATATCATTTCCCTAGAAAATATAATTCCTCTGAACATACATAGCACATTTCTTCATCACTCAATCTCAAAGCCATATAGCAAGATTGAGCGTGAGGAAAGAAAGTGAAGATGACAGAGAATGGATGACCTACAAAGCCCTAAATGACATGGGTCCAGATTATTTACGGGAGCACCTTCTGCCGGCGTCAACTTCCCATCGTCCTGTGCACTCCCACAGAGAAGGCCTCCTCAGGGTGCCGTCGGTCAGGGAGTGCTGGCTGGCGGCCCCCAAGGGGAGAGCATTCTCTGTGGGCGCGCCTGTCCTCTGGAATCAGCTCCCTGTTGAGCTCCGGATGGCTCCCGACCTTCGCTCTTTTCGCTGTGACCTGAAAACCTGGTTATTCAAGCTTGCCGGCCTCGACTGAGGGATTGGGATTTTAAATTTTAGAATTTGATTTACTTGGTTCAGGGCTAAATTTAATTTAATCTATTTTTAACTTTGTATGCTATGTTTTAATTGCCCTGTACACCGCCCTGAGTCCTTTGGGAGAAGGGCGGTATATAAATCTAATAAAATAAATAAATAAATAAATAATTCACTGACCCAGATTGTTGGGGGCAATTAAGCTGACTTTGTAATAATGCCGCTTGTGGGGTGTGTGAAAGCCCTAATAAGCAGGCATATACATAGAATGAAGGCTACTGCTAAGCTTGTAAGCCGCCCTGAGTCTTCGGAGAAGGGCGGGATATAAATGAAATTAAAATAAAAAAAATAAAAATAAAAAAAAATGCTGTTAACTTACGTACCTTAGTAGAAGTGCTGCTCACCTCTGTATCAATAAAGTAGGAAGCTGGGGTTTCTCTACTAGGAGTCTTATTTTCCTCTTTTAAAAAAGTAAGACCAAAGCATAAAAAACCGCCAAGATCTCATATCCAGAGAGCCAGTATGGTAAGCAATTTAGGGTAGAAATTTATGTTTAAAAATGTTAAATGATCCTTATTGAAATTCATTTCAATGCAGACTATAATTGTATCTTTAAAAGTCTGGTCATCTCTGTACCTGAGTTTCTTATGACTCTTCCATTATAACCAACAAATAATATCCTCCTTTGTCACAAATTTATTACCCATGTAAGTTACACATTCTATTTTAGCCTTTGATAAGAACAGTTATTCCTGGCCAGTTCCAATTATACAACATGGTTCTCCACTTCAAAGTCAGTAAGGAAAGATGAAAGATGATAAATATATAAGCTGTGATGTTTTAATCTGCATCTATTCTGATATTTTTTGCACTCCTGCAAACACTATTTATTCCCTTATCACAAGATAAGGTGCTCACACACTTATAAACCATAAAGAACTGGAAGCCTAGCTGAGAAGAAAGACAAAATAATATTCAAATCTCTGATACAGAGACTGAACTACAAAGATAAAAGTAAAAGATGATTCAGCCTAGCTCTTTAAATTGGTGAATGGTAAAAAGTTGACGGAGAAAAAGCTTTCTGTACTTCTTCTTCTTCCTTTCTCTGTTTTCCTCCAAACCACTCCACACTGTCCATAAAGGAATCATGACCATGCGAAGAGATTCTTCAAAGAAGCACAAGCACAGGGAGAGAGTTGAAACTGAGCTCATGGATGTATGCTATTTTGGATGGGTCTGGTTTTCCATTAAGATTGCAATCATTTGTATACTTATCTGTAAATAAGAGGTAAGCATGGAATAAGTGGGATTTGCTTCAAAAATGAAGCTACAAACAAGATGATAGTCAGCTGAATGCTTGCTTCCCCAAATTCTTCCAAAGGATCAAGGGAATAATGAGTATCCAAGAAGCAACATTCAAGAGAGTTAATTGTTCTTATGTGCTTTTGTAACAGACGTTGATATCTAGTATCATTCATTATAGAAATGATTAAAGTGTGAAGAAATAGTGGTATAATTTTAAATTCAACTTACAACCACTCGTTTAGTGATCATTCAATTACAGGGAACTGAAAAAAATGCAACAGGACCAGATTTGATGCGTCACCATGGTCACATGATCAAAATTCAGGCACTTGGCAACTGGCATGTATTTATGATGGTTGAACTGTCCTGTAGTAATGTGATCGCCATTTGTGACATTCCCAGCTGGCTTCGGACAAGCAAAGTCAATGGAGGAAGCTAGATTTGCTTAATGACTGCATGATTCATTTAACAGCTGCAGTGATTCCCTTAACAATTGTGGCAAAAATGTTGTAAAGTGGAGCACGAGTCACTTAACAACTCCTTTGCTTAGCAACGGATATGATGGGCTAAATTGTGGTCATAAGTCAAGAACTGCCTGTAGTATTTTAAGTGACTGGAATTGAGAAGAAGGGGAGACAGACCTCAAAAATGGTGATGCAGAATGAGCTGTACTGCCATACGTCAGTAGCAAATATGGGCATATATAAATATTATATCACCTGGGCTACACATGGATCCAATAATCAAACTGGGTAGCTATCTTTTAGGATAAACCTGTGGTCTAACCAGGAAGGAAAATAGTATTTTAGAAATTACACACTCTTTGTACTATTTTCTAGGAATGCAGGATGTATGGAGTTCCTTTCTATGCTGTCTAAATCCCTGAAATTGCCAAGTTGTGGAAGATTCCCCACTTTTTGTTGGATGAGAGTTTGTGTCCTATTATCACCCTATCATGGTGCAATTACATATCTACTACATGGTAGCAAGATTCCAAAGCCAGCTGCTTCTCCCACCAGCAATTTTCTCTTAAAATGTGTTTGAAATATAGAAATGGGAGACCACAATCTTTCAACATGAGACCCCAGGGCAGTGGGAGCAGGAGGGGCAGCGTTTCACTGGTGAGATGTCAGTGTTTAAATAACTCTGAAGAACCCCAGCTGTTGCTCCTGTTTTTACTTACACTTGTGTATCCAGACACAACAAAAGATAGTTCTGCAACAATATTTTGCTAATATGCAGTTGGAGATGGGTGCTAAGGCGTTACAATTTTTCAAAACAATTTTGACTTGAACTGCAGAAAATAGAAGGATGTTGCAGAGAACATATGTCAACATACTGTAGCTACAGAAAGCAGGCAGCTCCAGAAATGGGGAGGGGGACATTGGTGAAGAATGATCCTGGTTGGGAAGAAAAAAAACAAAGTGTTAGTAAAGAAAGTATTGCAGTAGCATTGGAGGCCAGGAATAAGCCTACAATTTATTACGAGAGGCATTCCAGCAATGAATTTCTTAAACTTTTCAAGACAAAACACTCTCTAAAAAATGAGAAACTTCTAGGACTCTTCAATAAATGGGATATCGAAATAACACTTAATAATTCTTTTTATTTTCCCTTACTTACAATTGTAATGTTAATGAGATACGTATGAGCCTTCATTTGATGGTGTTTTTTTTAATCAAAGTCTAATACTTGGTGTTGTATTAGGTAAAGGTAAAGGTTCCCCCGCACACGCGTGCTAGTCGTTTCCGACTCTAGGGGCTGGTGCTAATCTCCGTTTCAAAGCCGAAGAGCCAGCACTTGTCCGAGGACGTCTCCATGGTCATGTGGCCGGCATGGCTAGACGCCAAAGGTGCACGGAACGCTGTTACCTTCCCACCGCAGTGGTCCCTATTTTTCTACTTGCATTTTGACGTGCTTTCGAACTGCTAGGCAAAAGCTGGGACGAGTAACAGGCGCTCACTCTGCTACGCGGCACTCGGGATTCGACCCGCCAAACTGCCGACCTTCTGATCGATAGGCTCAGCGTCCTAACCCACTGAGCCACTTCTTCTTCTTCTTCTTCTTCTTCTTCTTATTATTATTATTATTATTATTATTATTATTATTATTATTATTATTATTATTAGCTTAGTCTTTATCTTTATTGTTGTAAGTGCTGAAAATCCATAGTAACCATTCTATTTTGAAGAATAACAGAGTTGGAAAAGACCTTGGAGATCTTCTAGACCAGGGGTCAGCAACCTGAAACAGTGAAAGAGCCACTCGGATCCGGTTCCCTCACAAAAGGAAAAACTGGGAGCCACAAAAATTGTGTGCGCATGCGCGTACATGCACACATGCGCAGAACAGGGTTTGACTGAAGAATGGAGCCAAGGTGAGATATGCACATACCCTGCATATTTGAATTGATTGGTTGAACCTTTTTAGTCCCACTTTTTTTGGGGGGGGGGACTACACATAGCAGAAGACTGGGAGCCGCAGGAGATGGCTGAAAGAGCCGCATGCGGCTCCAGAGCCGCGGGTTGCAGACCTGTGTTCTAGACCAACACCCTGCTCAGGCAGAAAAGTCTATACCATTTCAAACAAATGTTGTCAATCTTTTCTTAAAAACGTCTAAGTGTTGGAGCACCCACAACTTCTGGAGGCAAGTTGTTCCATTGATTAATTGTTCCAACTAAGGAAATTTCTCCTTAGTTTTAGGCTTTTTCTCTCCTTGATTAGTTTCCATTCATTGCTTCTTCTCCTGCCTTCAGATGCTTTGGAGAATAAGTTGACTCCCTCTTCTTAATTGCCGCCCCTTAGATATTGAAACACAGCTGTCGTGTCAACCTAGTCCTTCTTTTCATTAAACTAGACATACCCAGTTCCAGCAACTATACTTTATATGTTTTGGCCTCCAGTCCCCTAATCGTTTTTGTTGTTTTTCTCTGTACTCTTTCTAGAGTCTCGACATCTTTTTACATCTTAGTGACCAAAACCAAATGCAGTATTCCAAATGTGGTCTTACCCAGTGCTTTTTTTGTAAAAGAAAAAGGTGCCGGAACTCACACATGTCATACAACCTGCCTTGCCTACCCTACAAGGTTCCATCCAAAAAAGGTGCCGGAACTCCATTCTGAGCGTTCTATGAGAAAAAAAGCCCTGGTCTTACCAAAGCATTGTAGAGTGATATTAACACTTCACATGATCTTGATTCTATCCCTCTGTTAATGCAGCCTAGGACTGTGTTGGGTTTTTTGGCAGCTGCAGCACACTGCTGGCTCATATTTAAGTGATTATACACTAGGATTCCAAGATCCCTCTCACAGTTACTACTATTGAGCCAGATACCACCTATACTACACCTGTGCATTTGGGTTTTCTTGCCTAAATGTAGAACCTTACTTTTTTCGCCACTGAATTTCATTTTGTTAGATAGGACCCAATGTTCAGATCTGTCAAGATCCTTCTGTATCTTAAATCTATCTTCTGGAGTGATGGCTATTCCTGCCAGCTTGGTATTGTCTATAAATTTCATGAGTTCCCAATCTATTCTGTCATCTAAATCATTAATGAAGATATTGTACTGGGCCTAAGACAGAGTCTTGTGGTACCCCACTACATACTTCCTTCCATGTAGATGCAGCTCCATTAAGCACTACATGTTGAGTATGGTTGGTCAGCCAGTTACAAATCCATCTGGTGATGCTGTGTAGCCACATTTTTCTATCTTATCAAGTAGTAGCTTGTGGTCTACTTTATCAAATGCCTTATTGAAGTCCAAGTAAATAATATCCAGAGCATATCTCTTGGTCCACTAATTTTGCCACTTTGACAAAGAATGTAATAAGATTTGTCTGGTGTGATATTTTTGACGAACCCATGTTGGCTTTTGGTTATGACTTCGTTTGCCTCTAGATGTTCACAGATTCATTGGTTGATTATCTTTTCCAGAATCTTCCCAAGTACTGATATCAGGCTGATAGGTCTGTAGTTTCCTGGATCCTTTTCCCCCCCTTGTTTTGAAGATGGGGATTACATCAGCTCTTTTCCAATCCTCTGGTAGTTCGACAGTGCTCAGGATCTTTGAAAGATATGGTTCAGTGGTTCTGAGATCATGTCTGACAGTTCCTTCAGAACCTAATGCATCTGGTCCAGATGATCTGAACTCGTGTAGGGTGGACAAGTGTGCTCTTACCATTTTCTTGTCTATTTTAATCTGTATTCCTAATCTGTTTTTTATGGTACTATTTTTGATAGGTCCAGCTTGCAACCCACCCAAACACCTAGATTCTTTTTGTATGTATTGCTGCCCAGTATGGCACATAGCAATTCATTTTTTTTTGGGGGGGAGGTTATATAAACTAGAAATTTGCATTTCTCTCTCTTGAAATTCATAATATGGTTTCTGTTATTTTCCAAATTGTTAAGAACCTTCAGAAACTGTATTGTCCTATATTTGTTATCCTTCCCAATTTTATATTATCTGCAAATCTGGTAACTTTTTAAAAACCTTATTCCAGTTATTTTTAAAATATATTGAACAGTATAGAACTTAGAAGGGAGCTCTATAATACATCACCCAATATCTCCTTCTAGCATTATTATGTTTTGGTGTCATTCTACCTGATTTGATCTTGACAAGCTAAGCAAGGTCAGATCTAGTTAATATTTGGTTGGGAGACCACTAGGAAATCTCAGAACTGTAGGCAAGATATATTGAATATATTAAATATATTGTTCAATATATTTAAAAAGTTAAAAAGCATCCCTGAAAAAGACCATGGAAACCATTTCCACAAGATTGCTTGGCAAGATGCATGACTCTGTCTGAGATCATCAGAATTTAAGCTCAGTTCAAGGAAGATTTAAGTCAATCAAATCTCACCCTTTCCCTAAGAAATTGAGGATCTTATATGAAGAATTTTTCTTTTTTCTAAAATTAATTATTTACCTTTTAACTTCACCACTGCTACCACTTTCAATAACATGACTATAAAGAAGGGATCACCAACGAAGCACTTCCATGATGATATCTAAAGGTAAAGGTTTCCCCTGTCCAGTCATGTCCAACTCTAGAAGGCGGTGCTCTGTTTCTTAGCCAAGGGAGCCAGCATTGTCCGAAAACATTTCTATGGTCATGTGGCCAGCATGACTATATGCAGAAGGCACACAAAACACTATACCTTCCCACAGAAGTAGTACCTATTTATCTACTCACATTTGCATGCTTTCAAACTGCTAGATGGGAAGCAGCTGGTGCAAGCAACAGGAGCTCACTCCTTCATGCAGCAGTCAGGTCTGCAGACCCACAAATTATACTTTTTAAAAAATTTAACAGTCAAAATGATAGAAATTCACCATTCTAACATGGAACTAGGTGACAACTCAGGAGTGAGATTTCTGAAACATCACAAGAATTAAAACTAAACTAGCTAAACTAAAACTAACAATTTCAGCTATTTTAAAAGAATTTCAGCTATTTCATACTTGCATCACTGGATATGGTTACACTTTCTATCTGAGAATAATGTTACCTAAACCTTACTTTTAACGTGCAAAAATGTCAGAAAAATTAGATCCAGTAAAGGGATGCCTCAACTTACCACTGCATTGAATTAAGATAATAATTCCAGGTTCAATTACAGTTGTAAATCGAGGACTACCTGTACTTCCTGCATGTGCTTTGCAAGGAGGTCCTTGGTTCAACACAGGCTTCCCCAGTGATTGAATTCAGGTATCAAAAAAGTTCTTAGTTCAGTTACTGGAGATGAAGAAACATAATAAATAAAAAAGCAAACCTATCATTTGACTCAGCATTAGGGCAGCTTCATATACATGGACCATATATTTCCAATTTCAGAAATAAAGTGTAAGCAATGCTTAATCCTGACAAGTTCAGAAATAAAAAAGGGTGGGAGAAGAAAATCATTCTTAGTAGCCTATAATTAAGCTCTTCTCTTTTTTGTGACTACATGTTCAGTGATTTTGTTTATCCTTAAGCAAACAGCTGAGATAGTAGCTTTGGCAGGCAAGCAAACACAGAGGCAGCCAACTCATTTGTTAGCTACCTATAGCCAAGACTTGCCAAGACTTGCTCCTGACAAGCTGAGCTTCTAGGAATGTTGTCTCTGAACACATCCAGGAAAACCAGTAGCAACCTTGCACCTTGTTTTGCTGGAACAAGAGTTGAAGATAAGAATGTACAACTCAGGGACACATGAGCTCCCATGATATGCCTCAAGAGGATAAAAGCATGTGAATGGCCAAATAAGTGAAATCTCTGCAAAACTTTTGAATACTTGCAAATAATCAGGGGCAGTTACTAAGGACTTGCTTTTCTGTTCTAAAGAGGAGTTGAACTATTATCTCATAATCTCCAAAAGTAAATCAAAACAATCAATGCCACATTTCTAGAGAGCAAAGCTCTCCAGACGTTTTTGGCTGTATAATACAAAAAAAAAGTTAAGGCAACTGAATACACATTCAGGCCAAGCTAAGTCTTACAATCGAGACTGTGCTCATATTGCATCTTGAATATCCATGACTTCTTCTGTGTGAAAATCTACACAAGTCAGTAGACTACTTGGGAATGGAAGTGTTAACATAAGCTTTGTATGGTTAACAAAAGCTTTAAGACAGCAACGCAGTTGATTGGCCATTTGTTCTTTCCAAATTGGGGTGGGGGCGGGAAGCAATCTTTCTTTCTTCCAACTCCTTGGAAGATCCATTAAATCAGGTTTGGCTACATGACATTATTGAAATTAAACAAAGCTCACTGAGAATGGAAATAATGCATCTGGTATGTGTGACATGGGAGTCACAAGGGACAATGGAGTTGTTGATCATGAAGTCATTCCTTACTTTGGATAGCAATAGCACTTATATGCTTATATGGCTTAATATTCTTGTCTTTTTTCATCAGAAGAATATGAAATGCAGCCTAATTTCAAGAACAACAACTAAAGAATACTGGCTATAATACACACATTTTATTTATTTAATAAGCAAAAATAACACTAGTGTCAGAATTGCCCAGCATCAAAATTGAATGTACTTTAATTGACTGCCAGCTCGCTACTTAGTTCATAGAAAATGCACCTTTTGGGGGAAAGTTGATTATTCTGAAAGATAAATTTAGCATGACAGATTAAACAAAGCTACTTATGTCACAGTTGGAGAGAAAACACAAATTTTCTTCATTTTCCTCAAATTAGCTGCAATTATGCAGGGAAGAAGGCCCATAGCTCAAGATCAAAGCTTTTCTTCCTATAAACTATATTACATAAAGTACATAAAGTATTTTTAGGAAAAAATAAAACATCCATTACTAATTTCCCTCCCTTAATTTGCCACTCTCCAAAATCTGGGATATTCTGAGCGTTTTATTAATTCATTTCAAATATTTTAGCCTGCAGTTCAATTTATAAAGACCTGAAATCATCTATATTTATTTATTTATTTATTTATTTATTTGTTTGTTTGTTTTTATAAACCGCCCTTCTCCCGAGGGACTCGGGGCGGTGTACAGAGTAAGGTAGGTATACAGATTGAACAATAGTGAAAAACAATAGTAAAAACAACTGAGACCCCAATTAGAGCTATCAGGCCAGGCCGGACTGCTGGAACAGGTAAGTTTTTAAATCGCGCCGGAAGGTGCGGAGGTCGGGGGCCATCCGGATTTCGGTTGGCAAGCAGTTCCAGAGGGCTGGCGCACCCACTGAGAATGCCCTCCCCCTGGGGGCCACCAGCCGACATTCCTTGAGCAGTGGCACCCTGAGGAGGCCCTCTCTGTGGGAGCGCACAGGATGGTGGGGTGTTGACATTGGCAGAAGGTGCTCCCGTAGGTAGTCCGGACCCATGCCATGTAGGGCTTTGTATGTCATTGTTAGCACCTTGAATTTCACTCGGAAGGCAACCGGAAGCCAGTGCAGCTCACGGAGGAGAGGTGTGATATGGGAGTATCGGGAGGCCCCCAAAAGTGTCCGTGCCGCTGCACTTTGCACCAGTTGAAGCTATATGCTATTTAGGAGTAAAGAAGATTATAGCAGACAATATTTCATGTGAAAAATCAATTCTGACTTGGAATAAAGTTGGTAAAGTTGACATAAAAATATAGAGATATGCACTACAGTAATAATAAAGTGCATATCTGAGCTCAATTTATCTAATAGTTATTACATTTTACATCCTTAAAAGTAAAGTGTTTTACTAGTAAAATGTAATAAGATGGGGTAACAGGTTAAGTTGATAACTGCCAGACATCAATATTTACCATCTTTCTTCACCATTTTGTTTCCCCCACTGAAATAACAACAACAAAACTTAACTTTTGTTTTACTAGGCCACTGTTTAAAATAATATTTGCAAAATAAATCCAGCTATCACAATCCTGAACTCTCAGAAAGGGTGGAGATTATAGTACAGACCTTTGACGATAATAGAGGAAACTGCTTGAGAGCAGTTTGCATTTCTCTGTAGGAAGTAGAATCAATAAACACTGGAACTACATAACTAAACTATCTATTTAATGTCATGTGATGGCATAGAATCATTAGAATCAGAAAAGCATTCAAGCCATACCACTGAGTATCTCTGCTTTTTAGATGCGAGACACACCAAACAATGTACGTAAAACAAAAGAATGTGGAATTCTAAGGAATTATACTTTTAGTAGATATTTTCCACATATTTATTTATTTATTTATTTATTTATTTATTTATTTATTTATTTTATTTATTGAATTTCTATACCGCCCTTCTCCCGAAGGACTCACGGTGGTGTACAGGGCAATAAAATTACTACATCCAAAAGTTAAAAATAAGATTAAATTAATTTAGCCCTAACAATAAATAGTTAAAAAATACTCCAAACCCTTAAACCAGGCCGGCCTGTTCAAATAAGTAGGTTTTCAGATCACGGCGGAAAGAGCAAAGGTCGGGAGCCATCCGGAGTTCAACCGGTAATTGATTCCAAAGGGCTGGTGCGCCCACAGAGAATGCTCTCCCCCTGGGGGCCACCAGCCGACACTCTCTGAACAACGGCACCCTGAGGAGGCCCTCTCTGTGGGAGCGCACAGGACGAAGGGAAGATGACGCCGGCAGCAGGTGATCCCGTAAGTATGAGAGGCCACTGCCATTGTCTACTTTAAACAATACAGGGCTATTTCTGTATAATCATGATGAGACTGACTACATAAGGATGTACTTTTATTTTACCCAATTCACTAAATCAGAAATGATAGCTTCAACAATTAATTGGAAGTATTTTGTATTAGGGTCTAATATGCAGCTTTTAGAATAAACATGATTGGGGGGAGGGGAGCCTTAAATGTTATAACATTTAAAAGTAAACATTTTAAGTAATGTGTAAATTTCTTACCGAGACAGTTATGACCATCATGTGCAAGATGAAAGCCATCATAGCAGGTACATCGATAATTTCCTGGGATATTGACACATTCATGAACACAGCCAGCATTGTCATCGCGCTCACATTCATCAACATCTGAAAAAGAAAAGAAAATATACATGATGTGGAAGAACTTCAGAACCAAAAATCTACAAAGCTCAAGTATTTATAAAATAACTAAATTGAGAACAACAGGGATGCGCCCTTTTACCTCATACTGATGGAGAAAACCTGTAATGAAAGGATAACAGACTTCAGCCAAACACAGTTTCAACCTTCCACACAATTGTGAAGCCTGTGAAATCTTAAATTCCTAGTCTCATACAGGATTATAGCTGCCCTTGCTTCAACATGGGAATACGGTGGAAGCCACAGCAAGTGTTCCCATCACCTTTCATCCAGAGTGGTTTTTATTCAACTTTCATTCAAATCTATTCTAAAATTAGAGGATCTTATGTAGAATTAGACAAATCGCTGGGTAATTGTTTTAGAGATGTTTCTTATCTAAACAAAGAAACAGAATGACCAAGGGGGGGGGACCAGTGGGATGGAAGCAGCTTCCAACTTTCTGCCCCTTGACTGTAGCTGATTGCCCACCAGCAGCCAACAGTAGGACCAGTCTAGCTACCCTCTGGAGGGCTAGGGCAGGTCTGGTCTACCTAGTCTCCAGCATCTGAAGGGCACACCAGTCAACCCAGCCTTTGGAGGGTTAGGGCAGGACCACTCTACTGAACATCTGTGGGTGGCATGGCAGCACTAGAGCAACCCCAAACTTGCCAAACTTCAGTCCCATGGGAGTCATGGGTCCCAGATTTGGAGTGCAGTCTGTACATTAGCTCTTTTGAGGTATCGGTACAAAAACTGTTGTCCTATGATGTGTTGTTTTGCTCACTTAAATGTTACCCACACAAGAGTTTTATTAGTATGTACTGTGGATGTTCCAGTACATTACACTGACATTTATTTATTTATTTATTTATTTATTTATTTATTTATTTATTTATTTATTTATTTATTTATTCATTCATTCATTCATTCATCAAATTATACCCCAGTTCAAGAAAAGGCAAATCTGTTGTACATTCTCATTATTGTGTCCTAAATCCTTACTTATACCCAGTGGTTGGAGCTAATTCTTACAAAGTCATTAAAACCGTGTTTGTTACTGCTGCTTCAAATACAAAGTTACTACTTCGAATAGCTGAGTCACTACCATTATCCAACAGAATTTCTAAAATAACAGCACTGTATTTTTCTCTCTTTCACATTACGTAATGTTACGTGGGAATGACCTTAAGAGACAGTAGGAAGATCCACAGGCTAGCCAATCATCATGCAAAAGGCATCTCAATCTACAGAAGCAGAGGGAGTGTGGGATATGTTTCAGAAGGGATCTTCTCAAGTTTTCCAGAAAGTAAAAGGAAAGGAGAAGAGGAGTACTTTGAATATTTGCAAGCTTCTTTAATTTAACCTTATAATAAAAATAAAGCTAATATTCATTTATCTGCTTTTTGTCTGCAGTACCTTGACAAATTAACATATTCCCTGATCATGGATACAGTATCATCACAATGTTCTGATTAAATGAGGAATCAACAGTAATTTCCTATTTTTTACATCATTTAGAATCTGATCCTCACAGTTTTCTTT
Organism: Vipera ursinii; assembly: GCF_947247035.1. NCBI lineage: Eukaryota > Metazoa > Chordata > Lepidosauria > Squamata > Viperidae > Vipera > Vipera ursinii. The sequence continues at coordinate 48,171,728 of NC_139516.1, forward strand.
CAAAATAGGATATGAGGATCATTCAGAGGACATCAAACTTTAATATTAATTATGAAGCAGACAACTTGTTTACCTCAAAATCATTAATGGAGTCACACAGATTTGATTTTAGTAAATCATTCCTCTTTCTCCCTCAACTGAACCGCCCTGAGTCCTACAGGAGAAGGGCGGTATATAAGTTTAATAAAATAAATAAATAAATAAACTGCATTAAGTATTTCAACCAACTGCTATGGAGCAGTAAGAGAAAATTATCTCAGGAAACCTAGTTAAAATTAAACAAGATTCTGCCTAATCTGTTTGAATGGAAATTGAATGAGTACTTCATCAAAGACGGATGGATTCTCCAGAGAGAAAATAGGGAAATAATAAATTTACTTAGCAAAATAATTTTTAAAAAACTTTAAAAATATTCTAGCCCTTGTTTTTACCACAATTGTCCCAATTATAGCAAATAAACACACATTTGCAGAAACACCTACAATACTACAGGCAATACCCAGCTAATAAAAATTCCTCAAAACCCAATGGGTATTTCATTTCCATTGCAACCTTAGTGGTATTTAATCTCAGGTCATTTTAAAATTCTGGCTTGGGCAAGTAAACATAGCTGGATTTCCCTTCCATCTTTTTTTTCTGTGCTATCTGCTCTGCCTACCTTTGCAGTGCTTCCCATCCCCGGTGTAACCAGATTTGCAGATGCATTTGTATGATTTGGGAGTGTTCTGGCAGATGGCATCAATATGGCAGTTGTCAGTCCCATCAACACATTCATCCATATCTGCAAAGGAAAGGGGAAAATGCGACATAATCAAAGCCTGAACTAATCACAGTGTTTTGGGGAAAGTAATAATCAGAAAAAGTATCAGAAAAATCATACTTATTTTCAGAGCCCCTTGTCATTTCTCTCAAGAGTAGGAATCTTAAATGAGTCTAGTGGAGGCCATGAAGGTTCTTTACAGCAGGGGTCCCCAACCTCTGGTCCATGGACCAGTACAAGGCCATGGCATGTCAGCAAGTGGGCCGCACAAACAAGCAAAGCCCCATCCGCAAGATGCAGGCAGCACACAAAACCAGGCACCCTCCAGTCCATGCAAAAACCTCTCTCCACGGAACCGGTCCATGGTGCCCCAAAAGGGTGGGGACCTCTGCTTTACAGTGTACGATTGCTAAAGTTTTCATTCCCTATAAACCTACCACGAAATGTTTCCTAAATCTTTCCCAGTCAAGCGTTTCCCTATCATTCTTATTGTTTGTTTTTTAATCTTTATGGTCTTAGTATCAAGTGAGAGGTTACAAGTTAGAAGAATGACCACTCATTTTATATATGCTCTGCATGATCCTGACAGTTTTGTCCTAATTGGATAGATTTATTTTTAAGTTCATTGTTTATGAATATGTGTTGTTAAAACATTAGACTCCAAAATTATTCTGCATCTGCCAAATATCTGCATCTACCATATCCACACCCCCACAACTGTCCAATTCACTGTGGGGGGGAAACTTAGGAATATGCGCATGATGTGCTTGGCTTAATTTGTCACAAATCAGGATACATCATTACCTGATCATTTAGCATCAGACAACTGAAGTATCCAAGAGCTACCACTGTTATATTTATTTATGCAACACTTTCTATAATGTCCTCTTGAAAGATTCTAGACAATTTACAATTATATCAACACATACCAAACAAACAAATATCCTCATACATCATCTAATCCTATGCATTACAATAAAATCTTACTGTAAACTTTCAAGATAGGTCAGAAAATGGACCCCACACATACAATGGACCCCAGGAATGTAATTTTATTATTATTGTACCATATAATCATACAAGTCTGTCTAATTTTCTGTTTGTCTCCTTTTATACTAACACAATCAAGACAGTGCTATTCTAAGTTGCTTTCTCATGCTTGCTTCTAGAATTATGAAACTCATTCTCCAAATCCCTCCTTAGTGGTATTTCATCCCAAGGCCATCTCTAAATTTATTTATATCAACAAACTAGATTGTATTAAAATATCGAGCTTGTCTGCCATTAATCACCAAATATACATATAGTCAAGGCTATGGTCTTCCCAGTTGCAATGTATGGCTGTGAAAGTTGGACCATAAGAAAGGCTGAGCGCCAAAGAATTGAGGCCTTTGGACTCTGGTGCTGGAGAAGACACCTGCGAGTCCCTTGGACTGCAAGGTGATCAAACCGGTCAGTCCTAGAGGAGATCAACCCTGACTGCTCTTTAGAAGGCCAGATCCTGAAATTGAAACTCAAATACTTTGCCACCTAATGAGAACGAAGGACTCACTGGAGAAGAGTCTAATGCTGGGAAAGATTGAGGGCAAGAGAAGAAGGGGATGACAGAGAATGAGGTGACTGGATGGAGTCACTGAAGCAGTAGGTGTGAGCTTAAATGGACTCCAGAAGATGGTAGAGGACAGGAAGGCCTGGAGGAACATTGTCCATGGGTTCGTGATGGGTCGGATACGACTTTGCAACTAACAACAAAATGCTGCACACATGAAAGAAACATAGAAAACATAGAACTGTTGTTGAAGCACATCCAGTACTCCAAATACAACTGGAACATCTGTAGAGAGTACTGGCTCTGCTGCTTGGAATGCAGCTCAGATATACCAAGTACTATTGTTACATATATGAATGAGACTGTCATGCAGGAGAATCACAATATATTAGAAAGAAATGGCCACTCTGCCCTTGGAAAAATGTGCCACATGAACTACTTGTTGACTCAACAAAGTTATTTTTGCTTCCACTTCAAATAAAATTTGGACTGATGAAAAAAATTGTGAAAGAAATGAACAAGTAAGATGAAGGTTTTCATTATTTGAGTTGTTTCTAAGAATAACTGATGCCAAGATTAAGGAAAGCATTCTTGTTGATCAACAGATCAGATACATCATCAATAATAAGAGGTTTGAAGATCTGTTAGTGGGAAAATCACCTGAAAAGCATTCAAGGATGTTGCTGAGAATTTTCTTGGCAACTACAGGGCTCCAAGCTACATTAGTTGGTTGACAAACTTTTTAGAGCATACAAGATCATGAAGAGCATACAAGAGCATACAAGATGTTAATGAAAATTCATTTTCTGCATTTACACTTGGACTTCATTCCTGAAAATCTAGGTGCAGTCAATGATGAAAATAGTGAAAGGTTTCACCAGAACTTTGCCACAATAAAAAAATGTATCAGGGCAATTGGAATCTGTCATTGCTGGCTGACTATTCTTGGACACTGCAGCAAGATCCATTGGACACCGAGTACACACAAAAATCAGCAGCAAAACACTTTTAGCCCTGTTGAACTCATGCCGCATGTTGGAAACATTATGCAGTTGAATACATTATAGTCATTACAAGTTAATTTCATATTTCTCAAGATTCTTCCATGATACAGTCATTCTGAAATTATATTTTGCTTTTCAGGAGACAAAATGTTTGGGGAAAAAATTGTGATCCAGTTAATGCAGCTACAGAAACATTGGTCTAATGCTGCTAAGCCTACTTGTACCAGTTAGCAGAATTTTGTATTCACTGGAGTTTCCAATTCATCTTAAAAGCAATCCTATATAGATTACATTACAGTAATAATATCTCTAGTTGCATAGTAATTATGACATGAGTCACTGTTTCTTGGTCTAAGAAGGCCAGCAATTAGTTGTGAAAAGGCTGCCATGGTCTCCACTTGTTACTCTAATAATAGAAGACATGAATTCAAAAGAATCACCAAGGTTTAAAACTGCCCTATTTTCTGTGGGCTGCTCTAACTTCTTGTCCAATTCCATGATTCAAAATTGCTCCTTCCAAATCCAGGTAGAAATTACGGTAAATGAATCCACTTTTGAAAACATCCTGTAAAGCAATGCCCCCCAATTTTTCTAGTACCAGGGACGGGTTTTGGAAGAAAAATTGTCTTTCACGGACTGGGGGGGAGGGATAGTTTTCCGCATAACCTGTGCACATACACAGATGAAGCTTTGCTCGCTCATCTGCCGCTTGCAAGCCCGGTTCCTAACAGGCCATGGATCAGGACTGGTCCGTGAACCAGGAATTGGAGATCCTTGCTGTAAAGTACATGCAGGCAAACTATAGGCCACATAAGTTACCTGGTCTCTGTGTGTCACCTTACATTTATGCTCATATGAATGGCTATATGTGTGTATGAGAGAGAAAGTAGGAAAAGGACATGAATAAAAGAGAAACGAATGAAAAAACAATGAAAGAATGAAAAAGGGACAGAAAATGGTCTATTTGCTTTTGATTCTCCCCATTTTCAATTTTGGCCCAATCACTACTGGCAATGTGGAAACTGAGCCCTCAAATTAAATAAGTTTTCCCAACCCTACTGAAAAGACTCTTCCTGCTTTAAAAATTTCAACTACTGTTCACACAAGTTTCTTAAAGTTATTTAACAGAAAAGATCCAGCTGTACCCATGTATTATTCAAATCATGTAAGTGAAAAGAATGGTGGCAAAGTTTTTTTTTTTTTTTTAAAGCAGACATAAAGGCATCCAAAATGTTTCACCTATTTCTCAGGAATTTAGCAGTCTTCATTCCCTCAGGAAGACTGTTTATGCCTAAAAACTTTGTCCAGTTCTGTCAAGATTTTAAATTATGGTTGATGACAGGTTCAAAGACTGAATTTTAGACTGAGTCAAATCAAATGTCCTCCAAATCAGTCCAAATTGAAATGAGCAGTTGGTCAAATTGTTGGTCAAAATCATATCGAGAGTTATAGAAAGAAACCTTTGCCAGTAAATATTTATATAAAGCCTAAGCAATTCTAAGTGATCTCTTGCTTAGTAACTGTAATGCATTAATAATGATGATCCTGATCCACATGTATGATCAGATGGAATATTTCTGGCAACTATAACTTTGAAATAAAGGCAAGGTAGTCTTTATTTCAAGGCCTATTTTAGCCTCACGCAGCATAACAGAGACTGGCAAACTTAAATCGCTCAGTGCCAACTGTAAATAAATTCAGAAATAAGGTCCCAGAAATAAAATAACTGTAAGGGAAAAACAAAATAAGCATCTCCTAGCCAAAACACACTATACTTCCGGTGGCTCCGCGGCGACGGAGGGAGCCTTCCCGGGCTGCCCGCGGCTCAGCTGTTGTTTTTTCGCCCGAAACAGCGCCGATCAGCTGTTTGGGCGAATCCGAAGCCCCCTCCTCGGGAGAAGAGGAGGGGGCGAGCTCCCAGGTAGGGGTAGAGTTCTCCAGGGCCGCCTGAGCTTATGGCTTGGGCGGCTGAAGGATTGAACTCCCCCGTAGCCTGGGCTGCTCCCAGCTGGCCGTCGCCTCTGCTCCTGACTTCTTGGAGCAGAGCCAGCCATCTGCGACCACCCCTGCCTGAAGGAATGACTATGATTTAAAGGAGCAGGCAGAGCAATACAAGAGGAAATGGTAAAGAGGATTACTATGTTTTACTCTCCAGCTTGATGGACTTTTTTGGATTACAAATCTGAAGTGAAAGTGCGTCATATTTGGTAAAAGATGGCGGCTAAACCACCCCCTAAAACTCTTCGGAGTGCTGGAACTTCTCCCGTGCAACAATCATTATTGCAGGCGCTGCATCCTCCTGATGTATTGACATCAAAGGACTTACAAGATGCTCTTGAAAAACATACCCAGGTAATTTTGGAATCAATTAATATTAGATTTGCACAGATGGAGGAGAAATTGGAGAAATTGGAGGAGAGAATGGAGGAGAGGATGGAACAGAAGCTCAAAGCGATGAGGGTAGACATCTTGACTTCAGTGTTTAAAGTGGCTCGGTGTGTGGAAGAATTGGAGGAAAAGCTAGAAGACTTGTCTCAAAAGAATGCTATATTAGAAGCAAAACTATTGGAGAATGAAAATAAAATGGAAAGGGAACTGTGTCTTGCTCAATATTTCCAGATGCAGTTTGCTATTAGAATTAGAGGCTTAAAGGAGAATACTAAGGAAGATCTAAAGCAGCTGGTTTCTGAGGCTTTTGAAATAGTGTTGAAACAGCCAGCATCTGAAATAAAAGGAGGCATGGACAAAGTGTTTCGTGTGAATTCATGGATTGCCAGACAGAGAAAGTTGCCTAGAGATGTGGTGGTATATTTTGCAAAAAGGGAAATTAGAGATGAAGTTATACAAGCTGCTTATGATACGAAAGTTATGATTGCTAATCAAGAAGTTTTGGTCTTAAAAGAAATTCCTCCAAAGATTCTAAGGAGAAGGAAGGATTTTACATTTCTTGTGCAAGAGCTCAAGCAGCGAGATATAAGGTTCAGATGGGAGATCCCAGTGGGGTTGATGGTGACGCACGAAGGTAAAAAGTACCGTTTGGTTACTGTGATGCAAGCGCGTGATTTCTACAATAATGTTTTAAATGCAACGCCATTAACACTTTTGGAAGCTGGAAAGGGATCTGGAGAAGGAGTGCATCAAGAGGCCGAAGATGGTCAGATAGAAGACAACGGTGTTGGAGGAGATCAAGATACAACCTCGTCGGATGAATCTATAAAACAGAGGGTGACACGTGCTGCTGCAAAACGATCTAAGAAGAGAAAGTAGCAGGAATTGCAGAAGTCTATGGAACTTTTACGATATAGTCAAGTAGTCAAGTAGGGGAGGGGGGAAAAGATTTGGGTGTAGACGCAATATATTTTTATATTTGGTGGTTCTGTGGAAAGGGTGAGTTTTTTTTGGATTGTGGTACTGGAAGAGGAACGGCCGATTACAGAAGAGTTGACTTTAAAGTTTTTTTTTGATTTGGGATCCTTGGTTAATTTGGAAAATTATTTGTAAGAATGTTATATTATGGAATGGATAAAATGGATGGAGTTTATTTAGGATAAGTATAGGGTTGAGAAGGGTTTTTTTTTTCTTCTTTTTCTTTTATTTTTTGTCTTTAATATATATTTAATACTATTAAGGTTTGTTCCATTCTATATAAGCTAGAGAGTGTTCTTTTCTTGTTCTAGTTTTTTTTATACATATATTTAATATTGTTAAGGTTTGTTTTATCCTATATAAGCTAGAGAGTGATGGATTTTAGAATTTATAGTTGTTAGTATATGGTTGCTTAGGTTTGCTTTTTTATATATATATATATATACCTTGTATTCAGCTCTGGGAAGTAGGGGGGGGAGGGGGGAGGTAGGGGGGGGAGGAGGGAGGGGGGAGGAGGGGAGGTAGGGGGGAGGAGGGAGGGGGAAGGGGTTTTTTTTAAAGGAAAATTGTATTTTAAACCTTTTCAATAAAAAAAACACACTATATATTCTTCCCTGTTTGCCAAAGGTTGCTTAGCAGCTTTGAAATTCATAGTGAATCTTGCTAGACATTAATCTTACAAAGTTTTTAACAAACAGTCGTGCAATACTGCTTGCCTTCCTTATGGCATACTCAAAAAGGAATAGAAAAAACATACATGAATTACAAAATAATATTCACCAACTGCCGAAATAGCCTATAATACCTCAATTTCTTGACATGAAAACAATATCTATTTCAGGACTTTCTTTACAATAAGGTTGTAAGGTTTACAATAAGCTCTGCTGGAGCAGAGCTTCCACACAGATAGTGGTGGCAGTCAAACAGTGGATAGTAGTGTGCCGTACTATTTGAATAATTCAATGGTTGGTGAGCAGAATTATCAATATATTTTATTATAAGCCATGGAAAGTCTATAGTAGTTTCTGGTACACCAGGTATAATATGGTCATGTTGAGTGACCACGTCCCTTAGTGATGGCAGTTCCAGCCCTTCAGTTGTTCTTAAGCAAATCCTGCAATGTTATTATAATCTCCTGCTGTCTCCCCCAGAAGCCAACAAAGACTGTCACAAATTGTGATTACATGACTGCGGGGTGCTGCAACATCATAATTGCAAGGATCAGTCATTAAGTACCACTCGTTCAATGCTTTTGTAAGCTCGAACACTCACTGAACAAGTCATTACTAAGCAAGGACCATCTGTATTGAGCTTGCAATCTCAAATTCAACACAGAATCTGCGTACACGGCCAGATGCTTGTCACACAAGCATCCAGCATCAAAAAGCCACCATCTGGAGATGTTAAGGTTATTCCAGACAGGTTAACAAAAGGGGAAAAAAATGTCTGCACTTTATTTCCTCCCTTGCCCATACCTCCTATGGTAGACTGAGTTTCACGTATCAAATGTTGCTCTCACAGTTCTTTTCCCTCACACATATTGCTAGGTTTCCAATTGGTAAAGACCTCTAGTTCAATAGAGTATGACATCTGCTGACCTGTAATTCAGTTGGCTTCATTCCACATCAAAACAGCTGTGCTAGGCAACCCCAAGTTTGCATCTTTCTCTTTTCAAAATCCAAGTCATTGTCAATACCAATCAATTAAGCAACAATGTGTAAAAATGTAACCTAATTTTTCTGGCTCTGTGCTGGTACTTATGACAGAGATTTGGAATGAAGGAGAAGAGGGGAGACCAACAAGGTTCACACTTGTCAGGTTGTTATCTGCCGCTATGGCTCTGTTTTTATAAATTCACTTTCTGCAGCTTGCAGTGTGGGTTTAAGACCAAAGAGACCTTCTATTCGCTCCCAGCATGTATTTGAATGCCTGGTCAAAGCAAACAAACCCAAACCCAAAGTGAGTGGGGTCATGAGAAGAAATAAAGAGGTCAGCTGTATGTATATTATTAGACATTACTTGACACAGATGGCATCACCTAATAACCTTGCCTGATTGTGGTAGCTGAGCAAGGATGTTGCCTAAACTGGAAAATTTAAACAAACAAAAAATTCCAGAAAGCAGCAATGGCAAATCATTTCTATTGCACTGACAAGGAAACAATCTGGAGCCATCAGGAATTTAAAAAAAGGAATAAGGAGACCTTATTACTTTTCATCCAATGCAGGACAGTATTCCAGATTCAGATGCAAGCGTCTTGTTTATTAAACAAGATAATCTCAAATCTTGATGTTTCTGGGAAGCAAAAAAAAAACCCAAATTAAGGTAACAAGAGCCTTGGTGGAGCAGTGGGCTAATACCTCCTTAAGTAACACCAGCTGCCTGCAATTAGTGCAGGTTCGCATCCCACCAGGCTCAAGGTTGACTCAGCCTTCCATCCTTCCAAGGTGGGTAAAATGAGGACCCAGATTGTTGGGGGCAATAAGCTAACTTTGTAATAATGCCGCTGGGGGGGGGGGGCGAAAGCCCTAATAAGCAGGCATATACATAGAATGAAGGCTACTGCTAAGCTTGTAAGCCGCCCTGAGTCTTCGGAGAAGGGCGGGATATAAATGGAATTAAAATAAATAAATAAATAAATATTAATCCAGGACAACTTGAAAAACAACACTGTCAACAAATCACTGTGCCTTAGTGGCAAGCATTCAAGAGATTTTTTATGACTCACATATGAAATTGTAAGCAAAAATTACCTAGCAAAAACATGCAACTTGGTGCTCAGATCCAGCACAATATCAGAAGACTCAAAAATAAATAATGGGATTTTAAAAAAAGAGAGATCTAGGAGAGAATTAGACGACTCAATATAATTTCTCAGGCAAATTGATATAAAAGGTAATAAAAATAGCAATAGCAATACCTATACATAAAGGAATAAAGCTTGCCAACATAAAATCAACATTGATTCTACAAAAGGAAAATCCTCTCACCAATTTGTACAACAGGCATGCATAGAAAAATGACCCTCTCAACACTGTGTACTTGGATTTTCAAGAAGCTTTTGACATTTCTCATCAAAGACTTTTCAGTGAATGTAGCATTCAGGGAATTACTAACTGGTTTTTTAAAAAGAGGAAAAACAAATGAATAATTTTCTAAATGGAGGGAAGCAAGAAGTGGAATCTTTTCTTGCACACAAGGGCAAAAAACCCCTTTAACTTTGCATATATACTGATGAATTCAAAACTGTAACTAATCAGGGAAAAAATTAGGGTCTTAGGGGAGTCAACGTAATGCGCAGCATCTATGAGGAAGCCAAATTCCATGCTAAGGATCATCACCCAATGATGTTGACTGGAAAGCTTAGTCAAAAGAGAGTAGTTTTTTACACAACAGACATGAGAAAATGCTTCTTTACAAACAATTTGAGGCTTCATTATTCAAAAATAATGATTGCACCTATTTTGAGAAAGTTTAAAATGAGAGTGGATACATGCGTGAAGAATCGGTCTTGTTGTGGACTAGTAGTATTGAGATTTAATTTTATCTTGAGTTAGATACACAAATCCCCAAATTCCAGTTTCAGGGGAACAATGGCAGGATAAAAGTAAGTCTCAGTTTCCTACTTGGGAGCATTTTAGGGTCATTTATACGATCACTGAGAGAAACAAAACGCTGGGCCGCTATCAGCTTTAGCCTGATCCAGCAGAGCCGTTCTTATGTTCAATATCTAATATAAAATAAAGTATAAGAAATAAAGTTTGATGGTCTTTATTCAGTAAGAAACATTTGGGATTGTTCTCTTGAACATTATTTGTAAAACTGTTTATTTGGCTCTTTCCAAGCCACTAACATTCAGTGTCCACACCTTATTCTCAGGCCGTTCAGGAAATAAGATAACTAAGAATAATTTGCTTTGTTTAGGATGTAATTCAGTAAGTAAATGAACATATTTGGTTGTGCCTAGTTCTTTAACAGCAGTCATTTTTAAAGCATCTTTAAATGCTTGACATTTATAATAGGCATTGTTTGACCCTATTACCCAGAAAATGGTCAAGGATAAATGGTATGATTTACTGCTGAAGCTAAATGGTGTGGTCCTGCCCCTTGGAATCTGCAGAGGAAATGTTTAAACATACATAAACAAACCAGAGGTATTTTAAACATACATATAGGAAATAATTTGATACATACAGTATTTAATCAATTGACATGTTTCATATATTTTGTTAGTTTGATCTGTGATCAGTGCCCTGGGCTTTTGCCTTGATGACACTTTTGATTCAAGACTCCAAAGAATAAGAACACAGCAGCAACTAAGCAGAGGACAAACTTCTGTGTGAGGGTTGGGAGGCAGAAGATGCAGTCTTGAAATGGTGTATTTTTTAATGTTAATAATTCTATTTTTATCCAATATAGTTTTATACCCTAAAATCCAGGAAATATAGGAACCTATTTTTAGTATCATTTATAAAAATGGTTTTACTTTAAACTCATGGTTAGAAATAAGGGGGGAAATGCAATTAAGTGTGGATCGTTCCATGTATAACTAAAATTGGCTGAACTATCTTAGGGTCCTGGACAGTGGTACAAAACATGCAGCCTGGATGCAAATGTGGTTTATTTATATTTCTTCTGTAGCTCCTAGAACAGGGGTGTCAAACGTGGGCCAGTTGCGTCACACACAGGCCGGTTGCGTCACACACAGGCCATACCCACCTCAGTTCCGCAAAGGCAAACGTCACATGACGCGATCGAGTTTGACACCCGTGTCCTAGAGTGACTAGTGCCCAAATCTGTGGGCCCCTTTTTGTATTTGGAGGGGAGTTTAAGCGCAAAATAAACTCTTAAAATTCCTTCTCAGAATAGGCTTTATCCATATTCCGTTTTGGAGTGTGGCCCTCAGCATGTAAATAAAAAGTTGGGACAAGTTTTGGTCTGATTGAAGCTACACACCCCTACTCTGTGATACTGTCATGCACACAGATGATAATGTTCCCAGACATTAGTCTCCTACAGTTCATTATTTTGTCTAATACAAGAACATATCCCCATCTTAATTCCCTGTAATTTTTCAAACAACAGCTGACACAGAAAAGCTCCTTTTTTACACCCCATTGAATTCAATCTGAAATTGAATCAAGGTGCTGAAAAGCTTCTGAAATGGTTTTGATTTTGGATGATGATAAAAGTGCTATGGATTTTCCTCCAACAATTAACTTTGACTTCAACAGACTGTACACCTTAGCATTATGAATCTTGGCAGTGCCAAGTCACCACCTGCCAACTGAGCAGTCTAGTCATGTTATCTGACCAAATTATCTGTGTGCAATGTAGCTTAACCACTAAATCAGAAAATGGATGTTTCAACAAAAAACTGGTTTCTGTTTTCCTCTCTTAGTAAATCTTCTCATGTCTCCAGTGGTTTGGGCCATATTGTAATTCTTGACTGATGACCAGGGATGTGTCAGTTATCCAGGGTTGTGGTTAATGTAAAGTAACAAATATTAATACATTGTACAAATGTTTATACAATATGTACTTACACTCAAACATACACACATACCAAAGTCTCTGATGTATATTAAAACAAAAGTATATTATATCTCCCTCATGTTGAACAATGAAATTGTTTTTCAATAGTGGAATATTCATCTTGTCAAGATTTCCAAAGAAATATTATCCTATGGAATTTTTGCCTATCCTGCAGCTTTTAAAAATACAGGAACTTACAGAAGGAAAATGGGAGATGGTCCACTGGTCAAAACAAATAGTTATGGCCAAAGAAGCAATAAATATTTGGGGGTTCCATTTCCATGTACAATAAGCTGTAAAGTTAATCCATACAATTAGTGGTCCTGAATAAATAGACACTGGAGTGGAACATGTACCTCAACATAAGATTTATGGTTTTTAGTCATCATTGGGCAAATGTTCTCCTATTGAAGCATTTAGTTAAATCTGGACAATCAGAGCATCCATTTGAAAACATTTTTTTTACTTATTTGTGAAAGTCCAATCTTACCAGTAACACCATTTTTCCCCAGAGTCCCTTGGGATTAATACCAGTAGACTTCTCTCTTCTTTTCTACTTTGAAGAGATCACAGTCTTTGATTCTACTACATCAGGGGTGTCAAACTGCTGGCCCGTGGGCCGGATGCATCATAGCAAAACCACGCCCACCTCATTGCTGGCAATGGCAAAAAAAGTCACGATACGTCATGACATGTCAAGTGACATTGCGATTTTGACACCCCTGTACTACATCAACCCACTTTGAAATCTGATCTTTTTAGTTTTCCTTTAGTTACTTTCATTTTCTTTTTGATTTCATAGAGCAAGGCTTTTCAACTAGTGGTACAGGTACCACCGGCGGTACATTGGCACCTGGCAGGTGGTACATGACCATCCTAGAGAAGTGGTAGTGGGGGAGGGGAATGAGCTGAAGCAGCATCAGCACCACACAAGCCTGAGTGAGAGATGGCTGGAGCTGCAGAGCTGATCCTTGCACTTCTGCTGAACCCCACAGAAGTGCCAATCATCTGGAGCCTGGTGCTGATCCTGGCACTTCTGCTGAGCCCTGAAGAAGCGCTGATCATCTGGAGCCCGTTGCTGATCCTGGCACTTCTGCTGAGCCCAGAAGAAGCGCCGATCATCTGGAGCCCGTTGCTGATCCTGGCGCTTCTGCTGAGCCCTGAAGAAGCACCAATCATCTGGAGCCTTCCTTTTGGGGGGGGGGTCATCAAGTTTTTGACACTTTGTTCGGGCGACTGGTGGTACTCGGATATTGCCATATCCTAAAAGTGGTACAATGGGTGAAAAGGTTGAAAAGCCTTGTCGTAGAGGCTATTAAAGCAATATTTTTAAGAAGAGAAGAGGTAGTCAAAAAGTACTTAATAACTAATAAGTGCATTTTTCTGCAAACTTAATAAGCTTTGCAAAAAATGATTTTATATTTCACTCTCTCTCTCTCTCTCTCTCTCTCTCTCACACACACACACACACACACACACACACACTTTGCAATACTCAGCTCCATATATTTTACTAAAGCTAAGGTGCATGGCATCTCCTATACCTTACTGTTTATATGAGATAAGACAACTTTCAAATATACATCAACTGGAAAGCATTTCTGTGGGTGGATGCTGACTAGTTTTTCAACTATCAGCACTCACAATGCCAGATTCTTCAAGGAAGGGTGCTTGTATCTAAACAAATATAGTGTTTCCTTCTATATTCATGAAATGTATGTGCATACAGTATACGTATTAGTATTGACTTTTTATTAGTTAAAATGTGGGTGATTAAGAGAGAAAACTGGCAGCAGCCCACAAGAAAATAAATTCTGTACTGAGTCATATTTTCTTATCCTTGGGAATAGAATCAGCCTTTCCAAACAAGACTATACAGAAAACTCAAGTGACCACATTTTTCTAAATTAGACTAGGGGCTCATAGACAGCTTGCCACTAAATGGGAGAGGCTCCAGGCTCTTGGAGTTATTACACCAGCAACCCATGAATAAGGCTATGGCGGAAGGTTAGTTAAATACTAAACAGTCCCAGCAGGATATGCGGCACCCCCTTACCTTTTCCTTCCTCTTCAAAGCACTTTATTCTGGCCACATAGCCACAGGGTCCACTTTTTGGTCCAAAGTAGATTTGAGCTTCTGCAGATTTTGGCAAGGAACTTAATATCAACAGTAGCATCTTGTCCCCCAGCAAATCAGGACTTGCACTGAATATATCTTAGTGGTAAGCATCACAGCTTTGGAAAAGAAGAAGCCTGATGCTATTGCAGACCGAAGAGTGAAACTTGCCAGACATATCTACAGTACTTCATATTTAAAAGGTACAGTAATTCAGCAATGCACTTGGTAAAGTACATGTAGAAATTTGAAGGTAAAAACTAGGAGCATGGATTTGAAAATGGACAGGATGCCAATACAGGGATTAAGGGCATCACATAATCAGAGTGATAAGAGATGAAACAAGCCAGAAACAAGATGAAATCAAGAGAAACAAAAGACTAACCTGATCTATGCAAGAAATGAACTAAGAGTACCTCAAAAGTTTTGCTAAAAGCTTAAAGACGCTGTAATAACTAGGAGAGAGTGAAAGTGAGTTGATTATCAAAAGCCAAGTTCAGCTGGTACTATAGGTTTCTCCATTCAACGAGACAGCATTGTCAATGGATAAGAAAAGTGAAAAAGAATGACCTCGAAGGAAAATAATTTGACTTTCATCTGACTTTTGGAAACTCAGATACAGTAGCTCTAATTTGTAGCAGGAGGTGGTAGCTAGTAGTGAGCCTCATCTTACAATGTGAGAATAAATTGCATTTAATCTTTAGTGAGATAAAATGTATCAAAACAGATGGCCCATTTCAGGATTCTTGGTGTTCTCTGGGTTTGGCTGCTTTCTTGCAGACAATTCATTACTCAACTATACAGTATAACTTCATCAGGTAACTAGGTAAGTGATGTTGTTACCTAGTTGGGTAATAAAACATCTACATGAAAACAACCAAGGTCAGAAAACACCAATGACCCCACAGTTTTAATTCCATTTATATCCTGCCCTTCTCCAAAGACTGAGGGCAGCTTACAAGCTTAGCAGTAGCCTTCATTCTATGTATATGCCTGCTTATTAGGGCTTTCACACACACGCCAAGTGGCATTATTACAAAGTCAGCTTAATTGCCCCCAACAATCTGGCTCCTCATTTTACCTACCTCGGAAGGATGGAAGGCTGAGTCAACCTTGAGCCTGGTGGGACTCGAACCTGCACTAATGGCAGGCAGCTGGTGTTACTTAAGGAGGCATTAGCCCACTGCTCCACCAAGGCTCAATCAAGTTAAATCTGGAGCTACAAATATTCTCTTCTATAAATAGCCAATTATCTACATATATATTATATGCATGCATTTTGGCATGTGTATATTTTTTTTTGTTCAAATGTATTAAAGAAGTGAAAAATTGCAACTTCCATGTTGGAGAATCAGCTTCATGTCTGGGAAGAGGACTACAGTTGAGCCTCTCCTATGCAAATGTATTACCTAACAACATTCTCAGC
The DNA here is from genome assembly GCF_947247035.1 of Vipera ursinii. Lineage (NCBI taxonomy): Eukaryota > Metazoa > Chordata > Lepidosauria > Squamata > Viperidae > Vipera > Vipera ursinii. The sequence goes on from NC_139516.1 coordinate 48,187,484, forward strand.
AGCTGTTCTCTGTAGGGCAGCTTGTAATCAAGTGACTGATGTCAGCCATGAAAGCCTACAGGAACTTGTAATCAGTGTTGTAATTTCCCAGAGTGTCAGAAGGTTGATGCAGAGAAAGTCCAGAATACTGGGAGGAATCAAAATGGCTAACATGGCTGATGATTGGTGACTAATAATTCTGAATCCTACCATGTTGCTGCAACTTTGGTAGCTTAAGATGTGTAGACGTTAATTCCCAGAATTCCCCAGCCAGCATGTGTGGGAGTTGAAATCCACAAATCTTAAAGGTTGGCAAGGTTGAGAAATACTTACACAAACTTCTGAGTTACTGGGAAGGACAAGTCAGAGTTTTGCGAATATATATGACATGGCTACAGTTGCCTTATGTCAATGTAACATTTATTTTGGGAAAGAACTCATTGTGAATAATGAGCCCCCATCCTTTCTTGAGAGAGAGAGAGAGAGACTTTTTCTTAGCTTGACTGTCTTTGCAAAATCAAACTTTTGGACAGAGATTCTCTAGAACTATGTGTACTTTAAACATCCACTTATCCCAAAAGGAACAGAACTAGGAATTTAAAAAACAGGCAAAGAAGAGTAAAAGCAAGTAAATAAAATTACAGTGAATCAGTCTTGCCCTATATATTTACAAAACTCACTTTAAAAGGGGGTTGGGAACCATCACTTTTGGGATTTTCACAGTTTCAAGAACAAGGATTGTAGTTAGTTGGGTTGTGATCAGGCTGGATCTTAGTAAGACATCCACACAGTTGCATAAATATACTTGGCAAATGAGGAAACTGTGAAAGGCAGTTGGGATTGGTGGTTAAAGGAGAATAAATAAACCAGAGCAGGAAAAGCACAGTCCAAAGGAAAAATTAATCTAACACTGAAGGAAAGCCTTAAAAGAGAAGCCCTAGAAAAAGACTTGGAATATATAAATACAACTGAGCAGATCCATGGTACAAACAAATGTAACTAGACAATTAAGCAATAATACAATATTGCAGGTTGGGCACATTCTGAAACATCACACAAATTCTTTGGTGCTGTAAATACATAAGGATTATTATATTCATGTCCACAGAGTGCCTGTCTAAAGGTATCATTAACCTGAAATATTAACCAAACTATAGTAAATCTCAAGTTGCAAAGGAGACAGAGCCAGATGACAAGAGCAGAAACATAATCACAACCAGGGCTTTTTTTCTCATAGAACGCTCAGAACGGAGTTCCGGCACCTTTTTTGGATGGAACCTTGTAGGGTAGGCAGGGCGGGTTGTATGACATGTGTGAGTTCTGGCACCTTTTTCTATTACAAAAAAAGCACTGATCACAACATAATCATTTACACGCACACAGAATGCCAACTAATAAATATAACAGTAACTTGTTTTGTATAAGTCAACAAGGAATCCCTGAAAAACAGAATTCAAGGACGATAACATTATTATATTTAATTACTGCCAGAGAAGAGTATTTCTGAGTTTATTATAACGTATATCAATATATTTAGATGGCTTCACATTCAAAAGAAGGGAGGTTTCATTGAATGAACCCTGACAATGTCAGTGAATAAATGTAATCCTTTTTAAAGCCAAATTTAGCATAAAAACAAACCAACAGCATATCATAACCAATATTCTCTTCCCATAGGATCCAACTGTAACGACAAGTATACAAGCAGGCAGGACACAAAAACATCGACTCCATGGGAGGTTAATAGGCAAGGTTCACAGGGATTGTTTCTAATTTTGGTGGGAGTATATATAGCCATCACAATTTTTATCTGCCTTATTTATCAGATTTAGATTCCATCTTACAGATCTGATTATTACGGTATTATTTTTTTATCAACTAAAATTTACCTTAAAAGGTAAAGGTTCCCCCGCACATGCGTGCTAGTCGTTTCCAACTCTAGGGGCTGGTGCTCATCTCCGTTTCAAAGCCAAAGAGCCAGCGCTTGTCCAAGGACGTCTCCGTGGTCATGTGGCCAGCATGACTAGATGCCAAAGGCACACGGAACACTGTTACCTTCCCACCGTAGTGGTCCCTATTTTTCTACTTGCATTTTTACGTGCTTTCGAACTGCTAGGTTGGCAGAAGCTGGGACAAGTAACAGGTGCTCACTCTGTTATGCAGCACTCGGGATTCGACCCGCCAAACTGCCAACCAGATAGACTGCCTTCCTGTTGCTATCAGAGTACAGTAAATTTATTAGCCTTATTAGCCAATGCCAAGGTGGATTTAGGAAAGCTTGCAGGATATTTGTCATCTTTTCAATTACTGTAGAATGAAATTCTTAAAATTTACATTCTACAGTTTTAGCTATTTTAATCATTTAGTTTTAAATTTAAAATACCAGTTAATAACTGTCTAAGACAAAAATAGGATTGAAGGAATAGTATCTGTGCTGCCATAATAAAAATATAAACCAGTCCAAAACAATTCATAGTTTTCTTCATTCTCCTAAAATTCATACATTGGTTTTTACTTAACAAATATTAGCAAGCACACAGAGATTAGGGCTGTCCAGAAATTTAGTTTTGAAAAGACACATTTGGTGTAAAATATTCCTGCAGAATTACATTTTGCTCTTCAACTCTGAATCTTTACACACCACTATTATAGATATAGGTATTTAGAAATATCTATATATAGCTTCTGTCAGTGCATCAACTGGAACCCAAATAATCTTTAAAATAAGTCTTTAAGAAAAGTCCATTGTACTAACTGCCTCAGATACTGTAGTATGGTATCGTTGCCTGAATAGCTAGAGAGGAGGGGGGAAAAAGAGTTTACTAAGGCAATTTGCACTGCACTTAATCTAATCATAAGATAGTACATAGCTCTGTCTGGAAGACCATGACAGCAGTAAGGAAGTTCTTGTTCTACTCTTATTTCCAGAGAGGGAATAACAGGTTACTTACTGGGAGGAAAGGAGACATATGAGATGTCCTCAACCAATATGCATTTTAGTTGGAACTGTGAATTCTGAGATTCTTTTTTTATTTTATGCATTGTTTTGTCATAGAGAATAAAATACAAAACAATAAAACAAACAAAACAAAAGCATACATTCAATCCTAACAACAACAAAAAAGAAAAGAATAGTGTACAAAAGAAAAAGTGGTCAACAGGTTGAGCTAAACATTACAATAATCTTCAAATCCCTCTGTTAACCATCTGTTATTATATTTAGCACGTACTGTGTAGAATCTACAAACGGTTTCCAGTCTCTTATAAAGCTGTCTAGTCCATTATCTCTAATCAAAGCAGTTAATTTCGCCATCTCTGCTAGTTCAATTTCAAAATCCAATTCTGAGATTCTGTTTAAAGGTGAGAGCTTAAATTTGTAGCATGCAAATGGAATTTTATTTTCAGATAGAGTCCAGCAACATTGTCTTATATATGTTCTTCTACCATTATTTTCATTTCTTTGTTCCCTGTAATCAAAAGAGCAGATCATTCATTTGTAATTAGGAGGGCAACAGAGTTAGAATGGGACATTTAGTCTATTATAGAGTTCAACCTCTTGCCATATACTTAGTATACATAACTGCATTACAGTTGTAACAAAATCAAAATCCTTTAAATCTCTTTTCCAAAAGTTTAGACTGAGTGTCCTTGCAACACTAAGCAAGAGAATGAGAACAACATAATTGCTCTGTGATATTTTTAAAAAGTCATTAGAGATTTCACTTGCTCAATCTTTATGGTCTGTTTTCTTGACTTTTTATTTCTAAGAAAATATCATGCACACCACATCATTTAAGGTTAAAAAGCCTACAGGCAAACTTGACTATCCCTGCCTTCAATGCAACCTATTTAAACAAGGCAGTGGCCATATCTGGATATAGTAACTGTCATCTAGAACATTTCTAAAGAGAATTGAGTATAAGCACACACACCAGCCCTAAACATACATGAGATCCATTTAGGGGTGGGAAACTATTGGCTTGCTTGTGGTACTGAACATCTTTTTCGTGGTCTGTTGAGCTCCCTTCCCCACTTGATCATTCCACTGCATTCAGTATAAACCAAAATTAAATTTGACAGTGGTTTTTAAATCATTTTTAAGGAAAAAAATATACACATACATCCTACGTATCCTTATTTTATTTTAAAATATGTCAGTCTCTAAAAAAATCCCTTAAAAAGCAGTCTGGAAATTTTGAACCTACGCTCTTTTGCTGTATTATCCTATCTGCAGCTCCAAGATGCTGTTTTGTTTTGTTTCTTAACCAAATGTATAATTGCTAGTTGCAAAAATTGTCCACCCCAATTTAAATAGTTATCCAAATAATGAATCACTCAAGCACCTAGTTACATCCAAAGATGACCCATCATTTATGATGAACTTCAATGTTATATTTGAACTAGCAAATATACACCAACTAAACCCAGCTTTGAACTCACAATCTGCCTTGGCAGTCTAATTGGATAATTTATGAAAATCACAATTTGTTTAGATAAATTGCAAAATATAGTCTCAGTAGATCAGGAAAGGAGGGTAGCCAAAGGAAGAGATAGAAAATGGATCAGTTCAACCCATGTATTTCTTTGTTTATATCTCTTGACACTGAGATATGGGTGGCATATAAATTTAATAAATAAATATGCGCCCAACAATTATTCAGAGGATTGTCAGACTACAGTTAGGACAGGTAGTTCTTAACTTACAACACTTTCTTTAGTAATAATAATAATAAAGTTGGAAGGGACCTTGGAGGTCATCTAGTCCAGCCCCCTGCTCAGTGATTGTTCAAAGTTACAATGGAACTGAAAAAAGTAACTTATGAACATTTTTCACACTTAAAACCATTGCAGCATCCCCACAGTCATGTGATCAAAATTCAGATGCTTGGCAACTGACTTATGTTTATGACAGTTACAATGTCCCTGTGTTATGGCATCCCCTTTTGTGACCTTCTGACAAGCAAAGTCAATGGGGAAAACAGATTCGCTTTACAACCGTGTTACTAACTTAACTGCAGTGATTCACTTAGCAACTGTGGCAAGAAAGGACATAAAATGAAGCAAAATTCAGTTAACAAATATCTTGCTTAGCAACATAAATTTTGGGCTCAGTTGTGGTCGTAGGTTGAGGATTACCTATAGTCACTGTTCCATTTCACAGAATGGATTCGAGATCCAGAACCAAGACTGTCCTTTTCATATGCAATACAGTATTCATAGGTAAAGGTAAAGGTAAAGGTTCCCCCGCACATGCGTGCTAGTTGTTTCCGACTCTAGGGGCCAGTGCTCATCTCCGTTTCAAAGTCGAAGAGCCAGCGCTTGTCCGAGGACATCTCCGTGGTCATGTGGCCGGCATGACTAGACGCCAAAGGCGCACGGAACGCTGTTACCTTCCCACTGGAGTGGTCCCTATTTTTCTACTTGCATTTTTACGTGCTTTCGAACTGCTAGGTTGGCAGAAGCTGGGACGAGTAACAGGCGCTCACTCTGTTACGCGGCACTCGGGATTCGACCCGCCAAACTGCCGACCTTCCGATCGACAAGCTCAGCGTCCTAACCCACTGAGCCACCGCGTCCCTTACAGTATTCATACACTCTGCTAAATGAAAAAAACTTGTGTCGAATATATTTTGTTGGGACATGCCTTGCTTTTTGTTGGGCAAATTATGTACAGCAAGGAAAACCAGGTATAGGGTGTGATTACTCAGAGATAGCTTGTTTTGTATACATAAATCAGAAGGCAACATCACACGTCTGGCATCTCTTTGAAGTGTATAAAAATAACATGATGTTTATTTCTTTTTTTCCTTTTAAAAGGACTCAGGGCATTATTCTACTGAAATTTACATTCCTATGAATAATCAATCAATTATGAAATTCTTTCATGAAGTCTACTTGCATGGATTAACATTATGATCCAGTGAAGTATACATGCCTAAAACACAGTGGACCAGATAAGTATAAATGCTTGGAGAGCCCAACAGGGCATTTGATATAGTCTCCTGACATCACAACTCTGTTGTGTTCTTTGTCTTCTGTGATCTATTTTAATCAGAACACACCCTGTGCTTTCGAAATGTGCAATATTAAATCCCTTGCTGCAATTTAAATTTCTACTATAAGTTTATTTACATTATCTCTGCTGACAGTTTTTGCATGAACAGAGTGAGCAAACCTCTGGTGACTGGCAGCAAGGACTACACACCCAGGGAGGCCAAGATTTTATATTGCCTTCTGGGTCAGGCAAGAGATGGGGGGGCATCTTTCTCTCATTTATTTAAAACATTTATATAGCTGCCTGCCCTATATCAAACTCTGGGTGACTCCCAATCAAAAATTAAAACAATATCAGTAATAAAGCAACATAAAAACTATATTAAAACTATGAAAACCATAAACATTAAAACCAAAAACCTGGCACCAAATGAAACTTATGACATGCAGTCGTGTCATCCTATCCCAACACTTGGGGAAAAGCCAAAACTTCAGTGCTTTAGGAGGGTTGAGGCCTACCGCACTTCAAGAGGAGGGGTGTTCCATAGGCTGAGTCTCCCAAAGAAAAGGCACATTTACTAGCTCCTAGGTGGCAAGGGACAGGACTAAGAGCATGCCCATAATATGGAAGAATGGGAAGAAGTTCTTTTAAAAAGGCAGTCCCCCAAATAACTTGGCTCTGTGCCATAAAGGACTTTAAAGGCAATAATCAGCACCTTCAATTGCATCCAGAAGGAAATTGGAAGGCAGTGCAGCTCGCACAACAGAAGTGTCACATAGGTAAATCTAAGGACATCCATAACTTGGCACGCCACTGCATTCTAGACCAGTTGTAACTTCTGAGTGGTCTTCAAGGGCAGCCCCATGTAAAGCATATTAAAGTAATCCATATGCGAGGTGACCAAGGCATGAGTGACCGTGATCAGGACTTCCCTGTCCAAGAAAGGCACAAATGGCATACCAGATGAATTTGTGCAAAATCCCCTCCCCCAGCCACAGTTGCCAAATACTCCTTGAGCAAGTCAAGGAGGACCCCCAAACTGTGCACCAACTCAGTCCAGAGTTGCCACCCCATCCAGAGTCAAAAATGAAGAATCATCTGGGCCTGGGGGTGCCAAAAACCTAGAGGCATTCCATCTTTCCAGGGTTGAGTTGAAGCCAATTCCTTCCCATCCAAACCCCTACAGCTTCCAGGCCTTTGGCCAGCGCTGTCAGAGCATCACTTGTCTGATGGGGGTTGGAGATATATAATTGGATATCATTAGACACTGATGATACCAGACCCCAAGCTGACCTCCCCCAGCAGTTTCAGGTGAAAGGGTTGAGTCCTGAGACACTTGACATTGCAGGAGCTTAGAGCTCAGCCTCTCCTACCAACACCGATAGGAATGGGCTATGGAGGAATGAGGAGAACCTCAGGGTTTTTCACTCCCAACCCTGAAGCCAGTGCAGAAGAATATCAGGTTGATGCTATCAAAAGCTTCTGGAAGGTTCAGGAGGGCCAGAATGTTTTAATTTGTATTCGCCCATTTTACTATCAAGTAACTCTGGGCAGCTTACAACATCATCAAAATAAAAGTACAAAACATTAAAACATGAAATATTTAAATTAACAGAGATTAGATATGTTGGAAACCAGAATACCAAAGGCTGAGCGTGGGATCTTCTTCCTAGTCAACTAACCACCTCCAGTATGGAAGTCCCCCATTGGGGACCTAGGCCAATCAGCAGAAAAAGGTTTTGAAGCTGTTTTGGAAGGACGAGGGTGGATCTCACCTCAAGGGGCATGAAGTTTCAGAGGGTAAGAGCCACAGAAGAAAAGGCCCTTCTCCTGGACCCTGACTGCTGGAAATCCTTGACTAAAGGGTCATCAGTAAGGTGATAACCAATACTTGAATTGGACCTGGAAGCAAACCAGTGACACCCAAAAACAAATAGGCTAGTTTTCTTTTTTCTTATAAGATGGAAATCCTTGTTTCAAGCATTGTTCCTGAGTAGTTAAGCCATCCCTGAAGTATTGACATCCACTGAACAAAGCACAGAGATGCACAAGTTTCCTCAGATTTGCTACTATGTCAAAGGTCACACAAGAACAGATGAAGCTTACAGTTTATCGCCTAAGCTTGTAAGCCGCCCTGAGTCTTCGGAGAAGGGCGGGATATAAATGGAATTAAAATAAAATAAATAAAATAAAATAATTATAAGCACCAAAGATTACTCGGGAGATTTTTCTTATGCAGATTTCCTTAAAGTGCCTTTTTGAAAACAATATAACAGACAGTGATGCCTCTCAGGAAAGGATGGTCCAAGGTGAATATTTAAATTTTGATTGCTTTTTATAAAAAGACTTTTACTTTGATACCCAACCTCACTACCTTCATCAAACTTAAGTAATGGCATGTTAAGAGTCTTCAGACAATTCTTTTTGAACAGTTTATATTGAGATGGTTCAGTTATATATTTAATATTTTAGGACTGCAGGAGATCATCACTTTCTATGGTTCTGAAGACAACCAGGAAAGAGGGAGAAGTTTTCATAGGAGGTGGGGGAAAAGAATAAGACCATTATGTATTTTCATCAACTGAATTATTCTTTAAGAGTACACACCCCATAGCCTCATCACCACCCCATTTTAAGGCCCTGCAGCTGGATTCAGACTTTAAAAGAATCCAACCTATTAAAAGAATCCAACCTATTATCTGCCAAGCCCATCAACCCTCTACAACATTGATTGTATAATCATGGTATACACCTTTGCCTCTGGGACGATACAGCTTATAAAGAGAGGTTGATTTTTTCCCTAAATTCATTGACACACAATGCATTAAATTGTTATGATTTTAAAGAGCCGATGTAATTATTTTAACCATGAGTTATCAGTTGCTTAAATTATTCACTCTACCTGTATTTAATGCTAATTAGATGTCTAAGGTCTCATTCGCGCCACTACAGCTGGCACAAAGGTCTGCATCAGGAAGATATATATGTTAACTGCCATGTAAAAGATGAATCAGTCTTCTCCAACCTGGATTGCCCTTGAGGTTAGTCCCAGAATATGAAACCAGTTAGCAACAAATTCTGGGGGCTGTAAACCAATATACTGGAGTGACCCAGTCTGGGATAAGAAGTCTCAATTGAACATTTTGTTCCTAAATGTTAGTTCAAAGTACAAACCCAATTGAAATAGAATTTAGTCCCAATGCATTATTAAACATTTGGGACTAAATTCCAATATGTATAACTAAAAATTGACGCTGATCTACGTTGGACACATTTACTCTTAGAAAGGGCATAAAAAGGCATGGAGACTGGAAGGGAAATAAAATGGAAATACAGAAATTCCTCCTAATGACTGCAGACAATTTAGTGAGTCATGTAGACCGACTTTTACTAAGCCATGGTTTGCTTAATAATAGTTTACTGAGTAAGGCACAGCTTTTGATTCACAATTATGCTAAGCCATATAGTCTATGAATTACAAAGCACACCATTTAATTCACCAACATACTAAGCTGAATCAAATAAGCAAATCACATTAAGTTTAGCAAAAGGTATAAACATAACAATATCTTTTTATCAGGGCAATCTAAAAGACAGCTTATGTAAACAATAAAGGAACAATAGTGAATCAAACTGTTTTCAAACTTATCGATGAGTATTCTTACACATACAAAACACGACCTAGGCTAAAGTAGGAAAATTATGAACAAGGTATTACAGTAGGTAGACAGCCTCTAGTTAACCTTAGCTCATCTCAAACAATTAAGCAAGATCAAAATTTTACTGAGAGATCACCGAAAAATCCCAGAACTCTATGCGGGAAGTTAAAAAAAAATGAATCCTGGAAGAATGAACAGAACAGAATAACAGAATTGGAAGGAAACCTGGAGGTCTTCTAGTCCAACCCCCTGCACAAGAAGGAGACTCAGCCTATACCATTTCAGACCAATGGTTGTCCAATCTCTTCTTAAAATCCTCCAGCGATAGGTTATCCACAGTTTATGAAGGCAAGGCATTCCACTGTTTTAATTGTTCTCGCTGTCAGGAAATTTCCCCTTCATTCTAGGTTGCTTCTCTCCTTGATTACTTTCTATCCATTGCTTCTTGCCTTGCCTTCTGGTGCTTTGGAAAATAGGTTGGGACACACACCCCTCTTCTTTGTGGTAGCCCCTCAAATATTGGGACACTGTTATCATGTCACCCTCTAGTCCTTTGCACTAGACTAGACATACTCAATTCCTGCAAACGTTTCTCTTACGTTTTAGCCTCCAGCCCCCTAATCATCTTTGTTGCTCTTCTCTGCATTCTTTACAGATTCTTTTTTATATTGTGGTGACCAAAACTGGATGCAGTATTCCAAGTAAGTGACTAAGGCATTATAAAACAGCACTTAACACTTTGTGTGATCTTGATTCTACCCCTCTGTTGATGCAGCCTGGAATTGCACTGGCTTTTTTGAGGGAACTGCTGGCTCATATTTAAGTGATTGTCCGCTAGGACTCTTTAAGATCTCTCTTCCAGTTACTGCTATTGAGCCAGGTTCCGTCTATTCTCTAGACGGAAAAAACTCATTTGGTTTTTCTTATCTAAGTGTAAAACTTTACTTTTCTGACCATTTAATTTCATTTTGTTAGATAGTGCTCCGTGTCCAAGTCTGTCAAGATCCTTCTGGAGCTTGAGCTTATGTTCTAGGGTTTTGGCTATTCCTGCCAACTTGGTGTTGTCTGCAAATTTGATGAGTTCCCCTTCATCTAAATCATTTATGAAGATATTGAAGAATCTGGGCTTAAGACAGAACCCTGGGTATCTCACTATTTATTTCTCCATGTAGATGTAGTTCCATTAAGGACTACACATTGAGTGTGGTTTGTCAGCCACACAAATCCATCTGTTGGTGAAACTGTCTATCCCATATTTTTCTATCTTACCAAGAAGTAGGTTGTGGTGTACTTTGTCAAATGTATTACTGAAATCCAAATATACTATGTCCACAACACTTCACTGATCCACTAATTTAGTTACTTTGTCAAATGGTAATAGTAAGGTGCTACCAGAGTAGTGCCATAAAATTCTACACAGGTGTGTGCATAAAGTCGCCACAAGTGGAACACAACTGTAGAAAGACATTACCTAGTAAACAGATACGTATAATCCTTCCACAATTCTATATAATTAGCAATTCACTCCCACCTGCCCCCTTATTGCTATAGTACAGTGTTTCTCCTCCTCAGAAACTTTAAACTGCATGTACCAGGAATTGAACTCCATGCATTTTAAACTGCTATAGTGTTACATCCAGGACACAGGACATGCTAGGGATTTAATAGGGCTAGCCACTGCTTTAGAATAAACTAAGTAATAATGAAGTAACATGTTTTGTTTTTCTCTTGGGATCCAGCTTGCTTTGATGAGCAAAACCAAGTAAGTAGACATATAGTTTTCTAAGTTGTTTCCAAAAGCATTTAACTGAGTGTTAAAGGGATGAATTAATATGCATCAACAGTTGATGTTTTTTTTCCAATGTCAACTGAATTAGTTATTTCTAAACAATGGATAGCAACCAAATTGGAAGCTTATAGGTAATAGTAAATCTTACAAACAGAGTGTGTGTTAGAAAAATAATATTGCCTGAGAGAAAATTTACTTTCAGATTGCAGGAGATGGAACCTCAAAAGCAAAACCTCTGTGAGTCTTCAGTGGCAGAAACTCTCGAAACAATACGTTTTCCTCTTTCTAAGTTTGCCGAAACATCTTAGTCCCCCCCTCCGTGTGTGTGTGTGTGTGTGTGTGTGTGTGTGTGTGTGTGTGTGTGTATTGCTGCACTCTTTTCCAGATGAGGTTTTGGCTAAAAAAAGATCAGTTCCAAGCTCCTCATGCAATTTATTCTGCAGAAACTCCAATGCATACAATCTGTCAGGTTTTATTTGAGAACTGCAACTTAACTGAATGGCCAAGTTCACATATAAAGTATGGGACAGAGCATTAAACATAACTCAAGATTATGACCGGGCTAACCTTAGTCTGTCATTCTTATTTTCTGTGTTTGTGAATGTCCAAATGAATCCACATTCAGAGCAGTTTATTTGTATGAAAACAGAATGTGCTGGCAGTTTACCACTTTGTTAGCATCTCCTGTTGACTATTTATGAAAACCAGATTTTATATGGATTTGTATTATTAATTATGTCTACCACTTTCCTAAAGCCAACTCATTCATTTTCTTCTTGCTTTCTTTTGAAACAGGCCTGGAGGATAAATCTGTTGCTGTCTTACATATTAAGCATCCAATAAATAAACCATAATGGAGTTATGAATGAAAGCCAGTTTGATGTAGTGATTAAAGCAAGAGGCTACAAATCGGATGATCATAAATTCTAGTCCTGTCTTAGGCACAAAGCCAACTGGGTCATCTTGGACAAGTCACTTTTTCTGTACCCTAAGGAGGAGACATTGCAAACCACTTCTGAAAAAAGATAGAAAACTGCAAGCAGTCTCTGAGAATCTGACACAATTGAAAAGAAGAAGAAAAAAGTATGAATAGGACCAAAGAGTAGTTTAATAATCTAAATAGAAAACTGCATAAATGCAGGTAACATTTATTGAGGCTCAAAACTTATTGGTTTATCTCTGATGTTATTTAGATGACAGACTGAGCACTGTTGCAATTTAAATGCCTAATCACTTGGCAATTTTCCTGTAAAGAAAATATGAAAATAGGATGTAAACAATTTCTCTATCACAATCTTTTAAATTAGACAAGATGGTTATATACATTGCTTCTCCTGTAAAGTTGCTCTGGTTCTGAACAGGCAGCATGAAAAATAAGCACCCAATGCAAGACCAGATTTGGCCCCACAGTTTTCAGCTGCTGGTCCTTAAATATCACACATAGTAGATGTAGTTGAAAAATACCATGCCTGCTGTTATAAGGTACTATCAATGATACCCACTCACTCTTCATAAAAGCAAGACTCATTGTATTTCATATTCTGCTACTTATTTGTTAGATCTCCTATAATAAGCATGGATTTAAAAAAAAAAGAGATTTTGTTGAAATGGAAGAACAGAATACAGCAAAGGGAAGGGAACACCTCAGTATCAGATGGATTTTGGCTTTACATACACCGGGAGTTGCTGCTCAGAAGCACCTCTCAGATTATTGGAACATATGTATGAAAGGCTGGAGTTTGTTGGGATGTCACAACACACGTTTCATTATCATGGTTTATTAACTGTCAGCTATGGTTTTTCAGTATATCGATTTTTTTACTACCTCCATTGTTGCCTTGGCATATTTGAGAAAGGATTTTTTCCCCTGCACTTGTTAAAAGATTATTGGTTAGCATTCTGCCACATATTTTGCATGGATGCAGACTATCAAGTCCTTATCAAGTCTTTCTCAGCTTCTCAAAATTATATTGCCATTTGGACATACTTGCTGTAACTTTGAGGAAATGTGGTCCCAACATTTATGGAGAATACCATCTGTATATAGTAAGGAAAAATGGTAATTTCAAATGATAGAATACCCCTAGTCTAATTATAGCTTTTAAACATTTATTGCACTGTTTCTTAGATGAACTTGGTTATTCAGATAATGATATACGCTGGATTTTAAATATGCATTTTACTTTTTCATTCATCAATGTGTATGCTTTTTCAAGATTAATCTTGTTTGTGAAACTTCCAAGATGTCAAGATATAAAATTACATCCATCACCACCTAAGAAATGAGGACTCAAGTTTAAACCTTTTGGTTTTCAATTATCACCATCTTCAGTCTCAATTGTCCCAATCTTTCTCCCCCAAAAGTTAATATGAACAATCAGTATTCTAAATAACAACATTAATTTACATGTCATGTATGATAAATGATTTTTTCCAAGCATAATGAACTCTTTTTCATTAAAAGAGACTGTTGGGGATGTTTTTAAAATGAGAGTGAACTATTTTAAAAAAATCAGTGTTCCAGCTACGGTAAAACGGATCTGCAAAATTTCACAGAAATGTCATTCTTGCCCTCTATTTAAAACTGATGTAACAAAGGAAGATGTTTTTACCTGCAAGAGTCTTACCCAACTCCATCCTGGTTCCTTCCCCTCCCCCAAAGTATCAGTCAAGTTTCTACAGGGTGGAATTTTGCTATGCTGTTTTTACATAAATCTGGCCACAGCTTAATAGAATTTGAAACCAAAGAGCTTTAATAAATAAATATTATGATAAGAATATGAAAGCAATGTACACACTGAACCTAATTGTAATCAAAACCTCAGCATTTCTTTCTAAACTAAAATCATAAAACTATACATGAAACTAGTTCCTTTTTAGTGGGCTTGCAAACATAGAAATAAAACCAAAACACCGTTTGCACTTTTTTTATTGTAAAAAAAGAGATTCTAAATTGTTAAAAAGGATACTGCTAAAGCAGTAGCAAATAATCTTAAAACTCTCATCACTTTATAAAAGAAACAGTACAAACTATAAAGCTAAAACATTTTCCTTAACACATTTGTATCATACATTGTCCACTTTGTATGACATGTTACTGTTTTAGGAAGGGGAAGAATCTAAACAAATTGTTTGGATTTGCATGTCTGATTTTAAATGAAAATCAGCCAAGCTGCTTCAAGATAAATTAAGTTAAAGCACGTATTTTTGCCAAGAATCTTTGCATCTAACATCTGAAGTTGCATTATATGTGACCGCTTATCCCACAAAAACATTCCCTCAAGTCTTATGCCCCATCTTAATCTTAAAAGCAATTGCTTCTAAAAGTACTATCAACCTTGCAAAAAAAAAAATAGGAATCCGAGCAAACACTCTGATTTGTAGCTGGGGAGGAAAATTCATAAGCCACCCCCTAACCATTCCTTCTTCCTCCTTACGCTTCAAAGCAAGTCAGAGAATAGATTTCTTTAAAAAAACAACAACAGTCTTCGAAAGAATGCACTGAAAGGTTTGCGTCCCACAGTTAAAAGCTACATTTTTGCCTGGCACCAGTGGTTGGTTTACTAATCTCGCGGACAAAACCCAACATTTAAGAAGTAAGAGGAATAAGTTCCGTGCCTAAATGTGGCGCGCTCGCGCATACCCAGAGAGAAGAAATACCCGCGTCCGTCTAGATCGAAGGAGGTCGGGGCAGGGTTGGGGATCCTCCTTACCTTGACTAGCTTTAGCCACAGGGTTGCCAAAGGAGAGAACCAGGCACAATCCAAGGATCTCCAAGACCCCCATTCTCAATCGATGCAGAAGCCTGCGCCAAGAACCGGGAAGTTTTTTTTTTCTCTCTCTCTCTCTGATGCTTTGAAGGCACGCACAGAGCGCACGCAGATTTTGGCAAAACAAAACAAAACAAAACAAAGGAACTTTTTTTTTTTCCTGACGGCGTATGAAAGCGGCTACTGGGAGAAAGGATAGCCAAATTGCTATCGGGGGTTTCGTCTGGTGTTTTTTCTGATGCTACTACTAACCCAGGAAGGGAGGAGAGAGGGAAAAACCCGCCTTTCAAGTTGCCTCTTTAAGAGCGGCAGATTATTATTTTTTTTTCCTTCCCTTTTTTCCTTTTTTCTTTTAAGGGCCGTGGTCCAATGCTGAAGACCTGTAAAGGTCCATCCGAGCAACGCCCTTTTTTTTCTTTTCTCTCTCTCTCTCTCTTTCTTTCTATTTGCCTTCGCTTCCTTCGCCTGCTCCTTCTTCACTCCCTCCCACCCGCCCGGGCTCTCTTCAGCTCTGCCTGCAGGAATTTACAGTCTGCCACTGGGGGAAGTAGGGCCAGTAGCCATGGAGACCGCTTCCCTGGGAGCAAGGAGGTCAGGCCAGAGACCATGTGCAATCAATGGATCAATGCAAACTCCCGAGCGAGTTCCAGACCCAACAGCCCCTTTGCCGGGCGAGGAGGAAAGGGGAGGGGCATGAGAAAGGGGATTGTGTTCAGAAAGAGTATTAAGAAGGAAGGGAGAGAGAGAGAGAGAGAGAGAGAGAGAGAGAGAGAGAGAGAGAGAGAGAGAGAGAGAAACCAGCTTGCAGATACCGTGACCTGTAACACTTTTTTTTTTAGGAAAAAAAAAACACGTTTTGGTGCTTGGTCTGAAGGCAAAGAGACGCACTCGCCGGAGCAAAGCAACAAGCAGATCAAAGGGATTTCTCTCTCCCACTGCTGGCGGAGGGGGGGATGGGTGAAAGAAAGAAACGAGGGGAAGGAAAAAAAAAAACCCTCTCTAAATCAGCGTTTCCCAACCTTAGGAACTTGAAGATGCGTGGACTTCAACTCCCAGAATTCCCCAGCCAGCATAGCTGGCTGGGGAATTCTGGGAGTTGAAGTCCACGCATCTTCAAGTTCCTAAGGTTGGGAAACGCTGCTCTAAATCACCGAGGATTTTTACAGCGTCGTACCAACCTCGTCTCGAACGAGCCACTGACGATTTTTCTATCATCTTCCTGCTTCCAGACCCCGGGGCGGATTTCTACTCCCTGGCTTGTCTTGTCTTATGAAGAGCGGTCTTGTGGTTGTCAAATAAATCATCTCATCAATCAAACGCGCTCTGGGAATTTTTTTTTTTAAAAAAATGGAAGTCAAATTCTGGCCCCGTGCCCAGTCTTTCCACGCGCTCGGCTTAGGGAATGGGTGAGAGTATCTCTGAGCATGAGCAGAAAGCCCACGACGCCCCACGCCCGGCAGCATAGTTCGGACTGGGCTGCTGAGAGGAGTTTTAATAAAAATGGGGATAATGCCACAAAAATCCGGCGAAATTCCAGTTCAGCAGATATCAGCCTGCAGCGCTTGGTTATCGATCCTGTTGGTCCTCTTTTTCAGTCAACAGGCTTTCTGTACTGCAGAAATGGAAACGAGAAGGCTTGCCTCCTCCGGCCCATGTCTCGCTTGTTGGGTTGGTACTTTTAGGGGTGATTATTCTATTTTGTTTTAGTTTTTCCTCCCAGGTAAATTGATCGTTTCAAGGCAAGCTTAGAATTTTGTAAGGTGGAGGAGAAAGGGTGTGAAGAGAACTTTTCGTCTCCAAGGGGAAAAAAAAAACTTTCTTTATACATTTTGTTTAAGAGACGGTTCAAAGTTACAGTGACACTGGAAAAAAGTGTCTTATGACCACTTTTCCCACCCAGGACCATTGCAGCATCTCCATGGTCATGTGATCAAAATTCAGACGCTTGGCAACTGACTCATGTATGACGGTTGCAGTCGGCCAGGGTCATGTGATCACCTTTGGAGACCTGCTAACAAGCAAAGTCAATGGGGAAGCCAGATTCACTTAACTTGTTACTAACTTAACAGTTGTGGCAAGAAAGATCATAAATAGGGCAAAAGTCGCTTAACAATGGTCTTGCTTAGCAACAGAAATTTTGGGTTCAGTTATGGTCTTAAGTTGAGGACTACCTGTAGAGACAACTGAAATTGCCCCGGAACCTCCCTTTGTTTGAATGGGGAAGGGCAGAATCTGGGGAAATCATTATAAACTGGCAAAATGTAGTCTTGTAATGAATATGTAGAAATGCACAAAAACAAGTTTTGAGTATAGACGATGCCCTGATTATGTGTCATATAACATCTATAACAAGCAATAACGTATGGTGTAACATACTTTTTTAAAAATCCAGTTGTGTCTTAGTGTGCTATGTAACGTATGCGCACACACATATATAAACATATGCATTATGGCTTGCTAACCATGATTTCAGACCTTAAATTAGGACTATAAATCTAGACTACAAAATCTGGAACACTTTTAGATGAACTAAGAGTTTTCTACGCCTCTTTGCTGCCATCTACAGTTCCTCTGGATTGTTACAATCCAATTCTGGTGGTGGTGGTGATGATGATGATAGTGATGTGGCACGAAATAGGTGTCAACTGCATAAATAATTTTTTCCCAGGATGATTTCTCCTCAACCTGGTTATTTGGATCTTCCAATGGTTCATCCATCACCAGTATTATTGAATCCATCCACCTTGCTGCTGATTGTTCAGGTAAACCTTGACTTACAACCACAACTGGGTCTGGAAAATTTGTTATGAAGTTGCATAGTCATTAAACGAGACTTCACAAGAGCTCAATTTTCAACTTTCTCTGCTCACTTCTTGTCTTTGATTGTCCCGCCCCCCCAAAGCTGGGAAGATCATAAATTGTAACCACAGGACCCTGCAACCATTATAAACATGAGCCAATTCCCATGTGATTGAATTGTGAACACATGACTGTGAGGATGGTATGACAGTCATAACTCTGAGGATAGGTTGTAAGTCACTTTTTCAGAACTATTGCAACTTCAAACCATCATGAAACAAATGGTTGTAACTTAAGAATTTCCAATACTTTCTCTTTTTCTCAGCCTCATAGACTTCTCAAAAGAGCTAAGTCTTCACATAGTTGCTCAAAATATGATTAATTTGAATCTGGTAATTTGTGACTCGGTGGCTCAACGGGTTAGGACGCTGAGCTTGTCGATCAGAAGGTTGGCAGTTTGGTGGGTCGAATCCCGAGTGCCGTGTAACAGAGTGAGTGAGCGCCTGTTATTCATCCCAGCTTCTGCCAACCTAGCAGTTCAAAAGCACGTAAAAATGCAAGTAGAAAAATAGGGACCACTATGGTGGGAAGGTAACAGCGTTCCGTGCGCCTTTGGCGTCTAGTCATGCCGGCCACATGGCCACGGAGACGTCCTCGGACAAGCGCTGGCTCTTTGGCTTTGAAACGGAGATGAGCACCGGCCCCTAGAGTTGGAAACAACTAGCACGCATGTGCGGGGGAACCTTTACCTTTACCTAATTTGTGACTCAAGTGAAAACTTTGAATTTACTTGTCTTGTGATCAATTCTTATAATCATACTTCAAATTAGAGCTATCAAATATACTCCCCCTCATTAAATGTGGGAAGTGCTTACTAGAGTTTCTAAAGGTACTGTTTAGATTTGGAAATAGTTTTACCTGTGATTACTCAGGCTATAAGTCAGTATATATAAACTGTTCATAAGACCTGTACAATATTGAAACATTTAATTTTTAATCTTTAATAAATTAATATTTTATTGAATAAGGTAGAAATGGTTATTTAACTGTAGAATCAGTTGGAACTTGCATTTGATGCTATAATATACCTGACACATTTGGCTTAATTGCCATAATTAACCTTTCCTACCCCTAAATAGGGACGCGGTGGCTCAGTGGGTTAGGACGCTGAGCTTGTCGATCTGAAGGTCGGCAGTTTGGCGGGTCAAATCCCGAGTGCCGCATAACAGAGTGAGCGCCTGTTACTCGTCCCAGCCTCTGCCAACCTAGCAGTTCGAAAGCACGTAAAAATGCAAGTAGAAAAATAGGGACCACTCCGGTGGGAAGGTAACAGCGTTCCGTGCGCCTTTGGCGTCTAGTCATGCCGGCCACATGACCACGGAGACGTCTTCGGACAATTGCTGGCTCTTAGGCTTTGAAACGGAGATGAGCACCGGCCCCTAGAGTCGGAAACGACTAGTACGCATGTGCGGGGGAACCTTTACCTTTACCTTTACCCCTAAATATGATAGCATCCATGACTGAATCACCAGGTGTCTTGAGATTCCAATTCTCTATTCATTCATTTCTGGAGGATATCAGACTGGCACAGGCTGATATAGAAAAGTAGTTCAATCATAGAAGTTATAAGGAGATAAATGGCAGAATAAACCTGTTTTTTCATTTATTGTTGGGTCTTGTGATACTTTTATTCCCAAGAAAAGGTTTATGTATTTTTTTTCCTGCATGCAAAAATAACATGGATTGTCTACATTCCTTCATTGAAAGGAAATTATCACTTACTGTTTCAGGTAGTGAAATATCGTGGGCTGATCCTTTCCACATCTTGCTTTTTAGACTGCAATGTCTAGTGGAGAGATAGTACATGATGAGATTGTTTTCTCCTAGTATTATTTCACAGTTTGTGTTGCCTTTTATTCAACAAATAATTCCAAAAATGACTTAAGGATAAATAAACTTGTGCAATATGAGTTGAATGTGTAAACCTAATGACACAAAAGAGGAAGAAAATCTATGACAGGGGTGTCAAAGTGCCAGCCCGCAGGCCGGTTTCATCATACTGAAGCCGCACCCACCTCATTGCCGGCGATGCAAAAAGAGTTGCGATACATCGCAACATGTCATGTGACATGGCGAGTTTGACACCCATGATCTATGACGTCTCCATAACTCTTCAACAGGTTGCAAGCTATAATTTTCATTCAGGTGGTAAATCTTAACTACATAATATCAGATAAAAGACTCATGTGTGAGATTGGTCCACAAAACAACCTCTCTCTGCAAAAAGCTAATGCATAGTCTTACATGGCGAACCTTTTAGAGACCGAGTGCCCAAACTGCAACCCAAAACCCACTTATGTATCATCAGGTGCTGGGTGGGCATGGCCCATTGGGTGGGTGTGGCCCATTGGGTGGCCATGGCCCATTGGGTGGCCATGGCTGCGGTGGTAACGGCAGACTGGGTGGGACTAAAAAGTTCAATCAATCAATTCCAACTTTGCGAGATCTTTTTTTTTCCCGTGAGAAGTTGAAATTGATTGATTGATTGAACCTTTTTTTTTGCACACAGCAGCACAGGCCTAAAGCGAAAAAGTTTTATAAAACCCGCCTGAAGGCCTAGGACTGGGACAAAAAATAAAGACCTCTCATTCATCCTCATCCATAGTCTTTCATATAGTAAGGTTCCAAACTATATAGAACAAGATAAGCAAACTCTGGGCAGATAAAAGATATTGTTGTTGTTAGCTGCGAAGTCGTGTCCAACCCATCGCTACCCTATGGACAACGTCCTCCAGCCCTTCCTGTCCTCTACCATCTTCTGGAGTCCATTTAAACTCACGCCTACTGCTTCAGTGACTTCATCCAGCCACCTAATTCTCTGTCGTCCCCTTCTTCTCTTGCCCTCAACCTTTCCCAGCATTAGGCGCTTCTCCAGTGAGTCCTTCCTTCTCATTAGGTGGCCAAAGTATTTGAGTTTTAGCTTCAGGATCTGGCCTTCTAAAGAGCAGTCAGGGTTGATCTCCTCTAGGACTTTCCAGTTTGATCGCCTTGCAGTCCAAGGGACTCACAGGAGTCTTCTCCAGCACTATAGTTCAAATGCTTCAATTCTTTGGCGCTCAGCCTTTCTTATGGTCCAACTTTCACAGCCATACATTGCAACTGGGAAGACCATAGCCTTGACTATATGCACTTTTGTTGGCAGGGCGATGTCTCTGCTTTTTAGTGTGCTGTCTAGATTTGCCATGGCTTTCCTCCCCAGGAGCAAGCATATTTTAATTTCTTGGCTGCAGTCCCCATCTGCGGTGAACTTGAAGCCCAGGAAAATAAAATCTGTCACTACTTCCATTTCTACTGGTTTAAAAGGTAATCTCAACTGAAAGCCACTTGTTTAGTGATTGTTTTAAATTACAAAGACATTGAAAAAGAGACTTACAATCAATCTTCTCTCTTATGACTGTGACAATAACTCTCTAGTCACATGATCAGAATTTGGCTGCTGGGCAATTGGCCTGTATTTGCAAATGTAGCAGAGGCCTGAGGTAGTGTGATCTTGCCAGCCAATTTCCAACAGTGGGGAAGCAGTGGGCTGATGCCTCCTTAAGTAACACCAGCTGCCTGCAATTAGTGCAGGTTCGCATCCCACCAGGCTCGAGGTTGACTCAGCCTTCCATCCTTCCGAGGTAGGTAAAATAAGGACCCAGATTGTTGGGGGCAATAAGCTGACTTTGTAATAATGCCGCTTGGGGGATGTGTGAAAGCCCTAATAAGCAGGCATATACATAGAATGAAGGCTACTGCTAAGCTTGTAAGCCGCCCTGAGTCTTCAGAGAAGGGCGGGATATAAATGGAATAAAAATAAATAAATAAAAATAAATAAATAAATAAATTTCTTCCCCATCTATTTGCCAGGAATTGAGAGGGCCGGATGCCATAATCTTGGTTTTCTTAATGTTAAGTTTCAACCCAACTTTTGCACTTTCCTTCTTCACCCACAACAAGAGGCTTTTTAGTTCCTCTTTACTTTCTGCCATTAGAGTGGTATCATCTGCATATCTTAGGTTGTTGATATTTCTCCCGGCAATCTTAATTCCAACTTTTGATTCATCTAGCTTTCCTTGATTCATGGATCTTACATTCCAGGTTCCTATGGAGAAAAAAATCTTTACAGCATCTGACTTTCCTTTCACTACCAGATACATCCACAGCTTTGGCCCAATCGCTTCATTCTTTCCGGTGCTACTAGTACTAGCTACTAGTGCTAGCCCTCTGCTCTTCCCCAGTAGCATATTGGATGCCTTCCGACCTGAGGGGCTCATCTTTCAGCATCATATCTTTTTGCCTTTTGGTACTGTCCATGGGGTTCTCATGGCAAAGATACCGGAGTGGGTTGCCATTTCCTTCTCCAGTGGATCACGTTTTTTCAGAACTCTCTGCTATAACCTTTCCGTCTTGGGTGGCCCTGCACGGCATAGCTCATAGCTTCACTGAATTACGCAAGCCCCTTCACCACAACAAGGCAGTAATCCATGAAGGGGAGTTTTACTTTTATTAGAAATTGTAAACAAATCAACACACAGCGTGATATATAAAATTCAGACCAGGAGTCTACAAAGTCATATTTCTGGGAAATTTGAAAGAGGCTTATGAATAGTTTTGGAGGGTTGTGTTTCACAATTATCAGAACTCATGTCCTGCTGCTGAATTAAATAGGATCAATTGTTTAATCAGATAGCATAAGGATGTGCTGCAGGAACCTGTAAGACAAAGCAACCAGACTACAGATCAATTATATAGATTTTGTTGCCACTGTAATCCACATGAAGTTAGAACCTTGACCTTAGCAAGTTGAAAACCACGTGCTAATTAACTCAAGATGTAGCGTTAAACTCCTGGCTGACTTTAGTTCTTCAGAATCAGCAAGGCTGGAAGAATCAATAGCAGGAAGAATGGGTGTTCTAAGACTTGAGAGATGTAGAAAAAAACAAAAAATAGGATGGAGACAGAAATAGCAGCAGAAAAACAAAACAGTTTTTAGAAGCAGAGTAATAATATCTCAAGAAGAGTGGGAGAGATTATGTCCTGAGATACTTATTTGTGTAATGTAAACTTCTACAAAGCAATTGCCTGTGACTTTACTGGATCACCCCAATTGCATATTGTTCTAATACTAACATTAATATATGTAGAGACTCGTATTATTACTGGAGGCCAGTACATAAACATTTGAGAATCCAAGTCAAACAAACCTAAAGGGTAGACATCATTATTCTTTTGTAACAATATGGAACCTTTCCAAATGGAATGCCAATAATATTCCTATCAAGCATTCTAAAATTAGTTGTCAGTAACTTGTCCCAACTCACTGGATTATTTAACTGTGCTGCAGGGTATAGAACAGAGGTGGTATGCAGCATAACTATGATAGAGATCCTTGCTTAAGGCCTTTTGGCTCTGGTACATTGGCTGAGGAATCCCATTCCTAATGGAAGCTTGCTTTATTATTTTATAGGCACCAGGTTTTATTTCTTCCAGGTTCTTTCACTTATTATGTAATAGTATCTTTTTAGCTTTACCTTTAACAATGTCACTGGAATTATACTAAACGGTTGGGAATCATCCTGTTACCTTTGAGTTACCTTTAATAAAGAGTGGCACATAGCTAATATCAATAAATAAATGATCAATTTATTCCTCTTGCAGCAAGATTTTGGGATTTGAGATGACTGGGCATTAAGTCAGAACAGATAAAAAACAGTGTCTGACACTAGAATGAATCAGATATGGTAGAGCTAGATTTTACATTTTGAGTATAAAACAGTACACATGGGAAACTAAGAATGGGAATAGAAGGGAGGAAATTCTGTGCAAGTCCCTTAAATTCAGAATTAACAATTATTTAAAGACAATATTGTTACCTAAAATAGCACCTTCTCCTGTATGTTCCTATCCAGATCTTAACATCTTCTAATGAGGCCTCCTCCAGGTGTCCCTTCCAAAGGGGGTTAGATTGCTCTTTATAGCTTTTTCTGTGGAGGCACCCTTTTATTGAATGCCCTCTCCAGAGAGGTTTGATTGGCACCCACATTAGCATCATTTTGATGCCAGGCAAAGACTATTTTCCCAAGCTTTTTAACTGAAGTTTAATTTTGCATTTAGTTTGACTTTTTTGGACATGTTTTAACTCAAATTGTATTATTACTTTTATCCTTTTTGTGTGTTCATTATAAACTATTAAGGCTTTCAGCTGTTAGGTTTAAATTTATTAAATTTAAAAATAATCATTGATTTCAGGTTGGCTGATATTAATCACTTCAAAACATTTTAATGCAAGAATGTGCCTCTGTCCTATCTCTTGACAAATTCTAATAAGTCTACCTCATTTCCTGTCAAGGTTTCCTGACACTGTATGGAGAAGATACTACACTATTTTGTTAGAGAGGTATTTGTCTGAATTGCACTACAAACAACCTTTCCTTATTATTTGGAAAGATATTTTAACCCATACATTTATTTTATTTTGATTCAGGAGCTATTATGCCTATCCTAATATTGTAAGCTAAGAAATAATTCACGGCGGCTGTGAAAAATATACAGGGGCATGGATTTCTGCAGTCTGACTTCCTCAATATGCATTATCTTAGAATAGTTCCCCCTCCTTCTCCTGGAAAACTTTCCTGTATTTGCAGCTACAACTCTGACCACCCAATTCTTCCAGCAAAAATTTCCCAGAAACATCACAGTGTGGTTTAAATGCTGGGAAAAATTAAGTGATGTTTCTCACAACAGATGGGCTGCTGTGAAAAAGATGTTTGGATCCCAGCAACAATTGAGCAACTATTGTATGAGCTGGAAACCACTGCAATTCTTGAAACTTCAACACAGCCAAACTTGAGTGTCTCTCCAAGATTCACAAGATGATACACTGTAGTCTTCCTACTTTATAGGGCTTCTACTAATGCGCAAGTATAACAATCTCAGTACAATTTATGAAAATGCTTTTGAGGTTAGAGTTGTTGATGGAAGTACAGTATATGAAAATATCATAATGTCTATAAAGGAAACGATTTTGATTTTTCTACATTGCTCTTTGTTCTATAAATATGCTGCAAAAAGAATGCATGCCAGAATATTTTTTATGATACAGCATCACCCCTTATTATTCATGATGTAGATATATACAGTAGATCCAGAATACCAAGTGACAGGGAAGTTTTTCCAGCCAAAAAAACTTTTATAGATGATGCATCATAATAAAAAATAAAGACCTCTCATTCATCCTCATCCATAGTCTTTCATATAGTTTATTTAGTTTTAGTTTTATTAAATTTTTATACCGCCCTTCTCCCGAAGGACTCAGGGCGGTGTACAGGGCAATAAATATCAGAATATAAATACAAAGGTTAAAAGAAGTTAAAAGAATTAAATAATCATGCCCAATATAATACAATGATTAAAACTATGTTAAAATTAGACCCAACCCCAAACCCATCAAACCAGGCCAGATTGTTCAAATAAATAAGTTTTTAAATCGCGCCGGAAGGAGCGAAGGTCGGCGGCCATCCGGAGCTCAACCGGCAAGCGGTTCCATAGGTCTGGTGCGCCCACAGAGAACGCCCTCCCCCTGGGGGCCACCAATCGACATTCTCTGATCGGAGGCACCCTGAGGAGGCCCACTCTGTGGGAGCGCACTGGACAGAGGGAGGTTGATGCCGGCAGCAGGTGCTGCCGTAGGTAATCCGGACCCATGCCATGTAGGGCTTTATAGGTCATTACTAGCACCTTGAATCTCACCTGGATGGTAACTGGCAGCCAATGCAGCTCGTGGAGCAGAGGTGTAACATGGGAGTATTGGGAGACCCCCAACACCACTCGCACAGCTGCATTCTGCACCAGTTGGAGCCTAGTAAGGTTCCAAACTATATAGAAGCAAACTCTGGGCAGATAAAAGATATTGTTGTTGTTAGCTGTGAAGTCGTGTCCGACCCATCGCAACCCTATGGACAACGTTCCTCCAGGCCTTCCTGTCCTCTACCATCTTCTGGAGTCTAAGCTCACGCCTACTGCTTCAGTGACTCCATCCAGCCACCTCATTCTCTGTCGTCCCCTTCTTCTCTTGCCCTCAACCTTTCCCAGCATTAGGCTCTTCTCCAGTGAGTTCTTCGTTCTCATTAGGTGGCCAAAGTATTTGAGTTTTAGCTTCAGGATCTGGCCTTCTAAAGAGCAGTCAGGGTTGATCTCCTCTAGGACTGACCGGTTTGATCGCCTTGCAGTCCAAGGGACTCGCAGGAGTCTTCTCCAGCACCATAGCTCAAAGGCCTCAATTCTTTGGCGCTCGGCCTTTCTTATGGTCCAACTTTCACTGCCATACATTGCAACTGGGAAGACCATAGTCTTGACTATACGCACTTTTGTTGGCAGGGTGATGTCTCTGCTTTTTAGTGTGCTGTCTAGATTTGCCATGGCTTTCCTCCCGAGGAGCAAGCGTCTTAATTTCTTGGCTACAGTCCCCATCTGCGGTGATCTTGGAGCCCAGGAAAATAAAATCTGTCACTACCTCCATTTCTTCCCCATCAATTTGCCAGGAATTGAGAGGGCCGGATGCCATGATCTTGGTTTTCTTAATGTTAAATTTCAACCCAAGTTTTGCACTCTCCTTCTTCACCCGCAACAAGAGGCTCTTTAGTTCTTCTTCACTTTCTGCCATTAAAGTGGTATCATCTGCATATCTTAGGTTGTTGATATTTCTCCCGGCAATCTTAATTCCAACTTTTGATTCATCTAGACCTGCTTTTTTGATCTTAGCCAAAAGGCTGAGAAGCGATGAATAAAAGATATACAGTACTCTTATCAAGATTGAGTGTCACTTTATTGGCCTTCATCACACAGGACATTATCAATATTAAGCACTAATCTAGGCTTCCACTGCATCAACTGAAATGAATATGTAGTCTAGAGCAGAGATCCCCAACCCCTGGTCCGTGGACTGGTACCATGCTGTGGCATGCCAGCAACTGGTCCGCACAAACAAGCAAAGACCCATCCGTGGGATGCAGTCAGCACACAAAACCATGCACTCTCTGGTCTGTGGAAAAACCTTTCTCCACGGAACCAGTCCCTGGTGTCCAAAAGGTTGGGGACCTCTGGTCTAGAGGTCATCATCACGTTGATGAGACCCAACTCCAAAAGTCCTCATCCTTAAACTCAGCAGCTTCAAATAGAAATCTCAATGTATATGCTTTCAATGAACAGTCTTTTACTTACATTGTGAGTAATTCAAAACAGTAAGTTTTAAAAAATAGTTAGAAGTGGATTTATGTTCACATGTCTCAAGTTTGATTATACTTTTTTAACATGAGAAGAAGTTTACCAAACATCTCTTTCATAGTTTCTGTCATCTATTTTATAAAACGGAAGCAGATACTAAGATAAAACAATGAGAGTCAGAATATGTGTTCATGACTAAACAAGGTTTATCCAAAACCGTTTTCAATGATGCAAAGAAACTTGTGCCATTTCCTCATTTGACCTTCAGTTAAAAACCTCAATTATGACACTCTCTTACAGCAACTTTCTCCATATGGTTTCATGGATGCATGGTCTGTTTCTATTCTTTAGAGAGTTTTTTTTATAGCCACCAGAACGCCTGTTGGTATTTTCTGTTAAAAAACATATTGGCACTGCAAATTTGTTTGTGTTCTGAAAATGGTTGCTGTTCTTATTCTTAATCCTCTTTCCTATGTGTCACCAAGTACACAAGAGGTTAGTGCTTTAAAATAGTGTGAACTCATGCTACAGACCAGCCAAAACTCTTGAATAGTGGATGGCAATACTAATCTTAATTCTTCCTGTGCAATCAGCATCTTTCAGGGAAGGAGAGAGCCAGGTGGATGGGGTAGACCTACATAAACACTCTAATTTGTCAGAAAGTAGAACATATTTTGAAAAACCATTACATTACACTTTTGGATCAAAATACACATGATTCTTTGATATAAAAATGACTTTACCGTAGCTGATGTTGACCACTATTGTTGCTGCTGTAATTTAAGGAAGCATGTAATTCCACCTATGTTTTACAAACTGAAGAAAGATAAACAGTGTGTTTTTAATATTCTAAATCTGGAAACCTATTTTAAGAAAAAAGATATTTAACTATGTTGATCTATGTGTCAAAAACATAAATTGCACAATATTATGAATGTGCCCTCCTTGACAATCAATAGCTCACATTCACAGATGCCCAAGTGCCTCAATTCATTTCCAAAGGAGAGACGTCCTTTATGACAGATATAAAAACAGATATCCACCATTTCTTCCTCTGCAGGATATATCAAAAAAAGATGTTAGAAAGCTTTAAATCCTGAGTCAGTTTGGGGGATTTTTTTGTTTTTTTCTTTGGGTTTTTTGTTTTTTTTCTTTAAAGGAAAAAAAATGGCAGTTTTTCTATTTTCATAGATGATCTAGCCAGGATTTAATTTCTTAAATTTGAGCTAATATTTTATTCTGTGTGGTGCTGAATCAAGTATATATATTACTGTTACTTCTCCATTCATGCTAACAAATAGTGTAATTTCAGCCTTTACCCATTTTTCAGTTTGAGTATGAGCTTATTATTTGTATTTATACATTTCTTACAAACTTTAATCAGTTGAACTTCCTACAGCATTATTTTGTTATTCTGTTATTCTGATCTCTTTTGAAATTCTGTCATATAAATTGTTATTTGTTTGAGACCAGTGCCATCTTGTGATCTGTCTGGAGCATTTCTTTGCATTTTCTTATGGATATTCAATTAACTTGCTGATCCTGATCAAAACAACTTTGTAATTTCTTTTCTACAGCACTGAATGAATGCATTTTAAGATTTACATTTTAAAAGCTTTTAATTTAATGTCTTCTTTTTTGTAATGACATATGATTTTGTTTATTTCTTGTGAGATTGATCTGTTTCCTGAGAAAGGGATGAAATCCTCTAACCACATACCTTGAAAACATGTAGCCAGAAGATTGAATCATATTTTTTTTATTAATTCTTATTTTTTCAGTCACCAGAGGGGCAGGACAAGGTATGGGAGACTTATCTCCAACATACATTGATAGTAGGAGGAAGACTTTAGGTGACTGCCCATTGGCAATTAATGGTGGCAGTAGCACTCCTGTACTTAGTCATTACTCCAAAGAAGGAAGTGAGGCCAGGATGTGAAGATACAATGGGCTGACACAAAAGGCAAAAAATTGAGACTCCAATCCTACTGCTCAGCCATTCTACAACACAAACAACAAGTGTAAAATACTTATACCAACTTTACATATCCAGCATTTTTTTAAAAAAAATGCCCCAGTGCTAAACAGCTACATACAGTACATTTATATAGCCAGCCGTACCAACAGGTTGAAAAATAGCTTTTATCCGTGGGCTGTTAGGCTTTTAAATGGGACATAATCTCTGTGAACTTATGCAGAATTGACTTGGGAGGCCGGTGTGTGGTGTAGTTGGTTCACATGGTGTGGTAGGATGGAGGGTTTGTTGTCACTGTGTGTTGGGGGGAGAGAGCACGGGGGGGGGAGGCTCAGCTAATCTCAATGTACACATGTTGTACTTTGACAATAAAGGTTTATTATTTATTATTCATATATTAGTGATCTATTCCCAAACTCAGAATACCTGTTTCCTTAATGAGGAGCCCTTGGTTGTTTTCTTACAGACCTTTCATTACCCAAGCTAGGTAACATCATCAGTGCTATAGATTCCATAAGTACCGTATAAATAATTGCCTTGCTCAGCAGGTTTATACATACTGATTCTGAAAAGGATAGACATTCTGAATCCACACCTATATGATGTTAATTGTTCTTAAGCTGAACAGAAAGCAGGAGAATTTTGTTAAATTATCACAGCTCCTGATTTCAGCTCTCCGGAGCAATTTTCTTAAAGGAAATAATGATGCATAAAGGTTACACACTTATATGCATCTTGTATTACTTCAAGAAATTAAATGTGTATAAAGTGTACATATGGTAAGTTTTTAATATTTATAGCAATCTTCTCCATTATTCCACAACTATATTACTAATGGAAAATATCCAAAATATTTTTCAGAAGGCAAGTTAGGAAAAGGTAATTGAAAATGCAAGTCTTGAATTTAGTGATCAAACTCCTTGCAAGCAGTACTTGTAGTACATAAAGCAAGAAATATGCTTCACGGACAACTTCCTTAGCCTTAAAACATTTTCATTACCAAATAATAGACGTAGTGGAATAGACTCAAGTGACAACCTAGTTCTCAGCAAATCTAAGAAGGCTTAATGACAAAGATTATGCTAAGCTATGGTCTGTTTAAAAATAATTTATAACACTTTGGGAAACAATACTGCATGAAAATCACAGCTTCTTAAAAATCATATGAAATAATTCAGAGCTATAACAAGAGATATAGGCCATTTTCCTGCTACTGATTTAAAGTAGCATTCACCCCTCATCAGCCAAAAACTGTCATTCACTTTTGATTGTCTGGAATGATTTTTATTTCTATAAAATTGCAATTGTTGATGCACTACTGGCTCTGTTTCACCTTAGTGCTGAATTATATTACCCACATTAGCAGTATGCCAATAGACCCCCTTTCCAGGCTGACCTTTTTTTTTATCAGACACTAACATACACAACTTTGGCAATAGTCCTTGCTAGTGGAAAAGGTACAGAAATCAAAGCTGTTTCATGTACCCTGGCCTCAATTCTTTTCCACATTTCAGCCTGATCTTTGCATAATTCTAGCTCCACATAAATCTGCCCTCTGTTACCTTCCCCACTTCCTCATGTTATTTTTAGGGGTTTGGGGGGCTTTATGTGGGGCCAAAAGACATGGGAAAGTGAAAGTCACTACTTTGCTATAAGAACTGCTGCTATATTTAACAAGACCTTATGCATTTGACATTTCCCTCTCCCTGTGGTATGTTGCTTTGAGATATTGTGCTTGGCTGGTGGGTAAATGAGTGGTGGTTGGGACCGAAAAAAAATAGGTTGGGAGGGGAGCGATTGGTAGGAAGACCATATCTGGACTTCATGAAACCAACAACCACTAAATAGCAGAAGCAAAATGTTGTACCAGCTGTTGTTTGTCTGGATTTTTGCAGCTCAGATACAGATGCCCTCCTGGTAAGTTTTATCAAGCTATACTGTCAGAGTGTGCACAGTCTTATTGTGCAAGGTAACCCAGAAGTAAACACAGTAAACAGTGGTCTATATTAAATGGTAGTTTATCTTATACTATCTACAATACCAGGAACAATATACATACACATGCTAATACAGCAGGATCCAACACACCACAGTTACAACAGGAAATGGAAGAAGAGAACACAGCAGGAGCCTTCCTTTTATACAAAGGCTCTTAAAGAGACACAGACACAGCTGGCTCTTAAAGGGACATAGACCCTGCTGCGTCATTCCCATCATTACATCATACATCTTACATTACATAAGCTGGTTAGCTATTAATTTATTACCTTGACATATACGCAGGTAGTCCTCGGCTTACAACCATTCATTTAGTGACCTTTTGAGATAAAACTTCACTGAAAAAAGTGACTTATAACCATTTTTCACACTTACAATGCAGCATCCCCACGGTCACGTGATCAAAATTTGGACCCTTAGCAACTGGCATGTAAGATTATGATGGTTGCAGTGTCCAGTGGTCATGTGATCACCCTTTGCAATTTTCTGACAAGCAAACTTAATGGAGAAACCAAATTTACATAACAACCATGTTACTAACAATTGAAGTGATTCACTTAACTGTGCCAAGAAAGGCCATGAAATGGGGCAAAACTCACTTAACAACTGTCTTGCTTAGCAACGGAAATTGGGGGCTCAGTTGTCATCATAGGTCAGTGATGGCGAACCTTTTAGAGACCGAGTGCCCAAACTGCAACCCCAAACCCACTTATTTATCACTGGATGCCAGGTGGGTGTGGCTATGGTGGTCATGGAAGATTGGGTGGGTGTGACCAAGGTGGGTGTGGTCACCTCAATGTTGCTCGTGGGGAGAGACACCTGTGGAGGGCGGCTGGTTGAAGAGGGACACTTGCCACCTCTGAGGCATGGTGCGGGTGCCCACAGGGAGGGCTCTGAGTGCCGCCTCTGGCACCCGTGCCATAGGTTCGCCACCACTGTCATAGGTCAAGGACTACCTGTATGCTAACTACTGATACAGGGCTTAGCTAACAAATGTAACATAAAGATAAGATTGTAAATCAGATAGTCATCATATTGTGCTCAAGTTTTTAAAATGGGAAATTGGAAAAAGAAGGAAGCAGGGAAGAGATCTGGCAAGTCCACAACATAAAGGACAGTGATAAATGCCAAACATTAATGGAGGAACAAGGCATGACCATACTTTGGACACAAACATATCTGGGATAATATCCAAAAGCAAATCACCTAGGTCATCTGTCTGAAAAAGGAGGCTCCAGAGTGTTGTTCCCCTAGTTGTTATGAGGACCCCTTTTATTTTAAACAGGAAAAACAACTTTTAACAGGAAGTTAACAAGATGTTAAATTCTATACCACAAACTAAAGAACAGGGTCAAGGAACCACATGGAAACATTGGCATTTTCAGGGCAGGATAGTGCTAATTTGAGCCTCTAAGGCTCATGGTGTGGAAATAATAGTCAGCAGAATGAAGCATATGTTAGCAAAGAATTGTAGCGCAGATGATCCCCCACCCCACTATTCCTTCCTTTATCTCCTAGGACAGTCAGGGAAAAAGAAAGATAGTACATGTGGAGGAATGAGAATATATATTAGTTCTGTGCAATTTTATTTTCTGTGGGGTTTCCCTCCTATGTACTCTGGATTTTGTAGTTTGATAAATATTGAACATCCACTTGTACACAAACCACAATCCCCAAGAGCAATAACTCTAGTTATCAAAGGAAAATTAATCTTTTGAGTGTAATATTTACAAGATAAATACTCCATAAGCAGTGAACTGATCCATAGTTATGTGGCTACAAGAGTATAGTCTTTGACCAAAATGAGAAGATAAACATTCCAAAAGGCAAAATTACAAGTAACATACACACACCATTAGACAAGCAGATATTACATCTACAGATCAAAAGAGCTACTTCCTTCTTGTCCTGATTTTAAAGGTTCCTGCAACTGAAATGTTTATATTAAAAAATCACACTAGTTAAATTTTACAATGTGGTTCTTGTATCTTTTGGTAAAATATTCAAAAAAATATGATACATTGACAAGATTGTGTGCAATATTTTTTTTCTTCCTTTCAATCATGTATGATTCATGGAGGTTTTTTGGCAAGCTTTTTCAGAAGTGGCTTGCCATTATCTCCTTCCTAGGGCTGACCCAGCTGGCTTTAATGCCTAATACTTGTTGCCTTCATCACACCAAACTGGTATTCAGTGTGCATATACAGTAATACATTTCAAATTAATAAATTATAAATGGGTATGCTTGAAGAGTTTGCAAATGATAACTTCTCTAGTATCAGTCAGAACAGCAAGAGATACACTCACTCAAGATTTTCTTCTGCAAAATCACATTAACTGTATTTATGCACAATTTATTTAAATCAAACTTAGTTTTTCTTTTGGCCCTTCCTACGTTAGGGAATGTAGCTCACAGTATGCCACCAAAAGGGTAAGACAAGGGTAACCCTTACAAAAAAAAATGGTTGCATATTTTAGACTTAATGGATGGGTTATATTCTTAACATGGAAATTAGATTGCAGCTAAAGTCAGAAATAAACTGGATCATCATGTAAACAACATTTATGTTGACTCTTATGAACTAATCTTACATAGAATTAGACCACCAATCTTGAACTGGGAACAACTGCATCAAATTTTAAGTGCAAAATTTCTTTGATCTTGCTATGTGTGATCTTTTAAACTGGAGATAATCAAGCAGGGAAGTTGAGGCCACTGTTAATCAAACAGCTCCTTCATCATTTCTGTCTCTTCCTTAAGTTTAAAAAGCTGTGGTTGTTCCTCTCTCTGTTAAAGGATTAATGCAAACCATTATATTAGCCAATACATGAGTAGACTAGGTTGTTGTTGCATCATAGTTGCTGCTAAATTATTTCATGGCTTGGCCATAAAGAAAGATAAGATCACACCCTTTGTTTTTTTATAATTTTGTATTGAACATGGTTTTGGCATACCAATTTCAACCGAGAGATGCTGCTAATTAGATGGCTAATAATTTAATATCACTGTCAGAGCTCTAAAGAAAAACATGTGCTTAGGCAGTGCTTTGTGCAATAGTATGTGCTTGATCTCTGCTTTGCATCAAGTGAAATGGAAAGCTAGCTGCACATGTCAAAAGGAATTGGAAATGTCCAAATTTGGGGGGGCGGGGTGTTTCGGTCTGTCTACTAGAGGATAATATTTTTCAAAAACAGTTCATACAAACAAATATGAATCATTTATTATCATAAATTATAAATAGTGATTGAAAATAGCCAAGAAGATGAATTAAAAATATAAGCTTGTTTGCCTATATAGGAGAGAATTCTTATTAGTATTGAGTGTAGGATTGCTGACTCCAAGTGTCCAAGAAAATATAAGTAGCCCTGCCCCACGTGGACTGGTTTATCAATACAGTATATTTGTTATTATTAATCAAAACTATTTACTTTATGGTTGTTGAGGCTTCATGGGTTCTCTCTAGTTGTAAGTGAAGATTGGCAAATGTAGGATCATAAACATCATGAGATTTACTCAAGGGTGTATTTAAGGTTGGGGCCTTTTTTAAAGGAAAGCTGGAATCTTGTGAGATTGTCTCTAGGAAACAACCAAAATCTTTAAAATAAAATCATAGGACTTTATGTAACCCTGTAATTTACTACCCCAAAATTATATTTAATCAACTATAAAAGCAGTAAATGCCATGGTAAGGTTACCTCTATTTTGCAATTTTCAATGTTTGTTCTAATAGTATATGCATTTTAATCACACTCCCCATGTTTTTTTAATCCACCTCTGGCCAAAATATGACCTGAGAAAAAATTGAACCTTCACTATAGAGTAGATTTGAATGTAACAATATCAAGTCAAATCAGTTTATTACAGCCATATGGTCAGAAACAGTAAAATATCCAGTTGGAAGCTATTTACATACATATATAAAAATGCACTGGGCATGATCTAATAATGAATAAGAACACATACAATAAAATTAATTTTAAAAAATTATTAAAAAGATCTAAAAATAATATTTTCAAATATATTTAACTTATTTATGTTTCCGACAAATCCCCAGTGCTACTGTGCAGAATCTAACTACCTGCACCGTATTCACAGCCTGTTTGTCCTTAAGCAGCCACTGGAGATAAGTAGTGTCAGAATGGCCAGCATACCTATTGATTATTGGGAGGATAAGGTTTTTTTTCGAATAGCTCTATAGAAAGAACATCGAAGGAGTATGTGTCCAACGGTCTCCATCTCTCCTGGGCCACAGGAGCAGAGTCTTTCAGTCAGTGGTATCTTTTTATACTTGCCGCACAGGATGGCCAATGGAAGCTCATGGCACCGTGTGAGCAAAAATGCTTTCCAGTGTTTTGCTGACTCCAACTGGCTAAGATAATTGGCAGGAGTAACAACATATCTAATAGAGTCTGGAGCAAGAAACAGCGGAGCTATCCCTAAGTCTGCTTGCCTCTCGATGTCCACTACCCTTCGTCAAAAGGTTTGTTTTGCTTGGTCATAGTCCAATTTGAGGCTGGAGAGAAGCCTAGTTTGGCAAGGTTGGACTCAACTGTCTTGATCCATTATGAGGAAAATATGTCGTGAAGGATTAATGGAGCAAGGCCTTGCGGAAAGAAATTAAGCTTTAGCCAGATATTCAAAGAAGCTATACAGATTCTTGCTTTGACTTTTATCAATCCTGTCTCCAGGAGCAGAAGTGCATTTGAGACACAACGTGGCATCTGGAGAATTGCTCTAATAAATTTGGATCAAACTATTTCCAATGGTGTGAAACACGAAGCTGAGGGTCTGAGCAAGGTCCCATAGAGAAGCTATGCTAGCAACTTGGTCAGAAAGAGCTTAATTGCAGCTGGTTACCTGCTCTATATTATGATCATTAAGATACCATGAGTAGAGTTTTGGCCTTTTTGCAAAAGCCATAACCTTTGTTTTCTTGTAATTTATGCTTATCTGAGTGTGGATTGCTGGCCAGGCTGTCAGCTTTTTATTGTCTCTTTGAATGGTATCTAGATGTTCTTTATGAGCCTGTTGATAGCTGACTTGCTCAAGTACCAGGTTTCCAGAAATTCTCTGCTCACAGTTTCCCAAGTTGAAATTATGGTAAGGTCTATCCATGTGTTGTGTATCATGTCTTCGAGTTGCTACTTGATGTTCATGCTCTGCTACTTTTCTAACTGTCCTAGATAATGGCTTACATTTTATGTTGTGGATGACTCCTGTTTTTTTCTTCTGGTGCTACTGGGCCTTTTGGTTTACTTAAGATCCTTTAGTGGGCTTTAGTTTGTTCCATGTGATTGTAATAATCTTTTCATTGTTTCTGAGATTTTTTTTATATGACAGTGTTATTCTTTTCACAGCTTGTGTTGGTTGTACTGTAGTGGTTGGGCACTTTTTGATAAAGTTACATGGATATCCATTTTTTTTTGGAAGATGTTGTATAGATGATCTATTTCCTGTTTTTGACATTCAGGGTTGCTGCAATGTGTTTGTGCTAGTTTAAGCAGAGTTCTTCCACAATTTTTCTTGTGGGAGATTGGGTTGTTACTTTGGTATTGGAGTATTTGGTTAGTGGTTTTATGGTAGATTTCTGTTTCTAATTTGCCATCATTGTCTCTGCTTAAGAGGATATCTTGTTTTCTTCTTGCCTTGTGAATTTTATTCCTTAGAACATGGGTGTCAAACCCGATCGTGTCACATGATGTATCATGATGTATCACGACTTTTTTTTGCCTTTGTGGAGCTGGGGTGGACATGGCCTGCACCTGATGCATTTGACTCGCGGACCACCAGTTTGACACCCCTACCCTAGAAGATATTGCTGAAAGTTTTGTATCTTCTCCAGTTATCCCTTTATCATGACAAAGATGTCATCTACATACTGGATCCATACTTTGGCTTGCATGCATGGGTCTGCTATACATTCTAGATGTTGCATTATGATTTCTGCTATGAATCTTAAGAGTGGCGATCCCACGGGTATTCCTCTGATTTGTTGGTATATTTGTCCATCAAACTGAAAGTAGTCAATAGGCAAAGTTCGATGAGGTTCATGATTCTGAGCATTTTAATCTTTTATTTATTAAATTTTTATACCGCCCTTCTCCCGAAGGACTCAGGGCGGTGTACAGGGCAATAAATATCAACATACAAAATACAAAACTTAAAAAAGATTAAATAATTATGCCCGATATAATAAAACAGTTAAAAGCTATGTTAAAACCCAAACCCCGAACCCATCAGACCAGGCCGGCTTGTTCAAATAAATAGGTTTTTAGATCACGTCGGAAGGAGCAAAGGTCGGGGGCCATCCGGAGCTCAACCGGCAAGCGGTTCCACAGGTCTGGCGCGCCCACAGAGAACGCCCTCCCCCTGGGGGTCACCAGTCGACATTCTCTGATCGGAGGCACCCTGAGGAGGCCCTCTCTGTGGGAGCACTCTGGACGGTGGGAGGTTGACGCCGGCAGCAGGTGCTGCCGTAGGTAATCCGGACCCATGCCATGTAGGGCTTTATAGGTCATCACCAGCACCTTGAATCTCACCCGGTCAGGTCAGGTCAGGTATATTGTGTAATAATGCTGCCATGGTTTCTTTTGCTAATTCTGGGTCCATAGATATAAACAGTTCTGTGACATCAAAACCATGATCTCACCTTCTATTATCTGATGTTTGATTTTTTGGGAGGTGCTGAAGTGGAGAGTTGATAGAATATTTCCTCCACTCTATAAGATATGCAAGCTTTTTGGTCGGTTCTAGTGTGGTAATTTGGGATCCCTAGTAATGATACAATAGGACAGAAAGGTATGTCTGGTTTGTGTAGTTTGTGATGTCCATAGAAGTGTGTGGTGACAGGTCCACTGCTTTTCATCCACCACTGTTCTTTTTTGTGATTTGACATTTCTTGGTAAGGTCGCTTAGAGTTGTCTTGATCTGATTGTCTAGTTTCTGTACTGGATTGGTGTTCACTGGAATATAAATGTCTTTGTCTTCCAGAAATTCCTTTGCTTTTTTGTATATTGTGATCTGTCCATAATAACCGTGGTTTGGCATCTGTCTGTACAACACCTGTTTCAAAAGAAATGCAACACTTCCAAAATAAATTTATATTTTAGGGAGCTAAACTTGCTAAATATCCATAGCCTAAACAGCAAAACTTATAACTGGGCATCTTTTATTTAATTTCACTACATTTAACCTTGGTGAGATCCTTGCTCAGTTCCAAGCTTTATTGCAACATTCCTGCTGATCACACAATTCCCACCAATAGTTGAAAAGCCTTGGTGGAGCAGTGGGCTAATGCCTCCTTAAGTAACACCAGCTGCCTGCAATCAATGCAGGTTCGCGTCCCACCAGGCTCAAGGTTGACTCAGCCTCCCATCCTTCCGAGGTAGGTAAAATGAGGACCCAGATTGTTGGGGGCAATAAGCTGACTTTGTAATAATGCCGCTTGGGGTGTGTGTGTGTGACAGCCCTAATAAGCAGGCATATACATAGAATGAAGGCTACTGCTAAGCTTGTAAGCCGCCCTGAGTCTTTGGAGAAGGGCGGGATATAAATGGAATTAAAAAAAAAATATTTTCAAACTATCAACCTAGGCTGGACTTAATGCCAAAACAGTGAAGACTTGGAATCTTGAAAAGGCTCTTCATATGCTTCATAGCTATGAAATAACACTGAAAACTTAAATTATCTTTGCGTTAGATTGGACATTACTCCATGGAACCAAAACCCAAACAAACAAAAACAGTATTAAAAACAAATCAAGAGCTTATTCCCAGACAATTGCTTGCGTGCAATAATGGAACTGGGGGTATTTTGATGACAGGTATATGAGTGTTTGTTTTTTTTCTACCCAAGGAACCCTGGAAGGAGTTAAAGAGATGGAATAATTCATATTTCAGCAATATTTCCATGATCTAAACTAGAACTAAAAATGGCTCATGACTCTTGCAGAAGAAAATACGAATTCCCCACATTTCTATAGTTAAGGAACATTGAAGTGATTATTTACTAAAGTTATGTCAATATTGTTAATGAAAATTGGTCAATATAAATGTTAATATTTCCCAATTGTTCATTTGAGCCTAAGACTGAAACAGAATTACTAAAAATAATCTCATATTTGAGATTTTTTGTTCGCCATGCCTATGAAAATAGTGAGATTTTAACTTTGATTTAGTATATTTTTTGTTACTGTTGGTTGATGACTGCCACAAGATGCAAAGTTTTTTGCAGGATAATTCTGACTACTATTGTGAGATTTATTGCTAAAATATTATCTCAATTTATGTATGTTTAATTTACTTGATTAACTAATTAATACAATCTGAAAGACACATTTTAACATCAGTTATTAGTCATGTAAAGACTTTTAAAGTAATTTCTAGCAAACATTACTATTTTTCAATTTTTGTATGCCAGGGAGAGTAATATACTTCCAAACAAATATTCCTAAAATATTTGTTTCATACCAGTGAAAGCTCAGAAAAGGTTTTATTAGATACAATACAGAACTTTTCTGTACAACACATTCCTTTGCTTTGTGTCTTATGTACTATCATGGAGGGGAGGTCAGATCTGCAGGGCTGGGGGAAAAAATCAGTTCAGGTTTCTGATGAAAATTATCTTTCTAAAGTTACTATTTTTCCCATGATCAAAACATACAATTTCCCTAATCCAAACTTAACTTATTATGGCACCACATTGGCTGCTCCAGTAATTATAGTAGCATACAATGATTGGTACAACTACAACAATGTATTAAGTACAATGAGAAAATCTCTTTTTGCTGTTTTACTGCAACTGTATTTTAGAAATGTATCCCCAAATTTGGTTCTTAAGTGGGATACTACCAGAAAACTCCTGGATGTACTAGAAGCCAGAAAAACATAAAGCATTT
Organism: Vipera ursinii; assembly: GCF_947247035.1. NCBI lineage: Eukaryota > Metazoa > Chordata > Lepidosauria > Squamata > Viperidae > Vipera > Vipera ursinii. The sequence goes on from NC_139516.1 coordinate 48,227,609, forward strand.
CCTTATTTTTGTCAAGATAACTACTCGGATGTGCCCAGTTGCATTTGACTGTATTTTTTCCTACTATGCTTAACTTTCATCCAGTGAAAATAGTTACAGCTGAAATGTCTTTAGAGATCTGATTAAGCTACTTATCCCAATTTTAGCATTTGTCACACATCTTCTATAGTTAGTTCTACTTAGCTTGACTCAGACAGGTTGCTGGAAAAATCCACAAGTTGCTGCTATAATTTATCAGGATCCATAAATCATCTAGTGCAGGTCACCTTAATTAGCTCTGAAGCTGTGGCTCTCAATCTCATGGGGACCAAAAATTGATCAGACCATAGCAAAGGATTTATAATTAAATCTTCCATCTTTGGGTCACATATCAACTGTTCTAAGGCAAAAATGAGATCTAGTATGTGTCTACCTGTGTACATTAGTCTGAAGATTACTTTGGACACATCCATGGTTACTTTGAACGCAATTAATTCAAAATCTGGAAGCTAAAATCTCAGGATGTTAGTAGTCAGATAAATTCTGATACTGATTCAGTAGCAAAATTCAGTACCTTAGGAAGGGCAGCAAGGCAGGCAGTGCATGACCAAGATCTTCAACCTCTTTATCTACAGCTAAACTGCCACAGCTAAACTGCCACTCCAGATTTATACCATCCCTTGACCTTTATTTACCTCACAATTGCCTACAGGAGCAAAGCCTTTGTGTGCTTGTGAGCCAGGACCCTGCATCATCTCAGTTGGTAGGTGCTCACATGATGAATGCTATAATCACATGATTTAGTGACATACTGTGTGAGTAAAGATTTTCTGCAATCCAACCCATGTAATAAGTCTTCTGAAGATTGAAAAATAACAGAAACAATTAAATTATATACATTCTTAGCATTTGATTCATATGGTTTTCAGAATATCACTTTAGATAGCCTTCTCTAACTTGGTACTCTCTACACGTGCTGGCTTGCATTCCAGTCAGAGAAAGCTAGTTTAGACTGATAAGAAATGAAAATCATATCCAGAACTACCATTTGAAAGAGGAGAAATACAAAATTCTTAAGGCTACAGGTTTTATTTTGATTCTTAACTCCACTTCTTCCTATTCTCCCTAATTTTCTTAAAACAGCTATACGGTATTAAGACAATTTATGTGCTGTAGGATACTTCTATTGCTGCATAGAAGTAGCCACCATAAAATTTTAATATTGCAGTGGAAATAACCTCAAAAGCGTTCATCTCATCTGGCAATGTTTATTTGTCTCCAGATGCCTAAAAGAAAAAAAATATTCCACTGCACAGAAAATTATGACATATAGAAAACAGAATCTCTCTATTAAGAACTTCATCAATTTGTCTCCTAACTGCTGGATTCTACCGTATAAGACAGAACACTGGATCATATTGAGAATAGGTAGATTGAAGTCCATGCTTACTGTAAATCTTATTAATACACCTAAGGTTCTTTCTATTTCTCCGCTAATCTCTCAGGCTTTTTGTAAGAGTAGAAGGATAAAGAAACAACTTCACGGGTGACTTAAAATATAAAAATAGAATAAATAAGCAGCAGACAGGCTCTTTTTTTACTCAGTGCACAAGGAGAGAACTTTGTTCTAATGCCGCGGGTGTTTATACTTCATCAAACAGAGAAATGAAGAAGTATAGAAAGCTTGTTTAGTATAGTGGTTAAGGCTAGAAACTGGACGACTGTGAGTTCTACTCTTGCCTTAGGCACTGAGCCAGCTTGGTGACCCTGAGCCTGTCATCCTCTCTTAGGTTCAAGAAAGAGGCAAGGACACTTCCAAAAAAAGCTATCTCAGGCATTTGACAGAAATCAAAAACTGCTTGAAGGGCACAAAACAACCCAAATAGAGAAGTAGAAGCATAGGAGAGAAACCTGGATATAAACAATAAACAAAGCTTCTAATGTATATTATAGTCCCATGCCTGAAAACTCAAGATGACATAGTTGCAAACAAGATTAGTAGGGAGAGGATTAAATTAATTTCATTAAGGTCAATTGAGTGCCTTAAAAGTCAATGTCTAAACTTTTCTACTCATAGTTTTCCCAGGTTTTCTTGACAGCACCTTCAAGCTCTACAAAGCAATTACATTTACTTTTGAGCAACCTGCAGGAAATACATTACACCAAATTCAGACAGGAACATACATTTAGCCAGTTGTAACTCTTAATGTTGCTACTCTGCTAGTGGGAGAGAATAGCTATGGTAAATCCATGTATGTTTACATGTGCAATGGAGGTCCTTTGGGTTGAGAGGCTGCAGGATTTATAGACTGAGAACTTTGGAACTAAGGGAACATGAAAGAGAAGCTCTTGAAGCCAGATTTTAACAAGACTGTTGCTGTCCACTTAGGTAACCCCGCTCCTCAATCGTTTGTTTTAATGCCACATAGTAGAATGAGTTCTGGCACTGATGAATATGTTGTTCAGACGATTCTCACAGGCATGTAATCCAGAAAGTGGCTTGTCTTCTTGAAAGTTTCCTTCGTTACAACTGCATTGCCTCGAAGGAATGCATCTATAAGGTTTTCACATTATAGAGAATACTCGTCTCTTTTGTATCCTTATCAACTATAAAGTAATTCTTTCCTAACTGAGGTATTTTACTAAAGTATACATGCACTCAAGCAGTGCTTGATCAACATTCTGTGTAAGATTGATTTAACACTACAGCTATAGCTCTTGGGCTGTCTGGATCCTTGGGGTCTCAGGATCTTACGGGTTGGTGATTTCAGGCTACATTTTCCAGCACAGTACATATTTGTAAAATAATTGCTTGATATATCTTTGCAATTATAACAACAAACAGGTTGCAGGACTAAAAGAAAAGGTTTTATTTTTCTATTCACTTTAAGAACCTTCTGTATTAAAACATGAATCTTATTTCAGTATTTCTTTGTTTTGTCACAGGTCCACCAAAGAAGAATTAGGGTAGTTCTGAGGCTTTTAATGCAAATCAAGAAAAATTACCTTTGCACATGTACCTAGTATGAGCTTCGATTCAGAACAATAATACAGGTAGTCCTCGACTTACAAAAATTCATTTAGTGACCATTCAAAGTCACGATGGAAATAATGTCTCATCATTCACTTAAAACTTTCTGTGTTTTGTTTTTTGTTTTGTTAACCATGAATGATCGAAACCTATATGGTCTTATTCATTGTGATGAATCCAAATATAGACATTATTAATAGTAATTTGTTTTAGCTTTACAGCAATACTATGAGCTATGTTAGACTGAGGGACGGAAATGACTTGTCCAGATCACCTTCACCCAGAGAATGTCATAATTCAGTAGACAGTTCTCTCTATCCCTTGTTCAGTACGTTAACCATTCTGTTAGGACAGGGATCTTCAAACTTGGCCATTTTATGACCTGTGGACTTCAGTTCCCAGAATTCCCCAGGCATGCTGGCTGAGGAATTCTGGGAACTGAAGTCCACAAGTCATAAAAGGGCCAAGTTTGAAGACCCCTGTGTTAGGATATATAAGAAAAACGTGTGCTAAGTGCAAACACATAATAAATAAATAAGGGCATCCCCATACGGGGATTTCACCATTAAATCTTCATCACTGGATGTTTTTAAGAGACTGGACAGTCACTGAAATGGTATAGGGTCTCCTGCTTGAGCAGGGGGTTGGACTAGAAGACCTCCAAGCTTCTTTCCAGCTGTACTCTGATTCGCTGATTGATTTTGTTGAGATCTCAGTGCACTAATTCTGTCGATATCATTATTGCAAAACACGATAATGCCATCCAATCCACATAGTAGAGGCAGAGAATAACATGCTGCGTAACTGGTGGCAAAGTCAGTCAAATAAATAAATCCAGATCTCCCTGCCCTGTAGTTGAATTGTAATACAAATGTACCAAACTACTATACTGATGGGAACTTTTTAAGCTGACGTGCCCATTGCTTTACATCTGGTACAAACAGAAACTATGGAGGAGGAGGAGGAAACAGAAAATAACATATTTGGAAAATAAATGGTATGGAATTTAAGTCTGGTATATTAAATCAGCAGACCAGCTCAAGAAATGAATAATCAAGAAGGTATATTAAATGGAAGCAGAGAGATCCTCAAGGGCATATCAGCTACTGAGGGAATAAGATTAATGCTCAGTTTCAATTCACCTCAAAGGAAGATTGTTCGTAAAATAAAAGGTAGGACCCGTTGCCCCCTCCATGGGCTCCCTAGCATTCAAGGTTTCCATTCACTCTGAGAGATCTAGGGTTAATACCCCTGTAATTTGACAGGCATTAAGCTGGGGCCTTGCACAGGCTTTAGATGTGAAAACAATCAGCCATACACTGAGGGCATTACTCCCCCAGCCTATAGAGTATGGAGAAATTCCTGCCATTCCTCAGAGGGTGAGGTGATTCAGATAGGATGACCTCTTTTTGTTCAGTTCCAGCTCTGCTTAACCAAGGAATAACTTCCAGACTATTTCTGAGTTCCCTCTATGAAATGCATTGTAACGTTCTGAAAAAAAAAGTTTCTGGAGTGTTAGCAGAGCACTGAATTACGCCTTTTTTTTCCTCCCAAAAAAAACAACTCTATACCATATGCGGGAGAAAGGAGAAAGAGAGACAAATGAAAGGAGTTGAATCAGATATTCAGTTAACCATTTAGCATTTATTTTGATGCTACTATGCTCCTGTGCAGTTTCAGTGAAAAGCCAATCCATTCAGTAAGAAACCTTATTGCATATGCATCTTCAGATTTTTGTTTTTGACATGATGGTATCCAAAATCAAATTTATTTTTTTTACAAAAAAATAAATAAATAAAAATGGAGCACTGCTAACAGTTTTTAAGGAACACTGTGAACCAGCTTCCTCAGTTGTATTGGATTACTGGCCAAGCCAACTAAGGATGATGAAAACTGTAGTGCAGAATTATATCAGGTCAGGGAAAGCTGCTTTAAGCTATCTCCCCACCCAAGGAAATCAGGTTATGTCCTACCCTCAGCGTTCTTGCCAGATTAGCCATATTAAAAAAACAAACAAAAAACCTGCAATTTATAGTCAAGACAAATTACACTATGTCATAAGCATTTGAGAGGAATGTACCTTTTTAAAGTGCAGAATATATTTGGTAGGATTATTAAAGGAAAGAATCTAGACCACATCATACCTAGTGGCCTTCTGCAAATGTCTTAAAACATAGTTCTTTCAATAGGCCTGGGGATTCCCCTGGAAAGAGGGTGCCTGTGCCCTGGTTGCATCATGTGTAACATCTTGAAATAGTCCCCTTGCTTTGTGTAAGATGGGCAGTCACAAAATTTGATTGATTGGTACATATATACGTTCGTACGTACGTACAAACATACATACATACTGTATGTACAGACGTAATATACACATACCTAATAGGCCACAAGTTGTTAAGAGGAACCATTTCTGGAGTGCAGATGAATTTTTCTGTGGACAAACTTTATTACATTTTATAGACAGGCTTTTGATGTTGTGGGAAACTGTAGGAAAATTGTTCCCATCTACTGGCATTAAACAAGCATCCTAAATTTTCTTCTAAAGTCTGATGCATGTTACATTTATCAGAATATAAAAGGCCCTAAAATTGGACTTCTTCTAGTTTACACATTTTTTTCTGGGTCCAACAGAGTTATACAGCTCACTGTCATATACATACTATGCTTTCATAACATATACTTTCAGCAATCATAAAAGCTACTACAACTTTTCTAAGGCATCAGGCTAAAAACCAGGAGACTGTGAGTTCTAGTCCTGTCTTAGGCATGGAAGTCTGCTGGATGACTTTGGGCTAGTCACTCTTTCTCAGTCCAGCCCCCTTCAAGAGTAGTTTTTGTGGTGAAAAAGGAGGGAGGAAGGAGTATTAGGTAAGTTCACTGCCTTGAGTGAAAATAATAAAATAATTATTTTGAGTGAAAATAATAAAATAAAAATAATAAAGGTGGGATATAAATAGAACAATAGCCAGATTGCAAAAAATAATATGATCAGCAGGGTCGAGAGGGCAATGTGCTGTGGAAATACTAAACCACAATGGAATCAATTGACCCAATTAGCCAACAACTACTTGCATTTGCATGCTTTCGAACTGCTAGGTTGGCAGGACCTGTGACAAGTAATGGGCGTTCAACCTGTCACACAGCGCTTGGGTCTCCAACCTGGGCTGTCAGTTTTCCAGCTGACAAACTCAGCATCTTTAACCACTGAGTCATTGCACCCCAAATAATACTTAGATGGTAGCAAAGAACAGTTATTTTCTGGTTTTTACTGTATTCAAGTAGTTAGCTGGAGTATTGCAGCTCTGATATAGAATCCTGTACACTAACTGGAATTCAGCCAATTGTGGAAAAACACTGCAGAGATAGATATACCGTATACTCTGACTAAAAACAAAAACAAAAGATTTATGTAGGTACAAATATCTTATAATTAGAGCAATTCACTTTAAAGTGTTATTTTTCTGACTTTTTCATTACAAGTGGAAAAGTCTCCCAAAGTCAACTTCTTTACATGCTCACACTCAGTTGACAACATAACTAGGTGACTTAATTATTTTTGGCGTCAGGTAAAGACAGTCCTTGATTTGTGACCATAATGGAGCCCAAAATGTATGTTGCTAAGCAAGACAGTTGTTGTCTCTCATTTTATGACTTTTTTCCATAGTTGTTAAGCAAATCACTGCAGGTGTTAGGTCAGGGGTCTTCAAACTTGGCCCTTTTATGACTTGTGGACTTCAACTCCCAGAATTCCTCAGCCAGTGTTGCTGGCTGAGGAATTCTGGGAGTTGAAGTCCACAAGTCATAAAAAGGCCAAATTTGGAGACCCCTGTGTTAGGTGAATCTGGTTTCTCCCATTGACTCTGTCAGAAGCCAGCTGGGAAGGTTATAAATGGTGATCACATAACTCCAGGACAGTGTAACTATCATAACCATGGGCCAGTTGTCAAGCACCCAAATTTTGATCATTTGACCATGGAAAGGATGCAATGGTCATAAATGTGAAAACTGGTCATCACTTTTTCCAGTGCTGATGTAACTTCAAACGGTCACTAAACAAATGGTTCTAAATCAGTGACTACCTGTATTCTAATTATACATTGATGTGACAATATGGTTCCATCTGTTCTGTTTGTGTGAAATGTACTGTACATTTCAGAGCAGTTTGGAGATGTATGTCCATGATTATCATTATACTGATCTCATCAGTCATTATACATATACACTTTTCTGGCTATGTACAAGAAATTCAACATTCTTGAGAAAGCATGTCATATAGGAAAACAAAAATGAAAGGCAGAATGTTTGAACCATTTGAGGGATGGGCTGAAAATTGTAGGGAAGAACTGTAACAACTTTCAGATTGGCACTGATGAGGGGATTCCAAAGGATCTGTGTATTACTCCTTCCTGACTCTCCTCTACAAATATACACAAGAATGCAGCTTGTTTATTCTTCAGATAAGGATTGGATAAATGATTCTGTTTAGCTTTGTGAGAGAAAAGAACTGTGGGTTGTTTTTCTAATGTGAGGCAGTATAGAAAGGGAACACTGATACTTAAGGAGATTACCATATTATAAATTAGCATTTTTCATTTGCAGTAAACCGTACATTTAACAGACAAATAGAGCAGGGATGTCAAACTGCCAGCCTGCAGACTGGATGCGTCATGGCGAAACCATGCCCACCTCATTGCCGGCAATTGAAAAAGAGTCGCAAGCGATACGTCGCAACATATCACGTGATGTTGCGAGTTTGACACCCCTGAAATAGAGGAGAGGGGTTTCTGTTACAGCCAAATGTATGTGAAATCCAAACAGATTTTTTACACCTGTGCATGTTATGCATTTTTAAAATGGGATTGAGGTTTTATGCAAACATTATACAGACAGGTTTATTCTACAGAGAGGTTTAACAGTCCAGAATCACTTAGATGGGATGGGCGGCATAGAAATAAATAAATAAAATATTTTTTTCCATACAAAACCTGCCAAGCTGAGGTTTATTAAATTGAGAAAATGTGGATAGCCCATTATTTCAATGGTCATAGTTAAAAGGAGATTTTGATGATAGAGGCAAATAACCCAGTTGTGAGAGAGCGATAAAATACTGTAGTGGCCCTGCTTAACTAACAGCTAAATAAGAAGCTGCTAAATAATAATAACCGCTCCCCTAAAGAAAATAGCATTTTTGCATATCATTTCCTACAATAGTGTGCTAAGGCTGTTTGTGTCATCTCTCTAAACTAGCACTCATGAGAATGGAAATCCATTACAGAATATTCATGTGGATTACAGGAGATTTAGCACAGAAGGAGCATGCAAAAGAAGAACATATTAAAAATTATCAGCCTGAAAGTAGAACAGGCGTCTAACCTTGGAAACTTTAAGACTTGTGGACTTCAGCTCCCAGAATTCCCCAGTCAGCATGGGGATGAAGAACTATGAGAGCCAAAGAAGTGATTCTGCAGCAAAAAGTGGTTTATAAATTACACAGATGTTTACTCAGCCTAAATATGTTCCTTTCATTTTCTTGGTCTTAATATGATTATTTAATTAATAAGTGGAAAGTAAAATTTTAGCAGCTGCTTAAGGCATTTAGGAAATATTTCCCATGGGTTCTAGGGCCTACTCCTATTGATATCTAATTAACAAGCTAATTTGTTGACTCATTGTGTGTTAATTGGAAAAATCCAAATATATTGTATTAATTTGTATTAAATTTGAAAATCCAACTCAACTGCTAGTAACTATATTGTAACAGTTTTCTTGGCTAGGCTACTGCATGGAAACTGTTTGCAACTATCTTTCTGGGATATTTTTTTTTCAACCTCTCAATTTAGCCCACTTCCCTCATGGGCTGATCTCACTTAGCAGCCCCCAATGAGAAAAGGTTGGGCTATTGTCCAGCAACTATTTGTAATACATCTGTAAAATTATTAATATTTACAAAATTTGGCAAGTTCCCTTAGAATTTTTTTTATTCTGCTTCCAGATGAGAATTGTAGTGTACGGAAACAGCCAGACTTGTTTATGGAATCTCTGAAATCTTATGGGGAGTCAATGTTTTCCATTAGTAAAACACTCCGGGTTTTTTTTTTTTAGTGTCTATTTAAAGCCAGATCGTGGCATTAGATGGCGCCATTGTCTTCCCAATGGATATTCCAATTGAAATTCCCAGCCCGTTCTTGGAGCATCTTAACTGGGAGATGAAAAAGGGGTCTCCGATTTCGCTAGAATAAAACACTGCTTTTTTAACAGCACGTATGTTTGTGTGGAGTGATAAATTAGTGTAAGCTATGGCACAAAAATAACGCCTGAAAAGCATTTCACCTCACTGAAATTCTGTTTAGTTATCTCTGGAACCATGAGTTCCCTCCCCTTTCTGTGATGTTTGGTTCGGCCCTCCGCTTTGTTCACGACACGTGAATGACCCTTATTCTCCAAAAAGGAGCGGGCGCGGGGGGGGGAACACGTTCTCCCGAAAAATCGAAAGGCAGGAGAAGAAAGTTTATCGACGTCGCCTTCCATCTGATGATGGAAAAGAAACGCTACTGTTATATGCTTAGTATCACGAAAAGACCGTTAGCGCGTACCACTTGATTCTTTCTCAAACAGACGCAACACACCCACCCCTCACTTAGTGGGCAGGTGGTTGGTTCTATTCAGTTGGAATCGCTTCGGCTCCAACGACCGCCTTGGGAAGCTCTGCTGGCTGTTTAGGGTCGGCCGAGAAAATCCGGCCGCGCTGCCCCCTCTCCTCTGGTCACCGCCGCCCGCCCCTGCCTCGTCCCTCCCTGCTCTCCCCGGGGAAGGTGAGGGGGAACCACTGCTCTGCCTTGTATGGTTTCTCCTGGTACGGGCGCTCCTCCTGTCTTGCCCGGCGCCTTCCCGAGGCTCCCTTTTCCTCTTCGTCGCCTTCAGACGTTGTCAGACAGGTGGCCAAGAGGGGGGAGTATTGGGGCAGAAAACGTTTTAAGGGAGAACTCAAATTGCCTTCCCGCCCAGAGCTATCCTTCAAAAATGGAATGATCTGGTCTCCTTTATTGGTACAGTCGTCTGTCTAACCCAGGGGTCGGCAACCTCGGCTCTTTTATGACTCGTGGACTTCAACTCCCAGAATTCCTGAGCCAGCTATGCTGGCTCAGGAATTCTGGGAGTTGAAGTCTACGAGTCATAAAAGAGCCGAGGTTGCCGACCCCTGGTCTAACCCAAGGGTAGGCAACCTTGGCTCTTTTATGACTTGTGGACTTCAACTCCCAGAATTCCTCAGCCAGTGTTGCTGGCTGAGGAATTCTGGGAGTTGAAGTCCACAAGTCATAAAAAGGCCAAGTTTGGAGACCCCTGTGTTAGGTGAATCTGGTTTCTCCCATTGACTCTGTCAGAAGCCAGCTGGGAAGGTTATAAATGGTGATCACATAACCCCAGGACAGTGTAACTATCATAACCATGTGCCAGTTGTCAAGCACCCAAATTTTGATCATTTGACCATGGAAAGGATGCAATGGTCATAAATGTGAAAACTGGTCATCACTTTTTCCAGTGCTGATGTAACTTCAAACGGTCACTAAACAAATGGTTCTAAGTCAGTGACTACCTGTATTCTAATTATACATTGATGTGACAATATGGTTCCATCTGCTCTGTTTGTGTGAAATGTACTGTACATTTCAGAGCAGTTCAGAGATGTATGTCCATGATTATGATTATACTGATTGGTGCCGAGGAAAGCGCCACCAGGCACACCATCCCAGGTTTCACATGAATGATTCAGTTTGGCCTAAGTTGACGATAGTCATCTGTCTTAGAAAAGAGTACGATGGCCATTTGTTTCCTAATCCCTTTTTCTGCTAATTTCTGCAATCTGGCTTCAGCACAGAAAAAAAATTGAATTTTTCATGGTCTTTAGAAACTGATGGGATAGTCAATGACATTTTGAAATCTTGTGTTTTCCATTAGAAACAAGATGCCTAATCCTAAAGAGACTACTTCAAGTGACTGCAGTGACTCTCAGACCACGGATTGCAGTTCCAGAAAACCAAGGGAGCATGAAGAAACCCAGGGTGGAGACATTCCTAAACTCTGTCCACCTAATATCCCATCTTGTATGTGTAATTTGGACTGAATGCTAGAAAAATCAAATATCATTAATAGTTATGGCAAAATAGCATGCTACCCCCTCAAATTGTTTCAGATTCACAATTAGTGGTTCAAGTAATGCTTTAATTAATAAACCCGGATTAGACTGCAGTGCACAAAGACATTTCCAAGATAAATAATAAAAAAATTGGCCCAGTTTTTTTATTTAAAAACTTTATTTAATTTAATGAAATTAGGTCTTGAGAGATTTTATTCTTCATGCAATTTTTCAGAAAGTGGTACATGTGCAAATTATCCACTTTTCAAACTCCAAGCACATAGCAAACTGATTATTACTTTTTTAATATTCTCATTAGGTGAAAAATCTTAGCATAAAATAAAGAATCTAAAACTAGGTTAGAATATACAGATTCTGTATTAAAATAATTTCATTTGAAGAAACTTATATTAAATTTTTTAAAATTTGTTTTTAACTTTTGTATCTTGGTTTTTTAATTACCCTGTAAACCGCCCTGAGTCCTTCGGGAAAGGGCGGTATATAAATGTAATAAAATAAAATGTATCTGCCCATTCTGGCAATTCTCAAAATTTGCAGGAAAAGATTGTCCCATCCCTGCTATCTGTATAATTGGTTTTATCCAGTTTTGGATTTTGAAACATGTTTGTTCTATCCTTGGATCTTAAATCTTTGGTTCTAGACAAGTACTATCAATTCTGAGTGGTAGCAACATTCTTATATAATTTGTTGTTCTTTGGAGAACTTTGTAATGGCTTTCTGTGAGGTTTATGATTGTGATGTTAGAAATACTTAGAAATTACTAATAACATGTTTTAAACTGGAATATTTTAATTCATGCTTATACAATTATCATTCCTCAGAGTACCACAGACAAGAAAAAACTTTTGTTTGCTTGTTTAGAAGTGGAAAGGATGAGCAGAGTTTGCATGAAAAATGATATCTTGTTTAATTATAAGTAGTACATTTCTTTAAAAACATTCCTGATACCTTTGGTGGGCCAAGTAAGCACCATTCTATTTTATTTTTATATAGCCAATTCTCCCCAAATTCATTCTATCTCAGAGCTCATGGAAACAGCCAATGAAGTCTCAAAAATGACAATAGCCCATGAAATCGTTGTCAACCATGACTTCAAACTGCAAGAAGTGAATTTATCACCAAACAGGTATGTTTTATTTTCTCTCTGTTCTCAAAAGGTTTTCAGTTAATTTTGCATAAAGTTATATTTTTAACTGATTACGTGCCATCAGGTTGTCAACTCTTAGCAGCCATACAGATAGATTTTCTTCATGATAATCTTTCTCTAACTTGGCTTTTCAGGTTTGCTAACAGTGCATTCATTATCCTTGTAACTGAGTCCTGTAGGTGGTTGTCTTCTTTTCTTTCCTTCTGTCTTTTCCAGAGATTTTCTCCATGATGATTTTTTTTCTAAGTTGGCTTTTCAGGTTTTCTAAAAGTGTATTCATCACCCCTGTAAGTGGATCCTATAGGTGATTGTCCTCTTCTTCTCTTTCCTTCTATCTTTTCCAGCATTAGAATCTTCCCAATATAACTAGGTCTTCATATAATAGTTGGGAAAAAAGTCTGCTGTTTGTCATTCTTAACGAATATGGCTGAATACGATTTTCATTCAACCTTTTGTTAGTATCTAGGTTACTTTATTGCCAAATAAGCAATTGTTTTTTGTTAATTGAATGATATTAAGCTGAGTTTGGCTACTTTTTTAAAAAAAACTTGAGTTGCGTAACCAAGAGGTAGTCAGACCACTTGGTGACTGAAAAATTACAAATAGGCTTCATAAATAATTTTAATAAAAGTTGTAAGATTATGATTAAGAGGCAGGAGATTGACATTTAGTATAAAGACTGAAAGTGGGAAAGTTGAAACTGTTGGTTAAATATTGATGTTGTAGATTATTTTTGTATTGCTCTTTGATTATGTGGTGATACATATCTGTTTATATTTGCATGATTCAGAGAATTGATTTTTAATAAATCTGTAGGTGCACTTTATAGACCACTCTCAGTCAAGATGTGTAGCATAGTATTAGCTCTTACTCCGTCTTCTCAAGACATAATAACAAACCATCTAAGGATGTGCAAACTCTACCATTCCTGGAATGGAATATTTTGGAGAACTCAACATGTGCCTTTTTTCCCCCCAAACCATACCGATCTGGAATGGTGGCTTAGAATTCCCCTAGTACAGAGAAATTTCTTTTTATGATCTTTTGGGACTTATAGTTCTCTCAAACAGCCAGACAGTATTCCCCAGAATACGGTTTTAAGGCTGTCTGGAGGAAAATTTGAACATAATGGTATTCTGTGTTATATGTTCCCAAAATATGTTTTATGTGTGCCTAATCTTTATCTTTCATAGGACTGTCTAATGAGATCTAATATTTCCTTACAGTATTGATTGGACTGAGAAAGAATATTCATCTAGGGGTGAAAAGTTATATGAAACTTGGCCTCCAGACAATATTGTAGGTAGAAAAAATATTAACAGATGGCTACTTTTATCTCACTACAGTTTAGAAAGCAGAGTGAAAGAAACAGTGCACAAAGCTTTTTGGGATAATCTGAAAGAACAACTCTCCAAAGTGCCACCAGACTATTCTCACACTATCAAGCTACTTCAAGAAATCAAAGAAGTAAATTATAAAGGGGAGTGGGAATGTCATTATTCATATCTAACAGACTAATTTTTGTGATAAAAAACTATTGCAGGTACAGATAGTTCTCAACTTACAACCATTCATTTAGTGACTGAAGTTACAATAGACTGAAAAAAGTGACTTAAGACCGTTTTTCACATTTATGATCATTTGATCATAGTCAAGTGATCAAAATCTGGGTGCTTGGCAACTGGCATGTATTCATGACAGTTCCTGGGTCATGTGATCACCATTTCTAACCTTCCCAGAAAACTTCTAACAAACAAAGTCAATAGGGAAAGCCAGATTCACTTAATGACCACATGATTCACTTAATAACTACAGCGATTCACTTCACAACTGTGGTTGTAAGTTCTCTAGCAATTGTATTGGATGACAACTGTTCATAAATACTGTGGTATAAATGGTAATAAACAATAGTAAAAAATCATTTTCTTATCAATGCACCCCCCCAAAAATTTCTGTACCTGGTAACAGTGCACCTTGTAGTCAAAGTAACACTGGCATTGTTGCACATGAGAACTTTATCTGAATGAGATGGCAACATCCGGCAATCTTTGTAGCATCTCTTTCAAGCACATGGTTTGTTTAGTGACCATGTAGCTTAGCAACGATTTTGCTGGAAACATTTGCAAGGACTACCTGTAATTTAGCACTTGTACCTTCTCCCCTAAAAGCCTTGAAGTTAGTGCTGCCCCTTCAGCAAAGGCAGCAGTGAATTGTAGGACTTTTCAAAAAGACTTAACTATGTGTGTTTTTTTAAAGAAATAATGATTTTTGGGGGGTAGTAAAACATTTAATGACTGGTCATTTGCCTAACATAAAATGGAAGTTAGTATCGGCCTCTTTCCAACTGCAAAATCTTTGAGGATAATTTTGTTCCACGTTTATTTGCCACTTTATTGAAACCTGCATGGAGAATAAGGATACAATTAAGTAGAGATACTTCTCTGCTTAGCTATGTGTAAAATCAAGTTAACTTAGAAAGAAATTAATTCAAATAAATTCTTTTTTTAAGATATTGCTATACCTAAAACTATTACATGTGAAATGAAAAATAATGTCTTCAATTCCATAACTTTAATTTAAATAGGACTATTTTAGTGAAACAGGAAAATAATTCTTGAAATGAGATCTTTATGCTCCAAATAATCACTATCATTCATCATACATCTGTCAGTGATTGACTAGCTTCTTAAAGTTGTCACAAAATAACTTCATAGTTTGTCTTTTTCAACCAGGCTCCAATAATCCTTTCCGCCTCTTCTTTTGCGTTAAACAGATGCCCACAAAATTAGTCTTTAAATTTTGAGAAAAGATGGAAGTTACATGGTACCCTGACTCAACTTACCGTAGTTCCCAGTTAGATCATGGGGTATATGGTGGGTGGAAAGTGAGATCCAACTAATTTCAAAGACTTTTAGATGGCTTGTGAGGTATGAGGCCTTCTATTATCATGCTGCAGAAAAAAATCTTTGTGTTTTTGAATCCTGCTGAACTATAGTTCAAAGAAATAGTTCAAAGAAATAAGATATGAATCTGCCGCAAAAAACCATGAAATTTCCTGCAAAAGCCTGTGTTTTGATATTTTTTTTGAACTGAACTGTTGTGATGATATTCCATAGACTGATACTTTGTTTCTTGGTGAGCCCTTGTTTCATCAGTTGACAGGATGCTGTGAAATTCTGCACCTTCATTCTCATAGTATGACGACCACTGCTGGCAAATTTCAACTCTTGAAGCTTTTATCTTTGAGTCAGCATCTTGAAATAAGGAAAAACATCAAAATTTGACCTTCCTATTATTGCAAAATATCAAGCTTGATAGAAGCTTACCTTTCAATGATCTGCTGACTGTCCTTAGTTCAGTCATCAACCTTTCTTATGTGAAAATTGTTGCTGTCATAGGTTGTCCATCTCTTGATGGACACATAAATAAGTCTTCCTGATTCACATGTTTACGGTTTTTGGCCCTGCATTCAACTACTCGTACCAACAAACATCCTGCACTTGGTGATGAATTTCAGTTGGAAAGATCCCTTCAGCTGTCTAAAATTCAATCTGATGATTCACTGTAGGGTCCCATTTCACAGAAATAGTTTTCTCACAGCAACTTCCTGCCAACTAAAATGAAGAGCTTAAAAACATATCAATACTGCCATCTGTTGGTGATTTACAATACTAGAGACATTGTACTATTCATTCAGCCATCACATTTCTATTACAGTAATGTACCTATTGAACTTGAATAGTTAAAATCAGTTTGAGCATTTGCTTTTACAAAGTATTTGTTTCTGTCCTCCATTCTGGTTTATAGAGTCTGCTGTCTTTGCTTCTGCCACGACAAACTTGTTTAAAAAGTCAGATTGAAGAAGCACTAGACATCGAATTGATAAAGCAAGAAGCTGAGCATGGAGCTTTGGATATCCCCAACCTCACTACATACATCTTAGGCACCATGGCAATGCTCTGTGCACCTATCAGAGATGAAGAAATACAAAGTCTGCGAATCATGGCAGACCCAGTTCATTTGCTCAGGTAGGTTTGAGTTTTGAGGAAATATAATCCTATATGAGTCATAGGATGCATAACCTTGTTATTGTAGTGCAACGATTTTCCTACAACTTTAATTTTATAAAGGAACTTGCAGTTCACCATTTTTCATCTCTATGAGTAAGGAAAAATGCACAGAAATACCTCTTTGTTCAAATCAGACTTTTTACAAAGTCTGAAAGTAAAACAAACATTGACCTTCAGTCTGTTGTTGTTATTCCTAAAGCAAGGACATAGATATAGATTAGGAATTAAATTATTGTGCTATATGCAACAATAGCTGTGGGCCTGGGCCCCTGAATTTTCAATTTCCTATATTGGCACAGTCTGAAAAAAGAAAACAATCTGCTTCCAAGTTTAGCTACTAAAACGAATATACCTATGCTGGATATAGGATTCACGTGGGCTACTTTAAATTTAATTTATCTATTTATTTAAATGTATTGGCTGCTCAACTTCAATCAAAGTTATGGAATTTGTAGCCAGATTCACATTTATATTTCACCAGGAGGATTGGGTGATATGCAGTGAGACTTAACAGAATAACTTAAGGCTCATTCCCAACATTATTCATGCAATAGACAAAAGAAAATTAGCTTATCCTGCTTGTCTGATAAAAAGAAAATAGACACCATGAATCAGCAGGTTGGAACAGCATTTTCTTTTCTAATCCAGTGACAGAAGAAAAGCATTTTAGCCGGTATTTGAGAAAGAAACAGAGGTTAGTTTTTGGATATGAATGTCAGATGAGCTGCCTTTATTACAGAGAATCTCCATCTCTGATATAAACGTTTAGAATTTAGGATACAATTTATAATCTAATTATCTATAATCTTTACATAATTTAGAATACAATTTTAAATCTAAGCTTGATTCCTTATTGCTAGAAAAGGTGATTTAATTACAATGCAAAATGATTTGCAAAATGATTTAATTACAATCTAAATGATCTTGTTACTTATGACAGAGAGATTTTCCGAGTTCTGAACCTAATGAAAATGGATATGGCTAACTTTACCATACAAAGCCTTCGACCCCATCTCTTGGAGCACTCTGTACAATACGAAAGGAAAAAATTTCAGGAACTCCTGAACAAACTACCAGGCAGGTATCAAAAGAGTGAGCAATGGACATTTGCTAGATCATTTTTCTAAGCTAATAACTCACAGAGCAAAACCCTATAAGCCTTTGTCAATCTTTACTCATTGATAAATACAACAAGGATATTAATGTTTTAAGAAATACATAACAGGATATTTAGAGTCCTATCTTCTATTACGTCCTCAAGTTACTTTATGGAGCTTGAGAGGCTACTGTGAGCTTGTATGCTTCTTGCTTCTGTCAGTTGGGTAAACTTCAGAAGTTCTAAAGATAATTTCATAAGGAATAACCAGAAAAAGCTAGTTTTTCTAATTGTTAAACTTGATTAATTAAAAATACAGTTAAGATATAATGCTAAGAGTGTTGTTGTTGTTGTTGTTAGTTGCGAAGTCGTGTCCGACCCATCGCGACCCTATGGACAATGTTCCTCCAGGCCTTCCTGTCCTCTACCATCTTCTGGAGTCCATCTAAGCTCACGCCTACTGCTTCAGTGACTCCATCCAGCCACCTCATTCTCTGTCGTCCCCTTCTTCTATTGCCCTCAATCTTTCCCAGGTGCTAAGAGTATATCTTCACAAATTAGAAATGAAAATTACTAATATATGTGAATTCATGGAGTGCACTGGGTGTATAAAAAAATCAGCATCTATCCAAAAAAGTAAGGAAAGAAAAATTACAAAAAAACCTGTTTCTTTTCCAAATTATCCATCACTGCAGACAGTCTAGCTTATACAACTGACTGGCTACGCAAGGCAGTAACCGAAGTATCAAATTCTGATTTGCGTCCTTCTTCATCCACCTCTGGAACCAAAGGACCACCTGTTTCTACTTGTCCCATGTCCACTGGAAAAGTCTCATTTATTCATAGTCCTACAGCTGTGTTAAATCAAGCATACATGGATTTGCTGGACTGGGAGCCTGGAAGAGAACACTATCCTGAGGTAAAAAGTTCTTTTTAAAAACAATTCTTTCTCAAAGCTAGGAATGATTATAAAAAACAGTTAGGGAAGCGAAATCTTAATCCAGCAAAGTACAACTCTAATATTTATATGCTAGAAATGTCCACACAACAGCTAAATGGTTATGAGGGAAGTTCACGCATGCACTGGTATCCAGGAATTTCAGCATGATGGTCCAATGAAGAGCACTGGATAAGAATATATGGGAAGGGAAAGAACAAACCAGCTATTGTGGGAACATGCTACAGATTGGCAACCCTGACAGGACATCTAAATATTGTCTTCTGGACCAGATTATAAAACTTTCAGGAGAGACACAATCCTAATGGACACAATCACAACGAAAGACTATAACTATATGGATATTTACTGGAAAAAACTTAGTCAATGTCTAGATTTTCAAAATTCTTCAGTTTCATTTTCCATAGGGTATTGTCTGTCCTAGATCTGATCCTAACCAATAGGGAAGAATTAGCTTTAAAAACTTAATTATTTTAAAAAAATCTTTTTAAAAAATCAAAAATCCCAGGTTGCATAAGCAGAACTATAGTGTCAACATTAGAAAACAAAATTGTTCCCTATAAATTCTGAATTGGTTGGACCTCATTTTTGAATATTACATCCAGTTCTGGGCCCTGGACAGCAACCAATACGAATTCTCCTTTCCTGAAAGTGTTTAAACATGCTAGAGGTTCATCTGTCAGGGATGCTGAAAATTGGATTCCTGCACTGGACAGGGGCTTGGATTCAGGGATCTCCAAGATTTCTTTCAGCCTCCACTTTTTGTGATTTTATGAATATTCTTTCTTTGTAGACTATGTTGATGGACAAAGCACGTTTGCATGCTCTACAAGTAGAAGTGAATCAGCTAGTCATTATTGCTTCAGTCTTATTAGTGAGCAGCAATATATGTGGAAATGAGTTATTCAGTTCACCAGGATGTGGCAGTAGGCTGAAAAGAGTAATAAAAGCTCTTCTGGAAGGTCTCCCTGATATAAGGCAAGCTATACTAATCCCAATATTTTCTGAAGACACGAACAACTTTTCCTAGCCTGCTCTCTTGCAGGTTATAATGAACTAAAATCTTGTGATACTCTATAGAGAAGGGTAAGGGATGCGGTGGCTCAGTGGGTTAGGACGCTGAGCCTGTCGATCAGAAGGTCGGCAGTTTGGCGGGTCGAATCCCGAGTGCCGTGTAACAGAGTGAGCGCCTGTTACTCGTACCAGCTTCTGCTAACCTAGCAGTTCGAAAGCACGTACAAATGCAAGTAGAAAAATAGGGACCACTACGGTGGGAAGGTAACAGCGTTCCGTGCGCCTTTGGCATCTAGTCATGCCGGCCACATGACCACAGAGACGTCCTCGGACAAGCGCTGGCTCTTCGGCTTTGAAATGGAGATGAGCACCGGCCCCTAGAGTCGTTAACGACTAGCACGCATGTGCGGGGGAACCTTTACCTTTATAGAGAAGGGTAGACAAGGCTGGCAAACAAGGCAGCCTACAAGACTAGAATTGGTCAGGCGAACATCCATTACACTCTATTTATGGAATCAGTATGGTACCAAAGCAAAGCTTGCTGAACAAACCATTATGGCCTGGTTTGTATACAATGCTAGCTTACTTGCCTACCTAAATCTTGTCCACTAGCCTATGCTAACTGCAAAGAGATCAGTGTATAATTTTAAGATTGTTTCCTGCAATTATTTGAGCATAATGAATAGGCTACATTTTTTTGGATTGGGGGAAAGCCACATTTAGCTTGGAAACCTCTCCCTTTCCCCTCAGCTCAGGAAATCTGGGAGTTGAAGTCCGTGAGTCATAAAAGAGCCAAGGTTGCCTACCTCTGCCCTAAACAATCACCTTTATAAATATTGCTGCATTCTTGGTGCTAAAAGTCATTTTTTCCCCACCATTGGGTTGATAGAAATGGCTATAAATAAGCACACAAATTAAACCAAAACTCACTATATAACAAAAATAAAAGTTTAGTGTTACTTCTGGCCATTTATGCTCTGTGCTTTATTGTAACTTTCTCTCTGATTTATCACCACCATAACTGAGGTTTACAACGTTCATCAGTTTAAAATAATGTTTTCTGTATATGAAGAAATGAAATCTAATATACACAGTATGGTAACATATAATACAAATGTATAAATTAAAGACTTTCTGTAAAAAATCTGTTTTTAATAATTGATGTAAAGGTGACAAGTGTAGGGGTAGACCAAATTCTGGAAGGGAAGGCTATGCTAAAGTGCAGACACTCCTGTTAAAAAGCAGAAACATTTCCAAGACTCTCCCTCCTTTGCCTGCAACAGGTGGAACTCTAGCAGGTTCTTTGGGAAGAAATGCATCAGATGGTCAAGTCTGCTAAGCAGCAGCAGTCCCATCCATCTTTATGGAGTAATGAAGACATATCTTAAAGGGCGTTCATTGGAGAAGCAACAATTTGAATTTTGGAAACTTGCATTAATTATATACATACAGTATCTCCCTCCACAAGACTGGAACAAATACGTTAACTCCAATTAATTCATTGTTGCCCAATCTTGTTTCACGTTTTGTCACAAACATATTTTTGAGAAAGTATACCAAACTGATTTGCCTTCATTGTCGGACTTTAGGAATCTTTCCCTTCATTGAAGTTTCAATTGTCATAGTAACATGCTTGTTATCATTGTATGGTTAGATCAGAAAATGTGTTAGTGGATATCAGCAATCAAATACACATGGAAGTAAAGACCATACTTCATCAGTTGGGTTACCCTGCTCTCAGTACTGATAAGGCTGCTTCACTCAAAGGCCAGCTTAGGAGCCTTGGAGATAAAGACAATGCTGTACGGGTTCTAATTGGTAAGTTATTCAAGTTTGGCTTGATGCAAGGTTTTCTATTTGGGTGTGTAAAGTGATGAATTTGAACACCAAACTCTGAATCATGAATGCCATTCATAAAACATAGGGTCAATTTGTGGACTATTTGGTATAGAACGAGGGTAGGCAACCTTGGCTCTTTTATGACTTGTGGACTTCAACTCCCAGAATTCCTGAGCCAGCCATGGCTGGCTCAGGAATTCTGGGAGTTGAAGTCCACGAGTCATAAAAGAGCCAAGGTTGCCTACCCCTGGTATAAAAGAAAGTTTCTAGAATACTCAAACTTCTTTGAAAACAGTTTTGCATTTATTTCCCCAAGAAGCAGCAGTTTGAGTGCCATTTTTAATACAAATTCCCAGAGCAGAGTAAGTATTTAATACTGTCAATATTAGGAATTGTGCCTCTGCCTTGATGGGCTAACTGAAGTACCTTTAATTTTGATTTAAATATTCTTAAATTGAAGCAATGTTTTAATACATTAGTGAAAATCTTAGTAAGATAACAGAATATGTCTCCAACATATAGTGCCTGGCCATTTATAACAAGATAAATTTTCCTTTTATTTCCAATGCAGTCCTTACATTTCTTTTACGATTGGTGTTAATCATTAATCATTGGTGTTAATGTACTACTTGGGATGTAGAATATGTCTAAAAAATCTTAATAATTTACCAAATGCACAAGCTGTCAGATGAACTTAAATATTCTTGAGTTATAAAATATAATTATTTTTCCATCAGTGTCTTGTACAATCTCAGTTCTTTAAAATGTTACACTTTCCTGAATTTTTCTATATAACCTTGCAGTTATTAATCAGTAAGGGTCTCAAATGGTGAGGCTATACCGTATTTTTCGGACCATAAGATGCACTTCCCCCCCAAAAGTGAGGGGGAAAACGAGGGTGCGTCTTATGGTCCGAAGGTGATCCGTATGGCCAGCCCCAACCTCCGCAAGTGGAAAGCAAGGGAGATTGCCAGGAGCACAAATCGGCACGTGCTGAGAAACACCGATCTCATGCTCCTGCAATCTCCCTTGCTTGGTTTCAGCTTCCCTTGCTAAAAGAGAAAGCAGGCTGAAACGGGGCGAGGGAGATTGCCAGGAACGCAATCAGAGCGCGTTCTGTTTCAGCTTGCTTTCTCTTGTAGCAAGCTAAACTGAAACCGCGCGAGATCGCGTTCCTGGCAATCTCCCTCGCTCCGTTTCAGCTTGCTTTCTGCAAGAGAAAGCCGGGCTGCAGGGCCGCCTCCGTGGGTACTGCTCTAACACAGACAGGGAAGGACAAAGGGAGAGAAGGAAGGAAGGGACAATGGGAGAGGGAGGGAGAGAGAAAGAGAGAGAGAGAGAAAGATAGGGAGAGAAGGAAAAAGAAATAGGGAGAGAGGGAGAGAGAGAAGGAGAAAGAAGGGAGAGAGAAATAGAGGGAGAGAGAGAAAGAGGGAAAAAGAGAGGGAGAGAAAGGGAGAGAGGGAGAAATAGAGGGAAAGAGAAAAATAGAGGGGGAGAGAAAGAGGGAGAAAGAAGGAGAAAGAAAGGGAGGAAATGGAGAGAAAGAGGGAGAAATAGAGGAAAAAAGAAAAATAGAAGGAAAGGGAGAAAGAAAGAGGGAGGGGGAGAGAGAGAAAGAGAAGGAGAGAGAGAAATTAAATTAGTAACATGATTGTTAAGTGAATCTGGTTTCCCCACTAACTTTGCTTGTCAGAAGGTTGCAAAAGGCGATCACATGACCCTGGAACAATGTGACCATCATAAATATGAATCGATTGCCAAGCATCCGAATGTAAATCACATGACCCTGGGGATGCTGCAACGGTCATAAGTGTGAAAAATGGTCATAAGTCGCTTTTTTCAGTACCATTGTAACTTCGAATAGTCACTAAGCGAATACTTTATCATTTTTTTTCCTTTTTGGGGGGGGGGGTCAAGTTTTTGACACCTTGCTGGGCGACTGGTGGTACTCGGACATTGCCTTGTCCTAAAAGTGGTACAATGGATGAAAAAGTTGAAAAGCCCTGTTTTAGTATACTGATACTATTTGGTTCAGAATATATTTTTTTCTTGTTTTCCTGCTCTAAAAACTAGGTGCGTCTTATGGTCCGGTGTGTCTTATGGTCCGAAAAATACGGTAATTATAACACTATTTCCAAATCTCTCTTAATTTCAACAGAGCAACGGATCCAGACTTTTCTTAGACACTGTTTGTATCCGGGTGGCCAAAATGCTAAGAATCTATTGCAAGGCCTTACTCCTGTTCAAGAAGAACTACTGGAAATTGGTCAGAGGTTTGGTAGTTTGATTCATCACAACAGACAGGTATTTGGTCCGTACTACTCGGAAATACTGAAGAAATTGCTGCTTCCAGTGGGAAAGTCTGAAACAGGGAAAGTTTCTTGTTAACAACCTAACAAGGCAGATCAAGTGACGGCAAGGAGAGGGGAGATTAAAACTGGCAATTGTTCAGACAGTACTTTGATGCAAAATCCAATGTGATCAGCAGAGCAGCTGTCCTACTCTTTGCTGCTCTATTCCAAACTATTGTACGGCTGGGTCACTGAACTTGCAAGGTACAGCTAATAATACCAAACTGACATTGCCAAGTTTTCTGCAGTAAACCTTTAAACAGCTCAAAATGGTGTCCTGTGTTTTTAAAGTAGCTAGTATATGTTATTTCAATTGGGAAAAGTGACTTTAATATCCCATTCCTACGATTAGAATTTGTTTTAATATTTTCAACAAAACATCAGTTGGTATAGAATTGTAGATTTAAAATACCCAGTACAGACTAATATACCACAACGACCCATACAGAGATATCTAATTTTATTAATTTACTCAGTTCTAACTCATACAGTTATGAAAAACAAACAACAAAACGACTGTTGGAAGCTCAGAAATATTTACAGTCTCGCCTTGTTGTAGTGAGGTCAGTCTATGTTGTTGCACAGATTGGTTATGTTTGGTACCACAAAAAAAAAAAAGACAGAATAACTTTTATATACAGAAAATAAAAAGGAAATAGTTCAAGTATCAAAATACAAAGACAGATTAAATAACATTTTATTACAAATCAGTCCCACTGCCATACATCACAATTAGCATAAAAGTGTTGATATTCAAACTGCCTATTACGAAGAATCTGCCTGCCTTCTTCAGAAGCAAGCATAGCAGAAAATCCTGCTGATAGACATTCATACTGATCATGCAAACAGAGGCAGTGAAGGAGTGAACTATCACCCAGCATTTTTATTTTCACAGGCAAAGAAGTTATTGAAAAAGTGAGGTATCATTAGATACCTGTCTGCAAGAACAGCACAGCTCACCGCTTGAAGCTGCTTTAGAATTCTTGCCCAAAGAAGGCTGGGCAGATTGTCATGTACCTCAAATTCAGGATTTTTCTCACAAGCTAAGAAAGTCTAAAGGCCAGTTTCTGTGAGCTGATACTAGCATGTAAAAATACACAAAAAAAAAACCAACCCACCACTCTACAGGAATTTTGATTTTCATAAATGGATTTTTCATTCAAGAGATAAGCAGTAGCTCATCCATCGTAGCATTTATAAAGTGTTCTCATCTTGGATTCAATAAAGTAAAAATAAGTCTATAATTTTAGGTTATCCTTTTTTGAAAAGGCGTTCTAGCAAAAGCAGCACAGGAAGATGTTATTTCAGCATAAATGAATGCTTACCATAAGTGTAGTATTTTAAATGGACCGATAAACAGATTAAGTGCCAGCAATAGGTGGTATTCTTCTCTGTGTGCTATAAAACCTCACAGAGAGACAAAAGTCTCAAATATTTTGGAGTCTAGAAATGGCTAAAATCACTAGGAAAACTCAAGTCCAAAATGGCTTGAGTTGCCTTCTTAAAAGGAATGCTTAATCAGGAGATGCACCCATGGATATTGCTATGTCCATGTAAACTCAGAAAGGAAGCACCAAATTACTGGAAGAAGCATGTTGGAAGCTTTCAACATCTTTGTCAATATATTCTAAGGCTAACCATCCTTTCCTTCTTAGCAAAAATGCAATCTGCATTCTTTTAGAACAGACTTACTGGTACAGTAATATTTATACCAACACCAGCATATCATTTACATATGCATATAAAGGAATGTTATGTTTCAAGAAATTCATCTGTGAATTATTCCCAAATCCAACTATTTGGGATGCTACTTTTTCCTCCTATTTTTTAACCAAATAGAGTAAGACTAAATTACATCTTAGTGATACAGCAGTAACAAAAATTGAAGTAAATCACAGTGACAGGGTATATCAAACTATCATATTCACCGAAGGATTATTTGCACTTCCTCATATTTTTCTTGAATAGGATATATTTATTTATCACAGTCAGAATTGAAGCCAGTGTTCAAGACTGTGAATGCTTAAGATATTCATTTTCTAGTTCAGCTTCCATCTGAAGCATTCATTGTTAGTGGAATTAAGGAAATAAATTGTTTTAGCATAATGCCCATGATCTCCACTTTTTTATACTCTGTAATTGTTATTATAAGATACTTAAATTATGAACTTAAATCAGCATTCTTAAATTATCAACTAGTATAAAAAGTGCTAATCAGTGAATAATCTAAAAAAATCTCAAACCACAGAGTACAATCCAATCACGTTTTAAATATATAATTACTTGATTGAGATGCGAGAAATCACAGTCGTTATTATAAATTGTGTGGAGGGAAAAATATTTTAACAAAACAGCTGTATTGCAGTTAAGTAGACTCACTTATACCAGGCTTCTGGTTAGTTCAAGAACTGACAAGAATTTAAATTTCTCTGATTCTTTTTAAATTAATACCTTTTTAAATTATTACTGTAACTATTAAGAATGAACAATTTTCAGACTAGGTGCTAGTACCTCAAAATAAATTTAATATTGCATCAAGTTGGGAATCTGCCTATTACTATTCCAAGCCAAGTATGAATATATGATTTAATATTCAGATATTGTAAAGCTATATTATAAGACAGGCATATTCATGTTTTGTTTTAGCAGTTATTGTTGTTCACTTCCATCAATGCTATGCTGAAATTGAGGATTTTACAATATAAAGAAAACAAAAACATTTCATGGCATCAGTCTTTTAACTGCAGAAGTTTCAGTTCTTTTGCTAAAAATGCATATTGCTTTTATCAGCTTGTGGCTTGGAACTCTTTTCACTCAACTCTGGAAGTCCTTAATGATCAGCCAAGGACACAACCCAGAGCCGGGTGTTGATCTTCATACCTCCAGGATTTCACTGCTTCTTAGAGCTCTGCTCATTTACTACATTTCCTTGGAGAAACGTGGTTGTCTGTAGTTCAGCTTGGCAGAAGGCAAACAAAATGGGGACAATATTAATGAAAAGAAAACTAGGGATTGAATGAGTTTATACATTAAAACACAACCAAGGGAAGTTTATACTGTTGTCAATGACTAAACCACAGATGTGAGAAATGTATGGTAATTTACATAAGGTCAGTTGCAGTAATTCTACAGTCTATGAATAATATGAAATGTCTGGATTATTACTGGAAAATTGGTTAGAGAGAACAAATTATTTGAAGGACAGTAGGCAAATGTCAGACATCTGAACAGAGTTGACCTTAGAGTTCATCTCGCAAAATAAACAATGTTTGGAGTTGTCCAAAATGGCTATTTAATTCCACAATAATAGCAAAGCTTGCTGCTTTGAAGGAAAGCATTCAGGGTCAGTGAAAAGCCAGTAATTTAAAATTCAATCTACCTTTGCATTCTTTGGTTTTAAAAAAACCTAAATAAAATTTGTGTTGAAAAGACATAAGAAGTCAGATACTGTTTACTGGCCTGCCTGGAGAAAGATAAATTACAAATATTTTGAAAACTCCAATGTGCATGAGATGCCATACATTTAGGAATATTCTGTGTAAAATCTGGATATATTTTCTTCTAAAAGTTACAACATTAACATGCCATCTGTTTTTTCTATTATTTGCCTTGATCTTATAATTTATCAGCCTCTGATCCTTATTTATAGCAAGTAGTGTGTATCTTTGTAAGATGCAATCTAATTAAAGTTCAGGAAATGTGATTAAACAGTTAATCGTTAGTAGTTGCTTAACATGAACAGAAAGGTCTAACAGTAAATCCTACACAGACTGATCAGAAATACTTGGGAGAGCTGAAACATTCCTGTTTAACATTATCTATATTAAGTCTGACTTCTAGGAAAAAAGAAAGTGCTTAATAGGGGGAATCATGGTGCCTAGTTGCCTTTTACATTATACCATACATTCCGGTATCCAGAAACAGTAAAGAATGTGAACAGGATTCATTCTAGAAATCAGGTGAGCAAGAGATTTGCAAACAATATCACAGTAATTAGTGTCTTTTGAGATGACAGGTAAAAGAATGCTACATGGAACAGTTGTGCCCATGTCTTAGTATGGAGATATAAATCTAGATTACAACAGTATGTACACAAGGGAACAAAGTTGTAGAATCATCCAGTAACAAGAATGTTAAACAGAAAAGCCCTATGGAGTGCTAATTCACTCCATATTCACAGTGTCAACATGAAGAGAATATCAAAAACACCAGTTGATTTTCCCAAATCCATATATTGAACTCCCACAGGCTTCATTTCTCCCATCTCTCAAGATATCTAAAAACAGCTGACTCTCTCAATGTGTTACCCTTGTTTCCTTTAGGAGAATTCACAGTGTTCAGTAGAAAGTGGATACAAAAAGCTGTTTAGTCTATGATAATCCTATGCTGCTGCCTCTGGTGGCACCATGCCTAGTGCCAGCAATGGGGGGAAAGGAAGGTTTAGTACAGCAGGCAGATCAAACTGCAAAGGCACAGTTAGACTGGTTGGATGTAGATTTGTTTTCAGAAGATAGTAGTCTCATACTTAGTGCTGAGGGTCCTCTTGGAATCCTGCTTGGGCTCTACCACCCAGGATACACCAGCATGGGACTGGGAGTCTTGGTCCTCTTCAGATGGCTCCAGCTAGAAAACATTGGAAAGAAAGAACATTTCAGGCAAACTTCTTTCTTTGGAAGTATGAAATTAGGTGCATTTTTAAACCAATGTAAAGAGACCGACAGATTTGGAATGAAGATAGCTAGTCTGGCATTTAAACATAATATGTGTACATGCATATGGGATATATGTAGTCATCAGAAAAATCTGTATCAGATTTCCATCAAACAAAAATAGCAATAGCTCATTTCAGAATATGAGCAAGTTAAGAATATGAACAAGTTAAATTTTGTTGAAATGTAATTACGATCTAGTTGCCCGTCAGTAAAAAATAATATTGAACTGATTTTTAAGTAAAACATTCCTACTTACTGTACTCATATATTTTTATAGTTTATTCTCTATCAACAGACCTTTTTTTTGCCTGCCAAACTGAATCTGATGAGTCCAAATATTGTTTACTGCACACTTCTCAAAATCTGCCTTACATAATGTAAAGTGGAATTGTAATCCAGAATGGAAGAAAGAGCATCAAAGCTAAGATAAAGAAATGAAGGAGTCTGAAGGAGATTTGGTGCCCTTAAAGAAAAAAGGTTCATAACTAGAAACTTGACTTCAAGAAGGGTAAAGACCTTAGTTCCTGGACTAACAGACTGCAGCGGTAGGTAGGAAGGACGGTGTGTGGTACAGGTATGACAGTAACAACAGCGACTATCAGAAGGGCCCGGCACCTGAGGAATGGGAGTAAGCAAAACACAGAAGGTAAGAAAGGACAGCAACCAAGAAAGAAATCTCATGGGTTAGAATTCCAGAAGATTTATTTTCTTGTTAGATTAACAAAGACTATTAATGGGATAATCTTGGAGTATTGAAGAACAGAAAGGATTTGTGTGTTGTTAATTATGTGTTTCTGTTGTTCCTGTGGGAGGATGGCAAGCTTGAGAGAACAATGGTGCTTATATACATAGAAAAGCATTTATATTGCTGACATAAAAGCTCAAGTAGTTTTTCCAACAAAAATAGATTCATGTTAAAGGGAAGTGTAGATATGCCTGAGCAACAGCAATTATTAAGAAAAATATAATTTTACAGCACAGATATTATAAAGATATGATTTTTACTTAATATTTACGATTTTTGTGACTTCCCACGTTACTGCAAATCAGCAATTTCATGCGGTTGTTAGGAAATGTGAGACATTACACTAAGAGTGGATTAATATATCCACCTCATCAGGTCACAAGCCGAGAAAATATGCCAATGATCAGTAGATCACTTCCCCATAAAGCTTTTTAGAGAAAGCATTTCTACTCTGCCACTGTTAATGATATACAGTAATTAATGGAAGCCAAGGACAATCTGTGATCGTATTCCCCGTTCTCAAATTATATGTACCAAGTAACTAACAAAACCATATTTTGTATGGGCAGATATTTTTGATTTATTTGTTTTTAAAACATAAACATTGACTCTGAATAATGTTCACCTTCTGCAGTAATTTATATTCTTTCTATTCTTTGATGACTAACTTTTTAGAAGTGGGGTAAATATTTCATATTTAAAATATTTCCAGTTTGAATCTGAATTTGAAGTTGGATGCCCCAAATAATCTGGACCTGATTTCAAACTTGAAAGAGGCTTTCAAACTCAAAATGCTCAGAATGGCTTGAACAATCTGCCTTAAAATTCTTTCAAGCACAGAAATACTTTTATCCCATAAAGCTTCAAGTGGTCAAAGGGTAGATAAGGTATTTTGGAAGTTGAAAAGCTACAAAACATGGGGAGAGGGTGCCAATTCTAATATTACATTTTTTTGGACATTCCCCTCCCAAGAAAAATACATTGTGGGTTTCCAGACATGTTCAGTGGGTTATGAGATAGTACTAAAAGAGCTTGAGTGCCACAGAGGGCCCACTCTTGCTCTAGACCAAGGGTCCCCAACACCCGGGCCACAGAGCGGCACTAGTCTGCAGCCCGCCAGGAATTGGGCTGTGCACGTGAGCAAAGCCCCATCCGTGCATGCGAGGGATCCATCCAGTGCATGAAACCATGTGCCCCTGGTCTGTGGAAAAACTGCCCTCCACAGAATTAGTCCCTGGTGCCAAAAAGGTTGGGGAGCTCTAGAGCATTTGCTGAAATAAAAGATTAAAAAATAACAGTCTTGTACAGAAAGTAGATAGATTTAGAAATATATGTTTAGACAAATTTAAGTACGTGCATAGTTCTACAGGAATGGACAAAAGCATGTGATATACATACTGCTGACTTTCTCATGCTGACACGAGGTTTAGGCACTGGTTTTGAAGATTTTGTTTCTATCATTTCTGCAGTCAAAACAGCTGGAGATTTTGATTTTTGAGCTTGAAGGGCCAACTGGTAGGCTACTTCAAATGCTTGCCCCAATGTCAAAATGATTTCGTATGTTAGATTCTTGGAAAAAAGAAACAAAAATGAACAATATTTAAAAATACAGGAAATCTGTTATATTTTACTGGGGAATCTTTGAGTCTTAAATCTGATATTCATTATCAGTTTATTATATTCATTCAACTAAAAAAGACACATTAGAAACATACATAGTATATGGATCCTGCATATTGTTAGTGACCAACAATAAATACATAAAATAACTAAAAAATTTCTCCTACTAAATTTGTCTTAATCCTGAACATCCTCCACACTGCAGAGGGTCTTAATCCTGAAGATACTCTACAATGGATCTTCTATTATTAAAAGTGAAACAAAAAACTAAGGTACATCTCCAAGGAACTGACTAAATGTTATCTTATGGAATTAGCCACCATATAACATTTGGTTCCTTTAATATGAAATTTCAGCTAACCAATTACCTTGGTATTTAACAGTAAGTTCCTCTTTTCAGTAAATGTAAAATGCATGTAAAATCCTCCTCAAAGAATGGGTTATTGAAAGTATTGCAAGATTATTTCAATATAGGAATACTATATATTTTCCCTAAAGTAGAAGGGTATATGAGAGAATTAGCAAGAATTTCAATTATAGAGTAATAAAAAATATGAATACTATTTTTGTTCATACACATCTGTTTTGGGATCTCCTAAAATCTGAAATTTTTGTGTGGATATAATATTTCACAACATAGTATTAGAGAATTCTATATGAGGAAAAATAAATATCAGCCTAGGTTCTTAAACAGCAAATCTAATGCTATCAAACTGAAGGACATATATTTGCTGTGTTAGGTTTGGCAGACATTCCACTATCCCTAAAGTCAGCTGTTCAATTCTGTTGAACCAGCCTACATTTCAGCATATAATTTGCTGAATATAGTGATATTTTTATAGAAAATAGATGTCCACATATGGGAGGAGGTATACACGGGAAGGAAGTGATAATGTTGTAAGCCTCTCCCCTCCCCTGAGTCAAGTACTTGCATCAGAAAACAAACAAATGTGGAAGAGTGAAGCTTATATTGTGATGCTCCTGCATGCTTATTATTTTTGTATTATGGCTTGCAGTAAATACCTATGGACAGAAATCGTATCTGTCTACTCTGAGCACTTTGGGATTTGAATTTTTTGATCAATATGGATGAACAGCACCATCAAAACTGATTTCCACCAGCCAATCAATTCCAATAGGACTCAATTAAAAGGGTTGCATAAAATATAATGAGATATTATTTCTGAGGGTGTTTTTATAGGCCATTTTAGATTATCTTCTATATTAAAATTCAATCTTCTGTTCCAAGGAGACCTATTGCTGTACACCCTGACCATCCCTACCCTTGTGAGCAGAGTAAAGTTGCAACACCTCTGGAGGAAACCTGGAAGAGCTATTTTTGTGTTTACAAAAGAAAGCCCTGTAGGTTTTTTAAAAAAGTTTCAATATAAGAAGCAAATTTATTTATTTTTTCAACTGAGTCCCATAGGACTCAGAGAGAGAGAGAGAGAGAGAGAGAGAGAGAGAGAGAGAGAAAGAAAGGGAAGGCAAATGACATATGCGTGATGATGACATCACACAAATGCTGAGAGTTGTTATTCACCTTAAATGACAACTGGCAGTACATAAATGGCATCTGTGTGATGTTATTACATATGTTGCCAGTTTTTACAATTGCTTGTTATGTATACATTAATGGGACCTGAATAAAGAGCATATATGGAGAAAAATATTTTGTCATTAAACTTACAAAACTAAAGAAACTTTCTTTTCATTTTTAATACTGAAAATTATTTTTGAGTATTATGTTTGAAAGTAGTGACAAAATATATTGGCCCCACAACGCATACTTGATTCCTTCATATGCAGAGACAGTTTAAAGAGATGGGCCATATATATTACTTATATTCTTGCATTCTATCACTTGGCATTTACTTCCTGTTCACAGAGGATTTCTTTCCAGCCCAGTGACTTACAGATGAACATCATTAAACAGAATACAAAGTCTCTGTAAAAAAAAAAAACACTGATTGTTATATTACTTACTACATCAATGGTACTGAAGA
Source organism: Vipera ursinii (assembly GCF_947247035.1). NCBI lineage: Eukaryota > Metazoa > Chordata > Lepidosauria > Squamata > Viperidae > Vipera > Vipera ursinii. The sequence goes on from NC_139516.1 coordinate 48,260,335, forward strand.
CATGACAGTAGTGGTGACTAGTCTGCAAATCCTTAGTGATGTAGGCAAATGTACAGAGATCATCTGGGTCTTGGGCAGCACAAGAGATGTTCCGAATTTCATGTTCAGCAATTACATTCTGCCATACATAAACAGTTGTTTTACTCAATTTGTATAGTAAAATTACCACAAGTAAATAAATCACACACTGCTCACACTGAAATTTGCCTTCTCCTACAAACCATTGATCCCTTTAGTTCAATATTGTCTACATTGCAAAACTACACTTGTAAATGTAGATGTTCAGGAGAGACTAGGTTCCCAATTTTATTGTGTAGTGGCCCCGGACTGGACTTGGGACTTCAGCACAACATTTTGCTACCAATTACTACCATCAAGGTAACCTAGATATGTAGTTGAGATCTCCTTTTTGTGGCACAATATGCCCAGGTGGAGGCTGCATATGACTGACCAAGCTTCAGGGTAGAAGCAGGATGCGGTAGCTTGAGTTGCCTAATAGCTATGCAACTACATCAGAAAAAAAGAAGTAGCACTTGATAAAGACAAATCAATCTGACAATCTCTACAAAAAATATGTACGGTATGTTTGTACAGGTAATCCCCGAGTTATGAGTGTTCACTTAACGCTCGTTCAAAGTTAGGTGATGAGCGCCCCCTAGTGCTTACAAGCAAGTCCCAAAATTACAAATATTGCAGCATCACGGCAGTCGTTCGCCCTTACGAGTGACCGCAGTGGCTCTGCAACATTCACCCTGATTATTCCCTCCCTCCCCACCTCAGCCTGGGTCTCCCTAGGCACCAGACCTTCAATACTCACCCTGCAAAGATTGAGATCCTTCAGTTTCTTGGCTGTTCCAGGCCTTCGGTGTGTTCGCAGAGAATGGAGGCTTAAAGTGGGGCAAGATCTCACACTACTGAACTCGTGTGATCTCATGGTACTTTAGGCCTCAGTTCTCTGCAACAGAGAACGGAATGGAAGCTGGCAGACATTTCCCCATGCCTCCAGAGGCTGGATCGGGGCTCCAGAGGCCTTTTTCAGGCCGCTGTGGCCCGGATTTGAGGCCAGGGAACACTTCCGATCAGGCCTGGAAAAGGCCTCCGGAGCCCAGATCGGACCGCAGGGGAGTTGCGGAAGCATTCCCTGGCCTCAAATCCGGGTTGTAGCTGCCTGGAAAAGGCCTCCGAAGCCTGGTTTGGGCCACGGGGGAGGGATCGCGGAAGTGTTCCCAGCCTCAAATCTAGGCGGCAGTAGCAACTGCGGCAGAGAGAAGACGGATCTTTTCCAGGTGAGTCTAGTGCAGAAGGGAAGGGGAAGCATGTGTTACCTTAGTGGGTTGGGGAGGCCTTGGGGGCCTGTTCCAGCACTAAGTCCTCCATGGCCTTCCCCACCTTGAGACACCATGTTCGCTTAACCAGCCATGTGCGTTTTAATGAGCAAGGGTGTGATCTCGAACAAGATTCACTCTATGAGTTTTTGCGTTACGAGTGGGATGGGCAGGCTCCGTTATACTGATAACTCAAGGACTACCTGTGTTTACCTCCCATCTCAGCGCAGGGCTACAATTGTGTCAGAATACTTTGTCTTTCTAATGATCAGGCCTGAGGATTTGCAGAATAGATTGATATTATGTTCATGTTAGTGCAGCACTATCATTTGTCACTTAAGGCTGGAATACTAATCATGAACACAAGGATTTTCTTACCTTGTTAGCAGCATCTATAAACTTCACTCCTTTATAAGTAATAGATAATATTATTGTTGGAGTTTTCTTCATATGCTCAGTTGATTTCTTTATAAAAGAGAAAAAAACCAATTAATAGACACAGATTAAATAATTTCTCAAGAATAGAGTCCATGTGCACAAAGGATTTCAAACTTTCAAAGTAATAGTTTCACAAATTAGATATTTTGCAATAGTATTTTATAGAGCTGCATTTCTGAGATCTGGAATGCAGTGAAATATTACCTAATAAAAGAAAAAATCTAAACTCTTGAGTTAAAAATGCTGAAAATTAGATTATAGAGAACACTGACACACAAAGAAACTAAAGTGGAGTGACAGACTGTAGCATATCATGAGACAAAACGTCAACAGAATTTTGTAATTCTTTTAGATATTGCAGTTGACCTGTGGACTAGGGGGGAAAATAATAATTTCCTTTTCTAAACTTCTATGACTATTATTAAAAAACACTATCAAACCTTTGCACAAGTCAAATAAAAGAAATAACATAAAATACTGATTCAAAGCACTGATTCAACTTCCCTCATTAGGGCATTTGCAAGTAGATGCTGTTAATCTCCCAGCAGAGATGAAAAAAAAACATCAATAATGGCTAAACTACAGTTCTTTTGTGAGACAGAAATAAAATATTAGCAAAGTGGCAGTTGAAAAAGATTTTCCATACAAGCCCACCATAATTCAGATGAAACTAGAATTTAAATCATGTTGCAAATCTATATCAAATACTTGCTATTTCAACTCAAACCAAAGATGCTGGCCAGAAATACTGCAAATTTTTTGGTTGAAATTATTTTCTACCAATCATATTGTTGAAAAATTAACTTGTACAATCAAGGGGGCTACGAAGCTTGCAAAGAATATTTATGCCAAAATTTTAAGTAGCAGCACTTCATGTACCTTTCTATAGAAATTAAAACAGATTCTAGTCTTAATGGAGTTGCAAGATGCCAGAAACTTGTAATAAAGCCATTAAAAATGTAGTCTGGATAATCTTGGGAGAAGTAAAGATAATTACAGATCTGAGAATCAGCGCCAAACGATTCATAACCTGTGCTTGAAGATCCTTTATTGCTGCTGGAACACAACTGTTACAATTTGGGTTTTTAAAACAATGTCACAAGGGACCAGGGCTTGGAAAGAGACTTCAAAATACTTTAAAAGTTTATATTGAATCTGTGAAATAGTATGGCCAAGCGGTAGCTTAGCATAATGAATACTAAAAAAAATTGCATTTAATAAGTTTAGTCTACATCCTGAGCAGAGTCTTCAATTGTGGAGTTATACATTACATAATTTATTTTTCCTTGGTGTCAAAATAATTTTTATAAATGCCATGCTTACCCTCATTTTTGCACAGGCATCCTGTGTAGATTCTGTTCCTCGAAGATCTTTGATTAACATGGAGCCCAGATACTGTTTAAAGCAGGAAAATAGTAAGCACTTGACAGTGTAATTATTTGTACATATAAGGTCAGCACAAGGAAACAGAACAACTCCATGAGTAGGCCATAGTGCTTTATTGTTATTCCTCTGTTCAGAAGAATCTTGCCAGACTAACTGCATTCTCTTGGGAACAGGCAGGTAAGAGCTTCAAGAGCTGGCCTCCGAGGCTTCCTCTCACAGAGACTCCCAGTTAGACTACTTCGTCATTTCTCCCTCTCCTCTAGCTGGAGATTCTGCCACATCAGCTGAAATTAACTTTGTAAGCTTAGTAAACCTAACTTGACTAAACTAAGTAGCAATCAGTAAAAATTTATGAGGACCACAAGATCATGAACAGAGCACAAGAATCAAGAATATACTTACATTGGCTTCATACTCACAGGACTCAAATATAAGTTTCTCTGGCTGATGCTGCCAGTGCTGGACGGGCGCATAGGGAGTTGCCAGACTAGGAGGTCTGAGTGTAAGCTTTGATTCACGATGTTCCTCCTACAACACAAATAATTGTTCAAATCAGAACTTTTCATTAGGAACTAGTTAATAAAGAAAGAAACCAAACGGATTACATACATTTCAAGTCATGTATTCCAAAAAATCCTCTATATCTAAATATAACTACACACACTTCTCTTTATATATATAAATGTCTACAGCTTTGCAAAAAGTATATAAAAATAATCACTAAAATGTTTAAAATTGTTACTTAAAGGCTTGGTGAAAATCAGGATTTCAAACACTTTTCAGCAAAGTATGATGTTACTTTATGAAATTCTTAAAATTTTCAAAGATTCAGGCTACTGATGAAAACTCCAGCCAGAGTTACTCTGGTAAAATGGAGGGACAATAAAATTTATAAGCAAACTAAATAAATTAAAAAGTGTAACTGCTAACTTAGCTGGTGCTGTATATGTCCTATGGAAGGAATTGTTAAAAGTCCTGTTTTGAGCTCTATTGCTTTACAGAATGTATCGAGATAGGCTAATTTGACAAACTGTAGTCACAGTTTAACAACTTTTTAACAACTGTTACTTTAACAACTGTTGTCTAAAACATACATTCGTCTGTATAATTATCAACCCTGTGATCACATAATACCTGGTCCCTGTGGTGAACTATAATTGTCTGTGGCACAGTGCCAGTGCCAAACAATACAAGATATGGAGACAGAAACTGGCTTGAATTAATTGGCTACTCCACTGGAGGAAGAAAGAATCAATCATTCCCATCCCCAGACACAGTGTCAAGAAAATATTCAGAACTAGTCACACCCCTCCCCACACATCCTTTTTGGAAATACAGATTATTGCTGTTGTTTTTACAGTGAATGTAGCCATATTCTTCAGCCAGAAAAACTGATACAGATACTGCACTTTTTCTATGAAGGTTGCTGCTCTGTAGTATAACTGTTTTTTTCTGCTACTTAAAGTATAATCTCCAAAAATAAACTATCAAAATGATTTCAAGGTATCAGAATCTTCTGACCTGTGTCCTAAGCTTCTCTGTTCTTGGATAGGATGCAATATCATGGATGTTCTCGTGTCTCTTCTTCCCAGCATCTTCCAAAGGCAGCAGGAAATCTGCAGACCTCCCTGTGCAAGAGTCACTCTGACTCAGAGGTGAAGATGTCTGGGATATCAAATCCTGGCACTGAAATTCAAGAAAATGACATTTTTAAAAAACTGTTGTTTTGTTGATTATTTTCAAAGTCTCTTGTATGCATACCAAGCAGGTCAATGTCTCTATAAGTTTTATATTATGATTATTACCATTATTAAAATACATACGCAACCAAGCCATCTAGGCTTTCAGTGGCTTGTAGCAATATAAATTATATTAAAACATCCATAGTTAAGGGGGGAAAACACACCAATAATATCACAAAACATTAAAATCATTTTCAAAACAAATTAAAATGATCAAGAACCAAAAAATACAAATTGAAATATTGAATTATTAACAATAATTCCTTGAAGATGCTTCAGGAAAACTTGGTCTTTGCTAACTTCTGCAAAGTCAGAAGCTTTCTGGTCTTACCCTCTCTACTTCTCTGACCCAGAATGCCAGTAGAAGTTCCTCCTGTCTTCAGGAAGTGCATTCTAATTAAGTAAGCAGTCCTGGAAATACCTTGGTTCCAAATCATATAAAGTTTCACAGATCAAAATTAGCACTTTGAATTCCACTTCCTAGTGAGATTTTTTTAAAGAAAAAATATTTGTTTTGTAGACCTTTCTTAGTTAAAAAAAAGAATCTGAATGAGTAACAAGACCCATAAACACAACCATGGTGCTATTCTTCATAGTTTTCTAAACTATTACTGAACAGACACTGAGGCATGAAAACTCACTCTTAGTTGAGAGAACCTTGGTGGCTTCTGTGGGGGTTCCTCATATGGTCTGTCTGCCAGAGAGGCTATTATACGCTTACGGTGGCCAAGAAGATTCACCTTGAGTACCTGGAGAGAAGAGCAAAGTTAGCATAGGTAAAGGTTCCCCCGCACATGCGTGCTAGTCATTTCCAACTCTAGGGGCCGGTGCTCATCTCTGTTTCAAACCTGAAGAGCCAGCGCTTGTCCGAGGACGTCTCCATGGTCATGTGGCCGGCATGACTAGATGCCAAAGGTGCACGGAACGCTGTTACCTTCCCACCGTAGTGGTCCCTATTTTTCTACTTGCATTTTTACGTGCTTTTGAACTGCTAGGTTGGCAGAAGCTGGGACGAATAACAGGCGCTCACTCTGTTATGCGGCACTCGGGATTCGACCCGCCAAACTGCCGACCTTCTGATCGACAAGCTCAGCGTCCTAACCCACTGAGCCACCGCATCCCTCTTTAAAGTTAGCATATACTGTTACAAAAGATTCTCATCTTATGGCTCTCCACCCTTTCTCCCAAACAGTTACAGTGCTAAGGTTTATCCTAACACAGTGAATGTCCAAATTTTGATCTAAACTGGAATTCAATAAAGTATCAACTTACATTTACTAATTCTAGCTCCCATAGGTTTTTCACTGAGTCTATAGAGCTATAGCCACTTGACAGAAATGACTGAATGTAATCTTGAAGCCCCAAGGAATCAAGCCACGCAGGAACTGAAGGTTGAGTTCCATCATAGCCTAGAGATTTCACCTGTAAAGAACACAAAGAATAGAACATTATTACTGAACAACCCTTAAAACATTTTAGATATTTCAATGTGATTGTTAGATTGCATTCAGCTATGCAAGGCTTTTTAAACAAATGGTATAAATAATTTATACTAAATGGAAATAAATCATTGGGCAAATGATTTAGTTTAATTGGATCTCAGTGGCTCTTCCCTTTTTCCATTAAGTATAGATAGAGTATCAATTTTGGAAGGCAAAATTGGTGGGAAGAGGTTTAATGCCCGTATGTTAATTTTCTATTCCAAGAAAATTATTAGCTATTCCAAATAGCTTTCACATCAGACATACACATATTTTTCTGTTCAACATCTCTCTCTCTACAATTTTTTTATAGAAAAAGGGCAATCAGTGTCATGCACTGTTTAGTTAGTCACAGAGTTTCCTTAACAACCAGAAGTCAAATTGATTTTAGGCCATAAAAAATAGAAAAGGGGAGAGGCAAGATGCCACTCTCATTAGTGAGACTGTCACTCTAATTTTAAAATCTACAGTCAAATGTACTTCTTAACAGGTCCAATGGGAGACACCTAGTTTGGGTATAATAGGTGCCTGGAGACACCTAGTTTGGGTATAATACAATAGTGGCCCCCTAAAGTGTGAATGGAAAAGAAATTAGAAAATGTTTATACCATTTCACAATAGTTGTGATGGTTGTAACAATTGCTTTTAACTCTGGAGTAAAAATAGACTTGGAAGATATTCCTTTATCTTTACAAATAATCTAGTGAACCTAAAGAAACTCACAATCTCTCTCTCTCTCTCTCTCTCTCTCTCTCTCTCTCTCTCTCTCTCTCTCTCTCTCTCTCTCTCTCTCTCTCACACACACACACACACACACACACACACACACACACAGAGAGAGAGAGAGAGAGAGAGAGAGAGAGAATCTCTTTGTCAAAGTTTGAGATATTACATCTTTGGAACTGAATGCAAGTGCATTTCCTTTTATTAACAATAGCCTTCTGGAATTCAAGGAAAACAAGCAGATTTGTGCAATAATACAATATATTTTAGTACTACCTAAGAACTAGGAAGTTGCCTAAAATTGCTGAAAGAAGAAGCAATTTTTTGGGGGGGGGTTCTAAAGGAAAATCTGGATCATAAATTCTTCGTAAGAATTGCCATGTTCCCAAATCTGATATCATCATATGTTGCTTTGAAAGTTGGATCTACAGAAATATTGGAGGATTTGGGGTTCTAAAGGAAAACCTGGATCATAAATTCTTCACAAGAATTGCCATGTTCCCAAATCTGATATCATCGTACGTTACTATGAAAGTTGGGCCTACAGAAATATTGGAGGAAAGGATAACAACCGCAAAGAATGGAAAATTTAAGTATGTGTGTGTGTTGGGGCAATTACTTCTTATATTATTTTCTGCCAGTCTTCTGGGCAAGCTATGTTTGAAGATACCCTGTTTTCCAGCTCAGTTAATGCAAGCTACTGCAGTGGTTCAGGAAACAGACACACAGAGACACAGTTTTAGCTTCCAGCAGTCTTCCTTTTTAGGTAAATGTCTATGGTCATGCATTCTTGTTCTAGTTATTTTATGAACAAAATTCCTACCATATAAGACTATTTAGAGTGAATGATACGATTTGTTACTATCTCTTATTTATGCATTATTTTCAAAATATACCTTTTAAACAGCAACAACTTTTTTATTGTATCCATTAACTCCATAAGCTGTGTATAGAATTGTATAAGAACCTATTTGATTCTCCAATTTAGTCCAGGCGTGCTGTCTCAAAAAGCCTTGATTGAAGAAGGTACATGACAATCTCTTTAAGATTCTACACTGAATAGATGGAATTCAGCTTTTCCCCCAGTCCTGTCTTGTGCAAACTAATCTATATACCAGCACAACTGGTAAAAATCAGGTCATGCCTTTAAATTTCCCTAAGTTTTCTTAGAAAAGTGATTTAGCTATTATACTATACTAATTTGCTAGCTAGTCCCAGAATATCATAGATAGAGCACTGTGTTTAATTCTACAAATTGCTGACCCATTCCCTCATGGATACTGGCTTTTACTATCTTTTCTAAATTATGTATAGCCTAACTATATAAGCCTGACTTTATACCCAGGGTGCAAAAATCATAGCTGCTATTTAGTGAGAAATTATTTAGTGAGAAATTAAAAACTCAAGAGAAAAATCCCACTTATGACAGTTAAAACTTGCCAGCACTCATCTCTTGGAAACATGTTCTTTCAGTCTATTCCACATAAGAGAAACTTTTCTAATGGCCCTTAACGAAAAGGTATAACTTGGCAATTCACAACAATTCAACCAGAGAAATATTCAGTGTTGTCATCTGATGCTTTGCTACAACGCCTAACATGCTGGGCTTGTCGACTGGAAAGTTGGCAGTTCAAGACCCAAGCATCACATGATGGGGTGAGCTTCCTTTCTTGCCCCAAATCCTGCCAACCTACTAGTTCAAAAACATGCAAATTTAAGTAGATAAATAGGTACCACTTAGGTGGTAAAGTAATAGTATTCTGTGCACCTCAGTATATAACCATGCCAGCCACATGACCATGGTAGCATCTTCAGATAACGCTGGCTGCCTAAGCTAGGAAATGGAGATAAGCACCACCCCTTAAGAGTTGGACACAACTGGACAGGGGGAACTTTTACCTTTACAATACTTTACAATTTGACCTCCCACATAAAAGAAATATCTAGTTCTTTTATGCTTTCTCAAAAAGGGACAATATTGAATAAACAGGTTACCACAGTGTTATAGTGAGACTGGAGAAATGCAATTTAAAGCCCCCACCCATGCTTGAAGCTCAGAGTGATCCCAGATCTGAATCAAAATATTAGGATGCATTGAAATTAAGCTGAAGCCTATAAGAAAGCAGCCTGAAGTCTACAGATTGCCCCCTACCTGTCATAATCATAAATGTATTTAAGTTTAACATGTTAAATATTTAACATTATTTGTAACATACTTTTTCTGTTTGGGGGCTTTATTCATTTTTTAATGTGTTTTACTTTCACTTTCTAGTCCATCAACCAAAATAAACTCTATTATAACGTTTAAGAAATGCCTTGTGGTTTTCTATCCATCATTATACTGACATGAAAACATTTTTTCTGTATATAAAAATAGATTATTATTTTAACCTTAGGAAGGGAACGTGCTGCTTGGAGAAGTTTTCTGCGATGTTGTGGATCACTAATGCCAATTTCCCGAAGGTCCTGATCTTCCATAACATTACATCCCTACAGAGAAGAACAAAAAGAAATATTTAGAAATACAATTCTGCTTTAGACCAATAAATGCAGGACTTGCTATGAAACATAGAATTCAACTTCTTGAAAACCTTAAAAATACAGCCATAACAATGAATAATATGACAAGCTTAATATTCTATTTAGATACCACCAGTAACATTGAAAATAAGGTATTAAAAGACAGAGACATATAATAAATGTTACATAGTCTAATAAAAGACAGAAGGTTAAATTTGAAATATCTCAGCAGTGCTTCTCATCCTTAGCAACTTTAAAATATGAACTCACATAAGTTCATAAGTTGCCAAGTTTAAGAAACATTGTACTACTCCAGCAGTCCCAAACTTTAAACTGCATTATCAACTATTTGCCTATCCTGAATTATAGGGTTTATTATTGGATTTCTTCTATTAAGGGAGCATAATCCTGGTGGTCTGCACAAATACCTTTTGGACTGACACAAAGAGAAACAGTTTATAAGAGATTATGTAATAAACAACACATTAAAACTGGGATAAACACCGGAAAAGAATCAGTCCAGACTTACCATTTCTTGGGTCAGTATTAAATATTTATTTTGACGAATAGGAAACTGTAAAGAAGTTATAGAGAGACGGTTTGGTTTAGTGCTTAAGACACCAGGCTTTTTTTTTTGCAGAGGCACCTGGCAATGTTAGGCTCAGCTTTCTTACAGAGGCTGCCTGCCTCATGGCAATCTCTTGCTGTTCTGCAAGCAGGTAGTACTCTTGCAAGCCTGCAGGGGTCTCCATTTTTAAGGAGAATCAATATGTTTATGGAGTTTGTGGAGCCTCCTTAAAAACTGGAGCCCCCTATTTTATGATAAAAATACCTCCCTACAGAACATCACTGAGGTTGGGAAGAATATATGGGCAACGTGAGAGTAATGAGTTGTCAAGGTAATAATTTAATAGCTAAACAGCTTATGTAATGATGTAATGTAAGGTGGATGATGCAATGATAGGAATGACTCAGCAGGTGTCTGTATCCCTTTAAGAGCCTGAGTATAAAATAAAGGGGAAGGCTTTTGCTGCTGTGTTCTCTCTTGTCCACTTCCTGCTGTAACTGCTGTGTGTTGGAGTTTGCTGCATTACCATGTGTATATTTTGTTCCTAGTGTAGATAGTGTAATATAAACCACCATTTAATACAAACCACTGTTTGCTGTATTTACTCCTGGGTTACCTCAGCGCAATAAGACTCTGCATGCTCTGACATTAGTAAATGAGAAAACTCAGGTCACCTTATTTAACTTGTATCCAGAGGTATACAAGAACTACAAAAATAGAAATTTGAATTAAAATTCCTGGAAAAGCTTCTACCTAAATATGCTGGTTATACCATAGTGACTGCTGAAAAGAAGACTTAAGGAATTTCTTGTAAAAGATGAGACAAAGCAGTGCAAATGAAGTTGAAGTAATAACATGCTTTATCTTCCTAGGCTCAAAGGTTTACAGGACAGGGATTGTATCCATGTGATAAACTAGGTACAATATTAAAGTGCAAACAAATCACACACTGACAATCCACTAAGCCACCGCATCCCTTTTACAAAATGCTTAGGAATGACAAAAAGTTCGCTGCATCTATTTGGCTTAAGGCAGTAATGCATGTATAGATGGTTTTGTGAGTGATGGAGATTCTCGCTTTGAAATATGATTCACTTTGAAGGGTAAAATTGCAAGCCATTTAGCATTTTATACACCACTGGCCAGTCATCTGTCAGCACAGTAAGAGGGAAAACACATTTTTAAGAGGTAAAAACATTTATTCTAGTGATCCAATATTGAACTAAATACAGTATAGCTTCTTTTTTAAACATTATATTCTAAATATATTTCACAAAAGCTTTAGATGTTACATTAATCAGTTCTTCCATTTTTATTATTTTGATTGTTTTGAACATTTATGTTATTTTATAAGCACATTGTTATATTTATATTTAATCAGCAAAAGAAAATACATACACATTTATACATATACTATCTATCTATCTATCTATCTATCTATCTATCTATCTATCTATCTATCTATCTATCTGTCTGTCTATCTATCAATCAGCATTAGTAGATTAATGCAAAATTAATAAGCAGAGCAATTTCAGGGAAAAGATGGAAAATAAACCAAGGAAAACAAAATAAACAACTGCAAAAAAGTTAACTAGCTCCAACTGTATTATAAACAGTCTTCACTGAATGACCATAATTGGGCCTGAAATTTTGTTTGTATGTCTGAGTGTTCAAATTGAGTCACATGAAATGACTCAATTTTTATTGAGACACCACAGTCATTAAGCAAACCACATGGTCTTTAAATAAACCACACTTAAAGCAAATCCAGCGTATACAATGGGCTGGGGTTTTTGCCATTTTCTGATAGGAAAAAGTCACAAATCATGGTCATGTGAACACAGGATGCTAGAACCAGTTATAAATGCAACCCGGGTGCTAAGTTTTATATGAAGAAGACCTATGTGGTAGCATACTGTATTATATAAAATGTTTCAATTTTTGAATGTTCATTACAATACCTTTTAGTGAAGCATTTTTGCAGGTACGGTTGCTAGGTATTGGCTTATTATGACATTTAAAGCCATCTCCATACTTCACTATACATCTGGGTGTTGATTGTTGGTGGAAAGGTGTTTTTATGTCCAGATGAGCATAGATTAGCTCCAAAATTAAGATCAGACCATCAATCAAGAAGCAAACAATACCCCAACCAAGAAACTACCATTCAGGTTAACAGTAAATGGCTCAACCAACTGCCATTGGGGCAGTAACACATCCAAGACCACTCTCGCTAACACTAACATAGCAAACCACTAGAATACAGGTGAAACTCGAAAAATTAGAATATCGTGCAAAAGTTCATTTATTTCAGTAATGCAACTTAAAAGGGGAAGCTAATATATGAGATAGACTCATTACATGCAAAGCAAGATAGTTCAAGCCGTGATTTGTCATAATTGTGATGATTATGGTGTACAGCTCATGAAAACCCCAAATCCACAATCTCAGAAAATTAGAATATTACATGCAATCAATAAAACAAGGAGTGTACATAGAACAATATCGGACCTCTGAAAAGTATAAGCATGCATATGTACTCAGTACTTGGTTTGGGCCCCTTTTGCAGCAATTACTGCCTCAATGCAGCGTGGAATGGAAGCTATCAGCCTGTGGCACTGCTGAGGTGTTATGGAAGACCAGGATGCTTCAATAGTGGCCTTCAGCACTTCTGCATTGTTCGGTCTCATGTTTCTCATCTTTCTCTTGGCAATGCCCCATAGATTCTCTATGGGGTTCAGGTCAGGCGAGTTTGCTGGCCACTCACAGTAATCCCACAGTCATTGAACCAGGTTTTGGTGCTTTTGGCAGTGTGGGCAGGTGTCAAGTCCTGCTGGAAAATGAAGTCAGCATCCCCATAAAGCTCGTCTGTGGAAGGAAGCATGAAGTGCTCCAAAATCTCCTGGTAGACGGCTGCATTGACCCTGGACTTAATGAAGCACAGTAGACCAACACCAGCAGATGACATAGCTCCCCAAATCAACACAGACTGTGGAAACTTCACACTGGACTTCAAGCATCTTGCAGTGTGTGCCTCTCCATTCTTCCTCCAGACTCTGGGTCCTTGGTTTCCAAATGAGATGCAAAAGTTGCTCTCATCAGAAAAGAGGACTTTGGACCACTGAGCAACAGACCAGGTCTGTTTTTCTTTAGCCCAGGTAAGACGCTTCTGATGTTGTTTGTTGTTCAGGAGCGGCTTGACAAGAGGAATACGACATTTGAAGCCCATGTCCAGGATCCGTCTGTGTGTGGTGGCTCTTGATGCACTGACTCCAGCCTCAGTCCACTCCTTGTGAAAGTCCCCAACACTTCTGAATGGCCTTTTCCTGACAATCCTCTCCAGGCTGCGGTCATCCCTGCTGCTTGTGCACCTTTTTCTTCCACACTTTTCCCTTCCACATAACTTTCTATTAATGTGCTTTGATACAGCACTTTGGGAACATCCAACTTCTTTTGCAATTACCTTTTGAGGCTTTCCCTCCTTATGGAGGGTGTCAACGATGGTTTTCTGTACAACTGTCAGGTCAGCAGTCTTCCCCATGATTGTGATTCCTACTGAACCAGACTGAGAGACCATTTAAAGGCTCAGGAACCCTTTGCAGGTGTTATGGCTTAATTAGCTGATTAGAGTGGGACTCTTTGAGCCTAGAATATTGCGCCTTTTCACAATATTCTAATTTTCTGAGATTGTGAATTTGGGGTTTTCATGAGCTGTAAGCCATAATCATCACAATTATGACATGTCACGGCTTGAACTATCTTGCTTTGCATGTAATGAGTCTGTCTCATATATTACTTTCCCCTTTTAAGTTGCATTATTGAAATAAATGAACTTTTGCATGATATTCTAATTTTTCGAGTTTCACCTGTATAACTGAGGGAAAACCACATTCCTTACTAGCGTTGTTGATGTGATCTAGTTTGGGTAGTGAAATGTCTGCATAAAATCTATGAAGCTCAGAGAGCACCCAGGATCCATCATTTCAATCCTGAGCTACAAATAGTCTCCTTTACTGAATTGCCAATACTTTTTTATTGCCTGGAGTAAACTTCGAATTACAGTGGAAATTTAGGGCAACCACTGCAAAGGACTGAAGAACAGGTGTTAATGTTTGTGGCAACTAGCACCAATTACCCACATAGGTCACTGCATTTTGTACTAACTCTATTTCTCAATGGTCTTTCAAGGATGCCTCATGTAAAATGCATTGCAAGAGTTCAACCAGGAGATTAAAATTTATAACTATGAAAATCCTCAGAACAACCATTACCCCCACGGCACATTTTATTGTGAAAACTTAAAATCAGATTTGCACAGATGGAAAGCTCTGGATTCTTTTACTATCCCAATAACTTTAGGACCAGAGGTAGATGATCCATTGGTGTAAGTAAAAAATTGTTTATAAGCCTGCACTTTGTGAGAGATTGGCTAAGTAAACTGGTAAAATACTGGACTGAAATGACAAATGTAATTTATAGTTCATTGTATGACTACGCAATTTGATGAATTGTTTCTACTAAAACACAGCATCTGAATTAGCCTTTCAGGCCTCTGAATAAAAGACAACATTACTGTTTGATTTTATCCCCTCATAGTGTGTGAATTTTATACAACACATAGGAGGCTAGCAAGGTATTTCTTTCTTTTCCCTAGTACATTTGTTACCAATGTTATCCATGAAGGGAGAGGAATGTGCTACATTACAAAAACCATTCTCGTCCTAATCTGTCTGTAAAAAACATAGTTCTTCCCTAGCATTGAGAAAAGGGGAACTGACTGTTCCTTTCTTTGATTCCAGAATTTAATTTTCCCACATACTATATGAATTGCCTAATTTAAATGGACTATGAATGATCTGACCTATTCATTACTCTCTAAGATCAAACCAAGGACTATTCACAGATTATGTTTCATGTTGAGAAACGCAGTAATTGCTGCAGAAACATCACTCTCCATTTGGCTACATCTATCAGAAAACCATAAGGTTCATAATATGCAATATTTACAGAGTATTATGCAAAATGCATTTTACACAATCCTCTTGCCTTTTATACCAATTATTATTTTTTGATTTTAATCCTTTTGGAATTTTGAAAATTAACACTGAAATTAATGGAGTGTAATCTATTTTAATCTCAACATAAAGCAGAATATTTCAAGAACTTCTTTCTGATTTTTCTTGTAAATCTACAAAAAAAACCCTCTTGCTGACTCCATGTTGATATAGTTAGAAATTTCTCAACATTAAGAACAAAATATACACATATTTTAGGCAATGTTATCTACAATGACAAAAAATGAACTATGTTTTATCATTCTATGAACAGAACCTAACTTAATTTATATTATGGCTGAAGCAATTAGCTTAATAGCCATCTGGCAAAATGAAAATCATTACTCAATGTACTTAGCTACCTTATATATTAGTGAGATTTAATGTAACTTCTTTGTGCCAGTCCTTTAGAATTATATAACTCACTATTTAACAAAACCTTAAAAAATTAGACTGACAAAGTATGAAACAAGGGACCATAACTTTCCATAACATTTCCCCCAATTTGGCTTAAGGTATCAGTCCATAAAGTACTTAATATTTGTTAATTATGGTTCAATAAAAATTATTTTAAAAGGATATTATGGTTCTTTTATGAAACCTATTAAGAGTATGGAGAATGAACACTTTGGTCAACAGTAGCATCTATAATAAATGTCTCAAATATGGGCAGTTGGGATCCATGTCCAGATTCATGCAAGAAAGAACACCAAAGACATGAAAGTGAGTAGAAAATCCAAGGTTAGTAATTCTTCACTTGTGTTTAGTTCTACTTTAAATATCTGAAAAATGTAGAAACGCCAATTAGAATTTTCAACAAATTTTTATTTAAGAAAAAAGAGACGGCTAAAGTAACTAAACTGAGCTGGTGCCTTCTCACTTTGTGCACAGGAATCAAAATTGTTAGCCAAGTATTGAAAGTTCACACTTGGATTTCTTAAGAGAAGGGGGCATTTCCTATTCCTAATCTAGGGCTATTAAAAAATAAAATTATATATATTCATAATATATATGAAGAGAGAGTGAGTTACTGTGCACATTTTTACACTATATAGCAGCCTCCAAAATGCAGAGAATTTAAGTATATTGTTCCTGCTATACTTAACACAATATTTTTTTATGAAAACCAAAAGAATACAGTAGTGCAGACTATATAGCATCCCAAAGTTTTTTTAAAAAAATTAAAAGATTACTTGCTAGGACTAGCAAACATCTTTTCAGGTTTCAGCACAAATTATAACTAGGGAAAGTGCATGTGTATGTATGTGTGCATGTGTTAATAGGAAATATATTCTTCCATTCATCTTTATTAAAAAAACCTTAAATATTCAAAAGCTTTCCTCAAGTGCTGAAGTGGGAGATTACTATAACAACTGGAGTCTTGATAAACATGTGTGCTCTAAAGCTAAATACACTAGAATAATAACTGAATTTTAAAATTAATTTAAATGTTAAAAATTTAAATACATGCAAAAGTTTTATAGACAATAACCAAACTTAGATGTCCTTCTCTAACATCTCTTCAACTATCCCAATTTTGGCACAATTATCAAACTTCATGATACAACCAGAACAGTCATAAACAAAAGAAAATATTTTCATTCCAGTATGCTTATCCAATTGTAACTGGATAATTGGAAGGCAAAACCTTGAAATAATCTGTTACAACACTAGCAAATAATACTGCATTCTGTCCCTACTACTTTCTAAAGTGATGGATTGACCACAGAAATACCCAAAATTAAAGCAGTGTTCTGCAAAATATTACAGTGTAATCTGGGTTTGTAGTTAGACTTCTGTTTCTCAGTTTCAGAACTAATTAGATGTTTTTGAGTAACGAAGAGTTTTACAAGTGGATATCTAAAAAATTCAGGAAATTTATTTTGGGCTTCCCCATGAAACCTACTGAACAAAGAGAAATGTATTTTCTAACTTGTTTTTCCCCCCTAAGTAATTCAGAAGCCTCTGTTTCAAAGATGGAATTTCACTAGATATATTCTACACTGAAGGACTTGCAAATGTGTATTTTATATACTGAAGATTGATAATTCACCATCTCATAATACTTTCCCCATGGTTAAATGTAAAAAAAATGACAGAGCAATTATATTAAGTCATGTATCTCCCAGTAAATCTTCATTTCTCTTGTGCCAATGAACGAGTACAAATTATCCAGATGCTGATAACTAACGTTCAGCAATATCAACTATACAAATGACATTCTGTTTTAAGAGAAGAAATGAATACCAGTGCAGATAAATTGTGTATTTTTTTAATCTTAATTAAGATGGCTAGGGCTAAAGCTTCTTTTCTCCCAATAATGTTGTTCTTAAGTAGTACGCTTAGCAATAAAGACAGAATTTTTAAAAAAAGAAATATATTCACATCCGCAGTAAGTGTATACAATATACTGGAGATTAGATACATTTGTTTTCATGGTATTTAGCATGTGGTACATATTTTAACATTGCAGGCATTTACCAACAAGCAACTAAGTCTATAAATGAACATGGCAGTAAAATATATATTCTCAAATTGACGGAGTGCTGAAATTGCACTAAGATATGAGTACTTTAGGGGTTGAATTACTTCAGATATGTTTCGATTAGGCATCTCCATTTAAGGTTACAGCTCAATTCTCCACATGCACTACTTTCTAGATGTCTATGCAACTATCCTTACTGAGAATTACTCTTGAACATCAAATGTACAGGACAAATCCACACTCCAAAAAGGAAAGTCCAGCATTTATCGTCAGGCTGGACTGTTCAAACTTTTTAATCTGAGAGCCAAACATCATAAAAATATCCCTGTAGGATACTTTTCTGTATCGATTTGAATATATTTTTCCAAAATCACTGGACCTGTTCAACAAAACCCTTTTCATAGATTGTCACATAGTTACTCACCAGGAAGTGGACATCATCGAAGCCATTGAGAAGCAGTTTACTTTCGTACTGCTGTAAGCCGATGGACTCCAGCCACTCCCCAACACTCTGCTCCAGCATCCGTGAACCTGATGAAAGAGGAATCGGCAGACGCTTGAAAAAGGAAAACCCATAAAGGCGGTAGCAGCGGCACTCTGAGGAAGACAAGTGGCATTGCCACATCATCGTCATTATCATAAAGGAGCCAAACCAGGGCCAGAGCACAATTAGATGGCAGACAGCTCCTCTTCCGCACACCAACCATGAACAATAAGCTTCTGTCCTGTTCAATCTAGAGTATTAATTAGACTCTCAGTTAATTACTTAAGACTCAGAATCCATGTTGTTTATAATTGTCCCTCTGGTCCAAGCATTACATGCATTGATTTCCTGGCTTGAGTGTGCTCCTCACCAGGTGTACGCATTCCAAACCTCACAAGAATCTTGGTCAGCTTACTCTTTCATCTGCAAGGGCTGTAAACTTTCCAAAGCATCATTCCAAGCCAGAGCTAGGAGTAACAAGAACATCCAGCTCATAAATACATTTAGCCCAGCAGACGCATTCATGCAACTTCAACTTGAGATGCATTACTTCAGATTCATTACCTTGTGCAATAGTAAGGAAAACCGTTAGCACTGGAGATGCAAAGCAGTTAGAGAGAAAGTATATCTTCATGCAGTTGAAAGAAACAAACAGACACAATAGGAGTTCGGAAAAGCAACATCAGCCAGATTAATGAGCAGCTGTCCAAAGAAGACATGCGAGACAACACACACACACACACACACACACACACACACACACTGCAGTAGAAGAATAGAGACTTATACTTTTTTTCCCCCAACAGTCCCGAAACAGGCAAACCATGATAAGAGTTCTTCTTTGTTATTTTATTACAAGGAGCAGAGGCATGATTGACAAGCCTAAGCTCAGAAGTCCTGCCACTGCCACTTTACTACCTCTCCAGATATATGACATTTTGACAGCCTGTACTGATTGAACTGGGCTGGGAATCAGCACCAACATTCAGTTTAGAGCAGAAATGAATACACTGGAGCAAAATGAAAAGATTCAGTTCATTTTCCATCCAAAGTCTGCTCCTGCCAATTCTTTGTCGACTTTCATTTGCCAGTCCTTCATTTTCTTCTGCAAAATGCAAGTACCACCTTCACACTTCTCACACAGATAAACAAGTAGTTCTCAGAACAAAGCCTTTAAAGTCCTGGATTTAAGAGGGGGGGAAAAACGCTGAACACCACCACCACCACCCCTCCCTCGCCTGTCCTTTGTAGCAGTTAGGATCAGATTCGTCCTGGCAGCTCCTTTCAGCCAGTTAATGAGAAATAAGTTCTTCAAAGGCCAACAGAAGCTATGCAAAATAGCTCTTCTTTTCTCTACAAATAAGAAGAAAGTCTAGGAATTAGTTACTTTCCTTTGCTGAAGAGGAGATACTCGATGTAACCAGGAAAGTTCAAATTCCACAGCTTTGCAGTCCTTAGGTAAATTGCTATGCAAACCACAATTAGATGCTATGCCAAGTAATTCTTCTTTTGTCTACACCTAAGAAAGTCCAAGAATTTGTTACTTTCTTTTGCTGAAACTGGAGGCACTTGATGTAATCAGGAAAGTTCAAATTCCAAAGCTTTGCAGTCCTCAGATAAATTGTTATGCAAACCACGCAGTATTTTCTCAGCCTTCTTAGCATGCCCGCTCTTGGAAGACAATTGGCACAATATTATTGATGACACTCGGGTTGCAGCCTTTGAACCCTGTGGTTGTTTGAAGTTCTGCACATTTAAAACTAGTCCCCCGCTCCTTCCTTTCTGTGATGCCTACACAATGCAATGCTGGCTGGACTCTGAACAATTGGAAAGGGTTCGAAATCCTGCTGCACTGGCCTGCAGAGAAGATCCTCTGTTAAGCAATGTTAATGAGCGCCTGGGAGCTGGCCTGCCTTCTTAATACATACTGCAGCACCAGGGATGCACCACTCAGGAAAGGTTTCCGCCTCCCTTCTTTGATAAAGCCTGGCCAAAGGGTGATTTACTCCCCAAATTCAAGCAGCAGCCTCTGTCATATTCAGAGAGTCTCTCCTTGTGCTGGACAATTTCTTTTCCACTCCGGGAGCAGGCGAAAGGACCACGTATTTTCCCAGGCAGGCATGTGTGTGTCTCTTTCAAAAAGCTGCAGCAGACTGCTTTGTCTAAAGGCGGCTAGCTAGAGCTCCACAGTTGCTGCATCTCTTCTTCTCCCAGTGGCTGTGCCCTTCTCTCTCCTCATGCCCACACCCCTCCCGGCAGAGGCAGTGATCAGATTTCAGAACAGAAGCTGGCAAAGGAGAGGAAAACGAGCCCCATAATACCCACTTTAAATGTACAGAAGGGATTCAAGGAGCCTGAGTTACACCATTTGGTTTTACAGTGTAAAGCTGACATAATCGGCTAGGATTAATTTATCAGAGGTAAACCCGAAGAAACATCCTGATTCAGAAAGTGGGTACAGTTGAAGGCAGGCAAGCGAAATCAGACAGAAAGATACAATGCTATCGTTGTACCTTGTGCACTTGTTTGCAAAAACTGCTGCGCTGGGAATTTTTAATAAGGTTTGCCTCTATTAAGTGTGATGATGTAGCTGCACAAGGATAAAAGGTATGCTTTCCAACACTATGAGGGGACACATCTTGCTTACAGAGAGCATCAAACAGTCCTACTTGGATAACAGACTTTTATAATCTTCAGAGGAGACTAGCAAATTATTAGGCACACTGTCTTGAACAGGAGCAAAAGAGACAGCTGTATTAGCATTACAAGGAAACTTGTGCAGATGCATAATGTTGGCATACAGAAGATGTATGTGAAAGGGACAAATTGTTTAGGTAAAGCCAACTCATGATGTCTATGCAAAATCAACTATAACAGTTAATTCCTGTACAAATATGCCATGTGGGATTGCAATTGCTTAATCTTTAGGTAGAATGATCTTGACAAGCAAAAGCAGTTATTATTTAAATTCATGGCTGTACCCATGACAGGACTAAGACTATTGCAGGGACTATTTAATACTTTTTTGACATATACCAAAGTATATTGAATAGAATGCATGCTAATTTTATTTTTCAGGCAGGAAAGTTCATGCAGTCAGGAGATGGCTATTAAAATGGAAAACATTGCTGTCAAACTTAATTAGATAAATTGGAATTTAAAGTTGTAGAGTGCAAATTGAAATAAAACCTGATTTAGAAGTACTTCTAAAATAATTGTTTAAATGCTTTTAAAATGTATTTTACTAGCAGCGTCCCATATGAATTCTGTGTAGTGTTAGAAGCTTCCAGTAGTGTAAACTCTTTAGAACTATTTGTAATCACACAATAGTGTGATTTATGATGTGACTTAAGCTTCATCCAAGTCTAATTAATACATAATGAATTCTGATTAATAAACTCCACACATAAAATAGTGTACTATATCAGGTTTTTATTCAATACTCTGAGCCACTGTCAAGCAAAGGCAATGGGGAAGCCAGATTCACTTAACAACTGTGTTACTAATTTAACAACTGCAGTGATTCACTTAACAACTGTGGCAAGAAAGGTCAAAAAAATGGGGCAAAACTCTCTCAACAAATGTCTTCCAATTGTTGAGCTCAATTGTGGTCATAAGTCAAGGACTACCTGTACTTTATTCTGCCTTATAAAAATGCAACCCAGCCACATGCCCATTTCAAGTATACAAGTATCCATTTTATCATTATTTAATTTTAAGGAGCCATGGTTGTGGAATGAAAGCTAATCCATCATCTGCTTCCCTCACAATACAATTACAGCAGTCAGTTAGGTCATCTTATAATGTGGAACTGGCAACAAAGCAGATGCCTAATGTCTACAGAACTGAGCATGCCTACAACTATGTGCCAATATTGTAAGGGTCAGTATATTTTCTGCAAAGCAGTTACATCCACACTTTGGCCACATGAGCCATTATGGGAAAGCAAAACAAACCAGGTGAACATCAAAAGGCTGTTGATTGTACAATAGTTCTAGATAATAAAAAATATGTCACCTGCTGCACAGGAAGACCAGTTAATTGCATTTAGTAATGGCTATCAGGTACGAAATGGATACCACAAGGCTCTACGAAGGGAAAGGATGTTAAGCTACTTTGTGTGAATGTACAATATGGGCCATATATTTAACCTGGTTGGATTTATGTAATGAAGCAAACTTCGAAATCTATCTGGAAAGCTGTGGTTAACAGAAGCAGATTGCCTACTGATTGGCACTCACAACAGTTGCTCCATTATAATGATCATGTGAGCCATCCATTGGTACCAATAGGTTTCAAACTGCATATGTATTCAATTATTTATTAAGATACATTAAGGACCACCTGCTCCAACCAGGGTTGATTGTTCAAGGCAAATGTCCCAGGAGAAACTATTCGAGATACCCCATTTTTATGATGTGAAGGATGCTGAACATACTACTTTTTAGTTATGCCACCAATGATGTAAAACACCCTCCACTTAGGAGTGAAAGTGGCCCTTTTGGTAATGGACTTCCAGAAACTAAGCTTTTCTGACAGCCTTTAGGAAATCTCATTAATAAATAATAATAAAATAGATAATAAAGCATAGAGATACTAAAATTAAATAAATATTTAAAATTGTATTAGTAGTTTTCATATTAATGTAAGTTTTATAATTATGTAAGACACAGGAGTCTTGAAAGCAGAACAACAACAACAACTTTATTGATTAGCCCTTGGGCCATATCAGAGTGCAAAGTTCCAGCACAAATTGTTACTAAAATTTGATAAAAGCAATTTAAAATGGAATTTGATAAAAATACAATTTAAAATGGAATTAGAATAAAATGTGATTTAAAATGAAATGGCAATAAAATACAATCTAAAATGAAATTGTAATAATATACAATAATTTAAGATATAGATAAAATATGATAAAATTATATTTCAGTGTCGCCCTTGCAATCTACCCCAATCAGCCCCACGTATGCAGAACTCAACTGGACCATTTTGTTTAGGTACTGTGCTACGTTAAATGTTATTTTCAAGTTCTGGCCGGACATAAGGTAAGTTGTTTTGATATGGGGATCCCAATGGGTCATTTGTTTGGTATATAGACCAAGATACCTGTCTCTCATCCTCTTATACAGGCAACAGTCAAATAGGATCTGAGCCAGGTCTTCTACTTCTGCTGCTCCGCAAATGCATGAAATCTCCCATATCTGACCATTGTGTCAAGCTGTTCGAATCTCGCTCACATAAATATCTCCCTGAGATGTTTTGGGAGTTGTGACTTCAAATAACTGTCTACTTGAAAAATATGTTTGTATTTACTCAGCCATTTCAAGTTACCCACCTTACCAAGGATAGCTATATCAGTTTGTGCTTCTATATCCTTAATTCTTTGGGCAACTCTGTTTTTGGATTGTTCTCCTGTTACGCAAGAGATGGGAAGGCCACAGCTCCTTACAAAATTTGTTAGTTTGGTGATCTAGGAGATTTGTGATTGTAGTTTTATTTGCTCTAGTAGGCATAACGTGGGGAGTCTATCAGTCTCCATTTCATTAACTTTGCACCAGTAGTTATAAGCTCTAATTTTAGATAATGCATGAATTGTATGAATTCCCAATTCAGCTCTAACTGCTGCTGCAGATGTTCTTGGATCTACACCCAAAATACATCTCAAATGCTGGGACTGTGTTTGTTCTAGGACTGCGGTTGAGTAAAGACCCCAAATTTCTGCTCCATACAAGAGCATTGTGGTAACCTTAGCCTTATAAACCTTGATTAATGGGGCTAGGGACCCTGGGTAACTATGGTTCTTTAGTTTGAGCAGTAAATTCAAACGGGCTTTTGCTCTAAATGTACTCTGTTGATGATGACAGGCCCAAGATCCAGTCTTGGAAAAAGTTACACCCAAATATACAAAGGTGTTAACTTGTTCAATTGGTTCACCATCTAATTGCCACTTATGTCTCTGATGGTTTCTTCCAAACACCATTATTTTTTATTTAGATTTGCTAATGATTAGGGAGTTATCCTGCCAATAAGAGCTGAATCTTCTTAATAGATATTGTAAAAATTTAAAAAAACATATCTATACCACATTTTTAGTTCCTAACTATAGATGGAGAGCTCCAAGATCTATCAATTAAGAGGCATGTGGAGCTATTCCAAATTCCCAAACAAAATCCAATTGGTAAGAAAAAAATACTTAGTTGAAAGACATCAGAGGATTGCAATTCAAAAAGAACTTCACTTGGAATCACTGTGGAAGTCCAAGGATGAAGCAGGACTAGAAGCTTTCTTATTCATTGACAAAGAAATACTTTATGCCAGCGATAAGATTAAAAATGACTGCTACAGTTATAAATATCTGTAACACCAGCTGCCTGCAATCAGTGCAGGTTCGCATCCCACCAGGCTCAAGGTTAGCTCAGCCTTCCATCCTTCCGAGGTAGGTAAAATGAGGACCCAGATTGTTGGGGGCAATAAGCTGACTTTGTAATAATGCCGCTTGGGGTGTGTGTGAAAGGCCTAATAAGCAGGCATATACATAGAATGAAGGCTACTGCTAAGCTTGTAAGCCTCCCTGAGTCTTCGGAGAAGGGTGGGATATAAATGGAATTAAAATAAATAAATAAATAAAATAAACATGAAATATTTTCACAAGGTCAGTAATATAAAAAAATTAAATTAGACTGTTAATAAACTGTCTTATTCTGAAACAGGCCAAATGGCAATAGGAAATGACCTAAGGTAACCATAATACATCACTATTTGCAAAACCTTGAGCGCAATAGATTTATCCAGCAGAGCAAATTCTACTGTTGCAATTGGCAACACCATATTATGTAGCATTATGTATTAGCTCAATTCACAACAGAGATTATTATTCAAATATGCCCACTATTTCCCCCCCCCCAAGTGAATGTTTGAGGTGAAGCTGAAATTATGTATCTGCTTCCAAATGAAGACCTATGTAGATACTTTCCTGGTACTTCTTCAGTCAAGTAAGATGGATCTGATTACAATGAAAGTGCTGGAATGCTAAATTCCAGCAGTGAAAAGCAGGTCAGAAAAGAGGCAGTGCTGTCTAAAGAGGCTTGTGCGACAATTTATCTTGATGTGTTGTACACCCTGCCTACGACTTCAAGAACCACCAGACTGTCATATGGATAAGCAGCAATTGATATAAATCTCTCTGGGGCTTGTCAATATCCAGTCCAACGAATCTGTATTCCTAAACTAGAAGATTCTCTATCTGGAAGGATGCACTAGAGATGCAGCATTTTACAAACTGGATCTAGAGATACCACAAAAAAGCCACCCATGGCAACCATTTGTTTTCACATTAAAACAAAAACAAAACTAAATCCAGCTGCTTTGTTACAATTCTAAAATAGTTTGACTGAAATCAGACAATCAGTTTCAATAAAATCATACTACAAATTATTAAGACACTGTTCTTTTCAGTGGTTCAAATACAGTCAAGATGGAGACGGTGGCCACCTTGCGGCTCACAGGCACAAGAAACCCAAACTTTGCCTGCAAAACAAACCTAATCGAGATCTGCTTCAGGACTGCACACCCGTAAGGAGGAACTTAGGTTTGTGCCGGACGATAAGTAAGGCGGGGAGCTACAGACAGAACTGAGCACTACAGATAGATTCAGTGCATATTGACAAAGATAATTACTAAGATAACGGTGAAAGCATACATAGAACTTTCATTACTATGTGGTCATCTAGAGAGTTGCAGCTCTGGAACCTCTAGTACTCATGTTCCCCACAGGGCTGCTCTGCTCCAAAGAGAACGCCCTGAGTCGTTGCTGCTATCATTCAATCCCAGAGTGACCCATATGTTCAAGAACAGGTCTGCTTTCTTGAATATACAGTAGTTGCTAGCTCTCTTAATTGATGATAAATACTTCAAGGGGGCCTAAGGCTTGTTTGGGGCTGAGAGAACTCTACTTATTTTGTCCAAGGTCATGAAGAAAATCTGACAAATCAGATCCCACTCCAGTTTTTTGTTATCCAGGAACCAATTTCCTTTCTTGGTATTAAAACAGAATATTCACTAGTGATCAAAAAGATATATTTAGAATTTACACCTGGGCCCGGATTATCTGAGGGAGCACCTGCTGCCAGTGTCAATTTCCCATCGTCCTGTGTGCTCCCACAGGGAGGGCCTCCTCAGGGTACCGCCAGTCAAGGATTGCCGACGGGCGATCCCCAGGGGGAAGGCGTTCTCTGTGGGCATGCCTGCCCTATGGAATCAACTGCCAACGGAACTCCGGACTGCCCCCGACCTTCGTTCATTTCGCCTGGACCTAAAAACCTGGCTCTTTGAGCTATCTGGTCTGGACTGAGGGGTTTTAATGTTTTTAAATTGTGATTTTAATTTTTGGGGGCTAGACTTAATTTAATTTTATTTTAATTTTATATTGTATTGTTTTTAAATTTTCCCTTGTAAACCGCCCTGAGTCCTTCGGGAGTAGGGTGGTATATAAACCGAATAAATAAATGAATGAATGAATGAATGAATGCATAGATAAAACTACCGTATTTCTTTACTGAATTATAGCATCTAGATTTGCAAATAAATGGACTTTAGTTACCCTCCTCTCCACGAAATTTCAAATGAAATTCTTGGAAAATGTCTTCTTTATTGCAGGAATATTAATTATTGTAAGAAATATATGTAGATCTGTACTTTCATTTATACTAAGCAAAATGGGAAAATATCTATAAATAGGACCCAGACCCCACTATAAAAAGCCAAGTAGAATAAAATGCTGAGCAATTTTTATGGTAGCATAATAAAATCTTGCAAGGACAGGAGGAAAATCCACAGGTAGCTCTTTACTCACAACCTTTTGCTTAGCGACTGTTCAAAGTTACAACTACTCTCAAAAATGTGACTTACAGAACTAGACCTTGCACTTTCAAACACCTCAGCATCACCAGGGGAATGTGATTTTAAAAATTCAGATGCTTGGGATGCAGCACGTATTTGCAACCGTTGCAGCAAAACATGGTCATGTGATCATCATTTGCAACCTCCCGAGCTGGCTTTCCACAAGCAAAATCATTGGGGGAAGCCAGATTCACTTAATAACTGTGTGATGCAATTAACAACCGTAGTTATCCACTTAACAACTTTGGGGGAAAAAGGTCATAAAATCAATTGTAACTCACCTAACAACCACCTTGCTTAGCTATGGAAATTATGATCCCAATTGTGGTCAAAACTCAAGGGCCACCTGTAAATCATTTTGAAAAATTGATGAAATCTCATGAGATAATGAAATCTTATGAGGTAGTTAAATCTTACAACATTTTGACACTTTTGATCTTCCAGCATTTTGCTGATCCCACCAAAATCTTAGCTGGTTTCAATTATATATTTGCAAAAACCTTTGGCAATGCTGTAGTAGTCTACATAAAATAGGAAGTACTATTAGTACTAGTAAGTACTATTAAATTCCATTAATTCATTAACAGAAACAAAAAAAATAAAATAGAAACAAGCATAACTGAAGAAACAGTATCAAGAACAAATGCTACCAGTTACGCAAGCTATACTTCCTCATACAAACCCACATAATCTTTTAATATTCAAAAATTTATATAAAGCTAAATTATATGGTGTTTCTGAAGCATAAAGTAATAAGTAGTGATCAACATAATTTAAGTTCCAGTCAGATGTATGTGGAGAATAGAAAAGAGTTGTGGTTATTTCAGAGACCAGTACATTAATGTAGATAAAGGCAAAACATTCTGTGGAGGAGAAATTGAAACATGCCTATAATCAACTCTATGATCCTTAGCCCCATCCAATATATTGAGCCAAATATAGATAGAGACTAAGCACGTGGTGGGAATTCAGCTGCTCCTGATTAAGCACCCTCTGAAAGAATAGAGAGGAATGTCAGGGATACAGCTGGAAAATGACAGTTCTCCTAATCTATTTTTTCCCCTATGTGTTGATTACACTTTTGAAGGAGTGGGGCTGCAACCAGTCCTATGTTCACTTTCCAAGTTGTATTATTTTCTCTCTAATTGTCAATGATTCTATTGTTGCTTATACATGCTGACGGATGAAGCTGAATCAATTTATGATATAAAAAGAGAGTGCAGATGAAAGCATCAAACAGTTGATGATGGAATCAAACCTGGAACCATACATTCGAGAAATTCAGATCAGTCCAGTAAATCTAAAAATTCAGAGTCATATTGGACATTGTTAACTACATGAGGCACTTAATATAATCTGAAATGAATGTGTAATATTCTGGCACACCCAGGCAAGGCAAGACATAATACATTTTAAGATATAAGTGCTCTGTGTTATTTGGAGTTCACAAATTTCAGCAAATGCCTCAAATCACACAAAGCTATTTCTCCACTGATAAGTACTGTATGAAAAAAACCATTTTTCTTGGAATCCCATGTATGATTGCTTAGCCGTATGAGAGCAACAGAATGTGAGTTGAATAATATGTTCCTTCCTCATATTATCTATTAGTAAAAAAATCTGAAATACCATTTATAGTAGAATAGCTGCAAAAGCGAGATACTTAAATATATTTAAACAAGTTGAAAAGTTTGTAGGTGGGCAATAGCCTCCCAAAATTTCCAGCCCATATGGTCTTTGACAAGGGATAGTAATTATTGAACTTCAGCAGAAGACACCCTTATACGCTTGTTAATTGTTAATATCAGTATGGGTGTTAATATTGTTAATTTGTTAATATCAGTATGGGTGCAGGATGTAAAATAAAGCATCACATTATTACATGAAACATTGGTGACATATATACGGTAACATGTACTATAACAAACCTGAACCTTAACAGTTTCATGCAAACTTTTCAGTCTACACTGAATTATGATGAACATGCAATACCTTCAGTTAGCCATGCATTATACTTAAGAATGTGACTCTTCTGGAAATGTGGATTCTTACAGCAAAAAAAATAAAAAAATCTTCTAGAGTAAATTCAGGCCTCAGCAGAAGGAATTGAAAAATACCACTTTGTGCACTGTACTGAACAATAAAAACTACTAACCAAAAGCTATACATCTGGATTCACATTGCAGGTGGCAGTTCCTATAACATATGAAAATCATTCTGAATTGGGCCAGAGCTCTAATCCAGTATGTTGTTCTACACATTTCCTAAATAAATGGCTCTGAGAAAATACCAAGCAGGAAACCACTACAATATTTCCTAACAACTGTGCTCCCCAACTCCTGGTATTCAGAGGCATACTAAATAAATTATAATTATTTTGTGGCAAACCCATAATATGTTCAATGTCCCTTCCACTATTTTTTTTATAAACTAAATTTACCAGGTGGCTGATCTGTAGTTTTTCAGTTGTGTAATGGAACTCTTAAAACATTATAGGGGTTGTTCTATTACAACATATCAGAAAAGGTGGAAGGAAAGGAAAGATGCCCAGAGGTAAGTGGATGGATTCAATGGCTGCTCTGTTGGAAGACCTAAAGGGCCAAGTTAGGGACAGATCACTCTGGAGAAGATCAATCTATGTAGTTGTTAAGAATCGGCACTGACTTGATGGCACATAATCAGTAAATGGAAGTCATATAATAATGTATTGGCTGTTCTATTAAGATATAGATCACTGAATTATTTCTGGAGTCCAGTAATCAGATGAAACATTGAATTTGTTTCTTTACCCAGTACTACATACTTAATTTCCCTACTGTCTGCTATAAGCTAAACAATCCTGGCTATTTTTAAAGTATTTAAAAGTTTTTTTAAAAATATCTTGTGGACCAACCTTTCTTCATTTTCAATAAACTCAAGCTGGAATCCATAAATACTTTGGGGAGGGTTGGTTTTTTCATTCCTTATCATAAAAACTGCTGGCTCAGGAATTCTGGGAGTTGAAGTCCATGAGTCATAAAAGAGCCAAGGTTGCCTACCCCTGCTCTAGAGAATAAACAAGTTTGCATGACTGATAATTTTTAAGACAACCAGAGTAATTTATAATTCCTGTATGACTACCTAGAGCAGGGATGTCAAACTGCTGGCCCGCGGGCCGGTTTCATCATACTGAAGCCGTGCCCGCCCCATTGCCAGCAATGCAAAAAGAGCCCCAATACGTCATGACATGTCACTTGACGTGGCGAGTTTGACACCCGTGACCTAGAGTAAAGCATTAAATGGACTGTACAGAACACAATTTTGGCTCAAAGGCTACATAAATATATATTCACTTAAAGCAGAGATAGACTGATTATCTTCCTCTGCTTTTTTGGGTGGGGTATTTCATTCATTACCATAGCTCTTCTGCTTGGGACTGTACTATTTTTAAAGGGCAATGCCAAAATTCTGCATTAGTTATTATGCTAAAGTGAAATTTTCAGTGTATTTTTTTCTATACTGATTATACAACCATATATTACTGAAAATGTTACTATTGTATTCTTTCTCTGTTGATTATTAAATGATACCAATACAGTATTACAACAATTCTTATGATCTCTATTCTTATTCACATAAATAACATCTTCTAGATTAAAAATTACTCAACATCAGTTAACCCACAACTTTTTTTTAACACGAGAATTTCCAATTCAATTGGTTGTAATATCATTCACATAAAGCTACCTGCAGCTATAGAAATAAGAGTGTTTCAAGACAGAGAGAGCTATGACCAGAGCGAGAATGCCTCTGACAAAACAGTTTAACGCTACAGTTTCAACTTCAGCATAAAGATGAGCTATGAATCAATATAAATTTGATAAGAGAATAGTTGGCATTATCCTGTATATTGTACTGAATGCCACATTTATTGTTATCTGCCAGCTGGACATAAGTTTGTCAATATACTTTAATGTGTTCCTAGCTTTCAGGAAATGAGTTTATTCTCTTGAAACTAACATCGTTGATCTGGAAAAAAAACCCTGGAGATTGATGGTTGAACCTTTGCAGCTATGGTAGTTGTGTTTCAGTCTCTGGATAATGGTTCATTGCTGTAGTTCAGAGTGAGTCTTGAAGAATTAGGGCATTATTCCAGAAAAAGGAAAATAATCTCTAAAATGCGTCTGTTTGCAAGAGAGTGAACATATATTCTCTAAAGTCGAAGTTTTAGGGAAACTCAGATTGTATGGAGGTGTATGTTGCATAGTGACATGCTTGCCTAATAAAAAGATAATATATATCATGTGGCCATCTGAATGAACAGACGGTGCTAGATTCAGGTCAGCAGTTGTGATATACTTTGGTACTATTGATGTGGGGAATGTAATTGTGAAGTCCTAGAAGGGTCCATAACTTGGATAGATTTCAGGGGCTCTGTGAACTTAGATGGGAATAATTATAATTTGATTTTCATGAACCACTATCTGAAATTTAGTTTTTCTTGTTAATGATTTAATGGATGAATAGAGTACATATATTACTACATTACACATCTGCTATTAATATTTTGACTGTATTCAACTATTATTAGTTTTCTTGTTAATACAACCTATAACTGTGCATTTTATTTTTTGCATTGAAATACATTTTTTTAGAAGGAGTTTGTAGTTTTAACCAAACCCTCACAGAGACACAACAGCACAAAAAGGTTAGGAAGCAAATCACAGATATTAAGAAGTTTAAAATCAATCCTTTAAGGTAGGATTTGGTTTCATGTACAAGGTCAGTTAAAAAGATGAAACTCCATACTTTACGTTCTGCTTGTGGGACTTCCATAGTTGGCTACTGTAAGAACACAACGTTAGACTAAATTGGACTTTCATACAATCCAGTATGATTCCTTTAATGTTTTTATTTAACTTTTATCAAAACCCATTTCCAGTCAAGGTTAGATAAATGTTGGCCCAACGTGATAAGCGGGATTACATCTGATACATATAAGGTGTTAGCTAGTAATAGTTCTAACTGAATAAAAACCATCCAGCAAAACTAAAACTCTGCATATTTAATAAGTCTTGCCCTTATTTTTCTCTCTTTAGTTTTTCTAACCATGTTTGTAAGTTACGGACGAAGAAGCTTTCTCCCACAAGCAGAATTTTCCCTCTCTTCTCTGATCTGCAACCCACCACCCCATCCACCTTGAAGGTCTTCCCTCTAACCCCTTTTGGAAGCAAATGCCAGCTTACCCTTGTTTTCCCCTTTTGGGAAAAGGGAGAAACAAAGAAAGGCAGACCTCAACTGTTACAGCTGAAAGTCCATTTAAAACCACTGATCTAGAATTATCTAAAAAGGAAAGTAAGGGATGAGTAAAGCCAGCTGTCCCAGAGAAGACTGCAAGCAGATGTCTTTCAGCAGCTTTTTCTTCTGGCAGCCTTCTGGGAGAAGACTTCCAGAACATGTAGCCTATCTAAATATTACAACTAGTGCTAGGGAAGCAATCTGGGTTTTTGGATAGATTTTTGTCCCTCATCTGTGCGTACATTTTAATTTCTGTTGTGCAAAGCATTTAGCACAAATAAGAATATCTACTTATAGTAATGTAGTTCATTAAATTAAATTAAACCTTGTGGTATTTAGCCAATCTGGAAATACAGAATAGTTATTTGAAATAGTTTATCTGGAACCCTGGAAATAGGATAACACTAAACATGGAAACACGGCTTGAAAAAATAAAATCCCCAAACAGGTTAAACTTATTGCATTGGCTTTTTTTTTCTTTTGAATGCAGACATAAATAAAAATGGCTGTCTGAGACAAAACTCACATCTGTCTATAAAATTCAATACAGTACCTGACATTCTTTGCTGCTCCTGTGAAAAGTCAATGCCTTCACCAATCGAACTCATGATTTTCTCGATCTGAAAAAATATATTAAACATTAGTAAACATTTTTTCACAAAAATATAACCACAGTAGAGAAATTCTCAATTACAAAAGAAGTTATTTGTTCAAAAGAAACTGTTTTGTGTCATCTTCAAAAATAAATATATACATACTTGCATGTATGATCAGTATTAGAGAAAGAAGTCGACAGAAGTTGTTTCCAAGCTAACTAGTAAATTCCCATTTATGATTTGCTTAAAGTATGAATGGAACAATCATTCTGAATGTTCAAAATATATAATCCTTCTTCTACTTACAAAGAACACACTATTACAACTAAGGAGAGATTTCAAGGCACAGATCCCAATACCAAGTTCCTTCAGCTAAAACTTGCAAAAGCATTAACGTAAGTTGTAAAAAATGCAAAAAGTAGCAGCTTTTGTCAGCCACCTGGGCAGCAAAGCAATGTAATAGTAAGAGAAAGTGAAAGAAAGAAAGAAAGAAAGAAAGAAAGAAAGATAGAAAGAAAGAAAGAAAGAAAGAAAGAAAGAAGAAAGAAAGAAAGAGCATACTGAGGAATATGTCAACAATCAAGAAGAGAAAGACTCAAGTCAGAATGAACTGCAGGTTCATCTTGAAGTTCTCAAACATTAAGAATTCAAAAAAAGGAAGGAAGGAAGGAAGGAAGGAAGGAAGGAAGGAAGGAAGGAAGGAAAAAAAAGGAACAGTAGATAGAATGGTTTTTAAGTAAGACAATTTAAAAATTAGGAAAATACTTCCGCAGGTAGTCTTGAAGGCCAGGGACCTCCCAAGGAATTTAACATAAACAAATAAAGAAATTGTACCGCATCAATTGCACAGTCAGAAATTTTCAAATATTCTCTGTTTGTTTAAAGTACAATATTGTGCCTGTCACTCTAAGGATGGTATAACGTGCAAATTAGGGAAAATAAAAAACAAAACAAAGCCCAAGATTGCAACATATAATTATTTAATTTGTCAAAGTTAAGATGCAGTTTAATAACAGTAGAAACAAGAGATTTGTTTCTTAAGTGCAAAACGTTATAAGGGAAAGGAAAACTAAATTTGGAAATACATGTTCCAGACAGGGCTTGAGAT
This sequence comes from Vipera ursinii, assembly GCF_947247035.1. Taxonomy (NCBI): domain Eukaryota; kingdom Metazoa; phylum Chordata; class Lepidosauria; order Squamata; family Viperidae; genus Vipera; species Vipera ursinii. The sequence continues at coordinate 48,294,423 of NC_139516.1, forward strand.
TAAATTGGAACTGTTTCTAATAATCACAGGCCTACGGACATCACACCTTTTTTTCCCCCCCTTAACCTGCCCTTTTCATCTCAAAATTTAGCTTCTAAGCATTTTGGGACAGAAGAGGCACGATTTTACTTATCTCTCTCTCAGCTTGATTCTGCCAAGCAACAGCACTAAGCACAAAGTCAGAATTAAGTGGATCTCGCAGAGGTTTGGGGGGGGGGAAGCTTCAGATCCCTACCGTATGAAATTTTGCAAGCATCTAATGTCACAGGACCCTCATTACTAGTAAAGAAAACACACCAACACAAAGAAAGCACAAATTAATTGCACAACTAAGCAACCGTAGCATCGGACTAGTTCCCAGCAGGACAAAGCTTTGCGAGTTTCTTACATTGTAGAAAGATTGAACTTCGGAGTCATCAGGCACTTGCTCCTGAAACTGCTGGGAAAGAGCAAAACATGTTTTCCAAAAGAAGTCAATCAAATGAAACATAATTCTACTTAAAGGGAAAATATAAAACAAGGGACAAGAAGAGTTTTCCATAATTTCACATAAAAAAGTTTTCTTTGCTTCCTTCTAAGCAGCTTCCTGATCTTAAGCCCTCATTCTTCTGGCTTAGACATAATTTGAATAAGTCACAAATGGCTGACTTCACGCACATCTTATACAACAGCATGGTTTACACATCACGCCAAATCAAAATAAACCCATATTATACTTTAACATGATGCAATTACCATTTATCCACATTGCCACGTTTCGCCTTACAAAACAGGATGCAACTACGGCAGTACAATAATAGAAACAGATAGCAAAAGATAACAACATTTCTTTCTCAGCTTGACCGAAACAAATGCAATCTGAGTTCCAGTTTCTGCCAGAATTCAAGATTTGCTTTGCGGAGAAGGTGATGAAGAAGCATGAGAAACTTTTGAGGACAGCTTACCAGAAAGATTTTTGTGAACTCTATATGGTTATACAGACGTAAGTAAATATACACACGTGGACTTCCTCACAAATCTAGAATTTATCCTCGTTCTCTTATTCTCACTGTCTGCACAAAATATATTTGCTGGAACACGTGTATACCGTATACGGTCAAATCTTATAGTTTTAACTTAAAAGTACAATTTTTCTGATAGCTGATATTGCAATTTGGATCCAAAACTTGTGAACTGATTTATTCATCAAACTAGAATGTCTTTCTTTCGTCTCCTTATTGAGGCTTCCAATGTATCCGAAATACTGATTTTGTACAGCCTTCCCAAATCTCATGCATTCCAAAAATGCTGGGCTTTAATTGCCTAGCGTCAGCCTTGCTAAAATAGACTGTAAAGACTACAAATGGAGGCAGATCAGATAGAAAATATAAACCCTAACTTGAAACGCTTGTTTTACTCATGCCAAATACATTTGGAAGCAAGACAAATCTCTATGGAGATTCAAAGCCATCCAGGTCATGGTTGTCCCAAAGATGCTTTTTCAAAAGGCAACTGGACTTTCTTTGAAGATGTTTAGCTTCTGATCCAAGATCCTCATCCTTGGAACTTCCAGCAGTTTCTTTTTTTTTTATTGAAAAGTTTTACAATAGATTTTTGAATACAAAAAACCCCCCTCCTCCCCCTCCCCTCTCCCCAACCCCTCCCTCCCCTCCCCTCCCCGACTTCCCAGAGCTGAATACAGGGTATAAAAATACAAACAAGCATAATCTAAAATATGCTAACAACAATAAGACATTAGATTCTATCGCACTTTAACTCTCCATCGTCAAAATATTAATAAAATAACTACTAGAACTTCCAGCAGTTTCAAGAAGGTTCCAAACTCTCTCTCAGAGAGAGTGCTAAGGACCAGATGATTGTAAGGAATATTAATCCTTCCATTCTCCACCATTCATCAGTTAGAACTGAAGAATCTGCTTGGATAAGAAGCGAAACATCTTCAAAAGAAAAAAAAAACAAAAACAAAGAAAGTGTGGCCTTTTGAAAAATGACCTTTGGAAGAAGCAAGACAAATTCCATTTTCTCATTTTTCTCATGCAAATTTACATTTTAATAATTCAAATTAGAGTTATTAAAATTTAACCTTCCATTAAAAACACATTGTACTTCATTTTAAATTATGTAAAAATATTATAATGTTGTATATACCACTTGGAAATCACAAGGCCATAAAGCTATATTTAAATATATTTATTTATTTATTTATTTTATTAAATTTGTATACCGCCCTTCTCCCAAAGGACTCAGGGCGGTGAACAGGGCATATATAAATAGCAAATACAAAAATTAAAAGGGAATTAAACAAGTGCCCAGATAAAAAAACAATAACAATATAAAAAACCCATTAAAAACCCTAACGTCCCCCATCAGTCCAGACCAGCTTGTTCAAATAAATGGGTCTACAGACCGCGCAGGAAGGAGCGAAGGTCCAGTGCCATCCGGAGCAGTGCCATCCGGAGCTCAACCGGCAGTTGGTTCCATAGAGCCGGAGCGCCCACAGAGAAGGCCCTCCCCCTGGGGGCCACCAGTCGACATTCTCTGACCGGAGGCACCCTGAGGAGGCCCTCTCTGTGGGAACGCACAGGGCGCAGGGAAGTTGACGCCGGCAGCAGGTGTCAGTTTAAGTGGCACAATAATAGTAGCTGAAAGAGGCAAAAGGAGATTATCCTAACTGAAAAACCTTATGAAACCTCCAACTCTTGTGGAACCTCATTTCTTTAGTTAGTAGCGAACTTGAGACAATTTTTTTATACTTAATTCATTCTGGTGTCTCTGACATCAATCATTCTAAAGGCATTTCAAGGAGGGCAGGGGAAGAAGGGCAAAGATTTACAAACACAATGAAGCTCATGTAATCTTAAGGCCTTTTTATATAGAGTCATTTTTAGCAGATTTTAAAGTTTCAAGTAAATAGTTCATTTTGGTAAAAGTAACAGCTCTGATCTTCTGTCTGGTTGATAAAACCTATTATGCATCCCTAACATGCAAGCTCTGCAGCATTCAAATCTAAAAAAAATATCCATTGATTTAGAACAGCTGTGCTCTTCCTTTTGTTGAAATATGGCCACTTGCCAAAAGGTTTCATTCAAAGCCACCAGCCATCCATCCATCCACAGAAAAGAAAGAAAGAAAATAAAGAAGCTTGACATCTCTTTGCTGGAAAATAATCTGACATATTAGTTGATATATTTTTGGATTTTTTTCTATTTTACTTCCTTCATTAAATACTTACCACTCAGCGCTAATTTATTTCAGAGGTGTTTTAGACTAGAACATACATCGATGAACTTCTATGAAGTAAAAAGTATAGGATTTTCCTCTTTCAGCAGGTTAATTTAATTTTGATGTAATGATTAGAAGAGCAAAAAGCAACATTCCTTCTGTTCACTGCTCCAACCAAAACTCAAATGGACCCTCTTCCAGTCAGTGAGCTTCCATTGACACCCAAGGCCAAAAGGCAACTGGTCCCTTAACACACAAACTATATACTTAAAAAAGAAAGCTGCTTCCTTGTAGGTACATAAGCAACATCTTAAAATAGGCCTGAGATGTATGAAACAGAAGCCATGGTCCCTGGAATTGGCCTTGAATGAAGGAGGCACACCAGCGCAACACTGTGCCTCCCACTCTCAATCCTCTGAGCCAATCCAGAAGAATACCATGGTCAATGCTATCAAAAACCATTGAGAGGTAAAGTAGGGCAAGGATAGATGCACTACCCCAATCCTGCCCAAACACTAGAATATAAATTGAGAGCGAATCCCACTCCTTACTAGCACTGATGATGTTATCTAGTTTGGGTAATGAAACGTCTGCAAGAAAGCTACCAAGGTCAGAGAGCATCAAAGACTCCTTATTCTTCGGTCGGTTTAATTTAGTAGTTCTCATATCTATGGCACTTGTTTAAGGATTATTGGAAAAGTTACAAATAAATTGTATTAAATATGTGCATAAGGAATATATCAGAACTATGTTCTGTATAGATGTGAATGAGCTAGAATTCAAAGGCATAATTACTGGTAAAGAATCCTGGAAACTTGATGTCCATTAGATCACAAAGGGTCAGAAAGACCTGAATAATACCACATTCATTGCTACTTGAGTCAGTAAGGTAATGGGAAATTTATTTATGATTGTGAAGCCTGAGCAATGTTGGTTAAAATAGCAATAATACTATAGAATCAGAATAATTACTATTCTGTGCAGTAAGTATTCAAATCAGGAAAATGATTTCTAGGAAATTCAGAATTACTTTAAGAAAGACAGAATTATTCATCTGAAGAGTAAGACGAACATTTTTAAGGCCCTTACTTTATCTCCATATTTACTAAAAAAAATCCCCAATATTCAATGTTCTTGCTTTGAGGGATATTTAATATAAGACATAAAAGGAAGTTTTCTTAAAGGTGGTGTTTTCCCTATTTCACCATAAGATGGCAATGTTTATTAGCCAAGTTTGAATTTATTATAGTAAAGCCATTGATCGATCTATACAAGAAAAATAATGTCTATATTTTTCTCTTTTTGAGGAGCTCTGAATTTACTTTATCACAGCTATTGGTATCAATCAATACAATAGATTAGATTTATAACAGATGATTTCTGCCTTACATTCAATTATATTACAAGACTTTTCAAGCAAAATTTATGGAAAATTATAAATTTTATGGGGAAAGGGAAATGGAGAGAATATCATTATGATTTCCCCAAAATAGAAGTCCATATCCAATACTGAATATCAGAAAATTCAAAATAGATGCACTATAAAAAAAACTGCCCACCATTATAGCGCAAAACAATTTGAAAAACGCGCACAGCTGGATAATATGCAAATTTCTACTCAACAGCATTTCATTTAATTCAAGTGAGGCCGCATTTAACAACTTAAAAAAGGCAATGAATGGAAGCAGCTGACTTAAAAATCTAAAGTTACTGTAATATTTCTTGAAAAGTAAGGAGAATACTTTGAATGGTTTCTTGTATTCTTGTTAAGATTGGAATCAGAGCAAGATATAAGAGGATCAGCCCTCAAAACGTCATCCTATGCATAATCATAAAGTCCTCTAAACTCAGCAAAATTTTTGAAATTATTTCTCCTCAAGTTATTGTTATCAATTTCACAAGCGGTATCACTCTATCTCCCTTGCCCTAAAATTAATGATGAGTATTATCTGAAAAAAAATCCATGAGAGGGAATCTTCTAAGTATTTCAACAAGAAGCTCATCTTTAACTGCAAGCACTCCTCCTTTTTGTCAGGGACCCGCACAGTTTATCATTGGAAATGCCTGTTTTCAATGGCAAAAGAGTCCACACTGACCAATTTTTAACTTCAATTAAAATCACAGGAATATATTCCACAATAGGGTGACTGAGGATACCAGTTTGTACAATTTCAGAACTTCCACACTCTAGTCCTACAAGAAAGCCAACAAGCTAGCGCAGGGGTAGGCAACCTCGGCTCTTTTATGACTCATGGACTTCAACTCCCAGAATTCCTGAGCCAGCCAAGCTGGCTCAGGAATTCTGGGAGTTGAAGTCCATGAGTCATAAAAGAGCCGAGGTTGCCTACCCCTGAGCTAGTGAGTCAGTTACCTTGCATGCTCCTCATGAGAAGTAAAAACCAGGTTAGTTGTCTAGACTAGAGAGATCACAATTTTCTAGCCCATCACTTTTCTCAATGGGAATGGGAACCTTAAATTGTAGCAGACAGTTTGCCACAATAATCGAAATTAACGAGTGATTCACCACAAACCAGCAGACCTGGCATCTTAAATACGCAAGACAGCCAGAGAACCCTTCTAAATATTCAGCCAAAGTGAAACAAGTCCTAATGAAAAGTAATATTGAGTGACAGTGATATGAGAGTGAGCCATATGATTGTTCAAGCTGTTTCTTCTGTGTTATCCACTGAGCACATGATGGGCTGTAATCTCTCTGCCTGAGAGGAATCTATTGTATTTGACTTTGCAGAGCAAAATGCATGGGGACAAAACTGACAGCTGATGGACAGTTCAGATTTTAAATGCAAATGTGTTGGGCCTAGCCCAGTCCGTGGAAGAAGCACTGCATTTACCACAGTTCTTACAGATTTGGTAATCACCCAAATCCAGAATGACACTATGTGGCTTACAGTTTGAAACAGAACAACAATAAAAAGAAATATTTACAGGACATTGCTCCAGAGGGCAGGCACCACGAAAGAAAAGACACACTTCCTGGTCCCAAGAGATGACATGGCTGAAGTAATCTAAAGCACACAAACTCCGCCTGATCTTACTGAAAGAGCAGAAATCATAGGAGTTAGGCATTCCCTGAAACAACCTGGCCCCATGCCACAAAGGTTGCATGCTAGCAAAATAATGCTTAGGATCATCCAATACAAATTAAAACTTTACATGGCAAAAGCAATGCCAGATGTTCTGTCTGGATTTAGAAAAATTCCTCGGAACATGACACATTATTGCTAGTGCTTGCTGGATAATTGTGGAAAATCAAAGAATACTAAAAATGAAGTCAGTATGTGCTTTATTAATTACAGAAAGGCCTTTGAATGTGTTAATCATTTCAGGCTGCAGCAGCTTAGAAAAATCAGAAGCTTAGAACATCTCCCTATCCTTACACTATATACTGGTTAAGAAGCTATAGAATGGACAGTACATGTTGAAACTGGCTCCAGGTTGGCAAATCGAGACACTCTCCCATATAGAGAGTATATAAGCAATATAGGTAATCTTCAGTTAATGACAATCATTGGGACTGGAATTTCCATTACTAAGCGATGCAGTCATAACAGTGCAATGTCATGTGATAGCTGCATCACTTACCAATGGCAATTTCAGCAATCCCAACTGCCATCATTAATCAAATCTCATTGGTGGCAAAGACTGATCCCAGCTTGGACCTCCTGGCCCTAAGCCTTGGTAAGGTTCCTCCTCTGCCTCCTCTTGAAATCCTTCTACCTGCCTACCTCAATTCCCCCGCTCATCTCGGCTGCCTGCCTATCTGCTGCCACCAGCTGCTCCCGCTGTGCAGCCCTGTCTGCCATTGCTACACCCACTGCACCATGTACTACTACTGTATTAGCCAGGGCCTTCTTTCATGCTGGTGCTTCTCTTGTGCTCAACCCAGGGTGTCCGTTTGTGCGTCAGCTACGGCCTCCATTTGCCCTCCACCCAGGAGTTCCATTCATGACCCACCCAGGGTTTTACTTTCATTCATGATCCACCCAGGACTTCCATTCATGATCCACCCAGGGTATTTGTCTGCAAGTGAGGGCTTCTGTTCATGCCTGCCCAGAGCTTCCTTTTGGGAAAGAAAAATCTGGCACTGCTGGCACAAAAGGATCCATCAAATGGGCCTTCTTTCACACTGGCATTCCTGGGGGTTTCTTTCATGTACCCAACCTCTTTCACCAGTGATCAAAAGAAGGAGCTGGCTAGAAGGGGCCCTTCTTCCACCTTGGCTCAGCTGGGGCCTTCTTTTAACAAGACAAGTTTCTTTCACCAAAGGCTTTTGGGGAGATATGAACAGAGGCCTTGGCAGTTGAGCTAACGGAGGCCCTAGGTAAGGCATGAATGTATGCCCTTAGCTGGGTGCGAGACCACCCGAGCTCCACCAGCACAAAAGAAGATGATGCAAAAGAAGCTGCCCCAGCAGGTACAGTAGTGGCGTATGGTGCAGTGGATGCAGGACGGGTAGAGCTGGGCAGTAGAGGAAGCTGGCAGGAAAGGGTAGGCAAGCAGGCAGCCAATAAAAAAAATGCTTGTAAATGTGGGTTGGTCCAAATTTTATTAAAGTGACAAGGGTGCTGCAATAGTCAGAACTTCGAGGGTGGGTCATAAGACCCTTCATTCATCATTACAAGTTGCTGAACGAATGGACATTAAGCGAGGACTACTTGTATTCAACCTACATGCTGAATATACATTAAGGGAACCGGATTAGAAGAAGATATATGCGATTTCAATATTGGAGGAAGAAATTACATGTGCTATGCTGGTAACACTACTCTTCCAGCAACTTATTACTAAAGCCAAGGAACAGAGTGAAAAAAAGAGACTAAAATTAAATATAAAGAAGCCCAAACTAATGACAATACAATTAGCCTTAGAATTGATAATGAAGGTATTAAAGTGGTTACATAGCTTCTGTGAGTTATGATCAATCTTCAACAGTAAAGGAACAAGTAATCAAGAAACATGCCACAGACTAGCACTCGGTAGAATAGCTACAGAGTCTTTGGATAAGAAATTCAGATGCCATGAAATCCCTCTATCTACAGAGATCACAGTAGTGCCACCAATGACATCCTTTGTAATATTCTCTGGAAGGAAAAACATGATTTTGAAAAAGCAGGATAGAAAGAGTATTGACACTTTTGAATTTTGGCATTAGAGAAGATTCATGAGATTGCTATGGATAGAAAAAACAAAACAGGAACCCCCAAACAAATGGATCATCAAACAACCCAGCACATTTACTCTAGCACAAATGACCAGACTCAAATTATCCTACATCAGATACTTTATGCAAAGACCTATCACTCTCGAGGTGGTGGGAAAGGTGAAAGGAAACAGAAAACCACAACCAACAGCAAAGTGGATGGACACAGTTACAGTGATGCCGGCCAAAAGGATAAGTTAGACATATGATCATGGAGAAAACCTATGTCGCTAAGAACTGACCCTAACTGAATGGCACAAAATCGATCCATCTATCCCTCCCTATCATTAAAGGTGATCATCAACACTTTGAACTGCACCCCAAAATCACTGACTGCCAGGGCAGCTCACAGAATATATAAGCATAGTGGTATCATATAGGCATATTGAGGCATGCCTACACTGCTGCATTAAACAGAGGGGGTTCACAGGTCTTTGCAAAGGTTGAGGGAAGCAATAAAAATATTTCCCCACATAATTAAGCTGGGAAGAGACCAATGCATTATAACAGACGTCAAACACAAGGCCGGATCCAGCCCGCGAAGTGGTTTCATGTGGCCCGTGAAGCCATCCTGGAAACAGTGAGGGAACGGCCCCCACTGCCTTGGCCCTGGCCCAGAGAACCTCCTTCTGCCAGAGACCCCCCAGATGTGTCCCACTCCTGCCCAGGCCCCCATAGGCACCCTTGATGCGAACGATGTAGAGCTGGCCACGCCCACCCAGTAGGCCATACCCACTCTAGCCACGCCCACCCAGTAGGCCACGCCCACCCAGGCCATACCCACCCGGCCCCCTGAGGGCAACCGCAATGCTGATGCGGCCCTCAATGAAATTGAGTTTGACACCCCTGCATTATAAGAACAAAGTCAAATACATTCAGCCTCAAAGGAAAGAAAACAACCAAGATGAGAACAGGAATATCACAGGAAAGAAGGAATATAAGGTGGCATTTAAATAAGAATGGCCATGGATCTGACATGACGCAATTTAAGAACATAAACTGTGAGGTACAGGGTGTGTGTGGGAAACCCCTATGTCATGGAATGACTTGGCATAAGCATCTCAACACTAAACTCTAGCAATGGTATCATGTTTCTCTGCAATACAAGTTCTGGTGTCTGGCAATTTGATCAGTGGCCCAAAAGGACATGTTTTTGAGAATTTTAGGCACATGGATTGTTTTTCGGCATAGTCAGTCAAGCTAATATAATTTTCAGTCCTGCATGCAGCCAATGTAAAGCACAGGGCAGACTTCCTAAGCTGCTCCACAAATGTTTTAGAGAGCAAGTCCCTGGATCTTTATAAATCTCTTGTATATACACTCAATTTTCTCAAAATAATTTGTAAAATTGTTCAAATCAAATCTTTATTACGGTCAAAGATCAGCACAAGGAGGGTGGAGCACATTAAATTAGAAAGCGTAGAAAACACATCAGAGTCTAAAAAATAATTAAAAGCCAAAAGACATAAAAGAGAAAGTAAATATACAAAACCCCAAGTCCGAAAGGAATCTAAAAGGAGGGCTAGGAGCATTAGATGGGTGTAGAGGAGCATAAAGGTTAACATGTGGCTGACTAAATCTATCACAGTAGAGAACACTCTGTGATAAGCTGGATGCTAATTAGGACTAGTTTATCGCACAAGTCATCGTCTGACAGATTTTCAACACTGCTGTGCAGAATCTGGCAACATTATATGTTATAGCAGGATTAATATATGAAAGCAGCAGGAAAGTGTAGAATTGTCTTGTGCACCCTGGGATTTATGTAATAATGGTGAGATATGTCTAGTATGAGTCTCTGTAGTATATGCACTGGAGAAGCACATGTTCTATTGTTTCCGTGTGTCTAGAGTCACAGAGCCATTGTCTCGCCAAGGAATCTTTTTGTATTGGCCTTCAAGGACAGCTAAGGGGAAGGCATGACATCCTACCAGCGTAAAGCCCTCAACAGTTAAGTACTTCACTATGCAAATTATTTGTATATATACATGTATAGAAGCCCACCAATGTATATTAAACAGTGATAAATCTACTCTATGAAAAGAAACGGTACTTGTAAAAAATACCTCATAAATCTGATGCAAGCAATCCAGTCTGGTTTCATAACTTACAATTTAATTACATTCTAATAATAAAAGCACTAGACCAAGTCACCAGAATAATATTAGCACCTCAGTAGGATTACAAAATGGGAACACCTAGAGAGAAATAATCAAGGCTGATACAATGAATTTCACCTTTGAATCTTGAAAAACCAAATAGTATTTTCTTGTTTCTGCAGTGTTTCGTTATTTGTAAATATTTAATTTTTATGCTGTTGTCCTTAGACTTCCCCGAAATGATTTATATTTAATGTAGGCATATTTAGAAGTAGATCACTTCAAATAGATATTAAGTATTTGAATAAATGTATTTATGCTGTCCTATAATAGATACACATATATCTCCAAAAATTGGGTGCTACATCCTGGCATAGAATGACATATTTCACTTCAATTTTTTACATATCTCACTTCAATCTTCAAGAACAACAATAACAGTTTTATGCAAAATGTAATGTGCTTTGAGTGCTTCACATTGATTTGGGGAGTACTGAATATTTATAAACACATTAAAAAACAAATTTACCACTTTAGCCTTCAGCTATGTTTAAAAGCACTCAAATATTTATGCTGCCCACAGCCTAACATATAAAAGTTCGTTCCTTCTAATTTATTCTCCAATGAAATAATCTAATAAGCAGCTTTTTTAGCTAATGTGTAGCTTTGCGCTTTCATATTTCTATACTTCTAAATAGTTGTAAATGCTATTCAACATATTAAATTCAATACAATGTAAGAAATGGTACAATACTAGCTGAAAATGGAACTTATTGACAATCAATTCAACTCCATCTATCTTACTTAAAGCATCAACACAAAGTATCTTTGATTTCATGTAGCTTCTTCTGCTTGAGAAGTAAAATGAACAGCTACATCAAGCTTCTCCCACTTTATTCGGAATTGGTTTGTACTTTAAGTCTAGGTTTACAATATTTTAGGAGAGGGGAATCAATTGTATTATCCAACATATAATATTTACAATATATTTTTGTTTTGCCCTAAATAGCGTTTCTTTAAGAAACATCCAGTATGGCAATATATTTATTTATTTATTATTGGGACTTATATGCCGCCCTATCTCCTGAAGGACTCAGGGCGGCTAGCAACAATAACATACAATAAAGAATAGAAGTTAAGATAAAATTAAAATTAAAGGCCCCAGTACAACAAATTAAAATTAAAATTAAAATAAATTAAAAATTAGAGTTAAAAAATTAAAAACATAATTAAGATCCCTGTTAGTCCAGGTCAGCCAGGTGAAAAAGGAGTGTTTTGAGGCCGTGGCGAAAGGACTGGAGATCTGGGGCCATCCGAAGCTCAGGGGGGAGCTGGTTCCATAGGGCTGGCGTTCCCACAGAGAAGGCTCTCCCCCTGGGGGTCGCCAGCTGACATTGTCTAGCCGATGGTACCCTGAGGAGGCCTTCTCTGTTCGTTCCCGGCAGCAGATGGTCCTGCAAGTATATGGGAGTATCGTGGTGCTCCCATCACTACCCATGCAGCCACACTCTGCACCAGCTGAAGCCTCCGGGTGGTCTTCAAGGGCAGCCCCATGTAGAGAGCATTGCAGTAATCTATACGGGAGGTAACGAGTGTGTGGGTGACTGTACGTAGGGCATCTCGGTCCAGAAAGGGGCGCAACTGGCGTACCAGGTGAATCTGGGCAAATGCCCCCCTAGCCACGACTCCAATATGATCTTCAAAACTGAGTCATGAATCCAGGAGGACGCCTAGATTGCATGCTCTATCAACGGGAGGTAAGATCTCTCCTCCTATAACCAAAGATGGAACCTCTTGGGCTAAACGAGATGCCGGTACGTAAAGCCACTCAGTCTTGGCCGGGTTGAGCCGGAGCCTGTTCTTTCCCATCCAAATCTGTACCGCTTCCAGGCAACGGGACATCACATCGAGGGCATCACTGGGTTGGTTCGGGGTGGAGATGAAAAGCTGGTTATCATCAGCATATTGATGATACCTCACCCCGAAGCCACGGATGATCTCTCCCAGCGGCTTCATATAGATGTTGAACAGGAGAGGCGAGAGTACCGACCCCTGAGGCACCCCACAACTAAGGGGCCTAGGGGTTGACCTCTGCCCCCTGCCAACACCGTCTGCGAACAGCCCGAGAGGTAGGAGGAGAACCACCACAGAACGTCCTATTGTTTACTTGAAAGAGAATGTGATCATCATCAACAACAAAAAGAGTTGATCTAAGCATGACTGATCCAGCCTACAACCTTAATAACAAGAAACAGTCACAGAATAGTAACCATGTTGGAGAATAGCAATCATGTTTATGTATTAAAAGTTATTTAATAATATAATAATAATGTTTGATTATTATAATGTCAAACATTTTTCTTAGACCTTACAGAAAATACTTTAAAGAAGCAATGGACTAGTTTACATGACATTAACTTCTAGATCAGGTTATAGAAACAGTATATTTCTCAGTGTAGAAATGGAGAAATCTTTACAGAATTTCAGACTTTAAATAATCTATAATGAAACTGTAGCAATTGTGACAGCAAATTAAAGAGAAAATGACAAAAGTAACTAATCTCATGGCTAGATGAACATTACTTAATTCCATATAACCGCAAGGTTGAATCACCAATTTATTTATTGTTTCATTTATGAGCTCAAGGTGGTACACAAAGCACTCCATCCTCCATTTTTTCCCCTCTAAGAAACAACCTTGGGAAGTAGACCAGGCTGAGAGTAAGTGCTTGACACAAAATCATCCAGTGACTGCCCTTGCAAGAGCATACTTGAACCAGGTCTCTTTAGTTCAGGGGTAGGCAACCTCGGCTCTTTTATGACTCATGGACTTCAACTTCCAGAATTCCTGAGCTGGCTACCCCTGCTCTAGTTCTAGTCCAATCCCTGGACTGCTCTACAATACTAGGCTTGAAGAAACGGATCAATCAATTTGCTTTGTTGTTGTTGTTAGCTGCGAAGTCGTGTCCGACCCATCGCGACCCTATGGACAACGTTCCTCCAAGCCTTTCTGTCCTCTACCATCTTCTGGAGTCCATTTAAGCTCACGCCTACTGCTTCAGTGACTCCATCCAGCCACCTCATTCTCTGTCGTCCCTTTCTTCTATTTCCCTCAATCTTTCCCTCAATCTAGGGGGGCTTTCGCCCAGGTTCGCCTGGTGCGCCAGTTGCGGCCCTATCTGGACCGGGATGCCCTGTGTACGGTCACTCATGCGCTCGTGACCTCTCGCCTAGACTACTGTAATGCTCTCTACATGGGGCTTCCCTTGAAGACCACTCGGAGGCTCCAACTGGTACAGAATGCGGCCGCGAGAGTTGTCTTGGGAGTTTCCCGGTACTCCCATGTTACACCTTTGCTCCGCGAGCTGCATTGGTTACCAGTTGTCTTCCGGGTGAGGTTCAAGGTCTTAGTGATGGTTTTTAAGTCCTTACATGGCATGGGTCCGGAATACCTCGGGGATCACCTGCTGCCGGCGTCAACTCCCCTCCGCCCTGTGCGTTCCCACAGAGAGGGCCTCCTCAGGGTGCCTCCGGTCAGAGAATGCTGGCTGGTGGCCCCCAGGGGGAGGGCCTTCTCTGTGGGCGCCCCGGCTTTGTGGAATCAACTGCCGGTTGAGCTCCGGATGGCACCGGATCTCCGCTCCTTCCGGCACGGGTTAAAGACCCACCTGTTTGAACTAGCTGGCCTGGCCTGATGGGGAGTTAATTTGGGTTTTAAATATTTGTATATTTTATTGTTTAATTTTGGGCATTAATTTAATTCTATTTTAACTTTTGTAGTCTTGTATTTTTATTATATGCCCTGTTCACCGCCCTGAGGCCTTCGGGAGAAGGGCGGTATAAAAATTTAATAAAACTAAACTAAACTAAACTTTCCCAGCATTAGGCTCTTCTCCAGTGAGTCCTTCCTCCTTCTCATTAGGTGGCCAAAGTATTTGAGTTTTAGCTTCAGGATCTGGCCTTCTAAAGAGCAGTCAGCAGTCAATTTGCTTTAAGATTAACTGATTTTCGGTATTTTTAAAACTGTTTCTACCACTTGGAATCTGCTCACTCCATAAGCACTAGCCAGGAGAATGGGTTGCATTTTTCTACATACACGTCAGGATTTGGGTAGAGCGTTACTGGATGGCCTTCTTGGCTATAGCACTCCTCACTCTAGAGCCCATACTGCTCTAGGCTCCTGTGGCCTAGAAATGATTGATTCCACTTACGCTTTCCACTTTTGCCAAGCTAATACCCCCCATCCCCCGTAGCCTGCCTTTCTAAAGTCAGAATGCCCCTAAATCTTGTTAATAGGAAGGCAATAAAAATTGTGTTTTTCTACTGGACCTTATGGACCTAAATAATATTGCTTTAATTGCTGTATTTTGCAACTGTAAATTGCACATAATCTAAATAATAGATGGCATTCTGGTATAAATATACAAATACCAATATAATAAACTTCCAGGGGTATGAAAACTTCACAGAATGTCCCAATTTTGAGTACAAAACAGGCCACCCCACTCTTTGGAAATGTTTCAGGGTTTAAATATCTTTATTTCAAACTTAAAACATCCCCAGAATGCTTGAACCATCCCATTTCATGCTTGAAACTGGATGCTTTACAAAAATTCATGCACAAAACATTTAGAAATAGAACATTTCTGTTTCTATTTTGTTTTATGTTACTTTCTTTTTATCTTTATTTTTTAAACACCTCTCTCCCTTGACTACCTTGCCTTATAGAGAAAAATATTTTTTCTGAACTCTATAGTTACTACAGATACTCATGCAAACACTGCATTATAATCGGATTAATAATCTGCCATTCTCCAAATCTGCATTTTAGTTCTACAGTCCCATTATACCTTTCCTCTAAGTAGAATGCACACTTCTGCATTATTATTCCCATTTTTAGGTTCCAATAAATCAGTCAAAAAGTTTGAAAAATAATTCACACCTAATTTATTTTATTAGGAACAAAGTGTGATCAACTAAATTTGAATTAAATCCATAAATTCACAGTTATTCCTGAGATGGAGAGATGCTTAAGAAGAGAGGAAAAAGCAGTTTGTTATTAAAGAAAAGATCTAGTCTATAAGTATCCCACAGAACTGCAAAATATTTAAATAGTAATGCTTAATTATTCATTATACCTCTAGTATCACTGCTTACTCTTTGATACAAATATTAAACTTACTTAATTTAAATTTTCAAATAAAGTTACAATTCAAGTTGTCATCAAAATACCAATGGAACAAAAGGAAATTATTCTGTTAGGGTATATAATTACTGATCCTCAAATTTTGTAAAGATAATATATGGAACATTTTGGGAAGAAACAGGCTAAGCATTATAGCAATATTAAAAGGGCATTCTGCAAGCACTTTAGTAATTCAGATAAAAAAAACTTGAAGTATTGAAAATAACTTCATTTCTGGAAGACTTATTTCTTCACAATAATAGTTTTAGATTGGGTTTAGTAACAATCTCAAGGTAACAAATACTGTTTCTACAATGCAAGCAACAGTTTCAGAACAAGACATGATATTCATAAATCATGTAACTTGTAGCATAAAGTGAATATTATGTAGTAATTTGAAACAGGCTTTCCAGCACTTGCGCTGGTTAGATGTATATACAGATGTATATACCACCATGTATTTGAAATGAAATACGTTTTATATAAGAAGTGCAATTTAATAGAAAGCTTAATGTTTTTATTATAAGAAATACCATTGAACTCTAAATAAATAGCAGTTAGTGCAATACTTCTGATTCAGTTGTGAAAAAGACCCCTGGAGTATATAGGGTCACAAAGGCAACATCTGTGTACCTTAAAATATACACATCTTTTCCCAGGACTACACAGCAGCAGTACAATCTTCTAAAAAGATGCCCCAACTGTAAGAAATTGTAGATTGCAATATTTTGCAACCAAGGTACTCCAAAAGACCCAGCACCACACAATAAAAATAATGATTTCATACTTTCAATTTATAATCCATACAATTTAATCTCCCTAATTTATTTGCTAATGGATTTTCTTTAATATTCTTTTTAAACCTGGCATGGCATAATGTTTCCCCGACAAGTCTTAACTATTTAATAATAGATTTTCCAATCTATAAAAGGCAGTTTGCATGCTCACACAACGTCATTTAAGTCAGAGTAGAATAAGCAAGGAATGCTTTAATGCTGACAAACAGAACTTAATCTCTACTGACTTTTATCAGAACAAAGTTCTATTAAGGAATGATTTCCCACATATTACGCTGATTTCCCATTAATCCTTGGAATTAGCTATTTTACGAGAGAGTACAAAAACATTCAGGTACTCCTTGACCTTACTGAAGTCTTGTCACTAACATAAAGGAGCCCTAGAAACACAGTATGATCCACCCTTTTTCACAAGCTATTCTAGAGAGAATATGCTATGTAAACATATTCCAATATGACAACTGATTCTGAACAGAATATCACTGTTTCAGACAACACTGAATACTTTTAAAACTTTCCCTAAATTTTGCATCATCTAAGAGTAAATAACTGAATTCAATTTATAGGCGTAATTTTGATTATCTATCAAATAAATCCGACGCTAGGATAATTACCAGAGCTTCCTACTCTTTCATCCCTGATCCACTCTTATAATGGAATTCCTGCAGCAATTTTTATTTTACTTAAAAAAGAAAATCCAGCTTGGTCTTACCTCATCCCATTCGGAAGCAAAGGAAGGTGATTTCTCCAGCCTTTTTTTCCCAGTGCTACAATTGGAAAGGGATTCACTTCTGCTCCCCATAGTATCGTCCTCTGTTGGTGAGGTGGTCAAAAGGTCAGAATCCGATTTTGATAAGCTACGGCTAAGTTTGAGGTCTGCTTTGGACTTGCTTCCTGGATGAACTCTTCCCACAACGCTGCTCTTGTCTCCATCCTCAGCACTGCCGGGGTGCTGTGGCAAATGAGGATGTGCTAAAGTTCCCGAATCCAACTTGTCACGGATATGGCGTATGGCTGAATAGACCACTTTATTTTGGTCTGCAGTACTAGATTGTACCGATCCAGAAGCCTCAACATCTTCCAGCTGCATAGCAGTTCCTTCTGTACTTCCTTTGCCCACTGCAGAAATGAGTCTCAAAGGGTCCTCACTTATGTCACACACTGGAGAGGAACCATGCAGAAGACCTGAGAATTGATCCAGTACCTGGGCATCTTGGACATCTGCTTGGCTGTGGCTTCTGTTGAACCTTTTTTGGTCTTCAAAAGGGTAGGAAACCCCCCCAAAATAAAAGCCAACACATAAAGATCAAGAGAAACAAGATTTTAGCTTTTCTCCCTCAGAGAGGGAGAGAGAGAGAAAAGAAGAAAGAACAGCATTGTTCAGAGTACTCAGATTTTACCCAAAGTTGGAGCATTTATGAAATTCTAAACAGTGGCCTGATTTATGCAATCTGGCAGCCCGCTCTGTTTCATTTTATTCCTGTTAACACTAACAACCAGCCCTTGCTATATAAGGTTTGGAGAAGTGCTAACTATACCCAGCAAAGGGATGGGGGTGGGGGGAGGGGAGAGACTGAGTCTCCTGGAACATATTTCCATAAAGGCCAAAGTGTTATTTAGAGCAACACTCCCTATTCCTTGGCACAGAATGCTGGGTGGGGAAAGATGAGCTGCAAACAACCTGCAAATTTGAACAAATTCCCCCCTCCACCCGACAGCTGTTTCCTTCCCTGGTGACTTGAACTCACCTCCTTTTGCAACAGCAATAATTCCTTTAAAGCTTCACTTCGCCGTTAACTAATTTTGCTACATAAAATGATCCTCTTCTACTGCTGCACTGAATTTCAGCTTGCAATATGTATTGCAGCAGAGAGGTAACATTATAACTTAGACTCATGCTTTAATATATTGTATCAAAAATCAGAACGTGATTAAAGCATGAATAATTCACTGATGTAAATTATGTAAAAGCTTATAGCAAAGAGCCACTCTGAACAACAATCATTAATGAGTTGCCCAATATTTAATATTGATAAAAGCCAAGTTATTCAACCTAGGCCCTTCACAATGGTACTTTACTCATTGAAAAATATCTGAGAAACAGAAACTGAAGCTTTTTTTCTATGGTACTTAGATTGGACATACAAGCATAGATATGAAAGGTACTAAATTCAAATCCAGAAGAACATTAAAAGAAAATTACCCTGGTAGGCTCTATTCAGCCAAAGTTGGGTTACATTTTGCAATGATTCAGTAGTGCTTCATTATTCCTAAATCAAATCAGAAAGTACTTATCTCTGACTCAATTGGAGCTTTTGTTGATTAATCAGTACAAAGAAATCAGAACAAATCAGGAAAGGTTCTTTTAATGATATACGTTATATAGTAAGGATTTTTGCTTCTATTTAACATGATATATATCCCACAAAGCTTTCACAAGAATAAATCATTACTCTTTTTCTTAAATATTAAGCTATGGCTGATATCAGTTTAATAACCTAAGGCTCATTTGCTTTATGTATTATTGAATTTTTTTCCCTTAAGACATATTTTGTAGGTTTAACAAAATTATGGTTATTGGCTGCTATTCCTCAATATCTAAGAATATCAATATCTAAGAAAGTACTTTTTATAAAATCACTTATTGTAGAGTTGCAAAGTATTTTATGCTTGTGTTTGGTATAGTACATATGTTTTTTTCCCCATCAGAAATATTTTTGCATTTATTTTTCTTGCTCAAAATTATGAAGAACAAGACTTTTTTGGCCTGAGAGCGCTTTACAGAACAAAATTACATCCTGACCAGATTTACATTAAGATTCTTATCTTAATATGTGTGTAGCAGAGGAAATGTACCAGTCTAAGCTACCCAGAAGTATAGTGTCTAAAAGGAACATCTTGTCTGCTTTCGTAGATTTGCTGTGATAATGTATTCTGTATTTTTTATGTGCCCTGTTCACCGCCCTGAGTCCTTCGGGAGAAGGGCGGTATACAAATATAATAAATGAAATATATGAATAGCAACATATATGAAAAGATGAATAAAATGCCTCTGCACTTTACTGTTTGCACAAAATGCTTAATATGGCATCTATACACAATGTTAACATTTAGCAACACTGCTATCGGAGGGTGGAAAAGCAGCTGACAGTGTGTATCACACACTGGAACATTTCATTCTTCCAAAGGCAGCTATGAAGCCCAACAAAGTGGTCACTGTTGCAGTGAAATTGTGGCTGTGTTTCCTGTCTCCCGAAAACAAAACAACAAACAAAAAAAAAATCTTCCAGAATGAGCAAAGCCCTATTAAGAGACTTTTGAAAAAATTTTGTCACGCTAGTTACATCAAAGAATTCTTGCATATATTAAAAAGCAAATACCATTTTTTTCTGCATAGGTTTCTATGAAATTGGAATCACACAGAATAATTACCTACCTTTTGGCATCTCAACCAGCTGAGATTCAGGACTTGAATATTGTTCAGAATGGCTAGAAGAAAAATCGGAAGAAGCTTGGCAATTTAGTGGCCACTGACCATCCTGAGAAGATAGATCTTTTCGTGACCATACCTGCAAAGAATCATGTAAAATATTATATTGTAATATTATTAGTTATGATTTATCAAAAGTTAAGCTTTATACCTCAAATAAAAAATATGTAAGTGAAATATAATTCCATATACCTCTTTAGTATCATGCTTCCAAATATTTTCAAATGTTTAGTACAAACTTTGACAAATGGCAATAATAAAAGTGCAAAAATAAATAATCAACTAGAATTTATATGCTAATCTCAACTGTGGCTCCTCATTCCTCTGCACTGACCATGTTAGCCAGAGATGATGGGAAATTGCTAGATTTTAAACAAGGTTAGGGAAAAAGAAAATACTTTCAGGGAATATTGAGCCCTTAATCTCTGACAATGCCTGACAATCTCTGAGAATCTCTGACAATCATTCTGAAATGCTGGTACTGATTGTATCAGCATTTTTAACAGAATGCAAAATCTAAATGTCAGATACCATTTTTGAATTTGAACCGATAGATAGGAAAACTCTATTGCCTGTATTATTTCTTGAATCAAATTCTCGGTGGCAACAACTACTTCCTCTTTACTATAACAGTATCATAAAAATATTTGATAAATACATTTAAAATAAATAACTTAATTTTTTTAAAAAAGGACAAAGAACAATATCTATATGACTTCTGAAAAATTTTCCTGAAACCAAAAGCAATCAATACTTTTAGCTATATACTACTTCAAACAGAAAGTCTATATCAAGCCTGCACAACGTGTGGCCCACGCACTACATACAGCCCATCAAACAACCTTGTGTTTTCACACTGTTTTCAGACTTCAGATTTTTCAGAAACTCAATAAATTCACTGCCACCAAATACAGCCATTGCTGCCATTTCATAAATCATGCTGATGAGTGTCTCCTAGCCTCACTGAGGCTTCCAGCTGCAGCACTGCCACTACTCTGCCAGCCACAATTCAGCTGACCTGTAGTCAAAGATAGTCTTTACAGCCACAGTTATTTTTAATTTTTTTGATGTAGTCTTTTCCCTTCTACAAATTGTGCAGGCCTGATCTAGATACTTACTACATTTGGTATTTGTTTCTTCATCATCATCATCATCATATCATATTATTATCATATCTAAACATCTGGCTGACTGTGATAACTACTAAATTAATATGCCACCTAACTCAATATTATGGGCAGTTTACAATGGTTAAGAACATCAATGTAAAAAGCAAGTGTCTCCCCCCCACCCCAGCACAAAACTCCCCTTCTGATTCTCTGTATAAAATATTCCATTTTACTTAATTAGAATTATCCTTTCATCATTTTACTGTTGTTTAGCATTAAAGAATTCCAGTTCTGTTTCAATGTTTGCTATAAAATGTAGGAAATGGAAACATATACCTTGCTAGATCTCAGTAGGATTTTGCAAAAAAAAAAAAATTTTAAATTCAAGCCATGCTGCAACTGAACTCTCTTGAGTTGAAAACACCCTATTTCAACAGCAAACAGCTGTCTCAAATTCAAAGCAGGGTGTTTCGACTGTTCTGGAGGTGTCTTGAACTTGAAACTTCCCATAAATATTGAAACATCTCATAGTTCTAAAATGGTTTTTCGTAATACTTAATACTACAGCTATAAAATGTAAACTGGATCTGTTGCGTTGTATATGCCAGGGGTAGGCAACCTCGGCTCTTTTATGACTCATGGACTTCAACTCTCAGGAATTCTGGGAGTTGAAGTCCATGAGTCATAAAAGAGCCAAGGTTGCCTACCCCTGGTATATACTGTACGTGCACTGTTGCATGCAATAGTGTCAAATAGTGTTAAGTCTACTTTTGCAATGACAGTCCTCAGCAGAACAGTTTTTTCTTCTCCACGTGCTTCTCAAATACACTCCAGAAGCCAGGTCGTTCCATAGTAAGTCCCTCCTTAGGAAGGAGTGACAGAGGAAGGAGAAGAAGAGAACGTTCCTTGGTATGAGTGAACGTCTATTGGCATATTGGATATAATCTATACTAAAATTATATCTGCCTTACCTGGGGCTGGACACTGCAGGTAGCACCTAAAGATGATTCACCTAAGAATTTAAAAATAAAAGTATTTTTAATATGTGAAATACAAATCTGTCCTTAGCGAATTACTGTTAAAGGCAAGACGTACAATTCTGGAGAATGGGATCACTTGAATTCTGTACTAAAATCTCTCCTAAAAAGCATTACTACCTTTTAGTTCAGGGGTGTCAAACTGCCAGCCCACGGGCCGGTTGCATCATGCAGTGGCCGCGCCCTCCCCAGCTTGGGTAATGCGAAAAAAGTCACGATACGTCACAACACATCACACGACACGGCGAATTTGACACCCGTGTATTAGTTCTACAACAAAATGGCTCAACTTTTCCTACATCACATGAGCAACAACATATTGCCTAAAGGGTGGGGGAAGGGAGGGAGGAAGGGAGGGAGGGATATTAAAATACATTCTGTAAGCTTTATGTCACAATTTTAGATTCCTACCAGATGAATGGTATAGTATTACAATAGACCATTTTTAATTATAGGTTTTTCAATGTAAATGTTACACTTTAATTCGTGGCATCTTCACCTAAAACTGCAAAAATCTCTCACTTGAAACACAACCAATCAATATTTGGCTACAAAGGCCTAAGAATTAATTTAGGTTAGACGCACAATGCCAAAGTGAAAAATACATAATGAGTGAGGTAGTTCCTGAAGACCAGCCACTAATCAGGGAGAGAGGGAGAGGGAGAGACAGAAGACAGCTTGCACTTTAAAATCAGTGTTGACTCCTGCCAAATGCCTGGACTTCTCCTACAGTTTTCTTAGCAAGATTTTTTTTAGAAATGATTTGCCATTAGCTGCTTCTGAGGACTGAGGCAGGATTAGAACTCATGGTCTTTCAATTTTAGCCTGATAGCTTTAACTTTAACTGGCTGTTTTAATCCAATAGGATTAGACTGCAATTCATCTTAAATATATCATTGCTATCACCATAAATGTATACAACTTGATGATGATATAGCAAAGCTGAAGAGAATACCCTGAGCTGAAAGTTATCAGGGCTTATGCAAAAAGAATGAGGCTCATAAGGGTATAGGCAACTTTGTATCTATGTATACTAACTAGCCAATCTGGTGGAGCAATAGTAGGTTGAGCGTAATCCTCATGAACCTAAACCACTAACAATGTGTGGGGGGGAGCAGTTTGTTTTTCATTTTAGGAAATGTAAAATGTTTAGAATAAAGTCCCAACCATAACATCCATAGAAAGAAGACACCACAACAACGCTTTAGAAATGTTGGGATTGTATCAAGAGGTTGGGTAGGATGTTGAGGGATGTTTCAGGGAACTGAGTCCAGTATCCTCAATCTTCATAGCCAGGCCTTATGAATCTGTGATAACAGAAACCCAGTTTGGGAAATGGTGGATCAGTAGATCTCCACATAGGATGCTACAGTATCCTCATAATTAAAGGAACTGGCTTGCAGGATGGGTGTCTTCAGAATTCTGTATCCAATCTTTAAGGAAGAATTATCACCTTGGAGATTAAGCCCAGACGCGCTCTAGATGCCCAGTGAACAATGCTGAACTGTGGAATTTTAGTTTCTATGTTGAAATCGGAAACACTGCTGCTGATGTAAGGTCCAGTATTTTTATTGCTTCTGGTCCTTATTCGGGTTATCATGATTTATTCTTGTTAAACAAGCCTTCACATTTCAAATGGGAAATTTTCAGTCTTGACCATGACTTCATAGTTCAATCCAGAAGGTATGAAATTTATATCTCCTTAAGGGTGCCTGCTATGGCCATAACATTTGTTCCACTCTGACTCTAACATACCTGGAAATATTGATTTGCTGTTTAGTTCTTTTGCTTCTGAAAGATCGTTTTCCTATCATCTTTTGAGATATAAGGCTCTGGAGACAGTTCTTTCCTCACCTAAAAATGCCACTACTTCAGTAGGCATGCTCAGTAGCTGGAAATGTACAGAATGAAGGCTATGGAGTAATAAAACCTTCATTCATGATTCATGCTTCTACTAGTTCTTATCCATTGGTGCACAATGCACATTTTCATAGGACCAGTATTGAAAACTTCTTTCCATAGCGCCAGGATTGAAAGATAGAAAGGCTATAATATATATCAAAAGTATTAACAATCTTTGACTTAATAAAGTTTGGAGGCCGGATCCACAAAGAATAATGCATAGTAATTAACACAGCAGCTATATCATGTTCGAAGAGTACTGAAAAGAAGATCTTAAGGCAGTTGTGCCTGCTCCTTAATCATAAGGCTGAAGGTTCTAGCCTCAAGAAAACAACCTGTTAGTACTGAGAAAATGGTACTTCCTGTTCTGAACTCTGCATCTGATGACTGTGTTGGCGAGCCTTCCTGGCATGCGAAAGGAAGAGCACCAGACTTATAATCTCTTATCTCCAAAGAAAATATGGCCATCTACAATTGAATTCCCAGCAAAAGAATGTGATGGGAGTATCAATAAAGGCCATTCATTGGACAAAGCCAAAGTTGAGACTCTACCATCTGCTGCAAAGCTGGGACAATGTCTCAATACCATATTATTCAAAACGGGGTGGGGTGTGACTTCCTGAATGGAGGGCCATCACCGAGTGCCTTTTTCTCAAATCATTTTGAAGTAGGCTTACTGGTAGAGTACAATAGTAAACTAAATGCAAAAGCAATACAATGTTTCAGAGTCCCTTGTGAAGCCTGGTGATTCTTCTGTCTTTTTAATGCTTGCCTTTCAAAAAGAGCCTTAGTGGAGCAGTGGGCTGATGCCTCCTTAAGTAACACCAGCTGCCTGCAATTAGTGCAGGCTCGCATCCCACCAGGCTCAAGGTTGACTCAGCCTTCCATCCTTCCGAGGTAGGTAAAATGAGGACCCAGATTGTTGGGGGCAATAAGCTGACTTTGTAATAATGCCGCTTGGGGGTGTGTGTAAAAGCCCTAACAAGCAGGCATATACATAGAATGAAGGCTACTGCTAAGCTTGTAAGCCGCCCTGAGTCTTCGGAGAAGGGCGGGATATAAATGTAATAAAAATAAAAAATAAAATAAAAGAAGAGTAATCATGTCTGGAGGGCATCATGAGTCTTCTAGGCAAAGGCATCATGAGCCTTCTATGAACATTTGACCTGTCATTCATTTTGGAGCTTACTTTTCAAAGAGAATT
The DNA here is from genome assembly GCF_947247035.1 of Vipera ursinii. NCBI lineage: Eukaryota > Metazoa > Chordata > Lepidosauria > Squamata > Viperidae > Vipera > Vipera ursinii. The sequence continues at coordinate 48,319,689 of NC_139516.1, forward strand.
ACAAATGCAGAGGACGGACAATAGGTTATAGTTAGAAAGTTATTAAAATATCTTATTATAACTAATATAATATTACAACTAATGAATTATATGCATTTATAAACAGCAAGCTGCAAGGGCGAGAAGTTGTATTGTGACTATTACCTCAGTGTGCCTGCACTGGGAAAGAGAGAAAAAGTAACCAAATAATTTAGTGCCTGCCAATTTATAAGTCACAACATTTTAAGAGCAGGTACAAGAGTCTGGAACAGAGGTAGAACCTCCACAGTAAAACAAGATGGTGAGGGCACTATTGCTCTGAAATAATGTGATTGCAATGAAGTTAACCTTCTCTAATCTTATCTTTTGAGATAAGATGTATTAGTTTAAATGATCTCTTAGTGATGTATAATTCCAGCACAGATATTTTTTCTACTAGATCAGAGATCAGCATTGGAGTGGTGTTAGAATTATGGCCACAGAATTTTCAACTGGTCCTGAACTTCTGAATTGAGAATAAGACAAGAAGAATTAATATTATCCTGGTTTTGTCCTTTTGTTGTTGTTGTTGTTGTTCATTTGGACTCAATGATATCTGTAAAATGGGACTCAAGCGCTCAAAACTGATCCATCATCTTTTGATCAATGGAAACTGGGATTATCATGGACAGCCATTATACCAGAGGTTCTTTTTTCTGTTTTCAAGTCTCCTCCATAATCGAGGAATGCTTTTCCTTTGGAATTGTTGTTCCAAACCTTATATTTATAAATGGAGAAAATATGGAATGAATCAGGTCTTTGACACTGCTTAATTTTTTTCTTAAGAGACTTGTTCCCAGACTGAAGCCTAAAATCAGGACAATCTGTTCTTTGCTGTTCAGTGAAAGCCCAAGAATGGGAATAAGAGTCAATGACATAACTCTCCATAACCCTCCATATGCACAAGAAGTGAGGAATCCGAAGGAGGTTGTCTACTGCTGCAATACATATACATATGAAATGGTACCTTCAATGTCATGCACTTCTGCTGCAGGCATCAATAGCAAATACTTTTTAGAAGTTAGCATTATGGCAGGCAAAACTGAGGAAATAGGAGGAACCACAAATTTTTGGCGGTCATGTTTCTTTAAGTTATGTATTTTAAATATTGTAGGCCATTCACTGCAGATGGGGACTGTAGCCAAGAAATTAAAAGACGCTTGCTCCTCGGGAGGAAAGACATGGCAAATCTAGACAGCACTCTAAAAAGCAGAGACATCACCCTGTCAACAAAAGTGCGTGTAGTCAAGGCCATGGTTTTCCCAGTTGCAATGTATGGCAGTGAAAGCTGGACCATAAGAAAGGCTGAGTTGCCAAAGAATTGAGGCCTTTGAACTATGGTGCTGGAGAAGACTCCTGCGAGTCCCTTGGACTGCAAGGCGATCAAACCGGTTAGTCCTAGAGGAGATCAACCCTGACTGCTCTTTAGAAGGCCAGATCCTGAAGCTAAAACTCAAATACTTTGGTCACCTAATGAGAAGTAAGGACTCACTGGAGAAGAGCCTAATGCTGGGAAAGATTGAGGGCAAGAGAAGAAAGGGACGATAGAGAATGAGGTGGCTGGATGGAGTCACTGAAGCAGTAGGCGTGAACTTAAATGGACTCCAGAAGATGGTAGAGGACAGAAAGGACTAGAGGAACGTTGTCCATAGGGTCGCGATGGGTCGGACACGACTTTGCAGCTAACAACAACAACAAAGCCATTAAGAGATTTTTTGGAGTTGGGTGGCCTCAAAATTTAATGAATTAAATTAAATAATGTTATGTTGCATGGGGTAGGGCTCCAATGAAAAAAAATCTAAGTTCCTAGGATGTTTTAAAGAAGCAGTGCATGACGTGAATTCTTATTCATAGGGACCGTGATAAAGAAGTACTGGAAGACAGAGTCTGAAGTCCATTCTCAGACGACAACAAAAGTGCTGATGTTTCTGAAGTTTTTTTTGAGGATCTGAGATCAGAGGGTTGTAAGAACAGTTGCTAAAAACAACATGCTGGAATATGTTCTTAAAAACTGGCAGTATTGATTTAGATGTAACTCAAGATGCAATAGTAAATGCAGGCAGGAAAAACCAGTAGTCGGTTTGATGAATTTTTGGAAACAAGGACAGTTCTTGATAATATGACTCTTTTCAAAGCATGCTGGACAGAAAGAATATATTTTGGGCAATTTTAGGTCTTGCAAAATGGGACTTGAGCAACAGTCTATTGGAAAAGTGTAGGCTAATTTCTAAACTATTGTCTACACCCAACATTTTGGGAATAGAATTTTCCTTGAAATGAAAAATGAACATGAAGACAAATGCAGGAAAAAGAAACCCAGGACTTTGCCTTCAACTAAACAAATGAATATGGACAAGGATCAGATATTGTTGCTCTTTTTGTGATAGTCTAAAAGAAACTATGAGAAAAGGTGAAAAATTATACTTAGGATCATGCACACTGAAGAGAGCACTTCCTGTTAAAAAAAGCTACCTAAATTCAAAGAGTTTCCACTGATCACTGTAAAAATCTGCATAGTTGATATGTGCAATGCATAGAGACTCGAAAAAGACCTTTCAATGTTAAATGGACATCTCAAAAGACAAAAACTTTTAGCTGTATTTTAGAACTAAGTTCTGGATAATAAAATACTGTAATTATGGGAGAGAATGAGGAATGAGGAATCATGAGAACTGAAGCCTTGCTGTAATTCATATTTACAATATTAAAATATGGTTTAAATTTAGACGGGACTCCAAATTTGATTATTTTCTCCTACTGTTCACATAATGCTCTTTTTAATAAAAGAGGATGTATGATTCAGAAGTCATACTATTTTTATGAAGCAAATCAAAAGTGTTCTATTTAAGAGATTACTTTAATTCTCATTATTTAGTATTGCAATTGCTTACTGAAGCCATATAGTTAGAAAAGTTATATAACTACTGAATTATTTCTTCTGGAAAAATATTAAACTAAGTAGGCATTTCTTTCTAAAGCTACTTAAGAAATATTGTACAAAATCTATTGATGAAATCAATTCTTACAATGGAGAAAATGGGCTGACTTAATAAGATATGTTTCAGATGAAAAAATAAAAAGAATGTTAATGCCTAATGTCTTTACCTGAAAACACAATGGGACTAATTTTAAGTCACAATAGCACAAAGGTAGCACAAAATCTAAAGTGCTACTTTTTCAACAGCAATAGCTCTTATTATTAATTCTACCTTTATCAGAATATTGAGAAACCATTAGCATGTATAGGAAGAATAGAAACAATCAACCCTTTTTCTATTACAGTATGAATTCATGCTTGGAAAATGAACATATAAAGTAACCTCAAATCAGCCTTTAAAATGCAAAGAACTAAGATTGTTCCACAAACAAGTCACATTAGCTAGGCTCTCACAGATGTGAGAATTCAGTAATATGAGAGGACAATGGACACTAGCTCAGTAAGAGATACATTTGAACGAATTTGCTAGCAACTGCAAAATGAAGACAGCAAAGTGCGTATGCAAGAGCACACAAATTGGGAGAGGAAGGAGAAATTTCCAAAACAGTTGAGGTGTCTTGCAAAACACTGTGGCTACTTTAAACCATACGCTTATGCTTGGTTTTCTATAATAAACATACAACAAAAGTTTGAGTCATTTTCTGTTACCAGGAAGATTCCAAAGCAAGAATATTTTAATCAAAGTCGTATGAAAAGAAATTGTTAGGTGGGCACGCAAAACAAGTCAATCCCTCTAACTTAAAAGAAAAGCTAAAACTGTTTCAGTTTCCTACCTTCTGCCCAAAATTAGTTTTGGGGATAACTAATTATGTACAATTTGCAATAACAGTCTTTACCTTTTGTTTTTTTATCTACTGTAACATGTTTCTTTGTTTCTGCTGTTAGCAAGAGTTCATAAGGATGTTCTTCTTCTTCATCAGCTGTGCTTCCTCTACTTTTTCTTTTGGTAACCAAACCCTAATCAGACAACAGGCATAAATTAATAATAATTGCATCTCTTACTATTAACTAATAGTGCATTGACTACTTTTCATGATCGCTGCAAAACATGAAAGAGATTAATATACATGTATACATGAAAAACAAATATAAATTTTAGCATTCCTATGGCCCTACAGCCCTACTGAATCACTTCTCCCTATGCCGAATTTCCATTAATTCTATATTTTTTCACAAACCCTATTTCCCTTTGGAATCCAGCTGGTGTATTTTCATAAATTTTCAGTATTATACGAAGCATCAGGCAGTAGCCACAGCATGGTAGTCTCAGAACTACATATTTTAACATTCCTCCATTTAGGTAGAAAATGTACATGTTTTGTATATAGTATTATTTCTTTTAAACCTATTATTTCATTCAAAGTTGTCTGACTGAGATATGAAATAAGATTCCAGAACAATCATGTAATTGTGAATACAATAATAAAACACTATGCATTTAGAACCTGTTGTATACATAGTTGAGGTAATTTGACAGCTCGGCCACCGACAACAGCAGGTGGCGCTGGCGGGCACTCGGATTGGTTGACCAGCGTTCGGCGGGATATTCCAACACAGTGATTGGTCAAGAGCGCACCGGCTAGAGTATTTAAGGGGCTCTAAGAGGACTCCGGTTGTTATGTTCAGAACAGAATAAAAGCTGAGTTACTGAGTCTCCGATTGTCATCTGTTCCCTCACGGTCCAGACCACACTATTTAACAGAACCCAATTTAAAATAGAAGTATCCCCAAAAAAGGTTTTAACTTGTGATAAAAACACAACTTCATTGGTATGAATCATATATGCAATCCAAAAGTCAGGTGCTGTGACAAATCTCATATTACCATAATGCATGGAAAATATGTTGAAGAGACTATCTCCAGCAAATTTTAAAGCACAGGCTGGTGCAGATGGATATTTTATACCTTTTGATGCCAAGCAATATGTGATTTTAAAGATCAAAATAATTTCCTTGAACTGGGAGAGGAAATAAACAGGCAACACACGCAGCTCCCTCAGGATGATGCTTATGCAATTACATCTAGCTGCACTGTTAGTAATGTAGGAAACAAACTCCGTTCTTGTTTCAGTTCCTAAAGGTTGCTTCAGTGCCAGAGCTGGATCTAAATACAATCTGGAATGGATTAGGATAGTAAATTTCATCTGAAAGCATTTAGAACTGAGTGACCGTTTTCTCCAGGTATCAAAAGAAATACCTGGGAAAGGCAGAATTGCTGTGTTGGTTATGAAAGTATGGAGAATAAATATATAAAAAGAAAAATGAATTGTTCTGGATATCTCGTGATGCTACTATCTACCTTCAACTGTTCACACTATTATGTGTAAACCACAATCTCACAGGGTTTTGCCAGAAAGCTAGCATATGTTTTCCTGTATCAATGAAAGCTGGAGACTAAACAGCTGCAGATTCTGAGCATCATTGAAAGTTACTCTTCTTTTTGGTTAATCTAATATGCTATGTTTTATGAACAGATCACAAGTCCAACTTGGATAAGTTTTAATTAATTTATGTTTCCCTCTTCTTTTCACCTTTTCTTATTTTAATTCAAGCCCAATTTCTGTAAATAGCTTCTGTAAATTATAGTTTAAGTTAAAAATGTACTCTAGAATCAGTTTGATCCTAGTTTGTTCTTATTGCCTATAAGTTAAATTTGAGATGAACAACCTACTTATAATTTTTGGAGTAACATGCCAAATTTGTCCTCCAAAGTTGTGGATGCAACCAAGTAGGGATGATTTCCTAATATGTTTGTTTTTCCTTTTGTCACATTACAGATTGACAGTCCCTTTGAAGACTACCCCTATAATTTTTAACAGGTTTGCGAGGCATTTCAAAGAATGCTGATTTGCTAACAATATTCTGCATTTCTCTTCGTAGGCAAGAAAACTAAATATGGAAGATTCATTCCCCTAATGCAGGGGTGTCAAACTCAATTTCATTGAGGGCCGCATCAGCATTGTAGTTGCCCTCAAGGGGCCGGGTGGGTATGGCCAGGGTGGGCGTGGCCTACTGGGTGGGCGTGGCTAGAGTGCGTATGGCCTACTGGGTGGGCATGGCCAGCTCTACATCGTTCGCATCAAGGGTGCCTATGGGGGTCTGGGCAGGAGTGGGACAGATCTGAGGGTCTCTGGCAGAAGGAGGGTCTCTGGGCCAGGGCCAAGGCAGTGGGGGCCATTCCCTCACTGTTTCCAGGATGGCTTCACGGGCCACATGAAACCACTTCGCGGGCCGGATCTGGCCCACGGGCCTTGTGTTTGACATGTCTGCCCTAATGGAAAAACATAAGCTTCTGAGCTGCAGTTTATTTTATTGCGAGGAAAGCACTTTTTCTCCAAAGGAAATTTTTCTAGCAACTTAAAAAAGAAGAACAATTTAGGTAGCACATATTTACATATCAACTGAAAATACTCCACTCTATAGAGTAATATCAAGATATTTAGAGAGTATCCATACATATCAATCGAAAGTAGGCTAAAGGACTGCCAGATGCAAACCAGACCATGGCAAAAAAATCCTGGCAAAAGCCTGCTGATATGGCAGTTAAAACTACTAATATATGTTTTTTTTATAAATGTCACATTACTCTCTAAACATATTAATGTGTTGACATTCCCCCCATATCACTAAAATCAAGGAGGACACATAAGGATGTTTACCACTGAGGATGCATCATGTTTTTTATCTTCAAGTTCCTCTTCTTCATCAGGGGGAGGTTTTGTAGGAGGTGGTGGACGCTCTCTCTACAATTTTCAAAAAAATAATCGTAAATGACTAGTTTCAAATTCTTTTTTGATGCAACCTTAACACATTTACTGCAACAAAGCAAATAAGTGATTTCATCAAATTGATGAAATATGTGATGTGGCCTCAGGATACAAACTGTGCCTTACCTTCTTACATGGAATGTCAAAAATAAATATACAAAAGTGGAGAGCCTGCATTGTGTACATTTTGTCACTTGTCTTCCCTTGGACTTTGTAGACCACACAGATGCCCTAACTATTTGATTTGCAATTTCTCTAATAACAAATCTGGCACAATTATCATTCAATAAATATTTCACAGACTTGGTAGTTAGTGCCTGATAGAGCAACCACAAAAGCTTTAGAAAAAATATTCAGGTGCCATAATGTATCTATACCTACAAAATTCAAAATTGTACAAGCAATATCCCCTGTGATACTCTACAGAAGAAAAAGTTGGACATCGAAGAAGCAGGAGAAGAAGAGAATTAGTCAACCCCAAGTTCTCACTTGAGGGAAAATGGTCAGGCTCAAATTATGCTACTTTGGTTACTTTATGTGAAGACCTGGGTCTCTAAAGAAAGTTCCAATGCTGGGAAAGATACAAGGAAAGATAAGAAGAAGATGACCAGGAGCAAGATAAACGTTACAGTGAAGAAGTGTTCACCATTGAAAGACCAAGTTCTGGACAGATTGTCATATAGTGGTTGCTAAGATTTGACACTGATTTGATGGCACATAATCAATCAGTTAATCAATCAATACTGTTAATATTGGGTTACTGATCTCAGAAGACACTTAAAAAGCTGCTGATATATGCACATATTGTATACATTAAAAAAACATATATTTCTGTTTAAACCTGTTTCATTAACCTGTTTTAATCTTCAAATATACCTCTAAAACAAATGCATATACACATTTATTGACGGCACAGAATATCAGACTTGAATCTAGAAACCAAGAAGTGCTAGCCAAAGAAACAAACCTATATGATAATAGCCCAAATGAAGGATTTTTATAATGGAATGCTAAAGCCAGAATTTATGAAACAAATCTCTCATTCTAGATTCACATTTTCAAAGCTGCTATGGAGAAATAAGAAGTAAATATGTCCCATTATGTATATCTTCACATTCAATAAATTTTCTGCATATTTCACTTATAAATGGATATAACAATAATGGATATATCCAATGTTATATTCCCAATAAAAATATGACTTCCGTTAGAATGAAAAAAATAAATTAAATGATGTACACACCAAATATAAAATCTAGTTGTCGTCTTCTTAGCATTTTTCTCACATAGCTGCAGTGTTTTTGCACTGCACTCACCAAGTTCCTACTGTTAAGTTTGTCAACTGATTTTCAAAGACCCTGACACTGATTTCGGTTGAGAGGAGGTGAGAAGCCTAACATCACCCAATTGGCTTCTGTCCCTAATGGAAAAATCAATCCCTGAATCTCCTTATTCCTGCTCCAGTGCCTTAACTGGCTCTCCTGTCTCTGATCTAGTAAATGTCAACAACTGATAACTTCAAAATAAATCTGCATATTTTTGGGCTGCATGTACAAATTCATATTTAACTTTATATATTTTTAATAAACCTCAACCATCCATATTTTAATGTGCAATAAATATTCCATAACATGCTCAAATCCAGTACTTATCAACTCTGGTGGATTCTTTAAATAAAGCTGATTGCTTTCAGAGGAACTAACCTAAGCTATTTTAATTAGCCTGTAAAGTCTCCAAGCTCCCCCTGCTGGATTACATCCATAAATTCCATGACAAACTGATTTACTGGCCAATTAATATAATAAAACAATGCAAACAAATCTAATATTCAGGATTATTACTGTACAGTGATTTTTTTAATCTGAAAAAAATGGATGAAAAAATGTTGAGAGGAAAGTCATATTCTAGACAAGATTTTTTCCCCCTTGCTCCTAAATAGTTAATCTGAGCTACAGTACCTAGCAAAATATATAGTGGTAGAAATTCACCCAAATTCAAATAGTCATCACACTGTGAACTTGGAATAATTCATGGGAGAATTTCATAGCAGGGCAAATGGCCTCTAAGTAGTCAGTAACTAAAGCTCTTAACAATTATTTACTATCACTTCCAAACTGTACATCTGCGCTATTAATTTACTGCAAGTTTGGAGCCCTGGTGATCTATCCCAGTCTATTTTCTACAAAAAGGAAAAGATAACACACATCAGACTACATACAGGTCTCATTCCTGTCACTTTAATAGCAGTCATCTCCGCTTCCCTGTTCACTGAATCTCTGTCTGAGGATCTTCCACTGGCTAGGCTGTCCAAAGAATGACAGGAGGTTGCATTGTATAGTACTTCATATGGACACTCTTCTGGCTTGCCATCAACATCTGTTATCAGGTCTGTCACTGCTTTCTCCACATTCCCTAAAGAAAGCAAACATGTTAAATCAGAAACAGTTGTACAAAATCCTCAATAGTGATCCTATTCACAAACTCTGGTCTTTGAAGGCCTGGCTACAATCATTCCTTTCCACAATGCCAGAGGCATAAAAGGTGGACTTCATTATTTCCATAACTTTCTAATTTATATATCACCTTTGCCTATGGACTGGGAACTGGAATCGACACATGTTTTGTTCTGATCTGCAGAGTTATTTTGACGAGGGAGTGGGGTGGGTGGGTGGAGAGAGGACTACTTGTTCCCTATAGATCACCAATGAAATACACTGGATTTTTTAAAATCATTTTTTGCATTATTTTACTATCTGTTTTAAATTCTTGAAGCAGATGATGCAAGAATATTGTGGAAGCCATTCCAGAATGCTTTTTTATAATCCAAATCAGCTAACCTGGAAACAGTACTGTATTAATAATCTCAATATTAAGAGCTTATCAGAACTCAAATGATAAAGTTTTTAAAGAGCTAGTTATAGATAAGAGCTGGTTTATGGGATCATTTGTTGTATTTTAGAAAATTGTGATAATTGTTCATTCTTGTTATGGGGAAAGCAGAAATCATTTCTTTATACTTTTTTATTATTATTTTTCCTTCCTTTTCCACTTTGTCTATTTTCTTTTTTTCTGCACTCTTTTTTAGTTTATGTTAGTTTTTCATTGTTGCAGTTTTAATTTTTAATAAAATTACGATTAAACAAGTAATTTAATACATTTCATAGTTTACCTTGAGGTATCCAAACTGAAGTTTCAACAGAAGCAGTTAAAGGCGGCGGTGTCTTTTCTTCTGCTGTTGCAAGATTCTTTCTTGTTGTACAGTCTGAACAAATGAGGTAAAGAACAACAGAAATAAGATGTCATGTAAGATATTTGCTACCTGAAGTCTTCAAAAACAAAATACAGTAATCTACTTTTCATATATTTGGATATGTTCTGCATATTTATTTTGGGTGAATCCAGTGTTGTCATTTTGCTAATATAGCTAGAGAATAGGCTAGCTTTTTGGCTAGAATGATAGCAAACACAATCTTTTCTGAAACTCAGAAAGGCTGGCCTTTCTACCCTTCAGAAACTTCATATTTGCCAACTTTCTGGCCAAAAACACAGTGTTCCTGAAGGGTAGAAAGGCTAACACACTGCAACTATTCTGAAGGTGGAGCCAGACAGTTAGCAAACAGGAAGTTTCTGAAGGCTAGACAGAGGATCTTTACAGCCTTCAGAACAATCACAGGAAAAGCACCAGCCTCTTCCTAACCCTTCAAAAACATCATGTTCACTAGCTTTCTAGCTTACCAAACATGATGTTTCTAAAGATTAAAAAGGCTCTTTCAAGCTATTTTACCCTTCAGAAACAACATGTTCACTAGATGTCTGGCTGAGCTTGCATCGGCTTGGCACACCTGACAGTAGCCGCACAAAAAGGCAAAGGTAAGTGGATGGTGGGGTGGCAGGGAGCAGGATGAGGCCTCCAGGGTTGTGGCAGTTTTGTGTGCACTAGTGGACCAAATGAGCAGCTGGGATGGGAGAGAGATAGGTGAGGAGGGGGATGTTTGCAGCACCCTTCAGTCATAAGGGCAGATACCTGGATCACATGACTTGCAACAGCTGTAACTTCTATCAGGGAATGTTTGTCCATTCAGTACCATTATAATTTCAAATTATCACTGAACAAACGGTCTTAAGCTGAGGACTACCTATATATATATATTTTAAAAAGGGTCATGACTCTGTCCAGTTTTTATAGATTTCCATTTCGTTTAGTTCACTCCATTCAGGAGGGCCTTTGGACAGTGGAAGGGAGGGAAATAAGGGGGGGGGAAGCTACTTCTGCTAACCCCTTTTTGGCACACTGACACTGGATTTATATAATATTAAATCTGTCCTCTGTACTCTCTCCAAATGTAAAGACTTGTTCTTTTCCTCATGCAAATGTTAGTGATGGCTGCTTCCCCAAGAGTATTAAATGGTCAACAATCCAATGATTCCTGATTTTGTATCTCAGTCCCGATGCATTTGCATTGGTCTTTCACTAGTCCATTATTAAAAATGAACCCATCTAAAAACCCATCTTTTAAGGATGCATTTAATTAATTTACAAACAATTTATGGCTGGAAAATGGTTCTATTTCACCTTTCTTCCCCTGCCTACTTAATGCATCTTGCAATATAAACTGCTTTCAAAAATGTCTGACCTGGAAGTTTTAAATCTCAAAAATAAACAAGGGATACATTACATTTATAAATTAATTTGAAATGGGCTAAAAATACAGTACAATGCTGAGGAGACAATGATCAAATTCAGTAAAAACATGGAAACTATTAATTTAATACCATATTTTCAGAAAGTACAAAAAAGGGGGAAACATATTTTTTGCTCAATCTAGTTTTCTTTGTATCCACAATGCAGTTAATTGAGCAATGTAGGCCTTTTAGAAATTGCCTAATTGAAAAACAACTCACACATTTGATAGCTGTTAGTGTGATGTTAGTGTGCTTCCTATTTCTCAACTTTTGCCCTCTGTTCTTTTATTTTTAATTATTTACCTTCAATGAAAGCTGCTATTTGTTGGCTTTTTTGAGAAGGAAGTTCTCTGACAATCTCCAAAGCGGTCAAGCCTCTGTTATCTTTTATATTCACATCAATGCCTTCAACACAGAGAGAAATTTTACATTATACACAGTAATTCAGGAACATTAAGAAATGTTACATATACTCACATAGCAAAATGTGGTATAAATGGAACTTGGTCTTAATCACTTCCTGCTCCTAAATGTACATTTTGGCCCTACATCTATGTTCATTTATTATTGTTGTTGTTGTTACTATTATTATTGGTTAAAGCTGCCCTTATGCCATATGAAGGCTCTTAATTTTAGAAGAAACATTTTTAATTTGGGAAGTGCTTTTATTTTAATTATAATTTTAAGACAAGTATATTTTATTTTTAATAAGAAGCAATTAAGCCTATACTTAAATGAAGCAGAATAGGAATACTTAAAATAATAAAGCAATAAATATATGTTAAATTCTAACTTAAAATTCAATTGTGGTGAAAGCAAATAATAAATTCCGAAGGGAAATGAATGTAAGTTCCTGGAGTATACAACCTCCTGATCTCCAAATCCAATTAGCTGTTCTAGCAATTCCTGCTTAGCTAGTTTATACTAAACATTCATGAGGCTTTAGCTTGAAGAAGTTTAAAAAGAAGGGTGAAAGATTCAAGTTAAATTATGTTGGTCATTCTAAAGAACTATGCTAAGGCTGCTGAATGTTTACAACACTAAGACCACCAACAAAAAAAGGAAATCTAAAAATATGTTTAAAAGATCCTCACCTGCAGCTAGCAATATCTGTACCACATCTGTTTTGCCAAACAAAGCAGCTTCATGCAAAGCACTACCTTTTTCTGTCTGTAAAACAAATATGGGTTGAGAATTCCATCAGAAAACAATAAAAGTGTATGTCCAGGTACACAAACTGAAGTTATTTGTTGCAGTTTATTCCAACTTAAATCAGCTTCTTTAAAAATACCGTATTTTCTGGCGTATAAGATGACTTTTTAACCACTGAAAATCTTCTCAAAAGTTGGGGGGTCATCTTATACGCCCAGTCGCCTTATACGCCGGAAAATCAGTGGGTGGCGTCTGGCGGGAGCCGGCAGGGCAGTCCTGCGCACGCGCGCACTCCCCGGCTGCTCCTTAGCAGCCGGGGAGTGCGCGCGTGTGCAGGACTGCCCTGCCTGCTCCCGCCCGACGCTCTTCCCTCTTGAGGCAGCATCGCTCCCCGGCTCCTAAGGAGTCCTCGGGGATGCTGCCTCAAGAGGGAAGAGGCAGCAGCTGCCTCAAGAGAGAAGAGCGTCAGACGGGAGCTGGCAGGGAAGTCCTGCACACACGCGCGCACCAAAGGTATCCCAAAAAATTGCACCAAAGGTATCCCAAAAAATCCGCTTTTGGGATTTCCTTTTTTAAATCAACGTCATTAGGAATGCTAATGGCCCATCTGCCGCCTTTTTTTTCTTGTGAATTCTTCTTTGTGGGCAACCCCGCTGGCTTTAGTTGCCCTGTCGAAACGCGCATACACCAAGAAAGGAGCAGCAACCTCAGTGGCTCGCTGAGCAAACCGATGGATCTCGCCCGGTTATACTTTCCGCACTAGAAGCAGGTAAAGAGACGGCTTGTTCGTACGACCGTTACGCCTCTCGCGCGTCTTACGTGGGATCTTTCTTGCCCCCCTGCAGCAGGTCAGCCGTACAAACCCTCCGCTCCAGATCGCATCAGAAACATAACTCTACGGCCCGGTTCTGTCCCTAGACTTACTTACGTACAGGCGGACCGGAAGCTGCGCCAAATGGCTGGCTCAACGGCGCCTGCGCGCTGTCGCTTTTCGCACCCGGCTTCGCCTTGCGTAGAGGGAGAGGCGCCTGTGCGCGCCTTGGGCCCAAGAAGGATTTTGGTACCGTGTAGGCCGGCTCTTTAGCCGGCCGCAGCAGCAGGTACTGGGGCTGGTGGTAGGTCAGCTATGCGCGCCTGATTCGAGGGGCCGGCCTCGCCTAAGAGAGTGCGGCCGCTGGGCTTCCCTGCCCTGTGCTGAATGGGAGAAGTTCAAGGCCTGGGGGGGAAGCAGGAGGGGCACTGGCCGTGGCGGGGTGGCGGCTGCCCTCCGGCACTGCCTGCCGCCTGGGAAACGCTGCACCTCGGGGGCCAGCAGAAGCGCGGGAGCAGCGGGAGGGCCGGCGGGGCCAGTCGGGCCTTTGCCTCCTCTGCGACGGACAGGGAAGGCAGGGCATGTAAGTATTTTCTGGCGTATAAGACAAAAAACCTTAAAAAGCTTCTTAAAAGTAGGGGGTCGTCTTATATGCCGGGTCGTCTTATACGCCGGAAAATACGGTACAGACTGATCACTCTAATCTATCGATGAGAAATTACAACTAATAAAAAACCCTCTGTATTTAATTTGAATTTTATTTAATTTGAATTTAAAACCAAAAAGACAATATCCAGCTGAAAATACAGGATTTAAGCACCAGACGTTCTCTAGCTGACAATTAGAAAAAGCCTAGCTTTCTAGAGTAAAACAGAATCCGCTACACTTGAAAGAATTTGAAAGCATAATTCTATTAAATTTCAAACTTTAACGTGAATTCAAAATAAACTTATTTAACAATCTTTTGTATTTGTTGGGATTACAGGCTGCTTCAATTTGCCAATTCTGAGCAGCATATAATTGGGATATTAAAACATGCGATGAAGTAAAACGGTGAATAGAAAAGTTCTTATTGAACAGGGAGCTGTGATACTAAATCTGATCTTGAAACATTACTTTAATGTTGAAACTCCATACACAAAAATTTAAACAAATACCTGGTAGTTGTTATCCATGCCAGCCTCCAGAAGTACATGAACTACAGCTTTATGGCCATTTCTAGCTGCCAGATGTAAGGGAGTGTGTTTCTTAGTATTGCAACTTAATAGATTAGGATGAGCATTAAGCAACATCTTCACAACCTCTAGTCTCCCATAGAGAGCAGCTAAATCAAGAGGAGTCTCAAACTTGTTATTGCGCATAGTAGGATCCGTCAACTCCTCCAGAAGAACCTTCACCACTTCTGTATGGCCATACTGAGCTGCACAGTGCAATGCTGTCTCATTGTCGTTATTCTAAGATTACACAAATATAAAAACCATTAGCGTTTAGAGACAATTATAATAAATGGAACATTTTAAATATAAATGTATTAAAACTATTCCAATTCTTTTCTACTATGCATGCAGTGGCATAGT
The DNA here is from genome assembly GCF_947247035.1 of Vipera ursinii. Lineage (NCBI taxonomy): Eukaryota > Metazoa > Chordata > Lepidosauria > Squamata > Viperidae > Vipera > Vipera ursinii. The sequence goes on from NC_139516.1 coordinate 48,334,694, forward strand.
GAGTACATCATGGTCCCATTGTTATTTATATGTACATATGCACACATGCAGACATTTGCTGCAGGAAAAAAATAGATAAAATATCTATTATTGCACTTTGAGATTAATTTTACTTGTACTGTTCTATAATTTTCTTCACTTTTAAAACTCACCACGCATTACTTATCCATTCAATAAAAGTTACTACAAATGTACATTTTGCAAGCCAACAACTTGATAATAAATAGTATTTCATGACTGTGTTATTTCTCGCTGGAGAATTGACCTTTTGTTAACTAATCTGACACTATGTTATTATATTTTATTTTAATTTTATATAAAGGGCCACTGCAATGACTAATATTATCAACTTATAGAAACTAATTATATGTCAAGAAACAGCTCTTTCATGTGACCAAATGCTTTTTGAAATTGGACTTCATATCAGGAAGTCACTGAATTATAAAATAGCATTGGGTTAAACGCTACATGAAAACCTAAGTACTTTAAGATTCTAGCTGATATGTAAAATGAACACAAAAATACCATTCAAATTGTTAGTGTATTTAACCATCTGTGTGTAATTATAATGGCTAAATATACATAAACAAAACCCTGGCTTCATAGAAACATTTCAATTGTTTAAAAAGTAAATAAATTAGAACTTTAAAAGTTGTACTACTGTATACTGGACAAAATATAAGAGAGGTTCATTGTGATTTATTTTTGTTCTAGCAGTATCAATAAAGTTCAGTGTCTCATGGGCACTTGACAAAACTAGCTGAAACAGAAAGGAAATAGATGAACAGTCCGAGTGCTTTACAAAAAATACATGGAATGTACAAACGAAAGTGAGTATGAACAATGACAGACATGCACAAACATTTGAAAAATTGAGGAAGACACTTCCAACGATGGCAAAGAAACAATTCAAGCCAAACATTTGCCAAGGAAAAACAGATTTATAGTGAAGGTGATTCTAAATGAGGTAATGCATCATTCAGCAGCATGCAGAGAATCTCACCATGAACAGAGGGGAAAGCATATGGTTCAGGATTTATAATTAAGATGTAGGGTTTAATGAAAGATAATGAAAAATTGTGGTTATCTTCTAGCCACATTATATTACAAACTATACATAATGTACCACATCAGTAAACATCAGGGGGGAAAACCATCAACTGGACTAAACATAGTTCTTGGCTAAATTGAGCTCAAATCCTAGGGATTTTATGGACATATACATACAGAGTTTTGGCCCAATACAAAAGTGTTTTGCCATTACCTTTTTCCGAGATTTTTTTCCAATTCCATAGTCTAACCTACAGCCCTAGTATTACCTGGCCCTTTGTTATCCCAGCAATAACTAGGTTTGCCGTTGCTTTATTTGTGGGAGAAACAAGGCTAGCCAGGTGCTGCTGCCTATTTGTTGTACACTGCATATTAGATAACTTCCAGTATTAACAGAAGAAATATAATTTACAGTATCTTAGTTTATACAAGGTTAATGCACAAATAATGATTGAATGGGCAGGAATGATTTTTTTTAAAAAAAGATGAATATGATTAATATCTTATTGCTGTCATCAACTTCTCATTTGCCCTTTAACCAAGTCATTAATTAGATGTTTACCGTAAATCTGCTGGCCAACAACATTTGAAGATATAGGCACTTCTGAAATGCGAAATTTTATAAACCCTTGTAAAGCCCAGGTTTGATTTCAAGTTTGTGGCAAACAATTATTTTTATTTATTCTAATAATTTGGATGCCACCTTTTACAACCAGTATAACCTGTGCTGTTTAGATCCAGCTGTGCATCCAAATAGCTGCACATTTGACAGGACTTAAAACTGAAGAAACTTCATTAATAGGATGAAATAGGCTGAAATTGGTACTCCTTAAAGAGGATGGCTTTGACGGCTCCCCGATTCTTTCAAAAGATTTAGCTTATTAGTGCAAAAATCTTGCAGCCTAACTGAGATTTTTAAAAAGCAAGCCTTTTTGAAAATGCCTGAGACTGATTTCTGTAATTCTTAAGAGAAAAAGGAGAAAAGAAATGGTGACATCATCTCAAAATCAAAACAGTGGTCTGCAGCTTAAACAGCATTTATCTTGCTCCCTGATCCATTTATCTTGAAGACTAAGAAATGCTTTTCATGGATATATGAACTAACAGTTGCCAATGTATACATGATTTGCAATTGGTACAGTACAAAACTCGTAATTTGTAGGTAAAAGCGCTAATATTAAACAGAAGCCCATAAAACTGAGACTGTAATCACAATTGGCAAGCCCAAAGAAACTCTAGGAAGAAACAGTTGAGAGAAAGAATAAAATAGTGACTTAAATTGAGGTAATTTTAACTATATTAACTCTAGAAAAAATATTTTCAATTCTAATGTATGATCACATAATGTTTGTATGTATCATGGGCCTTATTCTGACAGTCAGGTCAAAGTACCTTTTAACTATAAACAAATGTACATATATAATTCAATTGGAGAAAAATGCACAAATATGTCTAATTAACAATTTGTCAAAACCCACTGTCTAACTCATCTATACTGAAATGCCTGCTGTTGCAAAACTAAACATTTATAAGCGTTTTTCCTAGTTTTTTTTTTAAATAAAACTGCATGCCTTATAAAAAATAGCAAAAATCTCTCTGTTTGTGGACACAGGTCTTCAAGTCAGGATTGACTCCTGGCAACTGCCTGGTTTAGAAATGGTTTGCCATTGCCTATTTCCTAGGGTTGATAGAAAGTGACTGGCCCAGCATCCCCAGATGGTCTTGGCCCTAAGGTGGGATGACAACTCGCAGTCTTCCAGTTTCTAGCCTGATGCCTCAAACTTTATACCAAACTGGGTCCCAACCCAACCAAATGTTTGGTGAAATAAAAAGCATCATTTCCAGTTAGTTCAGAATACCCCAGTCAGCCTTGGGAATCTGGGAACTGAAGTCCACACATCTTCAAATTGCCAAGATTGAGAAACATTGATCTAGTATATGGAGAACAGCATGACTCTCAGAAGTATTACTTAAAGTAACATATTTTATTATATCTTCATTTCTATGGCGTTTAGCCTTCCAAGTGAGCACCAAGGAATATGCTTCTTACGCTGGATTAAACATTTGATTTTAATAGTATTCATTAATTGAAAATAATACTAAGCTACAAAAGGCTTTAGAAAATAATAGCCTTGTAGAAACATATTCATCTCACTTTCCTCCTCTGCATTTTTAAGATTTAAAATATCTTTTATTTAAAAAGACAGTGATGCTCTCCTCCTGATTTCCAGAGGGATCTGGCTCGGTGGAAACAAAACAATGAATGAGCACTCTTTCTATATCTTCACCTTGCTGTTGCCGGTGTTTCCACTAAAGATTACAGAGAATAGAACAAGGGGCACTTTTTGTGTACATTTGGCATTTTAATGTTTGATATATAACCTACTTAGAGGATGGCTTAAAGATCATGTTTTTTGCTTCCACCCAGAAAGGAAGAACAACTAAGAAATCATTTAAAAGCAGCATAAACTCTATACTGCAAAGAAAGTGGTTGGAAATTACATGTGGCTAGAATGACATTTGCCTGAAATAATTACTGTATTAAAATTTAACTTCATTCAGTTTGGTACTACTTAAAGTTTGCTTTTCTAGCTATATGATCAAATGCTTTGTGGATCATAATTTGTAACATTTTATCATGAGGTGTACATTACAATGGGTTATATAGTGTTTGATAATTTATAGAAATGTATAACTCCTAACAACATTCTTTTTCATTGAATGGAAAAACGTATCATCAAGAGTATCTACTTTTCCTTGTTTCTGGAAATCTAAGGTATATTCACAAGTAGAGACTGACTTATTATTATTTATCTGTGTTACAGATTTTTTTAACACCATGCAAATTAAAAATTACAGTTGGGAATTTTTTTATACATCTATTCAGACACAGAACTAGTTTTAGAGTTCTTTGGATTCCAGTTTTGGTACTTACCGTATTTTTCGGACCATAAGACGCACCTGACCATAAGACACACCCAGTTTTTAGAGCAGGAAAACAAGAAAAAAAAATTCTGAACCAAATAGTACCGGTATACTAAAACAGGGCTTTTCAACCTTTTCATCCATTGTACCACTTTTAGAACAAGGCAATGTCCAAGTACCACCAGTGGCCCAGCAAGGTGTCAAAAACTTGACACCCCCCCCCAAAAAGGGAAAAATGATACAGGTAGTCCTCGACTTACAATGATTCATTTAGTGACTGTTCAAAGTTACAACAGCACTGAAAAAAGTGACTTATGACCATTTTTCACACTTATGACCATTGCAGCATCCCCAGGGTCATGTGATTTACATTCGGATGCTTGGCAATCAATTCATATTTATGATGGTCACATTGTTCCAGGGTCTTGTGAGCGCCTTTTGCAACCTTCTGACAAGCAAAGTTAGTGGGGAAACCAGATTCACTTAACAATCATGTTACTAATTTAATTTCTCTCTCTCCTTCTCTTTCTCTCCCTCTCTCCCCCTCCCTCTTTCTTTCTCTGTCCTCTCTCTCCCTCTTTGTCTCCCTCTCCCTCTTTCTCTCCCTATTTTTCTCTTTCCCTCTCTTTCTCCCTCTCTCTCTTCATTTCCCTCCCTTTCTTTCTCCTTCTCTCTCTCCCTCTATTCTTCTCTTTCCCTCTTTCTCTCTCTCCCTCTATTTTCCTCCCTCTTTTTTTCTCCTTCTCTCTCTCTCCCTCTTTCTTTCTCTCCCTCTCTTTCCCTCTCCCTCTTTCTCTCTCCCTCTATTTCTCTCCTTTTCTTTCTTCTCTCTCCCTCTTTCTCTCCCTCCCTATTTCTTTCTCCTTCTCTCTCTCCTTCTCTCTCTCTCTATTTCTCTCCCTCCCTCTCCCATTGTCCCTTCCTTTTTTCCTTCCTTCCTTTCCTCCTTCTTTGTCCTTCCCTCTCCGCGTTAGAGCAGTACCCATGGAGGCGGCCCTGCGGCCTGGCTCTCTTGCAGAAAGCAAGCTGAAACGGAGCGAGGGTTATTGACAGGAACGCGAATTGGCCGATCTCGCGCTCCTGCAATCTCCCTCATTCAGTTTCAGCTTCCCTTGCTACAAGAGAAAGCAGGCTGAAAGGGAGCAAGGGAGATTGCAGCAGCGCGAGATTGGCATTTCTCAGAACGTGCCGATTCGCGCTCCTGGCAATCTCCTTTGCTTTCCACTTGTGGAGGTTGGGGCTGGCCATACGGATCACCTTCGGACCATAAGACGCACCCTCGTTTTCCCCCCCCACTTTTTGGGGGGGGGGGGAAGTGCGTCTTATGGTCTGAAAAATACGGTAAATAAATTATATTTTTAATGTTTTAACTTATATACAGATAGTCAAGGCAATCACAAATTTCATAAATTTCCTAGCTAAATATAGATACACATTCTGCAATAAAAATTCATTACGACAAAAGCGATTATACTCCTTCATTCAGGTGCAAATATTTCAAGTATTATAGTAAAGAAATATATGAATGATCAAAAAGAAAATTCAATCAATTACTTAAATTAGTATTTTTCTACTGTGATTTTAAAAACATTTCAATTTCTGATTTAAATGTCTAAAAACTTCAATTTCAGCTTTTACCATTGGGTTGATCTACTTTAGACTGAAAAATACAGAGACAGAATATGGCTTCTGAAACATCCTTAATGTCCAAAAACATAGACATATAGGTAAAACTGAGCAAGCAGAGTGATGCTGTAATCCTCACCAAAACTTGTACATTATGAATCCTAGTACTATACAGACTATAATTTACCATATCAAACATTAATGTTTACCCTACATTTACAGACTATATTCACTGCAGTCTGAATCTATAAAAGCATGTAATTTAAACTAATTCACCCTGTTTATCTCCAACACTGATAATCTTAATATATTTAAAACCATACCCATGGAGCCCAATTTGATTTGGACCTTAAAAATCAATATGTAAGATAATCCAATATGATGGTCTAAAAATTAAAATAATTAATTTACAATGAACATTTATTTCGAGATTCATTATAACAAGGAATCACTTAAGATACTTCTAAATATTCTATTAGATTATCTGTTAAGTAATTTAAGATTATTTTCAATATTTTCAGATTTGCTTTTCTATTTTTCTTATGATTACTAGAAGCAGAAGGATATAGGCCATATTCAGTTTAAGAGAGAATCAGATGTGAAAAAGGAACTAGTGAAATAAGAAAAAATGTACATACTTTCACACAAATGGATACAGGCATACATCCACACAGACAATAAAGGCATCATTGTCCTCATCCAAGCACTAACAAAAATAGTTCTGTGTTATGTAGCATCATTACTATTACCAAAATGAAGTTCAGTATTGCTAAGAATGCACACTTGTTTTGGATAATATACCATAAACATAATCAGTATTATTCCCTTTCTTATTAAATAGGGAAACAATACCAGAATCTTTTGAAATTATATTTTTGAATGCTATTACTGCTTTGGGAATCAACAAGTAACCCAAATCTACCAAGTAGAAAGGACTGGTAGACTTTGCTAAGCATCAAGTAAACTTTTACCAACCAGCCAAATCAAACATGGCTTAATACAAATATCACATTGAAGAGATTGCATTTTCAGTCCCTCCGCAGCCACTCCCAAGCAGGCAGTATCAATGAACTAGATGACAAGGCTTCTTAGAGCACAAAAATACAACTTGGAGTAATGATACAGTGAAATCCTGTCAGCGAAGTACACACCTTGGCATTGATATAGGGGTCAAAGGGGCCGTACTTTTTGAGTTCTTTGATCTCAAGAGCATTCTACAAAAAGGAGAGGAAAAGAAAATGTGATGATGAAATGGCAGGATATAGTAAAAAAAAGCAGTGAGTGATTCTGAAGGGGAGAAATGATAGAACATGACAATATTTCATTCCAATGAAAAGCAATCAATTAAACTAGCCATTCCAGCTGTCAATAGTTGATCATGCATATTGTTTTAAAGACAACATGCAAAGCTCAACTAAAAATCTTAATAAGTTCTCTATTTAACACTTCACTATGACATTTTACAAATATTTGGCCTCGTGCTAGTTATAGATTGCAAGAGCCTTCATTTTCATATGGCCCCATCAAATTTATTAATGAATTGCAAATGGCATTATAAAATTTAAAATGTTAACAATAAAATGATTGACAAAGTTTTTTTTTCCTAGAAGCACAATAAACAATATCTGACCAAAAAAAATTCCAAACAATATTATTAAAAACTTCTGAATGTGTACATTTGGCTATTCAATCACAAAAAATATTACTAGTCAGCAAATGAACTTCTCTGAATATTTGTAAGAGACTATGCTAAGCTACTTGTTAACACAGGTAATAAGCCTCACAGTCATGGGTCTGTTATAATTTTACTTTCCACAAGAAAAAAGTTATATGGACAAGAGACCCCTGGGGCCTCATTCTTGGTGATGCCTTCTGTGGTATAACTTGTATAACCCAGTGCTCCTCAACATTATTGACCTTCCAAAGAGCTCTGAAAACTTTACTTTTGAGAAATGCATTTCTGGAAGTGGAGGTTTAGCCTACCTCCATAGGTGTCACAATGTCTGTTAAATGTTTTGTGTGAGATAAGTGTTTGATCCTTTGTTCTGGCTTTCTGTAAGCTGTTTTGACTTCTGGGAATATGTATTCAGCAGCAGAGATGTCTTAGTAAATAAATACATACATACAACTAAAAGGCAAGTGAAATAATTTAATGTGAAAACTCACTAGTATTCCCAATATTTCTCTTTCTCCATATACCAGTCCCGGTTTAATTTGAAGCAATACTTTAAGAGTTTACCTGGTCTTGATACCAATACTAGTACTATGAGATGTATATGTCTACATGTGCACACAAGAAAGTTTTCAATCATACAAGTCAAATGGCAGCATTTTAAACAACAGAAACAATTGCTGTTTTTCTTCCATTTGAGCACAGCATTTTAGTAAATTATTAATATCTGAAAGCTGTATTGTAGTTAACTGCACAAGATTAGCTTACTAAGCATAACTAGTAAAGCAGTATAAGCTAACTACAAAATATGGCAAAGAGAGAATAAAGCTGTTTAGATTTGCTTCACCACAGAAATAAACTGATGCACCAACTATGTCAAGTTTCAAATTGTGCAGAAAATTGTGGCGTAGGATGGGGTAGGGTATAGGAATAATGGTTAAAATTCTCCCATTGTATACGAACCAATTCAGCCACTGTTCATTTCTAAGTTCTCAATTTGATCAATCAAAAATACAGCTTTCAGGATACAATTTTTCAAATTTGCTGAACAATAATAGTATTTAACCTTTAACCTTTTCTCAAGCAAGATGTCAAACAACAAATTTATTCTTGTAGATGCTGTATTCACCCCCCCCCCTCCTATGGAATAATACAACAAACCATGTAAGATTAAGAGCACAAAAAATGAACATATTCAGACCTGCTCATTTACTTTAGTGTGGGAGGGTCCCTGATGTATTAGCAGTTTCACTATTTCAGCATCTCCCTTCCAAGCTGCCAAATGGAGAGGATAACAGCCTTTGCAGTCAGCCACATTCGTTAATGCATCATTTCTCAACAGAACTTCCACAACATCCCTGAGGACGGAATAATGCCATGAAATTTCAGAAGAATTCTGGACATGACAATCAAAATCAAATAGTAAATTGGATACATGTGTTAATAAGAATATCAGTTTGTAATCAGTCCACTTGGAAAACATTTCCAAATTCAAATATTCTCCAGGGTTCCTTCAGAACTGGAAAGTGAAAGCAGCCTATATTCATCCACCAAAAGAAAATAACGTTGCAATTCACTAACTGGGTGGTAACTTTCAGCTTAGTTGATGAAATGTATCTATATAAACAGGCTTAGGGTTAAGTATTAGGAATGCATTTAGTTATTCAAACTATCTATAAGCAGACAAGAATGAACTTTTTTTTTCAAGTATGAATTAGATATACGGTTTATTTGATTATTTTCTTAACAAATTAATATGGCTGCCCATCTACCTAAAGGAACTCTGGATGGTGAGCAAGAATAAAAATACAATTACTAAGTGCCATTAAAGCAAAATAGACAGTGCTGAGGCCCTAATAAGACTCACATCCATAGATCAAACAAATCATGCCAGCTGCATTATGATCCTAATCCTAGTGCCACATCTTGATTGTTTTCCTTATGATTGTTTTCCTTATGACCAATAGATATGGATTGGGGCATCCATATCTATTCCTTAACGCAGACACGACAGAGGAAGAAGTCCAACCTGGCAAGACTGTTTCACCAAGAAGACCCAGATTTAGAGGGATGACCAGAAACCATTAGGGATAGACAGCCCCACAAGTAATTTGTCCCTATGCCATATAGAACTTCAAAGGTGATAATCAGCATTTTAAATTCAACCAGAAATCCACTGGAAGCCAATGCAGCTCACGCAGCATCAGTGTTGCATAGATGTTATTCTGGTGCTGCCACATGTGCCCCAGCCATTGTATTCTGGACCAGTGAAGTTTTCAAATGCTCTTGAAAAGATAGGCCATGCAGAACATATTGGAAATGGGAGGCAGCAAAGGCATAAGTGACTGTGAGCAATGATTCCACATCTAGAAAAGGTTAAACTGGCACATAAAATATATTTGTGCAAAGGCTCTCCTGGCTACAGTTGCCACCTGCTATTCAGGCTGCCACTGAGTCCAAGTGGACCAGCAGTGTGTACCAATTCTGACCAGGAAACTATAACCTTAGTCAGAATTAAGATGGTAAATCAACAGATTTGGGGTAGCCCTAAAAAACAACAGCCATTCAGTCCTGTCAAGATTGGCTGAAGCCAGATCTTTCTCCAGCCAGACTTTTGCAGCTTCTAGGTACTGGGAAGACACTTCCCCAGCACCACTGGGATGGTCCAGGTCACAGATGTAAAACTGAGACCCATACTATAAAGAGTAAGTAAGATGATGGAGATATGTATGATCTGCTACCCCAGGCGATGGGATGTGTCTGTATGAGACATATTTTAAATCTACAACAGATAATATCTTGATATTATAGCTCAGACAGTACTCCACAAATTATTGAACTAGCAGGACAAGTTGCATGATTCTGTTATTACAGCCAATTTCAAGAAAAGTAATTTTAGCCTTGGTCCTGAGTTGATTTTTTTGACTTGGTCTAGCTCAGGGGTAGGCAAGCTTGGCTCTTTTATGACTCGTGGACTTCAATTCTCAGAATTCCCTTGTCAGCCATGTTAGCTCAGGAATTCTGGGAGCTGAAGTCCATGAGTCATAAAAAACCCAAGCTTGCCTACCCTTGGTCTAGCTAGTGCATTGACATATGCAATCAATTACCTTCCCCAGAGGTTTCATGAAGATGGTAAATAGAAGAGAGAATTAAGCCTTGTAGCACCCCAAAAGTAGAGACCCAAAGACAGACCTTTCCTCCTCACATGCCAACTGGAACCATCCTTGGAGAAAGGAGAACTAGTGAAAAAACAAGACCTCCTACTCCCAACATGTCAGCCAGTCGAGAAGGATGCCATAATTGATGGTACTGAAAACCAATGAGGATACAACATACCCATTCCAAGCCCACCAGATGTCATCTACAAGTGTGATCAATTGCATCTCAGTACTATATAGTATCCTAGCCTGAAACCAAATTGTAACAGGTCCAGATAATTTGTTTCTTCTACAGCCCTTTGAAATTGTAGACCTACCACATTCTCAATAGTCTCTCCCAAAAAGGGAACATTAGATCTTGAGAAAAAATTGTCCAGTAGTAACTTCTTGAGAAGGGGCAAACCACTGTCTCCTTCAGGGCAAATGGAACCATCCCCTTTTACAAAAAAAGCATTTACTACTAATTAGCTACATGTCACCTATCTAAATGTCACCTCTCAGGATCCCTTGACCAACCAGAAGGGACAGAACCTAACATGTAGGTAACAGAATCATCAACCTAAGGACTTACTTGAAAGTAATCAAATCAAATCAAACCAAATCAAACCCAAACAAGCCCAAACCAAAGTCATCTCCATAGGACAGGCATGTCAAACTTGTGACTTTTCCCCCATTGCCGGCAATGGGGTGGGCACAGTTTTAGTATGACGCATCCGGCCCATGGGCCGGCAGTTTGACATGCCTGGCATAGGACCTGCACAGGCAGACGCTACCTTTGAGTAGATTTTAGGCACTTTTAACAAATGTTTTACAAAATCTTCATAGCAGGCTTGCAAAGGTTCCTATGGCCCTTTCTTATCCTTATTACAAGCTTTCGATTTCACTGTTTCAGCATATATTGTTTACTTGTATAAACAACTATGTAAAGAAATTATCAGCAAAGATCACTATTTTTTCAAATTAAAGGATAACAAGCATGTAAGTAGCCAATGCTGATTCTTTCTCAAAGATGCAGATGAACTGCAAATTATGCTGATTACACAGCTTGCAAGTGAACAGCTGTAGAACCTGTTCTTCTAGACTGCTAACATGTTGGGGAGGGCCCATAATGGGATAAAAAACCCCCCAAAAAGTAGCAAAAGAATCCGTGGTGAGTTTAGCCAATTAGGTATTGTGGAGGAGAGGTAAACCTTAACAAATGCTGAAAATGAAACACTGAACTTACTGTGTTTGTTTATAAAAGGATACGGAGAATCCACAGCTGCTTGTCTGTTCATTACTCTAGAAAAATAATTTTCTTTTGCAGCCTTTAAATGGCAGCAAAGAGCAACTTTCCAGCCAATGTAAGGACTGAGAAACATACTGATAGAATAGATATAGATGTGAAAGGCAAGTACTCTTCAGTCCCACAGAAATAATTTGCTGCTCAATTAAAAAAAAACCTAAAAAACAACACATGTTCATAAAAAGAGGAAAACAATGAAGGAGGAAAATTTCATGAAAATGCAACATTATTAATAATTTTGTTTTGCTATTGGGGATGGAAAGTACTACTTTTACTTGGGAATTACTAAAGCGGTTCCAATATGTTCTGATTTCAGCAAAGCATTTATTAAAACAGGCCACAGTATTCTGTTTAGCAAACTAGTTACATGTTGGCTGGATAGAAGGACAATTAAATGAATACACTGCTGGCATGAAAGCTCACACTGGATGTTTGTTAATTGCTATTCATTAAGAAGAACCACAATGAAAGTTAAGTGGGATGCTATAAGATTCAGGCCTTGTCCATGTATTCAACATCTATATTAGGGACTTAAATGAGGTGCTACAGGAATGCTTGTCAAATGTGCAGATCACATAGCATTGGCTAGGATTGCTTGTGGCATAGAAGACAAAACTAACAGTCAAAATAAACTTGAGAAATTAAGGTACTGGCTGACAAAAGATTAAATTTTAAGAGAAAGAAGTGGAGAACAGAGATAGATGCACAGATTTAAAATTGGGGATACATGACCGGCAGCAGAGTTTGTAATAGAGGCCTTGGAGTACTAGTTGAGTACAGACTAAATATGAAAAGTACAAATAGATGCTTTGTGGATTTGGACATTTTCAAGTAGAATCTTGACAGCCAGTTATGGGGAGTGCTTTAAACTAGATTACTAACAAAGTAACTAAAGTAATTTTAGGATTTTAGCAAAATCCCTATTAAATCATGTAAACTAAATATTATAATAACTTATTAAATATATATGCCTCCCAACTGTCTCTGGGCTGCAGAAGTAACAGCTACATGTCAAAATTTCTCATCCCACTATAACCAATGTATAACAAGCATGAGAAAATGAATCTTGAAAAGTCTTTTGCCTCTCCTCTTTAAAGAAAAGGTTTCTAGATTGATGAAAATGAACAGAGAAACTGCAGTTTCTCTGTGTAAGCATGCATGCATACATAAGTATGCTAATGATACTCAATTTTATCACTCTACTCCTGGTGATCCAAGTGATGCTACTGCCGCCCTCTCGCAGTGCCTAGAGCAGAGGTCCCCAACCTTTTGGGCACCAGGGACCGGTTATGTGGAGAGAGTTTTTTCCACAGACCGGAGGGGGCGTGGTTTTGTGTGCTGCCTGCATCCTGTGGATTGGGCTTTCCTTGTTTGTGCGGACTGGTATGCCACGGCCTGGTACTGGTCCAAGGCCTGGGGGTTGGGGACCCCTGGCCTAGAGGCTGTGGGGGCCTGGATGGGGGACGACAGTCTTCAGCTGAACCCTGGCAAGGCCGAATGGCTTTGGCTCTCCAGAACTTTAGGATTTGAGACTTTAATTAAATTAATTATGGATAGGGTTGCAGATGAACCTGATCTGTAACTTAGGGTTCTTGTGGACTCACAACTCCTACTCAAAGAGGAGGTGGCAGTCACATCTAGAATACCAAAATAGCAACATCTCTGAATAAATACATTTAACAATAATATGGCACAGTGCATTGCATAATCCTGATGATAGCAGAGTTCTACTACTTATGATATTTGAAGGAAGCTATTTGCAAAGTACTATAGGGTTTATTTAGTTTTAGCTACTGACTGGTTGTTTAAAGTTATTTCAGACACAGGAAACTTACTTGTGCCCATTTAAAGCAGCATGATGCAATGGAGTGTATCCAGTACTGTCAACACAGTTCACATTTGGTCCTCTCCAGATACTGTAAAGCAAAAGTAAATAAATAAATGTTATACATTAAGACACAATGTATAGTAAGTAAACAGCACCAGACTGAGACAGATTTCCTGTGAATAACACTAAAAAAGCATATTTTGTAACCACGATCTATTACACAATATTAACTTGCTGCTATATTAAACAAAGAAAAACAGGTGATCACAGAGATGGATTATCACAATTTCTAATAGTATTTTATTACTATTTCAATGGTTATTATTTGTATGTGTTACAGCACTCTTTAGGCAATATTCAAGCAAGTTGGTCCACAAGTAGCACAAGCTGCAAGGAAGCAATATATAAAACAAAAGAGAATATAAGGGAAGCTACATAATTTGTTTTTGTCTCTACTGTACATGTTTATTTAAATGAATCTTTCATCTTCATCTTTTTTCCAATCTGATAACACAACTAGTTAACACAACGACTATATTCATAGACGTAATAAATGCCTTTTTACAGTCACATTAATGTAGTTTGCTTAAAAAATGAAAAACAATTTCATCATAAAACCAAGTCATAATACAGAAGGGTTATTTTTAAAACACTAGAAGTCAAATTAACTACCAAACCGGACACATTGATTTGCATGTATTGTGAGAGTACAGAATTTACCAATACTACTGGAAATGCTTAGATTAATCTCCATAATAGCACATGGGTGTGAAATGCACTATATAGTCAAAATGTTGGTTATAATTCAAGCATAGTAATATTTGGAAATCTCATATTGCTTTTGCAAATGACTTTAATTCTTTTTAAAACAAGTAACATACAAACACAATAATATTATAATATTTCATGATACTGAGTTTTCAAATCAGACTTCCTCCCTGAGAAGGTTCATTGTAGATTTGTAATAAAAATCACAAAATATATCTGTATAAAGGACAATACAAAGAAACATAAGTTACTAATTCCTATCCTGCAAATTCATGAAGGCAGATTCCTAGAGGCAAAAGAAGTGTTATGATATCTTAAAATTAATAATGCTGAAATTCATTAATTCAAATTTTTCTGAAGTCCTGACAAATATTTTATCTTTTATGCTTTACTGCAGGGGTCCCCAACCCTCGGACCATGGACTGGCACAGGACCGCAGCATGCCAGAAACTGGGCCACGCAAACAACCGAAGCCCCATCTACAGAATGCAGGCAGCATGTGAAATCAGGCCCCAAACATGTCTACACAGAACCAGTCCCTGTTGCCCAAAAGGTTGGGGGGGGGGTCGGTGCTTTAGGTTTTACTATATTTTTTGTTTGATTGATTGCTGTGAATCTCTCAGAATGTTAAGATACAAGTTTAATAAATTATTATAATAGCATTGAAATATTGCATATACAAAGGTAAAGATAATCTCTAAATGCCTATATACAAAAATGATTCAAATTAAATGAAGTCTTAATTGCATTTTGTTAATTGCAGCATAAATCTATTAAAATGCTTCACCTTTTCTATTCTGCTTTTAGAAGTAGTGCTTATAAGTACTATTAGTACTGAGTAATAATTCTCAAATATTACCATGCTTGAATTTAAAACTAACACGAGCACAGATTATTTGCAAGTGATTATACTGCTCATTTCACACTTATTTGTTTTCTCATTATTTTATTGCAAAATGAACACTTAGGTAAACTGGAAAAGCATAATTTCCTGTAAAGGCATGATGAGTTTGTAATGAGATGATGTTTAGTATTCTTAGGCCTTCCTTAGCCATCCATAGTAAAATAAATATCAAGTAGTGTCCACAACTGACTTTACAAACTATAAGCTCCTTACAAGTTAACAATTCAAAACCACTGAGTCAGGGGTGTCAAACTTGCAATGTCATGTGACGTGTCACGACATATCACAACTTTTTTGCCATTGCCGGCAATGGGGTGGGCACATCTGGCCCGCAGACCGGCAGTTTGGCACCCCTCCATTAAGGAAATAACTCACAGTGCCTAAGTATAAGATAATTTTTAAAATGAAGAACAGAATACAGTTTATTCTATAGTAGCATGACAATTTTAAGGAGAACTGACATTATAAATACATTAAGCTCTGAATTACAAAGTTAATTCAGACAAATTCTCATCAGCTGAATGAAGATTTAATCAGGTTTCACTGCCAATCACACTGCCACACATTATGGCACAAATAGTACTTAATATTCTAGTCTTGTTTGGTATGTGTAATGTTCTAATATTAGCATTTCAATTTTTATAGGGGAAAACAAGCGTTTCTGAATTCAAGGTATTTTTAACACCATACAACGACACTAACATGTTAAAAATGAAATAATTAGCTCCTGGCTGAGCCACAGTATGAGAAAGATTTTTTTCAAATAAATAGAGGTTGGTTTAATTATTTTTTGTTTTATATTCTTATCTGAAAGATGCAAAAATATATTTAATAATAATTTGGTACTTAATAAGGAAGTGAGGGAAGAAGACAAAACAAGGGAGAAGGATTAAATTAAATTAATAATTTATAAGAAAACTATGACTGGTAAAAATATCTCATGGTCGCAATTTATTGTTTGTATAGGCTTATATTGCTTAAGAAACAAAAGTCATCTTAGGAATGAAGAGTTTATTTCTGTGATACAATTCTGCAACATCTGTTGGATGATACTTATAGCAGGATACATATATTATTCTACTGCTAAGCTTGTAAGCCGCCCTGAGTCTTCGGAGAAGGGCGGGATATAAATGGAATTAAATTAAAAAAAAATAATTATTATTCCTCAAAAAGCCTTCAAAAGAATTATAACAGTTGCATATAAAAAAATAAAATAAAAATAAAATAAAAAAATATATCTATGAATGTATCTTTACTTCAAAGAAGTACACTTGCAATAATATGGAACTGTGGAATGAATGCTTTTCTTCTTTCAAGGGACCAACTATTTTCTAATTAAGATTTTATGAGTTTTGAGCAGTGGTGGGATTCAAATATGTGAACAACCAGTTCTCTGTGTGAATGCCGCTTCTGGAAGTCCATTCTGGGCCTGGGTAACAAAAAATTAGCTACTGGTTCTGCTGAAGTGGTGCAAACTGACTGAATCCCACCACCGGATTTGAGGCATTTTCCATATTACTCTATGTTGGATTTGCCAGGAAACCATTCAGGCACTGAAAAGATCAAGAGGCTTTTTTTTTTTTACCAGAAGTTGGTTATTATTTGAATCTTAACTCTGCCAATTTGGTTAGATGGGTTTGTGTTTTGTTTGCCAATCTGCTCCCTGGGACAAGGAATTTTTGCAGCTTCTGATGACTCTTGAGAACTGATGCTTTTTGGGAAATGAGCCTAAGAAACTGAGGTGAATAGGTGCAAGATACTCCTTGACTTATGAGTGTAATTAAGCCAGGCAAGTATGGACATACATTGTGACAGTCATAAAGCAAGTCATCCATGTAACCAACGATATTTCGTGATGGAGATCAAGTGAACGCTGCAGTTGTTAAGCGAAAGCTGCAGTCATTAATTAAATTCGTTTTTCACAACAGGGCATTTTTGCCTTAAATCGGAAAGCCAGTTTTCAGCAAAAATGTTGTAAAATGCATATGCAAGACTGCAGGACACCTGTAAACATTTTACAACATCTTTTATGTAAAACAGCCACAAATGTGGCCCAGTTGCCAAGCCCCCCAAAATGCAGTCATGTGACTGTGGGGGGGGGGAACCAGATGATGAGTACCTTTCGGGGGACGGGCTCTGTCATAACTTGGAACCGCTAACCAACCGGTTATAAGTCAAAGACAACCTATAATGAGTTTGTCAAGTTCACCAACACACTAAAAAAAAATATTCGAGATAATATCATTTTGAGAGTTCTTAAAACATTTCAGATGTAAAATGGACTGTCAAAATTGGAGAATTCCTTAACCTTGACCTGTATACTTGAGGACTGAGAACTTGTCCTGCTTCATTATCGCCCTCATACTGTACTAGTAACAATAAGATAGCATTTACATATCAGGGTTGATGCAGAACAGATCAGAGCTAGAAAACACACCTTTGTCTTTCAGAACTCTGTTCAAAACTCAACTGCAGGGACCCAAAGAAAGAGTTCAGGGTAATTAGAATATAGAGGATTTTTTTTTCTAAAATGATTTTTTCCCCTAGAAATTCTAAAGCCAGGAGAAATATTTTTCTCATTCTTTTACCCAAACAGAAAATTGGGGAAAATGGGGATAGAATCTTTGACATATTTTTTTATGTATTGTAGGAGAGAACCATGTTAGGCTATGAGGTCAGCTCATGAAAGCTTAAGCCTTTACATAAAATGTAATATAGTAGATGGAAAAGATATAACACTGATTTATTTATTGCCCTATCTAAAATCAGCTTGCTATTTCAGCTATAAAACTGCAGTATCAGTTATAAAATCAACATATGTTGATATATTAAAAATGTGGTGAATTCAGGATAACAATTTGGGATAATGTGCCTGTGCTACAGTGTCCAATGTTGACCATGAATTATAACTATATAAGATGTAGAAATATATTTGTCTTTCAAAAAACAGTAGCATATAATGCTTTTTCCCCAGCTCATTTGTGTTCTTCTGTTCTCTTGCAGATTTTAAAGCTAAACTCACAAAACCAGTTTCTTATCATTCCAAAACGTGTGCTTTGTCTTGTTGAGTAAGTAGGACAATCACTTTCTGTCTTCTAATCTTTATCCCAATCAATGGCCTCTGTCCCCATCCATCTTCAAGTCCTTTAAGTTGGCAGAACTGAATCATCCTTTTTTTGCATGCAAAATAGGCAATGCCATTGGAACAATCTTATATTACCAAATATGGCCTGTCCTCAAGATAACAACTGAAATAATCCTGTGTAGAAAAATCTTCCTGTTGCAGATTTTAGTGACCATGGGGGCGGAAGGGAAATTGCTTCATGCCTAAGGCAGGACTCATGGTCTCCAGGCTTCTAGCCCAATGCTAGTTTAACCAATATAACAAACTGACTCTTAAATAGTTAACATGAGTAATAACCATTTACAGGTTTACCCCCATATTTATATAGCATGATTCTTATTTTTCCTATGAACCGCTAGTGGCCTTATCCACAAACATACCTTTTCTTTACATTCTCATTTAAACAATTTATGATTCTTGGCTACTGTCTTATTCTTCTTCACTCATTACCAATTCAAAGAGAAAAGCCTGTACTTGATTTCTCTATCAAAGAGTTATGACCATTCAATTTGTATGGTCACCCATCTCATCAAGTGACTTTGGACATCCAACAACATTTAAATAATAAAAATAATTTTAAACAATACAAAAAATTAAAATAAAGAGCAGTTGAGAATACTCCACTCATTATAATGACTAAATTAACCAAGAAAAGTCCCTGTAAAAACTCAAAACTCCAGGTCTGGGCACAGGGCTATTTTTTAAGGACTTAAGAAAAACCAGCAGGGTATAGGGCTCATCCTGATGTCTGAAGAGAGAATACTTCATAAGGTGAGTGCTATGGCAGAAAAGGAACGTAGGACTGACCACCTGGTATTACTTAGCCAAGAGGACTTGAAGCAAGCTGATCCTGCCTGACCAGATCAGGTGGGAGAAACAACTGGGAAGAGACTATGCTGGTGCATACACTAGAAATTGCTAACAAAGTACAATAAGACAATGTTCATGGGGCTGTTAAAAAAGGTAGATATAAGACAATCTGATGAGCTAGAACTTTTGAGCTTGTGAGTATGTGTGTGTGTATGTGTGTGTGTGTGTATGTATATGTGTGTGTGTGTTACCAACATCCTCTGCACCAGCAAACCACCCAAAAGCAACTAACCCAAAGAGGAACAGACAACACTTAGCCTAAAAAATGACACCAGCATAATCATTCTGCCAGCAGACAAAGGCAACGCCACGGTGGTAATGAACTCATCTGACTACCATACCAAATTATCCAACCTACTCAAGACTCCACATACAAACTCCTCAAGACAGATCCCAAATCCTACCTGGAAAAAAC